>NC_086373.1:61158168-61783168 GCF_036588685.1 Mytilus trossulus
TGGCATATGGAACGAATGTAAGGTGAACATGTTTGACATTTTTTATAAGCTGATTTCATCTGACTATGACACCATTTTCATGTTTTTTATGTTTAGTCTGTTTCTCTGTTACCATGGTTTCTATAAACGGTTAACCATAAATTTGGGGTATGGAAGAACTGTAAAGTGTACATTATTTGTCATCTCTGTCTGGCATGGTTGTTTTGATTGGAATTTTTTTAATGGATTATTGATGATGTAAAGTATATGTGATACTTATAGACTAGTAAAATCTTCTTATTACAGAATTTCAATAAAAAAAATATGAATAAGGCCACATTTTAAAGAATGTCTGTTTCCCATCCCCATGGTCTACCCTTGTAAACAGACCAGGAAGGTTTGAGGTTATTTTTTTTAACTGGCTGTCATAGCATGGTTACATGAATGTATTGACTTGTCCAGTCAGCGCATCCTTTGAGTTGTTTGTGCTGAATTTGAGTGTATTTTTTTAGATGATCAATCCTTTTGCCTTCAACACTTTTCAAAAATAGAAAATATTATTTTCATGATTTTTGGGAACGAAAATAATTTCGATTGTTTATGGAACCTAATTTTTTGACCTGGGTGGGGGCGTAGCTAGAAAGAAACAATGTGCAAGCAACCCACGCCGAGCGGATCGAGGCGAAAAATTTTTGGGGCCCTTTTACGCAGAAAAATGGTTTTTTTTTTGGTTTTCGGTTATAGGACAGTTGAAAGAGGAGCTACATGTAGATAGGACTTATAAACAATTTATGAATGTAAAACTATTAATAAAGCTTCTGAATAGAGTAAGTCATGGTTAATTGAAAACATGAACTACACATTTTTCTTATACAGAATTTACTAAAAATTGTCCAAAATCTGCTCTTCGGGTCTAGGCAAAAACGAACTTCTTTATTACTTTGTCAATATTTACACTGCAACGCCGATGAATATGCAGTAATGCTAGAAATGATAACCAGTAGCTGTGCATTGTTAATCGTACAACAGACGTAGTACACTGATAGATTTCCATTGTAGCACTTACGAGATGTTATAAACCTGCAACGTACGTATTCGCCATCGAGCGACCTCCCAATTGAATTCGTCAAATTACATACCAGGTCAGTTTCGTATGTCCCAGAAAATGTTGAAATTTGTTAGTTTGTTATATTTCCTACAACACGAAGCAGCAGATACGGCACAAAGAAGCGATTTTCTGATAATACCAGACGCGACTACACTCTCCAGTTCCATTATCATATGGTCTATAAACGCAAATTATAATGAGACTTTCCAATACTGTTTTGGCGTGTTTGCAGGGTGATTGGTTCTGTAGTCTGTCGAACACATCGCCGTGTTATATTTTTAACGATATCGAATGGTTCTGATAAATGTAATGCCGATTGGTACATCTCATTCCAAACAGATAAACCGTACTTTGTATAATTTGCTCCGAAATTACATGTCTTAGACTGAGTATAACAAATTCAAATCTTGTAAAAGCATGAAAAGATACAAGTTACTGTCCGATTTTGTCATGATATTCAATAAAACTTCTATTTTGAAACCAAATGCTGTTATTTAATGACATTTCATCAATTAAAAAAGTGACAACATATGTGTTTCCTTTAAACATTTAATTTATAAATGTTTATTTTGCAATTTTATTTTGCATGCCAAATCGATGTGCACGCAACTGCGTGTTGGCGTATAGGGAGCTACGCGCCTGCAGGCTGAGGCTCCCCCTGGATCCGCCACTGGGTTTGAATTTTGATGAGACGACTATCATAACTATAAACCATAAACCATGTAGACCAAGTGATTTTCTTGTTAGCCACTATATAATAGGTCACTGCACACCCTTCAGCAATGACCAAAAACTTAAACTTCATAATGAGACCCTATAAAATGCTCGGCTTGGAAAGAGGCATCTAACAGAGTTAATGTAAAAATTCAGATGAGAAACCCAACAGTGATGACAACTTGGTTTATATAATACTAGTATACAGGAGCTACAAACAAACAAATATATGACAAACCGCAATCAACAAAAACACTCGGACAAAATTAACGGGAGATTATTCAAACATTATTTATTTACTTATATTACTTTATATGTAAAGTTAATAAAATTAACTTGTACAAGTATTACCCCTGACGTTCCGTGAATTTTTTTTTCAAAAACCTAATTTGTCCATAATTCTTTTATGTAATAAACTTTTTAAAATAATTTCAGACCTTCCCTTGTCTGATCACCAGCATTGCTAAAGGTATTACTCCCAAATGTATTGTGAGGTGACACGGCCAGGTATTCAAGCGATTTCCTGTCGGACTTGCAAGTTCATGCATAGTTTCACATCTGAGCGTATCCATCAGTGTACACGACTGAAACTATCATTCAGGTGTATAATCATTTGATAAATATATACATCTCTGTCTTGCGTGGCTGATAGTGATATACTAGTCATTACTGTTTATAAATAACATTTCTGGTGTAAAGAATATTATTTATAAAAATCTAAATAATTCCAAAAAGAGATTTGATAAAATAAAAATCTGCTTACACATGCATTTTTAATGGTAAATTTGGGGACATGTAAGTACTCGTTGTCAAAAGTGAAGGACAGTTTGAAATTTACAAGAAATATTGATTTAACAAAAATATACGCACTTATCGACCATTCTTTTATACGCTTTGATAGAAAGTTACGGAACTATAGATAGTTGCAATTTAAAATTATATACATTTTTACATTGAACATGCATAAGAAAGAAATGTATCTTGTAGGCCTTCTTCCACCTCCCCACTGTGAGCAGGGGACATCAGTTATATACATGTTATGATTGACAATTGGCTAATGGAAGAGGTCTATAATGTTAAATGAAAAATAACATGACTTGGATGGAGAGTTCTTCCATTGGCACTCATATGATTATCACATCTTTTTATATCTATTCACCTGTAATTTACCTATAAAAAAAATCGGCGCAAATGAAAGAAAATATCGGCGCAAATGAAGTGCAGATCGGCGCAAATGCAAAACGCCGGAATATTTTGCTGGAAAAGTATTGAGTATCAAAGTTTCAAATTAATTTCGGGAGTTATAGTTATAAAAAAAAGAAAATATGACATTAAATTGGTTCTGTCGTGTTTTTTTGTTTAATCGACAAGTTTGGTAAAGTTGAATACTAATAAATGAATTGTTGAAATTGTATTAATATTTTTTTTCAGAATGAATTATTTTCTCAAGTGTAATTTTTTGGTAAATAATAAATTTCACACGATCACTGGAGCAATATATCGAATGTTCATATTAATAAGTGACTAAAATATATATATTTTTAAATATTTATTTCACATTTATATATATATTTTTTTAAGTACGTGTTGAAGTTTGGATTTGTTGCTTTTTTTATTTATTTATTAAACTCATCTTGAAATTGAGCTGTGAAAAGTCCGGTAGAACCAAAAATTGAATCTAATACTTCGTAGCGTTTTTTGTCGTTGGAACCAATTTTATTTTTCAGGTGATCGGACAAATTATCTATAATGTGTATTGTACCCGTATCTCTATACTGTTTATTATTTCTTGCAAGCGTGCTTGAATGTGATGACAGGCGACGACGGACATGCGTTTGAAGAATAGACTGGTATGGAGCTGGAACACTTTAACCAGTTTGTTTCTTGTGGTGCACTTTTCATAATTTATTTTCATTTATGAAGACATTAAAAATTGGGAAATTATTTTTATACCCCACGTACGATAGTAGAGGGGAATTATGTTTTCTGGCCTGTGGGTCCGTTTGTTCGTCCGTCTGTTCGTTCGTTCGTCTGTCCATTCGTTCCGCTTCAGGTGAAAGTTTTTGGTCAAGGTAGTTTTTGATGAAGTCATAGCATAGCAATCTGACCACACTCTAACTTGTTAGTCATTTAGTTGGCGCAAATCAAAGTCGTGCACATGTGGCAAATAACTTTGTCGGGAAAGAAGTAAAACAAAAACAAAATGCCATGCTTTTGTATTTTAGAATTTAATTTAAAAATAAAAATTATAAATCTGTTTTAATCTCTATACATGGGGAAACATGAATCGTGCTTAAGATTCTTTCTAACTTTAATCCTATAACATCATGAAATTGACATCGTAATTATTATTATTAATATACTTTTCTTTTTCGGCGACGTAACCTGGATATGGGTGGATGTCGCCATTAGAAATATGTGCACTTACTCTGTAAAAAGTTTTTTTCATTCATTTGGTCAAATTTACTTCTCATGCTAATTATATAATACAATGTTGTTTCTCGTCTGCACAAAAATCTTTTATTTCAAAATAATTTTTGGCAAACACCTTTGAGAGACTTGTTAGATTTGTATTTTATGATCTCTTATATTTTGGATTGCTGGTGTTTTTTTTTTTTGACGAATAGACTACGGAAAAATTCGAAAAACTTTTAATTTGTATTTGTTTTTAAATATATATTTTTTCATCACTAGATAGCTGAAATTTATTGGGAAACTTGCATCTCGAATTAAGAGTTTATAAACTTTTTCAAATGTTGAATACGCAACCAAATCTCATATGTATTATTTATGTTTCTGGTAAAGGCGTTTGATTGGGTATTAGTTTGAGGTAGGCGTGTTTTCGGTAACATTCCTCCAATCAACTGACCTATTTGACATACATGTGTGCACTGATGCGTGTACACTGGCTATTGTAACGGCACGTGTGACTGTCTCACGTCGGAATCTGTCGTGCGTGACCAATGTTTATTGTAGAATTTCTTGTCATGTGGTCAAATTATCTGGCATACAAGTTTTAAAGGCTAAAACTTAAATTTGCATTTTGAAAGATTATTTTCAGAAATGGTCCCGATATACTATTCTAAAGTGTTAGAGAAAAACAAGACTTTTAAAGACCTTAAAAGAAAGATGCATATCAACAAAGAATATAATCTGAGAAAATTATACTAGTACTAGCATAGATATAAAACATGAATTATATGGCTCTGATATTAACTTTAACGTGTTTTGGAAGAAAAAAAATAAGGGTCCGATTATTTGAATTACCTGATAAGGGCATCTCGATCACTTTTAACAAAATATTATTGCATGAATTTTTAATCGATCGCTGATCTTTAATTTTAGAAGTGACTTGTGACTGTTATAAACATGCAGAGACATTTCGACGCATTCTGGTTTAAGTTTAAGTATACAATGAACACACTATAGTTATACATTTGCCTTTGAAATATCAAATTGACAATCACCTTTCGGACAGACTTGCTTTTTTCTTTCTATTCGTGAAAATTATCATTCGTTCATTCAGAGACATGAATTACAAGTTATGTGTCTCTGGTTTATTATATTGGAACACTTCAAAAATGATTCAAAATACTGAAAGCCTGTATTGTTGTTACTAGTATTTATTTCAGGTTCAATGCCCCCCCTTAAAAACGTAAATTAATTGTATATTTAATTTGAAGAATTGTTTTAAACAAAATATCAATTAAGGTCAGTCAAACCCAATTTCAACAAAAATGAGTGTCATTCGCCGGTTTTATTTTCTTTCAGCGGATTTGATCTGAATTTTAATTGATTCAATAAACAATACTAAAATTTACTTTCAATATGCATATTTGAAATCTAAAATAACACTTGGAAAATAATTTTGAACAACGAATTTGTCCCAATTATGCATTATAAAGAAATAAACTTGATCGTTTAAATCTAATCTGGATTAAACTACATGTAATTATTGAATTTGCATACTTATATGTCAGACGTTAAGCTACATATTTCAAAATAGTACGGAAATTGCTAGAAGACAGAAGAAAGTTCAGAAAGCTCAATGTGGTATATTCTTTACATAAAGAGACTGTCCTTAATTGTTTCTGCGACTTAATGCTCCCTATTATTGGTGAAATTGAAATTATGATTAACGAATTATTAACAACTATGTAGCAGTTCCCCGCGTCATGATAGACATGATATAAATGTAACCAAACACCTTTTCCCTCCATCTTCTATTGAAAGGGATTTAAACCCCGACATATGGAAATATAAAAGCAGCCACCCTTCTTCTGTGGTTGTAGTGTTAAAAAACTTTATATCATTCATTGTTATTTCCGGGCCTTTTATAGCTTACTATGAGGTATTGCTCATTGTTGACGGCCGTACGGTGACCTATAGTTGGTAATTTCTGTGTCATTTTGGTCTTGTGGAGAGTTGTCTCTTTGGCAATTCTTCTTTTTTTTATATCTATTGTACACATTTTGTTTGTGTCTCTGGTATAGTTACCTTAAAAGGGTTCCTTAAAAGAATCTTAATTGTCAAAATGACTGGTTTTGTGCTTATTTTCATTTCAAATACCATAGATGAATGTAACTGGACAGACAAGGAACAACCAATGCAATGCATATGCAATGTATTTATTATTTGATAAATTTGACCAAGCAATTCTACAGGAAAGTTCAAAGTGATTGTACAGGAAGGCTCCGAATAATTGTACAGCTAACTTGCAAGCGATTGTACAGTCAATAAAAATATCTGACACGGAGAAAATGAATATATTTGGCACCTTTTTATTGTATATTGTAAAATAGTCATTTACTTTTTGCGTTATGGATCATTGATTTTGTTTCCTGTTGCCTCGGTTGATTACTAGCACGTGCCATTGAACTCAAGTATTTTAGCTAAAACAGAAATTTTTAATTTACGCCAAATATAACAGGTGCGGATCCAGATTTTACTTTAGATTAATATAATACGAGTGATTTTTTTTTCGGGGAGGGGAGCTCAGATCATCATTTCTATATATCTTTTATTTTTATACCATTTAGCTTTATACTGAATATTTGCCTGCCTTAAATGTGTTATATTTCCTATTTTGCAAATTCGGAATTTCAATTTTGAAATTCCGAATTTGCAAAATAGGAAATATAACAGCTTTGCAAGCTTTCTTTTATTAAGTATTTTATTTTTTATTCTCAAAATGAATTTGTAAAAAATGGACAATTTAGAAGAAAATAGATTTTACAGAGGTTTGACAAATATTGATAATTATTCATTCATTAATTATACATGCTATATTTTGAATAAAAGAAAGAGTGTAGTTAATTAGGCCTATTGTCAAAATTACATAGGTTGTCGCAACATAGGTATACGAAAATCAATAATTTAGATTAAAGTGCCAGCTTGGTTGACAAGACAAAATTGAGTGACCAATTAAAATGTTGTGGTCAGTTATGAAATTATGTAACGGGAATTTTCATTGGTAAAACGAAGGAAACCTGGGATCTCTAAGCACGTGAGCAACGACCTTTTTAAGCTAGTGTTTTGGGCTATTCGTCAGTTGCCATGAGATCTCAGTTGTAATAAAATATATTTATTTTGGAATTCTTCGTTTTTACCAGGTAATTCATATTTAATATTTTAAAGCATATTTTTTATGAAAATTACATTTCACATTTACTTTTAATTAAGTTTTATTTATTTAGTTCAATTTATTTAAAATGAGCGTTTTTAGTTTATTACATTACGATTAAATAGATGATTTTTTAAATGAAATATACAGTAAACATAAATTCCGTAAATGTTATTTATTTCATTAATTTTCATTATTACATGCAAATTTGTTTACAGGAGATTTGTGAATTTGACGCATAATTTATTCGTAGTAAAGTTTAATTCTGTTATTTGGTTATATTTAATATTCAACGAAGTTTAGAGAAATCTTTGTTTGTCACTTTGGTTTACCTTGACAACGAAACAGAACACAAAGAAAATATTTGTTGTTTCATGTATATTGAAATCGTACCGATGCAGGATTGATCTCCAGAACAGAAATATTTGCGTATTACGTAATAGCAAGAAACATTTAATATATTACAGCTTGACATTATCTTTGTATGATGAACTATAAATATTGTGAAATATATTGTATGCATTTATTTGAAATTGTATTATAGAGTTGCCACGAGATCTCAGTTGTAATAAAATATAGTTATTTTGGAATTCTTCGTTTTTACCAGGCCAGCTAAAGTCCAGACGACATAGGCTGAAAGTCAAGTACGACAAATGCATCAAATATTTGCCACTGGATGTAAAACAACCAAACAATCAATCAATTTGTTCTTTATATTTCATCATCTATATATTCTTTCTATCTTTATAAATGGTGACCTATTCTTATCCTCATACATGTACATGGTAATTTAGACAAGAAAATACACAACTTTTAGAACTGTATGCTTTTAGAGAAATGTATAAGTCCAAGATTCTGCTCCAAAGTAGATCTTGTGAAAAAAATTCGCATTTGATTATTGCCAATAAATTTTCCTGGACCGGAGGAAATAAGAGGGGAAGGCAATACAACATTCCGTTTATAAAAAAAACAAATATTGTACATGTATGGTATTCAAAACAAATTTAGCCAGTTTTTTAAATATGGCCTTCAACAATGAGCAAAGCCCATCCCGCATAGTCCGCTATAAAAGGCCCCGATAAGACAATGTAAAATAATTCAAACGAGAAAACTAACGCCCAAAAAAATGAAATACATTAAACATATATATTTGTACCTATTCTTTAAAAACACAGATCAAAAGTTTCACTTGTAAATCAATCTTAATCTGTATTGTACTATAAACTAATATAACGTACTATTCAAATCAACATGCATGTACATGTATTTTACATTAAAATTTAATTTTGCAGAGACATTACACACAGGTGTCAATATTTACACCCCACCGATAAGTTGTCATTTATCGCGTATGCGGACGTTTGTATGAAATAACGGCCAGTTTTAGAAGTCAAATCAACCTGTGATTAATTTCCGCTCTAGACAAGAAGTGTGTGTGTTTGGTGGGGGGGGGGGGGGGGGGGAGGGGGGGTAATCTGCCACTTGTGCATATGGGTTAGACAATAATCATCAGGATATATATATACACTAATTATTTGAATGAAAATCTTTATACGATAGTACTTTATAGTTTAAATACTGTCTCGACTAAGACTGAATGCAGTATGATTATCGTGATCAGCTTCATGGACGTTGGCGACCTTAGTGGTCTTTAGACGCACCGTTGTGTAAAATGAATAATTGTGTAATGATATGTTGTACAGTACAAAGCTATGACAATAGAAGCGATTCCGAGTTTAACAGAGTAATAAGGACGAAAATAATAGTAAAAAAAAACCCAGCTCCAACGGTAATAGTAAAGTAGGACATATCAACAGAATACGAATTAAAACAAAAAATACGCATGTGTTAATTTTTATTGATTGTCTCGTTGGCAATTATACAACATCGCCTTTTTTATGTTATGTTTAAGATTTTTACGTTTCTGATTTTCAAATACAAATATGTTCTCAAAGGGTTCTCAACATTTTAAGGTTAAATATATGGCAAACATGTTTATGTGTACCTATATAATTACCATGCGTCCTTGCAATTTATAGTTAATATAAATAAATAAACTAATATTTATTAAAAAATAAGCAACATATATAGACGAATTATTTATTAGTTCCTCCACAAGCTACAACAGTAATAAAGAATCAACAGAGAATTTAATCTTTTTAAAATTACTTTTTTTTCTATTTTATTCATACTTCAAATACATATATAATTAATCTTAAATGCACTAATCAAGCAGAAGGGGCGTAACTCGTGGTATCATACCGGGATACTGAACGGATCTAAACATGGTCTGACACTTTTGAACGTTAATTTTGAGATTTGATCTGTTTTGGTCTGACACGGTCTTAACGGATCTGAACAGCTCGCTAGAAGATTCAGTCTGATTTATCTTGACATGCCTTAACGGACTGATTTACCTAATGAGACTATCGATCGGAACGGGTAAATTAACGATCTGACAAGTCGTGACGTTTTCCTCTAGCGGTAAATCCAGTCAATTAAGATATGATCAGACCAAAATGACCGTTTCAGACTGAAATCGTGCTACTAGTGTTTTGTTAGGCTGCTCAAAATATGATGCGCAACGAAAAAAGATGTTTGATAGGCTTAAAAGTAATGAATTCATAGATCTCTCATTGAAACACCTTCTATCAGGATACACACATACTTTAAGTCCCGAGTATAACTATCTACGGGAAACTAATATACTTATAAGAAAATAAGGAAGGCTCTCAAATATAAGTGTCATTTAGCTATAGCCTAGATATTATAAAATAAATAATCATGTATTTGGAACCAGTGTATATGAAGTATTTCTCAGATGGTATCTCAAGTGTTATTTCATTACGTTAAACAACAAGCAAGATTAAAGATAAAAAAAAAACGAATCTGAATTCATTTTCTTTTTTGATGCCAATAGAATAATGATAAGCAAGCCACACGTGCAATGTACACTTCACCTTTGTGTCAGTCCACTGAGCGTAATCAAATAGTCACCTTTCAAACACCAGTTCTTATTGACTATGAAATTCACGCATTTGATTTGAACAAGTATCAACATTCAATTTAAAGGCTCTGATCTTCTGAATATTAGTACACTAAATCAATTAACAGTATGTTATAAGGGAAAATACAACATCACTTTAAGATTCTCTACAATGGACAATTACAGTCATATTTTTAGAAATTAAGAAATAAGAACACCAAACACAATACACTATGCTCCTATATGTAACAATAGGAACATTTGCGAAAGCTTTTTTTTTTATTATGAAAGTGCCACTTACATTTGTCTTAATTATCAAACGTTATGTGTTAAAAGATAACGGAAAAGTAAGAACGAGGAAAATACAATCTGTCTTTTCAGATCTTCACAAACTTACAATTATAGTCTTATCATTAGAAAATAAGGAAAACAAACAAACACAATTAATAAGCTCATACATTTTTTTAGAATAGAAACATGTGCTAAATCCTTTTATAATATGACAATAAAATGATAAATCAAAAATTTGTACTAGAGGATGTCAGTTAGACAAACACACACACTACTGTTTCGCTGACAATCTCTGTACTCACAACAAATTCAAACAATTGCATTTGTTTTAGTAAAATACTGGTATTAATTTTTTCCCTATTTTTCTATTTTTTTCTCCATTTATATATTACACACATATATATATACCTAAATAGGCGATTAAGGGAGTAGGTAGGGGTGATTTCTCATTCAATGACAGAAGTGTTTTTTTCTCGTCAGGGAAGGAGGAATCACTAAATACCAGTATGTCTTTGGAAATTTATTTGGAAAAATAGACGTAACCGTTATGGAAAAGGAAAAACTAGCACATGTTTTGTTCTATGTTTCTAAATATACTTTTTTATAAGTATAATCACAGACGACACAAAGGTGAACAATCAGATAAAATGTTTAGACAATTTTATGATACCTGTCAGTTAATGATTTACATTTCATTAGGAACAATCATTTTCTTTTTTTTTCCCTATTACATGTACCTTCTGTTATGTTTTTTTCCGTACATAAATACTTTATTGAAACACAATCACTAAGGATTTTCTTACCCCAGGAGTAGATTACCTTAGTCGTATTTGGCACAACTTTTTGGAATTTTGGATCCTCAATGCTCTTCAACTTTGTATTTATTTGGCTTTTTAACTATTTCGATCTGAGCGTCACTGATGAGTCTTATGTAGACGAAACGCGCGTCTGGCGTAAAAAATTATAATCCTGGTACTTTTGATAACTATTTACACCACTGGGTCGATGCCACTGCTGGTGGACGTTTCGTTCCCGAGGGTATCACCAGCCCAGTAGTCAGCACTTCGGTGTTGACATGAATATCAATTATATGGTCATTTTTATAAATTTTCTGTTTACAAAACTTTGTTTTTTTTGAAAAACTAAGGATTTTCTTACCCCAGGAGTAGATTACCTTAGCCGTATTTGGCACATCTTTTTGGAATTTTGGATCCTCAATGCTCTTCAACTTTGTATTTATTTGGCTTTTTAACTATTTCGATCTGAGCGTCACTGATGAGTCTTATGTAGACGAAACGCGCGTCTGGCGTATAAAATTATAATCCTGGTACTTTTGATAACTATTTACACCACTGGGTCGATGCCACTGCTGGTGGACGTTTCGTCCCCGATGGTATCACCAGCCCAGTAGTCAGCACTTCGGTGTTGACATGAATATCAATTATATGGTCCTTTTTATAAATTTTCTGTTTACAAAACTTTGTTTTTTTCGAAAAACTAAGGATTTTCTTACCCCAGGAGTAGATTACCTTAGCCGTATTTGACACAACTTTTTGGAATTTTGGATCCTCAATGCTCTTCAACTTTGTATTTATTTGGCTTTTTAACTATTTCGATCTGAGCGTCACTGATGAGTCTTATGTAGACAAAACGCGCGTCTGGCGTATAAAATTATAATCCTGGTACTTTTGATAACTATTTACACCACTGGGTCGATGCCACTGCTGGTGGACGTTTCGTTCCCGAGGGTATCACCAGCCCAGTAGTCAGCACTTCGGTGTTGACATGAATATCAATTATATGGTCATTTTTATAAATTTTCTGTTTACAAAACTTTGTTTTTTTCGAAAAACTAAGGATTTTCTTACCCCAGGAGTAGATTACCTTAGCCGTATTTGGCACAACTTTTTGGAATTTTGGATCCTCAATGCTCTTCAACTTTGTATTTATTTGGCTTTTTAACTATTTCGATCTGAGCGTCACTGATGAGTCTTATGTAGACGAAACGCGCGTCTGGCGTATAAAATTATAATCCTGGTACTTTTGATAACTATTTACACCACTGGGTCGATGCCACTGCTGGTGGACGTTTCGTTCCCGAGGGTATCACCAGCCCAGTAGTCAGCACTTCGGTGTTGACATGAATATCAATTATATGGTCATTTTTATAAATTTTCTGTTTACAAAACTTTGTTTTTTTCGAAAAACTAAGGATTTTCTTACCCCAGGAATAGATTACCTTAGCCGTATTTGGCACATCTTTTTGGAATTTTGGATCCTCAATGCTCTTCAACTTTGTATTTATTTGGCTTTTTAACTATTTCGATCTGAGCGTCACTGATGAGTCTTATGTAGACGAAACGCGCGTCTGGCGTATAAAATTATAATCCTGGTACTTTTGATAACTATCAATCATGTTCGTCAAATTTTCAAATAATTACTCGCTAAAAATAAATTAAGGACTGTACATAATAATTATATTATATGAATTTAAGGCGCAATTACTGCATAAGTAAGCCGCCCACCAAAATCAATAACAACAACAACAATATGTAACCAATTACCATTTTGTTACAGTACAAACTATTTCACATTCACATGATATTTAAACTTCCATATGTAGATCTTATATCAATTATAATACCTCTAAATAAGGAAAACAAATGATAAATGTCCTATTTTCAATGAAATATACCGAAACCTCTTTTTTTATATCTCCTTTTTTATAACAGATATAGAAATAAGTTTACCACAAAATTTCTTGTCATATTTGGTAACGATTTGTTTTGAAGATTATCTAACAACAGGTTTATGTTATGACTGATATTTAATGTATAGTAATACATATGTTAATATGTTTCAAAAGCAGAATGTAAATTAAAGTATCACGCACCCTTGATTGTAAGATTGTCGGTACCGGAACTGTTTGACCGTTACAGGTACACAGACTTATCTCATCTGTTCATACAGGTAACCAACAAGTATAACACACGTGTAGGATTGTGTTTCCTTTTAAAATTTAAAACCATGAACCAGCAAAAAATTAACAGAATAAGTTTTCTAAAGATTTCTAGGAAAATTCAACATCACATTTTCGGAGAAGTAAAATCAATAGATATATTTTTAACTTGATATATACCCGTTACACGATCGCCTAATTAATAATTAACTGGACCAAAAACCAAATAGAAATGAAAACCCATGCTTGCCGTATGCATTGAATCTCAATTGACAATCCTTATTGGAAGAACAGTAGGTGATTCCAAAGGTTACAGCTGGTTTCCTAATGCTTGCAAAGTAAAACTTGATTGGCTTGCTTGCTTTGTTTGTATAATTGTTTATTCAAGCTTTGTAAATAATATTGAAATCTTTAAACAATTCATTAAGTCATAGTTTAACCTGTATATATCATATTTATATTGTATTGGGTGTTATCCTAATGATTGTACAATATACAAACAAAGCAAGCAAGCTAACAAAAGTTTTGTTAGGAAATTAGCTGTAAGGTTCTACAAACAAAACTGCATGCGTTTAGATGACGTTTGTTAATGTTCATCAGATTTTTCATAAAATGTTGTCAATGTGTGTGTTAGCCAGTATTAAGCAATCTCTTATCACTGCCCATACTCAACAACCATATTAATATAAGTAGCAAAGGTGAGAGCAACAGAGTCATTTGATTATGTTAAGCACGCTCCTAGAAAATTTTAAATGAACTAATGAACGAGAAACATTTTTAAAACTTATATTTGGAAATTCGACTTTAGATTCAATTATCCTAAATTAGTTTTAATAGTTTATGAAATAGTGAATGTACATACATTTGGTTCCACTATATCTTAACGTGTTAATGAAAACGTTTCGCGTCTCGTATATTAAATTATAATCCCTTTGGTACCTTTGATAACTATTTATACCACTGGGTCGATTCCACTACTGGTGAATTTAGGTGTTGAAATGAATATCAATTATATGGTCATTTTCAAAAATTCCCTGTTTACATAACTATGAATTCGTCGAAAACTAAGGACTTTTTTTTTTATTCCATGCATTTTTGGGTCCTCAATGTTTTTCAACTGTGTACTTGTTTGGCTTTATATTTATTTTTGATCTGAGCGCAACTGACGAGTCTTCTGTAGATGAAACGCGCGTCTAGTGTATTGAGTTATAATCTTGATAACTATTCGGGTACATCAGGAATAGTATACAATAAAACGCGGCATTAGCTGTCAAATTTATGTTTCTCGATTTCACTTAAATTCTCAAATTTGACTTATAACATACTAAAACGATTATCAAAATTATAAAAAAAAGTCGAAAAGAAACCGTTAAATAAAGGCAACAGTAGTAAACCGTTGTTCAAAACTCATAAACGATAGGAAAAAAAAATCCGGGTCACAAACCAAAACCGAGGGAAACGCATTAAATACAATAGGAGAATGACGAAACAGCATTGAATGTAACACACACAGAAACGAACTAAGCATTAGACAAAATCTTATCAGATGGCATGACTTGCAAATATGTATCAGAATTTCGTGAGTATTTAAGTCCAGACGTCATCTATTTAATTATCGAGTTGACCTCCGAATACCTCCGATGGTCATATAACCCGATATAAACATTAATTTATATATACAAAGATAGCGAACTTGTGCAATTGGATTTTTTTTAGTCTGTTTGATTTCATATTATAGGCTAAAATATAGGTTAATCATCGTTTTACCTGTATAAGAATGGGTTTTGGTAGGTCAATCAAATGATTAACCCATGCTTCAATTACAATGTTGACAATCTTTTCCTTTTAACAAATGGACACGTCCAATTCATGCGAAACCAATCTGTAGCTAAGGGGTTTAATTGAAGGCTAAATGAATACGGATTCAATGAGATCGAATTATTCACTTACAAGTTAATAATTTATCAGCGGTGTTTCATTGCTAATTTTAGCATGATGTAATCAAACTGTCTGTAAAAAGCAAATTATTATTTCACTATTTCGCTTTCATTAATGTTCGAACAAAACAAAACAATTTTTTTTTTATATCTCGTAGCTAATGCCCCTTTAAGAAAATATTTATCAAAAGTACCAAGCTTATAATTTAATACGCCAGACGTGCGTTTAGTATTCATTCTGAAAGCAGAAATAAGTACAAATTTGAAGAGCATTTATGACACAAAATTCTAAACAGTTGTGCCAAATACGGTTAAGGTTAGCTATGCCTTGGATAAGAAAATCCTTAGTATTTCCCATAATTCATACTTTTGCAAAAGTAAATTTATAAAAATGACCATATAATTGATATTCATTTCAAAACCGAAGTGCGGACTACTGGGCTGGTGATACCCTCGGGAACGAAACGTCCACCAGCAGTGACATCGACCAAGTAGTGTAAATAGTTATCAAAGGTACCAGGCTTATAATTGAATACTCCAGACGCGCGTTTCTGTAAATAAGGCTGATACAACTTATGTAAAACATATTTTATTTAAGAATTGAATGCTTCTTTTTGTAAATTTATTGGGTGGTAAAAGCGTTGACCGAAGTACATTTTGTATGAAGCGCGGAAGCGCTTCATTCTAAAAATGTACGCACGGTCAACGCTTTTACAACCCTATAAAGTTTCAAAAAGAAGTATTCAATACTTATAATTACATTTGTTTAGCTAAAATCATGAAAACACGATTTTTATCCAGTTTTATTTAATTCACCTGTGCACTTTTTTGTGGCACCTCGTGTCATCATGCATGATAAATGTTATTGTCTGATGCAATTGTTTACGGAATAACATGTTAGCCAATCAGAATAACGTATTATAATGAAACTTACATCTAATGTAATTGTATATTAATAATGATGTTTGTGTAAAACTATATAATTACATTCGATGTATGTTTCATTGTAATACTTTATTCTGATTGGCTAACTGCAAATTAGTTGCTATTCCTTAGCTATGCATTACTCAATAAAACTTTTCATTCATGATAACACGTGGTCCTACAATAAAGTGCACAGGTGAAATAAATAAAACAATTAAAAAATTCGTGTTTTCATGATCAGAGCTAAAATTTCTTTTTGTAACTTCATAGGGTTGTAAAAGCGTTGACCGTGTGTACATTTTTAGAATGAAGCGCTTCCGCTCTTCATACAAAATGTACTTCGGTCAACCCTTTTACACCCCAATGAAGATACAAAAAGAAGCATTCAATTCTTAAATAATCTTTTTTTTTACTATTTAATTAAAAACGCGTTTATAAGTATCCTTGTCTTTAAAATTACCTTCACAACTTATGAGTGTAATCGCACGAAAACTGTGGAATCCCTATTCTAAAGACTATAATAACATTAGCCATTTAGTTAGATTATAAACTGAAACTGTTATAGGATAGTCGGTTCAGGAGCTCATAAGAGCTCACATGTGTACACATATACCGATATTAAACAAAATGTACTAACTTTCTTTCTTACTTACTTACTTACCAAATTCAGCCAGCACTTCTGTGCTTACATGATTATCATTGAAATGGTCATAATTATAAATCAACTGTTTACAAACCTTTGAATGTTTTAAATACGGAGGCTTTTATGAATTGTTGGTCCTCAAAGATCTCCTACTTCGTACTTTGTTTGGCTTTTTTAAAATATTTTGATTCGAGCGTCACTGAGTTCTTTTGTAGACGAAACGGGCGTCTGGCACAAATACAAATTTTCAGTCCTGGTATCTATGATACCACTGCAGTTGGAGAGTTTTTCCAGAGGGTACCACCAGCCCAGTAGTCAGCACTTCTGTGTGGACATGAATATTAATTATAATGGTCATACTTATAAAGTAATTGTTAAAAAACTTTGAATTCTTTAAATAATAAGGCGTTTCTAGCTGAGGAATAGATTACATAATCTTAATTTGGCAAAACATTTAGGAATATTTCAATGCTATTCAACTTCGTATTTTATTTATCTGTTTTTTATTCGAGGGTCACTGATGAGCCTTCAGTAGCCGAAAAGCGCGTCTTGCGCAAATACAAAATTCCAAATTCCTTGCTCGTGTAAGTAAACCGAATATAAGTGTTATTAGGTAGGGTACATTTGTGGGAAAAGGAGGGGAGAGGAGGTTATAGTCAAAACAAATGAAACATACCCGTTTTCATCTGCAAAGTAGATATTCCGTAACAGTCAACCAACTCGTGATGGTGACCGTAAAATTGTCGAATGTATGATACCAACATCATTAATCATTGTTAATGTTGGTTTTACTTTTGAATGAATTTAAATAAAAAAAATCATCATGTTCACGAGATCACGATGTTTGCTTTTGTATGGAAAACATCAAATTCATCATTTGTTAATTTTTTGAAAACTTGTATTTATTGAGCCCATGAGCAACACAAAATGGGTGTTAAATAAATTTAATGAGACTTTAACTGAAACAATCAAAATAGAAGTGAATGCATGGACTGCAAAATGGAGCGAGATCTAGTTTGTGGACAGGGAAACGTCTCCTGTTATGCATTAACCACCTTCCATGCGAATCAATTTTCAGAATCAATTTTCAGTCAAATGTGGCGGATTTAGAACACATTCGAGACCGCAAAAAAATGTAACTAGTGAGCTGAAACACAGATTTATCATTAAAGAAAGTTACCAAAGCAGTGTTCTTATTGTGAAGTTGGAGCCGTTTATGCAAAACAAGACCAGGTTCAACATTACAGAATATATGTCTTAAGAAGCTATGCTTTGTTTTCATAGACACAATTCTATCCATCTTTCCACGTTCGTTACTTGTCCAATGATTCAGGCATAATTGATACAACTGTTTTTCTTAATGCTGCAAATTATTATTATTTTTTTATTAGATTTGTGTTGCGGAATAATTTGTTGTTGGATACAAAAACAATTCACAGACAACCTCTGTCTTTCCCCTCTGATAAGTAATCTAAGCATTAACGCATTATCATAAGATACTTTATTTTATCCGAAAAAAAGTGTATTAAAATGTACGGAATAATAAAAATAATAAACACCACAAATAATATTGCTTGAAAATTGATACAATGTTCTAGTATAAGTTTATGGAATCACTTGTTCTTTTCAATCATCCCTCTCAACTTTTCTTCACTTGCTCCTACTATTTCATCAACCTGTAAAAAAACGTATGGATAAGAAGTATTATGAATAGTTTAAACATATTTATTTATAGTGGATGGGGAAACAACTTTTGAAATTTATTTTAATCCCTTTATACTTTGCGGGTGCGACTGTTTCTTTGTATAGGCATTAGCCTACTCTTTTCCAAAATCTACAAGGGTGTGTTTAACTTGCAAGATATATGGCTCTCTCTTAATACGGGTCAGTTATTTATCGTCCCCTTCCGACGGACTATCGTCGTTTCCTCAAGACCATACTCGTAAATGGTGACAAGCGAGAGCCGAAAATTCAATTTTCATCCCGGAACGGGGATCGAACCAAGAACCTTTGTGTTAGTAGTCCGATTCACTAACCACTACACCAGGCCTCACTAAGTTTAATGAATGGGTTAATGATGAAACTGACGAAAGTTTTTTTTCTACATCATTTAACATGCAATTTTGCTGTCTCTGAGAAATTATAATTTTGTTTTATGTTTTTTACCGTGAATTGACTGATTGTTTATTTATCCGTCGCAAATGCAGTTTGTCAATCAATCACAATTTGGCGTCTCATTTTACATTGATCTACATTGTATAACAATTATCAAAATATCCAAATTTTGCCAGTACCACTAAAATGCCACTGATAGGATAAACAATAAAGTGAAGGAATAATCCGGTGAATGATGTCGAAATCTATTTATACATATTCTTCTGTATAACAATGATATATCCGCTTATGATTGGCAGCTTCGTCTCTTGACTGATCTTTTATGTATTTATTTGGTATTTCAAAAGGTTTTATCCACCATTTTCTTCATAAGAAGAAAATGTCTGTATTAATTCAGGAATATAACAGTTACTATCGATTTTGTTCCTCTGGACATTCAGCAATTATCAATCAGTCAATAAAATTACCAATCGAGTAATGGACAAAAAAACAATTCATACAGACTTCGTCCCCATTTACAGGTAATGCCTGCCTCATATTATGGGGACGAATTTTTCATTGTACTAATGAACTCAGAATCGTTCAATTTTTTTTGTGTCGCGTTTTTGAATTTCCGGATCGGCGCAGAAATCTACTTCCGTTTCCGGTCTTGTTTACATGAGACTTTGAATAAAATGTATATTTATCAGTCTGAGAAAGGAATAATACTAATTCATTTAAAAAACATGTTTGTTATTAAAAAAACGTTTAAATCCCTAACAACAGAACCAAAATCGGAAACGTTACGGTATTTTCGTTTCTCTTCGTCCCCATTCACAGGTAATTCCTGCCTCATATTATTGCAGGCTCGGCTAACATCGTATTTGCATTTTTTAAAAAGGTTTTTTAAAAGGAAAACTATGTCGAATTCGACATTTGTATGACATGCAAATTGTCACATGTGACATTTGTGCACTTAAATGTGCAAGTATATCACCATTTTCTTTTAGGAATTAACATGACACTTTATTGATGGCTTAATGAATTAAGCCCATTTAAAATTAAAGCGACAAAAAAAAATGCTCTAGTAATACCCCCCTCTTTTTAACAATTGTTAAAACAATACCTTTTTGCCACTTTTGTAACATTGAAATGTAGGCATTGCAGATATTCCACTCTCTGCAGCAACGTCCTACAATAAATAAAAATAGATATGTTACAGTAGTTGATGGAGGTTATCCAGAAACTCTCCCTCCGTAGATTTATTTTAAAAGGGTCGGGAGTAGATAAATTTATTAACAACATTAATGAATAGAAATGATGTCCTCGGGAGCTTGCAATTTAAGAGCAAAGACAATAGTTAAAAAAAATAAATAATACCCTTCAGTTAAATCGATGATACATAAGCACATTTCGAAATTTAATAAAAATGTTTCTCGTATGTGAAAACTGTATACCGAAATTTAAACAACATAGTATGGGTCCTTAGATAACTAAATTGAGATTTGCTGATGCCAATAAATAGCATCGAAACTTGCAAGAATACTTCGCATATCTTTTTTTAAATTAAAAACTTTGCAGCAAAATGACAAATTATTATTTGTGAAGTTGATACGGAATATTTGTCAACAAGGTCTTGATACCTTCCGATGACCTTTTTTTTGGGGAAAAAGGACGAGACGTTCTTTGAAATACCACTGATTCATCAACTTTCTGCTCAAAAGAGAGCATCATATGATAATTGTTAGTTTACCTCGACTTCATCTACATCCACTTTAAGAAAGATACAATCACTGTATTCGCCTGACAATTTCTAAAAAAGAAGACAAAATATAATGCGTATAAATCAGAACATTTTCAGATTTTAATTTCGAAAACTATGTTGGTTAAAATGTTTACATCTCTTCGTGTTGCTTAGTCTTTAGTTTTCTATGTTGTGTCATGTGTACTATTATTTTTCTGTTTGTCTTTTGTATTTTTAGCCATTGTCAGTTTGTTATTCGTTCCAAGAGTTTGACTGTCATCTTCGCCTCGCTTGTATAGGCAATATTTAACATTTCTTGAGATAATGGTAGTTCGAGTGAATATGCTTACTTGATATACAGGTGCAATCTGTACACAGGGTCCACACCATGTTGCAAAGAAATCGACAACAATCAATGTATCACCAGATCCTTTCACTACGCTATCAAATTCGGCCTACAATTAGAATATTCAAAAGATAATATATGCGAGTATATATGAAATGAATTTTGTAGTAAAAGTTCCCGAAAGAGATTAAAATGGAATATGTGATCAGCTCCACTAGCCAAGTTGTTATATGTAAAATGATAGTGAGTTTTTTGAAGATTAAAATAAAATATCATTTTTAATTTTAACTTTATAATATGACAACTTTAAACCATCCTATCCTTAATAATGTCAAACAGAACTTAATAATAAAAAAAATAACAATAGTAAACGCGGAAAATATCAACTTTCTTCTAAGAGACCTAGAAGCTTGAAGAGCGGGGTTAACTGAGCGCTATAATAGTCTCGTGCCAAATACAAAAACAACAAATAAACATTTTTCTAAATAAAGGCAACAGGAGTATACCGTGGATCAAAAGTCATAAATCAATTATGAGAAAACAATCCCAGTTGCATACCAAAACCGAGGGAAACACATCAACTATAAGAGAAAATGAAGGAACAACAGACACACTGAAGACAGTGCAACAAAACATTGACCTAATTGTAATTTTAAATTGCAGCTAAACATTGCTACAAGTATGGTCATGAAAATGTTAACAGACAAATCAAACTTATTACCCATCCTTAACAAATCCTATATTATGAAGTGACATAATATGAAATAAAAATTACAGGAAATGTCCCTTCAAAACAACATATGATAGATATTGACAACAGGATACATACATAATATATAATAAGTTGTGTGCGCATTTACAGCAATACCAGATTATACCGGCTAAAGCATATTCGCAGCAGTTACTGTACGCAAGCTACTGGTGCATATAATATCTGCTTGTAAATGTAATCAGCCGATGAACTCAAATGCTTTCACTTCCTAACGTTCGTTTCGGGTAACATCAAATATGATCAACTGTCTCGGCTAAAACCATATTTTTACTCGCATCAAATCTTTATATACGACTTTTTTTTTTTAGAGATCTGTTAGCAAAATGTATTTTTAGGTAATGTAAATTTCTCTGATCGTTATTTTAAACAACGATGTCTACTGCAGTTTGTTAAAACCATTGCCATAAGTTTGAAGGGATAATCACATATGTTAGTTAATTATGATAGCATGAGTCAATGACTGCTGACATCCGAAAGACTATTTATTATCTTAAACGTTTTAAGGTCGATAATTATGTAACTATTAATAATCGATCGAATGATGGTCGCTCAACATCCAGTGCCAAGTATTACATGCATAAAACGGATGCTACTTGTTTGATATGAGTCTACAATACTTTGTTACAAACTGATATGTTGAGTTAGGAACCAGCGTGCAAATTCAGCGTGATTCACCCACTTGTTTGCATTATTTGAATTCGGGCCGATTGGTCTTTGTCGTAACTTCAAGATGTCTCTAGCTTAGCGGAGCAACTGAAAGTGCAAATTTTGATTTTTTTTGTCTAGACATTGGATGGAAACAACGTCTATCCACATTCATACTGAGCGCACAACATCGTTGCAGCCGAGGTGATGTTTTCCAGTACAAACCAGCAAAAATTTAAAGTCATATGAACCTGTAATTTTTATTTCATATTATGTCACTTCATAATATAGGATTTGTTAAGGATGGGTAATAAGTTTGATTTGTCTGTTAACATTTTCATGACCATACTTGTAGCAATGTTTAGCTGCAATTTAAAATTTAAAATTACAATTAGGTCAATGTTTTGTTGCACTGTCTTCAGTGTGTCTGTTGTTCCTTCAGGTCTGAAAAAAAGAAAAGAAACGGTTAATATGAAAAAGAAAATATGGTATGGTTGCCATTGAGACAACTCTCCACAAGAGACAAAATGACAAAGAAATTAACATCCTGGTCTGTTGTGTAACAGTACAACATAAGAACGAACTATAAAAATCAGTTGAAAAAGGCTTAACATATAAGATGGATACAAATATAAATACTACACAGAGTGGACGTGGCCGGGTACTTGTATATCCCAGCAACCAAAAGACAATAAGTACAGATCTAAGAGTAATCGCAGTAAATTAGTTTTATATACTTGATGGTTTACTATTAAAACACAAGTACATGGACTTTCTTTCAAAAAAAAATTCCTGCATATTTTAGAAAATACTGCTTGAATATAATTAAGTTCTTGCAATCAAATTGGTAGCTTTTCTGTAAGCAGTGACTTAAACCACGAGACCTGAATGCAAAATGTTTATTGATAATATTTTAAGATTATGTAGTTCAGTGTTAAAAGATCATACATATAGCAGTTAGTTTATTAAGTTTAATGATTTCCATAAAAAAAAAACATAATTTCAAGAAACTCGTTTAATATAAACTTAAAGGGTGTTGTTTTCTGAGAATTACTAGGGAAGTAAGTCACCATATTACCAAGAAGTTTAAATCAGAAGATACAAAAACATGAAACAAACCTGGCACACCTACACCTAAGATAACAATAGGTAACATAATAGCAGCCTGTTCCAATACAAAATATGTCGTGCATGATATTTAAACTTTTGAGACATATAATCCATGCTAATTACACACATACTCGTTAATAAAACAAAGCAAGGTTAAACACACTACATGTTTTCCAATTTTCATTTAAATAAACAGAACACTCAAGGATTCTAAGCAGATTTATAAAAGACTATTATAACGCCGTACGGTGACCTATAGTTATTAATTTCTGTGTCATTTGGTCTTTTGTGGAGATTTGTCTCATTGGAAATCATACCACATCTTCTTTTCGTATATTAACACAAATATCAAACTGCAGGGTTACTTAAAAAAAGGGTGAAGTCCATAAAAACTGGCACAATTAATCGTTAGTATTTCAATTTAACTAGATATAGAAATAACCATTGTTTGAACTTAGCTGTTGACACAGACGTTTCTTGTCATAACTTGGAGCGATTATTTCGTATGATTTTAAACAACAATAATAGGTCACTATATATATATCTTTATTCTCACAAACCAAATTACAAATTTATAGAGATAATTATCAATGAATTATCTTGTGATGTATTAATAATTAATAAGCGTAATTAATAGAATTAATACCCAAATAACTATTTAAAAAAATAATATTTACCTTGCTTCCAATTACTTTAACCATGATTTATGTTGAAACTGTGAAGATATTCCGGATAAAAGTGAAACGTCAACCAACTCTACATACAAGTAACTATAACAAATATTAAACACGTATTAAAGATCAGGTATTTTTGTGTAGGTCGGTATCTAGAACAGTATAATTTAAATACTATCGGATACACGTAATAGAAATTAGCGGAAATGATTTTGTATTACTCTTACATTTACAGGTAGATTTTAAATCTTGTATCGTAAAAAAAACTGTTGTTCACGACTTACAAACTGCTATATATGCTGTTTACCAGGGCGGAAACAATGAATAAGGCCGAATAGACCAAATATCATTTATGATTTGCATTCTAATAGAGTGTAAAAATAATCGATTAAAAAAAGCCCCCAAAACGTGTCATACGCACATTTAAACTCATACACATATTGAAAAACCTAGAAAAAAACCCTTGTAATTCTTTGTACATAGGCTAAAATATATTAGCACAGAAAAATATTAAAACGAATGCAAGTCATGCAACCTTAACTGTTGTAGCAACATCAATCAGCGACGTTGTTAGACTGCATTTGAAACAACCTACCATCTACAGGGTACAAGAACAGCTTTGAGTGAGAATCAACAGAGTCTACATGCCAGCTTCAAAACGAAGATTCAGAGACGTCAGAATAATTCCTTACAAATTCTACTGCCCTGGCCTCCATGTGCATGTACTACATGGTTGAGTTTCAAAACCGTGGCCTTCATAAAATAACAGTGTGATTCAAATGTACTCATCAGGACAATGCTAGAGCACATGCAGTCACAGGCACTTGTCTCAGATTGTTTCCCCCTATATACCTAACGTTATGTGTTATATAAAGGTATATATAATGAAAAAAAATCTGAGACGAGTGCCTGTGCATGCAGTATGTATATAAAGCCCTAGTGTTTAGAGTTGTGGTTGTTACTGCATCTAACATTGGACACCCCAGGCAGCGGTAGATTGTGCTTTTCAATGTATTCCGACAGAAACAACGTTTTAAACGCTTTTCCTAGCAGAGAGAAAATAGACGAAGGGCAGCCACCCCTTACCCAATAAATCAAAGTTTACATTGATAACGTAACTAGAAACGTCAACTTTAAAAAAAACTTTTATTTTGTAACCTACTCCTTTTACTGGAGCTGGACCTTTATAAGACGGAACTCTTACCAGACACAACAAGATACCGACCGTACGATAACTTTATGGCTAGCCAAAGTCGTCCAACACCCCTGCTGAAGTATAATTCAGAAAAAAATACGTTACTTAATTTTCAGTATTAGTTTATTTTTAAGGGGTTGGCGGGGGTTGTGTTTCAAAAGGTTAAAAATAACCTTTCCTATATACATTTCATTGTTTTGATTGATTGGTAGTGTAGTGATATTTCCATTTCAGTGTTAAGACTCATTCTTCGAAAAACGGTATGTTGTGTTTCTGGTCAGGTTGTTTTGAAGATGTTTAATGTGACACGTCATTTATAATCAATCAAACCTTGAGAAGTAGTAATGCTTTTATATCATCGCTCAATATTCTGATAAGAAAAAGAAGTTGGAGTCAAAATTAAAATCTTAGAACGGGTAGATGGATCTGATTTGAAATACCAGCAATTAGTTGACTGCTTAATAATCACTCTCATAGCATGTGCTTTGTTAAGATTGGCAATTGCTAACCTTGATCACTTTAAAAGCATAAATATTAAGAAGTTGTCCAAAGGTACATATATTACCTGTTATACTAATTCCTTATAGGTCATACTGAGATTTGATAAGTCTAAGAAATGTTCTTCATACCTACATATATAATCTATAAACCTAAAAATAGGACCATCTTGAAAGACCAAGCTGATGGAACTGTAAAATCAAAACAGGATAGAAATTCTTAACCACACAATCAGTCTGGTTTGGATACATGTATATAGCTATGAATAATCTCTCTAATTTCAAAGGACAACGTTACCCCTCTCTCCTTTTCAAATGAAGATAAAAAGACAAGATTAAGGTTATGCACTTTAACAAATAAAGCATTTTCATGCATAAAAAATAAAAACTAAATATACTACGGTACCACGTAGAGAGATGACTGGAGGAATCAAGGTTCCAATCATATTCTTTACAAATGACTTACGCGCATTACGCTTTTACATACATTCCTGCATGAAGTACCTTCAAAAGACATCTGTTACTTCCTGGCAATATACAGACATAATTATTCAACTTGGCAAATAATACATTGAACACATTTCAAAGCCAAAAAGTGCATACCAATATTTAAGAAGAAAAAGCTGTCCTCTTGTAATGTCACCGGCGCTCCATATGTACCTTTTTGGATTTATCTCCCTTTGTAATGGAATCCGTTCCATGCCGGACATTCACTGACACAATATTCTGAGCCAACCACGGCGTAAGTTGAACTCTTTACATGTATATAAACATCTATATTATTGTTATGAATCGACACAAAAGATGTGACTTTGTTTGTTTACCTGTGTTTATGTTTTTCGATGCGTATCTTCAAGAATATGTGCAACACAAAGAACTTTTATTAGAACGCTTACAAACTATACAAACAGTTGTGTTTCATTATAATATACACTAAGACATTCAATTCATTCATTATTGAACATTAATTAGTCATTTTAAAGATTTATTGTAATTTCTATAAATAACCTCGCTCATGAAAAATTTAAAGTATGGAAAGCCATTTGTGTCATAAAATATTTAGCGTACGTAATTTTCAAAATTGTAAAAGTGATTATCTTTGTATTTTCAGTTTTTTACCATCATCCTGTAGATGTATTAAAGTTTGAATAATCTACTAAGTTTGGTTATCTGTAATGCAAATCTATGCACGAGGCATAACAGTAAAAAAGCCTGTAACTGGTGAGAAGAACTTGTGCCTGCCATTATGTCAACAATTTCAAGAGAAGGATCTTCTGAGGAGCAATCTGTTGCTGTGGACGACGATGCGGCACAGAGAATAAGAACTCTGACAATTAGAGGGCAAACTCTTTATGAAGAATCAAGAGATTGGCATACTCGACAGATAAAGAAATTCTGGAGTACAGTTGACGCAGTTATTGATACAGCTAATTCGCTTAAAGATGATAACTTACAAGAACTTCAGGAGGTTCAAAGAGAATTGACACTGCATGTAGACCAATTCTCAGCACTCTGTACTCTCTACTTCGAATTTCTAACAAAGTATAACACCAATGAGAGCCTACAGGAAAAGTCATATTTCGAAACAACTTTTCGAGGCTACAAGATACTAATAGATGCATCACTAAGAAGTCTTCGTCAGCGAATATCAGATGCACTACGCAAAGATACAGACAGAGGATCAGTCAGTTCTTCAAGACGATCTGGAGCTAAAACAAGTAGCTCACGAAACACGAGTACAAGCTCCGTGTACCTAAAATCCAAAGCTAAAGCAGAAGCAGCAAAGGTACGCCTGCAATATGTTCAGGAAGAAGCAGAATTAAAAAAGAAACAAGCTAACTTAGATGAACAATTTGAAATAGAAACGGCTAAGTTCAAAGCAGCAGCACAGAAAGAAAAGGCTGAATTAAATGCAGAACTTGAAGTTCTAGCATACAAAAAGGAAGTAGCTGCAGCAGAAGCTGAAGTCGAAGTGTTACAGTCTGAAGGATCAGATGAGCGTACTGAAATAAGCTGTTCAGGAATTAAATCTATTGCTAGTAGAAGAACACAAGCCTATGTGGCTGAACAATCTTCCCTAAAATTAAACTCTGTTTTACAACCAGGACCAGAATTTGAGATTCCATATATGGTACCTTCAACTAGAAACGAACCTAAAAAATTATTTGATATCCCACATGTGGTGCCATCAGTGGCAAGTGAACCTCTTTCACAAACAGATCAAATTCATGAAGAAACACCTATTATGGAACAAGCAGAAATCCAAAACAAAACTATAGAAAAGATAGACAACAGTGTCACAAGTGACCTCACAAGATTTCTACTGAAGAAAGAGTTACTTTTATCACGCTTAATTAACTTCAATGAT
Source organism: Mytilus trossulus (assembly GCF_036588685.1). Classification (NCBI taxonomy): domain Eukaryota; kingdom Metazoa; phylum Mollusca; class Bivalvia; order Mytilida; family Mytilidae; genus Mytilus; species Mytilus trossulus. The sequence continues at coordinate 61,186,778 of NC_086373.1, forward strand.
AAGCCAGAATTCTATTGTACTTGGAAGTCAAGTTTCACAAACATCATGACAGAATTACAAGTTACACCTATAGAAGAGATTGACATGCTAGTAAAATGGACCGGTCTAGAATCGAGGCAACATGTTTTAAACATTAAATCTTCTAACCCCAGTAATCCTACGTTGGCCCTATCCAGAATATGGGAACGTTTAGAGGACCGGTATGGCTGTCCTGAGATGGTGGAAGCTGCTATAAGATCAAAACTCAACGCATTTCCTACTATCAACGTCAAAGAAAATAAACGACTATATGAACTCTCAGACTTAGTTTCCGAAATAGAATCTTTGAAACTAGAACCTCAATTCAAATCATCGTTAGCCATGTATGATTCTTCTATAGGAGTAATCCCTATTGTTTCTAAGCTACCTAGAAATATTCAAGAAAAGTGGACGAACACAGCAGGAAAATTTATGAAGGATAAAAAAGTAATATATCCTCCCTTTGAGTGCTTCGCTGAGTTTTTGAGAGAGCAAAGTAAGATCAAGAACAACCCTAGCTTCATGTATGAGTACGACTCCGTTGCCACCAATCGAAAAGAAAAAGGAAATTCACGAAATGTCAATGTTGCAACTAAGAAAACGGAACTACAAGGCAATAGCAGGTCAACAGAGAAATCAAGAGATGATAAACAATGTCCAATTCACAATACCAATCATACTCTAAATAAATGTAGAGCATTTAGGAACAAACCAATAGATGAAAGGCGAAAATTATTGAAAGATAAAAACATTTGTTTCCGATGCTGTGAATCGAATACTCACATACAAAGAAACTGTCCAAGTAGTGGTACTGTCAAGTGTGACATATGTAGCAGTAATCATGCAACTGCTCTTCATGTTGACAATTTTCAAAGGAAATTTAACACGCCACCGATAGCTTTATCCTCGAATGGCGGGGAGTCAGCGCAAAACTCGGAACCAAATTCTCCAACACCAGTTGTAAAAGCAATGTGCTCTCAAGTATGTGGAGACTACTTTTCAGGGAAGTCATGTGCCAAAACGGTACTTGTAACAATATATCAGAAGAACCAGCGTGCCAATGCTGTTAAGACATATGCATTGATAGATGATCAATCAAACAGATCACTAATGAAGCCGGAACTTTCAGCCTTACTCAATGCTCAAGGCGAGGAAATAAGCTATACACTTTCATCTTGCTCTGGAAAAGTCAACATTACCGGTAAAAAAATTTCGAATCTAATCGTCGAATCTTTAGATGCAAATGTTGCTCTAGATCTACCACCGTTAATTGAGTGTGATGGTATACCGAACATTCGATCTGAAATTCCTACTCCGGAAATAGCTGCATACTACAATCACCTCTGGGACATTGCTTCAAATATTCCTCAGATTGATGAAAATTGTGAAATACTGTTATTATTAGGCCGTGATATCATCGAGGCTCATCACGTTATGGATCAGAGAATAGGACCACGAGGTTCGCCTTATGCCCAGAAACTTCCCCTTGGTTGGACTATAATAGGTGAAACATGTCTTGACAAAACTCACGTGCCTGAGGTCGTAAACGTGAACAAGACATTCTTAGTGAAAGGCGATCGTCCTTCGCTTGTTCAACCGTGTGTAAATGCTTTCGAAGTCTACGAGAAAGATTCATTTGGAAAAGATGTGTTCCAAACAACTAATCATGACGACAAAATTGCAATGTCAATCGATGACAAAGAATTTCTCAAGATCATGGATAAAGAGTTTAAACAAGACGACGATAAGAATTGGATTGCACCGTTACCATTTCGAGAGGACAGACAACGGCTACCGAATAATGAACAACTTGCTATGAAACGAGCTAGATCACTCGACCATAGTTTACGTAGAGATCAGACAAAAATGCAACATTTTCTTACCTTCATGGCTAACATATTTGAGAACGGCCATGCTGAGCTAGCACCCGAACTTGACAATAATTCAGAATGTTGGTACTTACCTATTTTTGGGGTCTACCACCCCAAAAAGCCAGATCAGTTACGAGCAGTATTTGATTCATCTGCTAAATATGGAGGCGTTTCATTAAACGACCTTCTTCTCTCCGGACCAGATTTAGCGAACAGTTTGATTGGTGTATTGATGCGCTTTCGTAAGGATCAAGTCGCTGTCATAGGAGACATTCGTCAAATGTTCTACTGCTTTCGAGTAAGTGAAGATCACAGAGACTACTTGAGGTTTTTGTGGTACAAAGATAACAATCCGTCAAATGAGCTAACAAAGTATCGCATGTGCGTCCATGCATTCGGCAACTCGCCCTCTCCTGCAATAGCTACGTATGGTCTGAGGAAAACTGCTGCTCTTGGCGAAAATGTGTACGGGTCAGATGTAAAGGATTACATTGAGAACAATTTTTATGTTGACGATGGTCTCATTTCTCTACCGTCCGCATCAGAAGCAATCAGCTTAATGAAGAGGTCAAAAGATGCTCTAGAAAAAATTGGGAACATTGAACTACATAAAATCGCATCAAATAATAAAGAGGTTATGAATGCATTTCCACAAGAAGAATTAGCAAAAAACTTGAAGGAAATAGATCTAGATTGTGACAGGCTACCATCACAAAGAAGCCTTGGTATTAACTGGGATTTAGATTCCGATTCGTTTACATTCCAAGTTGATTCCGGAATTAAACCTTTCACAAGACGAGGTGTATTGTCGACAATTAACTCTATATACGATCCTCTTGGATTTATTGCGCCAGTTGTTATAAAAGGCAAATTGTTAATGAGGTCATTAATTCAGGAAAGTCAGGACTGGGACTCGCCACTCTCGCCACAACAGTATTCAGAGTGGAAAGATTGGAAAACTTCGTTGGTTGATCTTGAACATGTTAAAATTCCACGCACGTACTTTGCCGAACCTTATTCTTCAACATTAGAGAAAACAATTCATATCTTTTCAGATGCTTCTGAAAAGGCGATTGGAGCAGTTGCGTATTTGAGTGCTCAAAGGTCAGGTCACGATCGACAGTACGGATTTGTCCTTGGAAAAGCTAAGGTAGCTCCATCACATGGTCATACCATACCTAGACTAGAACTTTGTGCAGCTGTTTTGGCAATTGAACTTGCAGAATCTGTCACGGAACATCTTGATATACCACCGGAAAAGTTTCGATTCTTCACTGACAGTAAAGTTGTACTTGGATATATTTCCAACGATTCAAGGAGATTTTACACTTATGTCGCTAATAGGGTAGCTAAAATTAGAAAGTTTTCGAAGGCAAGCCAATGGTCGTATGTACATACAGGAAACAATCCTGCAGATCAGGCAACAAGATCGATTGCTGTTAATGATTTACAAACAAGCATGTGGCTTCATGGACCAACTCGTACCATAGGTGAAAACTCGATCAGTGAAACGGATTATCAATTACAGGACCCGTCTGAAGACAAGGAAGTCAGGAATGTGTCATGTCTCAAAACGAAAATTTCAGACATCTCTAATATGGGATCACAAAGGTTCGACAGATTTTCAGACTGGAACAAATTAGTAGGCACTATTGCTAGACTTCAACATATCGTAGATTCTTACCAAGGTAAAGCCTCCTGTCACCACGGAAGAGGATGGCATCTCTGTGGGGAATCTTTAAATCTCGTGAATAGCCGAAGGGCAGAAATTAATATCATCAAAGCTGTTCAGGCAGAGACTTATACTGATGAGTTACTTAGTTGTGTCGAAGGAAAAAGCATACCAGCGAACAGTCCGTTGGTCTCTCTTAATCCATTCGTTGATCAGGAAGGTATATTACGTGTAGGAGGACGTTTATCTCATGCTGATATTGAAATCAACGAAAAACATCCCATTATCATTCCAGGCAAACATCATATAGCCACTTTGTTGATACGAAAATTCCATCATCAAGTTAAACATCAAGGAAGATTGATCACGAATGGAGCAATTAGAACTGGTGGTTATTGGATAACCGGATCGAAAAGAATTGTGTCTTCAATGATTCACAAGTGCATAATTTGTAGAAAATTGCGAGGCAAGCTGCAATTTCAGAAAATGGCAGATCTTCCTGTCGACCGCCTGGAACCTGGACCACCTTTCACTTACGTAGGTGTTGACTGCTTTGGACCATGGGAGATAGTAACTCGGAAGACACGTGGTGGCGCTGCCAATTCAAAAAGGTGGGCCGCTCTCTTTACCTGTCTCACCACCCGGGGTATTCATATTGAAGTCCTTGAAGAGATGAGTAGTTCTTCATTCATTAATGCCTTTAAAAGATTCACGTCTATACGCGGACAAGTGAAACAAATTAGATCAGACTGTGGAACAAATTTTGTAGGAGCTACAAATGAACTAAAAATAGATACTATTCGTGTGGACGATGATAATATTAAGGACTGTTTGTACAAGTCGGGAGTTACATGGGTTTTCAATGCACCGCATTCTTCTCATATGGGTGGTATATGGGAGAGGATGATTGGCGTCACAAGACGTGTCCTTGATTCAATTCTTCTAGAGAACGTAAAGGGTGGACTTACACACGAAGTACTAATAACTCTTTTGGCAGAAGTTACGGCCATCGTTAATTCTAGGCCACTAGTTGAAGTTTCAACAGATCCAGAGGACCCGATTCCTCTAACTCCAGCAATGCTTCTGACTCAAAAACCTAATTTGATAACGATTGAAAACACCTTTGATATGACCAATATGTATAGAGCTCAGTGGAAAAGAGTCCAGGTACTGGCTGATATGTTTTGGAGAAAATGGAGAGTTGAATATCTCCAGACATTGCAAAAACGTCGCAAATGGCAAACAGAAAAACGAGACATTTCAGTTGGAGATCTGGTATTATTGAAAGACAATTCTGTTCATAGATGTAGCTGGCCTGTCGGCATCATAACTGACACCTTTCCAAGTCAAGACAAAAGAGTCCGCAAAGTAGCGTTGCGAATCATACGTAAAGATGGTGAAAGAGTTTCATACATCCGTCCGATCACCGAACTAGTTGTGTTAATAGAAACTGATTGATAGTGATATATTTAATATCAGACGGGGAGTGTAATGTCACCGGCGCTCCATATGTACCTTTTTGGATTTATCTCCCTTTGTAATGGAATCCGTTCCATGCCGGACATTCACTGACACAATATTCTGAGCCAACCACGGCGTAAGTTGAACTCTTTACATGTATATAAACATCTATATTATTGTTATGAATCGACACAAAAGATGTGACTTTGTTTGTTTACCTGTGTTTATGTTTTTCGATGCGTATCTTCAAGAATATGTGCAACACAAAGAACTTTTATTAGAACGCTTACAAACTATACAAACAGTTGTGTTTCATTATAATATACACTAAGACATTCAATTCATTCATTATTGAACATTAATTAGTCATTTTAAAGATTTATTGTAATTTCTATAAATAACCTCGCTCATGAAAAATTTAAAGTATGGAAAGCCATTTGTGTCATAAAATATTTAGCGTACGTAATTTTCAAAATTGTAAAAGTGATTATCTTTGTATTTTCAGTTTTTTACCATCATCCTGTAGATGTATTAAAGTTTGAATAATCTACTAAGTTTGGTTATCTGTAATGCAAATCTATGCACGAGGCATAACACCTCTAAGGTTTTATTTAAAGAGAATCTTAAGGCTCAAACATAACTAACAAACAAGAGATCTGGTACTAGTATTAACAAGTAGACAATGGGTTAACGAAAGGCGTTAAGTGTAAATAAATCTGTTACTTTATTGGTGCTGTCATTGTTAACAAACACTGCTGAATTCATAAAAGTCTTTGAAACCCGCACAACAATCGTAAATTTCTATTACTTTCTACTAGTAAATATCTACATGACGAACATCTTATTCAATTTAAACATGAATATTTTAAAAATAATATTGTGTAGGTTAAAAAAAATCGCCATGTCGATGAGAGCGAACGTGAACATGTTTGCCGAGAATCCTTCTACATCACTGAAATGCTTTATCTAAATGGATACATGTGGAACTGTCAGATTCTTTATTTTTTATTTTTGAGGTTTTAGCTATTCCCCTGATGACAATAACAGCCTGTGATTGTCTAGAAGAGGAAATGCTTCAATTATACGATAAATTATCTTGGAAAGAAACAACCGGTATATTAGGTTGTTTCTTTTAGGTGTCATTTGTCGGACTTGCCTTTTCTCTACCAGGCATAAAGGTTCGGCTTTTACCAGAGTCGGTTTGGATTCCAAGTTGGTCCTTACTGGTATCCTGTTAATTGTCATATCAATGGTTTGTCCTCATTTTTGTATACATTTTTCACTTTATCAGTTTTAATGTTGAGCGATTTAGGTGTGTAGATGTGTTTATTACATTTTAAGTACTTGGCAAGGTTACATTTATAACTTTCTGATATATATATATTAAGACCTGTCATGGTCATGTTTTGGAAACTGGTTTAGCAATGCTCGCCACACATGCATATCTGTGCCGCAATAGTGTTCTTAATGTCCTCCCCTACACGTAATCTGAATATGGTCGTGCTCATCAGAAAAGAGGCTTATACATGAACATAGCATATACATATACCATGTGATCTGTCATCACCTGGTGATATCGCTCTAACTTGTAAAATAAATACGAAAATTGATTTTATATTCATGTAATATGTAATATTTATTTACTTATTATATTATAGATATATGCAGACATTATATTTAAACCTATAGGCTCATATGAACTTGGACTTGCAATGAACAACAGGTCATTCCAAATTAGAGTTACTAATTTTTTAAGTCCTTGCGGTTACTATTAACACTAATCAATTAGCATGTTTTTCATCTCTTCTGTGGTGTTGAATGTCTGTCTCATTTACGTACAAAACACTTCGTTGTTTGTTATGTAAATCCTCAGTTGATAAATTCTACAAAAGTACTGTCTATTTTATAGGAAATGTACAATGCATATACAAAAACGTCTCAAAAATATTTATAAGCTTTCTTCTATTACAAACAGTCCATTGTCATACCTGTGTAGCCTCTAAAACAGAGGACTACTTATTATAAGAAGAAAATGTGAATGCAGGCAATTAATCTCTAAATATCTGATAAGTTATATATTTTTTGTAATAGATTTGATGATGAATACCATATTTTTCTAGACTGAAAACTTCATTCAACTGTTGAGCGATCAGTATTATTTTTTTGAATCGATTATATAAAACCTGATTTAACAAATTCGCAACCACGTTTCAAAATGATGCGGCTCCATGTCCATATAACTATATTTGATCATGTTTTGTTTTATGTTCATATTTGTAATTCTTGTTAAGTTAACCTATTCAACACAGTAAATGTATCATTGAAATTTGTTTTTATTGGTATTGATAATGATTTTGTTATCAGTAAATTAAATGCTAACTCAATATTATTGTTATATACATATAAACATTCATGGATCTACAATCTGTCGATACCTGTATCTTGGCATTGCACAATGTCATGTTTTTCTCTGACTGTTTATGACGTCTTTACACTAAATTCATTAGATGTTGGATGTGTACTGATTGATAATTAAGTCTTAGATGCATGATTTTTGTTATTAGTTATTAATGGCTTTGAACTAAATGTCAGTAACTGCGAGTACTCTCAGATCAGTTAATAGTGTCTTTTTGTTGTTGGGATATACAGGTGCACGGCCACGGCCACTCTGTGTTTTTGTTGTATGTTTTTCTATTTGTATCCATCTGATTAGTTAAGCCTTTTTCAACTGAGTTTTATAGTTCGTTCTTATGTTGTACTGTTACACCACTGTCCCAGGTTAGGACGAGGGCTAGGATCCCGCTTACATCTTTGACCCCACCACATTATGTATGTAGGTACCTGTCCCAAGTAAGGAGCCTGTACTTCAGTTGCATACTAAGTATTTGTTTTCCGTTAATTTTTTGTACATAAATTATGCCGTTAGTTTTCTCGTTTGAATTGTTTTACATTTGTCATTTCAGGGCATTTTATAACTGCTTATGCGGTAAGGGATTTGTTATTTCTCATCACTCAATTGGTGAATTGGTCTACCGGGTCTCCAACGGATGCATAACGGACACGTAACGGATCCAAAACGGACGAGTACCGTACAAAACGGACGCCTAACGGACGTTCAACGGACATTTTATCCCGTTGGACGTCCGTTCAAAGTTTTGAACATGCTCAAAATTTTCCACCGGACAGAACGGACGTCAATGGATAAAACGGACGCTTAACGGACATGCAACGAATATGGACAGACGCCTAACGGATGTCTAACGGATGTCTAACGGACATGAACGGATTGAAAAAAAGTTATTTGTTAGGCGTCTGTTCGAGCTATCCGGTAAGGTGTGACAGAGGCTTTATCTCCGATAAGTTTATGACTTACCTCCCTTTGAATGTTTAAGTTAGACGCTTATCTGATCACTTTTATTAAATAACTCTAAAGCTTATGCTAAAACCTTTTTATTCAAATCAGCTTAATTTACAGTGATTATTTTTTGGGGGTAAAATTGCTCATTTTTGATGGTCTTGATCGATAGTAATGGTACTTGCTGCGTATTTTTTTTCTTTCAGTTGGAAGATAAAATATAAGCAAAAGACAAAATTTACGTGCTCCTTTTATTGAGCTCTTTATGAAGCACATGAGTTTACCCAATGACGTTTTACACAGGTATTATTATCATTATGTTTTAGAAAAAAAGTAAAATAACAAAAATATCTTAGTTTACTGTCAACAATTGTATTTTTTGTGTTTCATATTTCTTAGTTTACCGTGAAATTGTTTGTGTATCATATGTCTCATAAAAAAGAAAATACGTGGTATGATTGCCAATTAAACAAATCTCAACAAAAGAATAAAATACACAGAAATTAATAACAATAGTTCAACGTACGGCTATATCAACATGTAAAACCCATACCTCATAGTCAGCTTTAAAAGGTTGACAAATATAATTATACAATAATTCAAAAGAGAAAATTAACGAGACCTGTGTCTCATTGACCTCCATTTGCTTTGAACTTATGGAATATGTTGTTCACAGCACCATCATAGATCACTTTGACCATTACCACTGAGTATCAATGGGTACAAGGACCAATCCTCTAGTGGATAAAAGACTTCCAAAGCAAGAGAACTCAATATGTATTGCTTGAAGGGCACACATCCGACAACCTAGAAGTGTGGTGGTAGTCATTGGACCACGGTTATTCATTGCTTATATAAACAACCTGCCACAATCTACAACTTCAGAGGCAAGGTTAATTGTAAGAAGATCAAGAACAACAATGATAGTTAGACACTACAAGACGACCCAAACAAACTCAAAGAGGGGGAAGACGCGATGGCAGATGAACTCTAATCCTGAGAAGTGCATTGTAATACAGATAACCAACAAAGGAAATACACTGAGTAGACCTACCCAGTACATGTCCACACATCGGATGCAGTTGAGTATTAGGAAAAAATGTCACCAGTGAAAATCACGACCTTCTACGGTACCTACCAAAATAACTTAGAACTAGTATCTCAATTGTTTGTAAAACAATTGAAAGGTCTTTCCTGTAAAAGTCATGCTTTCGTAATGTACTTTGGATGACCTTTCGTTTGATATACGACAAGCATACCTTCTCAAACTTTTGGCTTTTAACACTTAATGACCTCATCCGCCTACATTTTTGAGATCAGAAGTATGATATATGTAACATAGAGTAGATGAGTTTTCATTTGATATGCGACAACACCATGTTCTCGAAAGTTTGATTTTTGCACTTCATAACCCTATCCAACTAAGTTTTGGAGGTCGGGAATTTGATATTTCAAATATACACATCATGACCTTTCATTTGATATACAACAACCCTTTTGTAAAAGAAAATTTATTTTTTGCACTCAATAACCCAATCCAACCTTTTTTTTTGGGAGACGTCAATTTGGAATTGAAATGTACGCTTTATGTTCTTTCATTTGATATGCGACAACCTTACCATCTAAGAAATTGGAATGTTTGCACTAAATGACCCCACCCGTCCCCCTTGGATGAAAAAGGGGGTTTAAAATTGTCATTTTTAAGTAGAGTTTTGTAAGACCTTCAATTTGATATATCAGATGACCCCATTTGACAAAGTGCAAATAATGATGCAATATGAACTATATAAATAGAAGTTATGAAACTTATAAAGTCAATGCAAAACTTGAAAATTTCAAATTGAATTTTGGTGTTTTTTCCATGGAATGTTTTTGGTATTTTGTCAGACATATAACTATGTTAACCTCTTCAATTTCTAAAACATTTTAAGTGGCAAGCTCTTGTTGATTCAGAAATACATGCCTCCCCTTGCAAAACTTCAAACTGCATTATCTCTAAAACGACAATAGATATCTCAAATCTGTTAAATGGTAAATGATCTACAGATGACGGACAATATTATAGAAAAAGAATTGGGACAATTTCAAAGTTCACGAAGGTCACAATTAATCATCAAATATATGATGCAATACAAAACTTGAGAACCGGAAGTCGTAGAGACATGGGACTAGCACCATTCAACCCAGGACCATTTAACATTTCAACAATTATAAGGTCAAGGTCATTGTATATTGTGAAGGTCAAGGTGAAATTTCATCATGACCTGACATTAACCTCAAATTGAAGGTCTTGAATTACTGACCATCTTTGTTGTTTATAGTAGGTTGATATATGTTACCTTTAAAAAGATATATACACAATACTGTACTTTTAAGAATCAACCCGTTGTAACTTTTAAACAGACGGTTGGACATTTTTGGGCTTATTGTATAAAATGTAGAGCTCGTCGAGAGGAACAATTTATACGCTGTATGTATGCAGCAAAGTCTTATTGTTTTCCTAATATGTAAGCTTGAAATTGCAGCGTAATTTTTTGCACTCGATGACCTTTGACCTTGTGTGTATATTAAAGGTCACATGAATTAAAGATTATTGGTGAAGGTTCCAAGTCTCTATGACTTCTAGTTCTCGTAATAGAACTTTTCAAAAAATATTTATAATTTTTAAAGGGAAATAACTCATTATAAGGCTTAGAAACAAATGAATTGTTTATGTTTATAAACATTGCCATCTGTTCTTGTACATTCTGCCATTTTCAAATCGATTCTATCTCTAATACTTTTAAAGAAAAATGCAAATAAAAGAAATTACTTTAAGGGGACATAACTCTCACAGGGGATAATGAAATCTTACACAGCCTCATATGGTAATACATCATTATAAGATCTACCTACTGTCCAGATAAGGTCATGATATCTTAAAAAACAACGAGGGGGGGGTCATGTTGAAAAAAATCAATTAAAGGAAGATAACTTCTTAAGAGGATGATGAAATCCTACACAGCCTCATCTGGTAGTGCTTCATGATGAGGTCTACCGATGGTCCATATTTGGTCTTGATAACTCCAATAGAAACGAGGGAAGGTCATGTTAAACAAATGCTGGATGAAAAAAAAAAAAAAAAACAACATGCGAAAAACAATAAGGTCTTTCCTCGCGGAGAGGAAAGACCCTCGCGGAGAGGAAAGACCTTAAAATACAACAAGAACCAGTGCTGAAAAGAGCAGCTAGCCTATGTTAGTTTACTATGAACACCAAGATGTATCACAAGAAGGTGTCAGCTCTTTAAATATGAATGCACAATAAAACGCCTCGAAATGGCTTATACATGTTAGATCCAAAACAGATTAGGACTCAACTAAATGTTACAAACCCATAGATTCGCGGAAAAGATGAGGTCACCCCATACAGAAGAATAAGTTTACTGTCTGTGGAATTGTTGTTGTTTCATATGCGATATCTAAGTTTACTGCGAAAATGTATTATTTTGGTGTTTCATACGTCTTAGTTTAATACTGTAAAATTGTATTTTTTGTATTCATGTAGATATAGGAAGATGTGGTGTGAGTGCCATTGAGACAACTCTCCATCCAAGTAACAATTTAAAAAGTAAACCATTATAGGTTAAAGTACGGCCTTTAACACGGAGCCTTGGCTCACATCGAACAACAAGCTACAAAGGGCCCCAAAATTACTAGTGTAAAACCATTGAAACGGGAAAACCAACGGTCTAATCTATATAAACAAAACGAGAAACACGTATATATCAGTGTATGTAAAGTGCGGATCATAAAATATAATTTTTACTGTATATGCCATAAATGTCTAATGTAGAATGATAAATAAACAGACGAACTTTTTTTTTTATTTTTGAAGAAAATGAAGAAAATGAGTTAAAATGTATATGTTCAGAAATACATAATACTTATAAAACAAAGAAAGAGATGCGAGCGGGGTTTTATCGCACCTAAAGCCATCCAGCTGTGAAATATATACCAAAATAGGTGAATATTTAGGACATTTCACGAACAGATCGTGCAGGTGCTTTATAACTAACAGGTAAGATGTTGTTGCAGTAAAATATATTCATTTTAATACAATTAATAAAGTTGTATAACGTAGAATATGTTTTGTCATTCAGTTTCTTCATATTTAACTAAATTCCACTATGATGATTTCGTAATGTTAGTCATTTTTACTGTCGAATAATGATAATATTCTTTCATTTTCACTGTGGAGCGAATCATTAGTATTGTATATGCGGTGCATTTTCACTGTATAATTTTTTTTTTATCTATTACAGCTCATTTCTTTAAGCATGTAGAGCAAGACTTTAGTTGACTTGCTTGCTTTTCTTTTATTGGATAATCATTATGATAATACCCAATTTAATTCAAATATTAAACTTACAGGTTAAACTTTGCCTATTTATATTGTTTAAAAATGTCAATCTTAATTACAAAGTTTGTATAAACAATTAAACAAACAAAGCAAGCAAGCCAACCAAAGTTTTGCTTTACATGCATTAGGAAATTAGCTGTAAAGCCTTAATTTAGCCGACTTGCTCAAACAATAGATAAAGTAAGAGAAAGATTTGATAAAAAATAACTTACGGAGGAAAGTTTGGTTTTAAAACACTCTAATAAATTCAATAGAAATAACATTTATTTCAAATGTATTCCATTTAGTTTCTTATAAAGCGTATATGGATCTTGATCCTTATTTTTTTTATCCATTTCCATGTCACTTCACCACTAATTACGTACATCTTGATATAGATTGAACCTCTGTTTTCCCGTTTAAAAGGTTTTACACTGAAGCCGTTTATAACTTGCTGTTCGGTGTGAGCCAAGACTCCATGTTGAAGACCGTATTTTGACGTATAATGGTCTACTTTTATAAATTGTGACTCGGATGGAGAGTTGTCTCATTGTCACATACATGTACGATATCTATATATGGCTCAAAAACGAAACGAGACCGGATAAAGACGGGATAAAAAAATCCACGTTACTTTTTTAATATATTTATAATGGGCTTAATATGAGTCAGAATAGAGTAAAATAGTGGGTCGCATTTGGGTATAAGCGTGACGCCGGATTGCCGATATTTTGCAAGCGTGACAGGTGAAAGTCAAATGATTGTGTCGATAAAAACGAGAAATGAAGTCTAGCGGGACACGGATAATTACAAAAAATGAGAACAGCATAGTATAAGCGGGATACGGGAATCTGACAAATCAATAAGCGGAATACGGAAATCTGCCAAAACAGTAAGCGGGATCCAGGATCAGACCCCCCCCCACAATGAGACCCCAGAATAAGATATTTTCGTATATGCATCCTATTGTTACAGTCATGCCTTCAATAACAAATGTATCCGATGCATGCATTTTTTTTATATTTTTGGTCCCTTTTTCAATTTTGTGGGGTCCAAATTTATAGACAACAGTCCTTTAATATAGATATTTGGGAGTCGTTGACATGCTGAATCTAACCGTGTATCTAGTTTGGGGATTTTTTGCCTAATTTCTGAAATAGCCCACATCGAGTTCCAAAGGGTCTAACATCAACAAAAATGAGTTGTAGCATGCATTTCGTGTACAATAACCCAAATGTGTATGGTTTTACCTCTGCGGTAGTATCCATTCGCGGATCTAGAATTTTCATTTCAGTGAGAATCGCTTTACAAGTTTGAAAAGCTATATATTTGATGAAGAATGAATGAGGAGTTTGTATTTCAATTTGAAAATACATGTATCATAAATCCTAAAGTCATCAACTAAGTTTTTTCATTTGTTGCAAGTGCATTTATCACATAATTCTACAATAAAAATTCATCGCACCTTTGAAAATTCTACATTAATAATGACTGCACTAACAGTGATAATTCATCGCATCTATAGTTAAAATGGATCGCTTTCAATAATCGATATGCTAATATATTATGATGCTTTTATAACACTTATTTGAACTTTAATGCTATATTTGTATATTATAAAGACATATCACAATGAAAATATGTTAAAACTTTCCTTCAAATCACTTAACTTGATATTTTCAAAACGTAACCAAATACAGTTTTCCCATGATCCTTTATTCTACAATAGACATACCCGCATATAACAGTAAAAATGAACTAGCTGGATTCGCACTTTATATACACTGTATATTACATAAACAAACGACAACTACTGTACATCAGATTCCTGACTTAGGACAGGTGCAAACATTTGCAGAGGGATTAAACGTTTTAATGGATCCAAACCTTCTCCCTTTTTCTGAAACAATAGCATAACATCACAACATAGAAAAACACACAATATCAATTTGCAGACTTAACTCAATCAAAAAACGTATGATTACACAATGAACGAATAAATTTGATCTGCGATATCTGAATACAAATGCACAGTTATAAATTTGATCTGCGATATCTGAATACAAATGCACAGTTATTAAATATTAGAGACAAACATTCATGACCAATAAGCTAACAAACAAATTCAAACAAAGCCATGGCAGGACATCACTGAGAAATATTTAACCAATCAATATTCACTTTAGAAAAAAAACGGTTTTAAAAAAATAATTATAATCTTGAAGTTTATACAAATGGAGTAAGAATAAGTGAAAAATTGAAGATATTACAAATAATCAAAGCTGGTGTACAGACAAGATCTATATAAATAAAAAATAACAAAAAAGAATTATAAACAGTATCAACAGGTCGAATTAACAAGAAAATACGATTTGAGAGTATATCTAAATCTACTGTGAAATTGTAATTGTTAATTTTAATAATACTTCACAGTGTTATGTACTAGCAACCATTATGGCGCTTAAGGATAAAATATACCAGGAACAAAATCTTACTCACTTCAGCAAGTAAAACAGGACATATAGTACAGGAATTAGTATAATACTTTCCCAATGAGGTACAAATTTAGTTAAATATGAATATGTTTGATGTGCCGAATCAAAATAACGGTATAAAAACATGCGTCCTAAATGAACCTATCAACTCACTGTCAATTGGAACAGACAAAGCAAAACCCCGGATACTGGATGCCACGTCATGATTTATACGACCATAAGAAAACAACAGAATAAAAACAAAAATATAAAATATGTAGATGACACTAGTAAACCTGTATGTGAAATTAAAGGATCTAGCGTCTATGATTTTCTTGTTTTTTAAGCGCCCGAAGGAGCTAAGACTTATACGAAAACGGAAATAGGTCGAAAAAATTTACAATTTAAAGTCAAACCACCTATTCACCAACTCCAATTTTATAGCTAAACTTATGGATTTCTTTTTACCAAATGACCTTATTGTTTTTTTCCATTCTGACTGAGCGTCTAGATACACATTTTCTCATATGGTCCATGATCTGGAACAGTCCTTGGAAGCCACTTATTTTAAAGTTGTCAAATTGATGTGACCTTTAAATTTTCGAGAAGAGGCATTAAAGCCCGATGTTAGCCCAAGCAAATAAAGCCTGTGAGAACTACATCAAATTTGCATATAATATGTAGATATGCATAAATTCAAGGAATAGAAATGAAGTACACAGGATTAGTTTTAATCTAAATGGACTGTTTAAAAAGTTGTGACTGTTTTCAGATAAACATGTGCACGTATTGCCAATAAACTATATTTTAATTGTAATTTATTTTATGCTTTCTGAATAGTTATATGTATTATGTTATACATAGTGATTGTAGTTTGCAATTTTAGTCACTTTTACAAACGTTTATTCTCATTGTCTTTTTTAAAATTTGAATTACAGTGCCGGAATGAAGTAAATGATGTCCCTTAATTTTGAAGTCGCTGCAATTCCGACTTAATCTTATTTTAATAAATTACCCGTTAATAATGTGTATGATATAACGCACATATTAAGCACAGGGGCTTGGGTATATGATACAGATATTTTTTTAAAATTTGTTTGTTATGATTAAAATATTCAATTTTCTAAATTTATACTACCGGTACATATCTTTCACTTCTGGGCATGTCTTACTAGTTTCGAGTGATTTTACCAACTTTGAGACAACCCCCATTTTACTATGATCCATACTTGGTTTCGTACTCTAACGTGACGTGCTTCTTTCGCTTTAAGAATAAACCTATGCTCTAAATTCAATATTGTTTTTGCACATACGTATATACACTACTGAATAATAATGAATTTTATCAAATTGGCATGCATTTAATATATTTCATTATCTCAAAACACTTCCAAACTCTTTTAAAATGATGCACATGTTGTCACTTATTCATTTATTATGACTATAAATCTGTTGCATTCCGAAATTGACATATTTGACCTAGATGCTAAGGATAACCGTTCATGCTAGTCCGAGATTACTCTGACAGCCGTTGGACGTCAGAGTAATCTCGGACTAGTTCATGCTTGCTGTTCAAAAACTCTTCCCTCTGAGAAATCACAGTGCCAGCTGTTTGCTACTTTACAAACAAAAAAGGGAGGTTCAGGGAAGAGCCTACAAATCGCTTTACGCTAATACTGATCGGACATAGAAATTACCTTAATTGTCCTAATCAAAATAGAAATAATTGATGCCAGCTTAGTCCGAGATTACTCTGACGTCCAACGGCTGTTTTTCCAGACAAGCTGGGGCCGTGGGACGTCAGAGCTCGTCCCGTTTCAAAAAGTGGATATTTGCCCACCCAAAATGGATGCGCTGCCGCATCGCTTCTGGAGCCGACTGAGGGCCTATAAATTATATAAATCGGGCATCAATCTCTACATTTTTCATTTATCTTTTCATATATGTAAGTTTCACCTACCTG
This sequence comes from Mytilus trossulus, assembly GCF_036588685.1. Taxonomy (NCBI): domain Eukaryota; kingdom Metazoa; phylum Mollusca; class Bivalvia; order Mytilida; family Mytilidae; genus Mytilus; species Mytilus trossulus. The sequence goes on from NC_086373.1 coordinate 61,203,972, forward strand.
CTAAACTTTATTTTTCTATATTTTAACAGTTTTTACAGAGACCCATCGGTTTATGCATTATGCCTTTCATTTTCAAAGATTATCACGCGACCACGAGAAACCAGTGCAAATGACCATAATGTAACACCTTGTTCATTTATGATGCAAGTTACCTAAATGTCCGAGAGCTTCCGATTGTTATCGTGGTCGGAACTAGATGCTTACTTCCGATCTTCTGTAAAGGAGGTGAAAAAACGTGGTTGCTTCTAAATGTTAACACATCGATCTCCTATAAAGGAGGTTAAAAAATATAAATATTTGCATATTTGAGTCTCGAGGCCACGAACTCTCTCGTAACTTGACGTCCATTTGAAAGTGAAAGTCAAAATGCATACACCGATGGTTCTCTGTAAAAACTGTTGAAATATAGAAAACTCAAGGTTGGCAAGTAGGTGAAACTTAACATATATGAAAACCCGATTTGTATAATTCCAAGGCCCTCAGTCGGCTCCAGAAGCGATGAAGCAGCGCATCCATTTTGGGTGGGCAAATATCCTTTTTTTCATACGGGACGAGCTCTGACGTCCCACGGCCCCAGCTTGTCTGGAAAAACAGCCGTTGGACGTCAGAGTAATCTCGGACTAATGCCAGCTATACTTTATTGAAGTTTTAACATGGGTAGGCATTATATTCGTGTTATTTTAGTCCCTTACTTTCGCTCGGGCAAAAATAATCACGAATATAATGCCTACCCATGTTAAAACTACAATAAATTATAGCTTGCATCTTAAGACGGCTCCAATCCTTAATGGAAATCTTCATTAAAAGACACGATTCCAATAAACTTTAATTTGACTTTAAATTTTTGATCTTTTAATTGACATTTAATATGACCAGTTCATGAAAAAGAGATATAATTATTGTTAGGTGGCCAGTAGTTGCTGACTTCTACATTATTTAGTGTGAATTCTCCAAGGTTATAGCACATCATCTTATTTGTCTATGACAAGAATCACACGCTGAAATGTCGTGCCTTCTTTACTAACCATTGATATTGTTTATAGTCCTAAATATTTTAGCTTTACATAAACTTAGAATCGAATTCATAACAGTGTGGCTGTGGACATTGATTGGCGCAATTTAATGTCCCATTGACTGGGACAGCTTAGGTGAACGTTCGTCTATAACGCCCATTGCTCACGACGTCCTTATAGACATTTAAACAGTGGGGTCACCAAAGGTTCTCAACGCCTAAATAAAATAATTCGAAATACTAATCAGGAATTTTTGTTTTGAAAAAAGAATGACTTACTGGCTTTAAAAATTGCAATGCATGTGTTGATTGGTTATCTTTTTCGGACGTCAAAGCTATTTAACAATTGCGATTGTCGAATAATGTCATTTAACTTTTTAATCTGGTATAAATTTTTTTTTTTAGAACGAATGCATAATCCACTTTCAAAAGTTGTGCAAATACAAAACATATAGACAAAATATTATTCTGCCCTGTCTTTTTCGTACTTGAAAGTTATTGGATAGTAAGAAAGTTATTTGGATGAAACCTTGTGAAATTTGCATGCATTTACGGTATTGTATTGGTAAAACTGTTCTGCTATACTGCTACTACTTTGTGAAAAAAAACTTGGCAACAGAAACGCATTCATCTTATTTATATTCAAATCGACCCAATTTACATAGAAATTGACGATTTCGTGCATTTTGTGATCGCAAATAAAATATGTTACGGACCATACGCGTATGGTCCAAATACTCATACGGCCCGAACACATACATGATATTCTGTGCGTTATAGGTCGTCTATTCATTTTTTCCCTTTCTTTTGTTGATGGATTTTACGTCTTTCTGTGAGTGATTATTTGTTTTAAATACTTTAAACTTACTTGCAAATAATTCAAAACCAAGACTTGAATTAAATGTCTAAACAAACCATGATTTTTTAAAACATACATCACATCCATTGAAAAGGCTAAAATTTGCCAGGTCTTTAATTTCAACTTAATGAGTTGACTAAAGTAATATTGCGGACCATTTTCCAATTTTCATGCGGTATCCTTATTGTTTTTCTCTCGCTCAACTTTCGTGTTTGTTTTTACATGCCAAGACCTCTTGGAGCTTTCATTCTATAAAGTGTGTATTTTGCTAATGGTTGAAGGCCATACGGGGGCCTATAGTTTGCTAACGCCTGTTGGTCCCTGGAAAGAATTTGTATGATTGTCTATCACACCACACATTCTTTTTTTACATGCAGTTATATCTATGATAAGAATGAGAATTGAATTGTCATAGAGACAACAACCCAACCAAAGAGCAAAACAAGCCCAAGACAACATGTATTCGTATCAAGGGAATTGCTATAAATATATTTATTTCAGGTTAATAGTATAAGGCCATACCCAAGTTGTAAATAATCTTGTCGTCAACTTTTGCAACCAGCTTCTATGTTTATATAATGCACCGTTCATCTTTTTTTGGCCTTGACCTTTCCATTGGACAGACAATTTTGTTCTCGACTTTTTTGAAAAGATGCATTTATTTACAAAATCATACAGGACGCATTTGTTCCTCCTGTCCCAAGTAAGGAGCCTCTGGCATTTGGAAGTCTTGTATGTTTATTAATTTTTGTTCATTTATTTGTTTAGGAGTTAAGTACGGCGTACATTTTCACTAAACTAGTACACTTTTTATAATAGTTTTTCGATATCGCTCGTGCAAAAATAATCATGAATATAATGCCTACCCATGTCAAAACTACAATAAAGTATAGTTTGTATCAATTATATCTTAAACCTACCATTTTTTTTTGTCTGTGTTGGATTTGTGTGGCATTAAAAAATACAAGAGTATAAACTACACAGTGCAACTTCCAACAAGAATACAAGATTAATATCGAATTTCAAATACAACCAAAAGTTAAAATTTGCTCGCAGCGGGAAAATTCAACAGTTTGATTTTCAATTGAAATAAAATAATTGTTATAATTTACACACCGTAACTTTTTCCAATATAAATATTCGAACTATTTTGTTTGTTGTTTCCTTTAGACGTTTACATCATTTTTCAAAAGACCAGTGGCTTCGATCTTTAGAAGACTACAAAGAAGGTGTTCATTATCTCTCTTCTGTTGTAAGTTTAATTTAGTTAATTTGTCATGAATGCCATCTCGTATGTTTTTGAATAAAGGGGTGTCAGGTTGTCTTATACGTCAATGATTCACACACCGAAAAAACGACAAAAAATTAAATAAGATGCAACATTCATTCTCCATCAAAAGAATACATCACATGAATGTAATTTTTGTAAGAAAAATACCAATTTCGTGAAAAGTTGTGTGTTGGACTTAAGAGCCAAGGCAAATTGACAAATATCTGAATGAACGGATCGATTTATGGTTTATAACAACAAAAACATGTATTTTTTTGTCATCTGGAACTCTTCACAAACAAAGCCCACATGGTTTTGAATAAATACAAGGTCACTCTTAAATGATTTTGTTCTCTTAATCAATAAGATATTTTGTGAAATAACGCGGGTCCCATTACTTAAAAGTTTGGTTTTTTTTTTTACAATGAATAAACTTTTTTTTTCATTATCTATTGATATCAGCTCTAAACATTATCATTCTTAAAAGTGAAACTGTAGTAAGTGATGGTAAAAAAAATATTTAAAACAAATTCCTTAAATGATTTGTGAAAAGAAAGTTTCATTTTATGTATCAAAATGTGTTAACAAGTGATTTTTTAAATCCCCACTTGAAGGCCTCTGATAGACTGAGTGAGCATTAAATCATCGCCAACGACAAACAAGTTATAGGTGATTTTTTTAGTATAATTACTAACAAACGTTTTACCGTCGACCACACTGTTATGAATTTAATTCTAACTTGATCCAAGAAAGGAAGGACACTCTCTCTATAAAGGAAAAAATGTCAGACTCTCTGAAATACCGTACCAAATTTGAGATATATTTTATCCATTTGCACTTGCTGCTGAAATGTTGCTATATGTGGAACGTAAACAATGACTTGACCTACATGTATTATGTCCGTTTTACTTAGTGATCATCTTTCAAAATATTGGCTGTGATCTGCATGATTGTGATTAAACCAGATCAGCTATGTCATCTTATTCGATATAATTTAGAATTTCTTGATAACGGTCAACACTTGAAAACTGTGTATTTCAAAACAGACATATTAATTCTGATGTTTTTCAAAAACATTTCATATGTCCCTGTTTCATACAAATGAAGGCCTCTGATAGACTGAGTGAGCATTAAATCATCGCCAACGACAAACAAGTTATAGGTGATTTTTTTAGTATAATTACTAACAAACGTTTTACCGTCGACCACACTGTTATGAATTTAATTCTAACTTGATCCAAGAAAGGAAGGACACTCTCTCTATAAAGGAAAAAATGTCAGACTCTCTGAAATACCGTACCAAATTTGAGATATATTTTATCCATTTGCACTTGCTGCTGAAATGTTGCTATATGTGGAACGTAAACAATGACTTGACCTACATGTATTATGTCCGTTTTACTTAGTGATCATCTTTCAAAATATTGGCTGTGAATTGCATGATGGTGATTAAACCAGATCAGCTATGTCATCTTATTCGATATAATTTAGAATTTCTTGATAACGGTCAACACTTGAAAACTGTGTATTTCAAAACAGACATATTAATTCTGATGTTTTTCAAAAACATTTCATATGTCCCTGTTTCATACAAATGACATATTTTATTTTTATTTAAACTAAGATTAGATTGTGTATATTTAACTGCAAAAGAATAATTTTGTACTCGGTTAAAATTCAACAGTAGGAGAGACCGTCGCATAAATTCCACTTTGAAACTATTTACTCAAACAATTAAAATTGCATTCATACTATGATATTCGTAATCTAAATTAGAAACGAAATAGAAATTAAAACGTCCGTTTTATGACTAATCTGTGTAAATAGCTTCCGTGGAATGTTCAATATTAAGGCGAAAGGGACACATATGGTATGTTTGGGTATGATATCTAATGGACTTAATATTGATTCCGACATTTACAAATTATCCCGTCCACTATATAAACACTTGACAAGTTGGTAGGAGTAAGGTGACACAAGTTATGTTTCGTATCTATGCCACCCATACTTCCCTCACTAAACACTAAATATCACTAGGGCGGTACTACATTAAAAAAGAGAACTGATTCAAATGTTGTGAATAGCAACAAAACGACATTTAAAATTCAAAACAACAACAAACGAAAAGTAAAAAAAGATAGCAATAGTTCCATTTCGGTCTTTTTTTCTTTGTCCTTTAGAATTAAATCAGCAGAAGTATTGAGAAAAGGATACAGGTATATTTAACAGAAACTGTCTCATTCGCACAAAATTCGATACAGAAGTACACAAGTTTTACTTGAAACAGCAGTATGAATATGTTATAGAATTAAAACTATATTTGGACATTCACAAATATTTCTACGTTTAGAACCTCGAGCAATTATTTAAAAAAGTTTCAGCGACTAACAAACAATAAGAATAAATATAAAAAAGAAGATGTGGTATGATTGCCAATTAGACAACTATCCACAAAAGACCAAAAATGACACAAACATTAACAACTATAGGTCACCGTACGGCCTTCAACAATGAACAAAGCCCATACCGCATAGTCAGCTATAAAAGACCCTGATAAGACAATGTAAAACCATTCAAACGAGAAAAATAACGGCCTTATTTATGTAAAAAAATTAACGAAAAACAAATATGTAACACATAAACAAACGACAACCACTGAATTACAGGCTAGAAAAACTAGAAAAAGCATATACCTCTTATAAAACGACATAATAGATAACAAATACATGTACAGAGGAAGCAATATTATACTAACAATACCGTAACATGGTATCAATGAATGATAACTCTCACTGAAAGTAATCGAAGCACGCAGTCTGCTGGAAGCATGCTGTTTTGATCTCTAATATTGGCGATTGTTCTTCCCGGTAGATTGTAAAAAGCAATGTCATATATGACCAACAAAGTATGTTAAACTTTGCTGCTTTAGAAAATTTCAAGCTTTAAATTCTTGTCTCTCAACCGGTTTTTCATAATACAGTTTATAAGTTTACTTAGTAACCATTATTTTTTTAGGACCTGTTTTAGGTTCAAGAATTTGCGATTTCCTTAAATTATCACTAAAGGAAAAATGACAGAAAACCCATGATTTGCTTCTATTCTTTGAATTTTTACAAATTGCAAAGTAGACGAGAAATTTATAAAGATTTATATAATATATTCGTCATAAAACGGTCTCAAGATTTCAGTTCACCAAAACGAAATTGATATGTCGCTCCCTGATAAAAAGAATTATTAAAAACTTATCTTTTTTCGATAACCGAATAATCATTTAGAGTATCGTTAGTTCAATGAAATTTGTTAGAAATACAGAAATGTTTTATAGTTTTTTTAAGGGAAAATTCACAAAAAAAATAAAAATATATTAACAAATTTCACTAATTTTACATGCAGTCTATTTTAATAACAGTAACTAAAAGAGCTTGAACGTTCATCTTTCATTTTCGTATTCCCCCACTTAAAAACGTTTGTGTTCATACTAACAATGTGATGCAATACAACGCTTAAATATAGAAACAAAGTGTATATAATACCTTCAGCTTCCTTCATTTTTATATTGTATAGTTACTTGACAAATATAAATGCCGAAAAGTTTTTCTTTTAAATATTCATTTAAATTATCCGTCATTTCAAAAATAAAACCATCACGATTGTCGCTTTATCAAATACTATAAGTAAATACAGTCCAACTATCTTATCTCATATCTTTGATAAAATGGACTTAATATTAATCTCGAAATTTACAATTAATTAAGTCCACTGTATAAACATTTGACAAATTTGTAGGGGTGAATTGACAGAAGTAGGATTAACTTTTGATTCAAGGAATCTTTAGAGTTAGACGCTTATGATGGGTGTATATTCAAATCAGAGCCATCTAGAACAAAGACTAAGAAAGATTAACATGTAAGGTATTCGACCTATAAATTCTGAGGACCAGAGCGCCAGTCCAAACCTGTTGTTAAACTTTGTTTAGATGCCACTAGTGAAGCAAGGTTTACAAACGTTTTCAAAGCAGATTAAGGTCAACTCGATATTTTGACTGATAACAGTGATTTGTAGACGTGACTGTATTTTTCGTTTGGCAATGGCGTGTTCTAGTCCTCTTATTTCGACTTACGCTATTGATTTAAAAAAAATAACGTTGTTATTTTCTTCTTGTTTTAACATCTAGTCCACTTGTATACATTTTAAAGGATTCAATAACAAGCTGTTATTTTGGGAAAAACAAGGCAACTAACATAAGCTTTATGGCGAATAAAATGATAAACCATGAATAAGATTGTCACTGCCACTTTAGAATTACATGTACATGCATGAGCAGGTGACAATACAATACAATGCAATTCAAATTATTTGAATATTCTACAATTAAAAAGTGTTTGTAAAAAATACAAATCAAACAGTTTATAGTTAAAATATATGTTTAAATCTTTAAAAGGCATGAAAACAAACTGTTTAAACACAATTTAAACGTAGTTTGACAAAAATATATACTGTTCATGATGTAAACAGTGCAATTTAACATTAAATCAAAACAATTACATCGAAATTAGGCGTTAACTGTGAAATTTTGGAAAACATATTTTGTTTACTATTGACCTATAATGAGTTGACAAATAACAATTTATTCATATCAGTACTGAAACACGGATTAGTTACTTGGAGTATTTTAACCACACAGACCGACAGCCCAGAACTAACAGTTCCATTCCAGTAGTACACACAACCCGTCGTGGTAAAGCCAGATACATGTATCAGAGTAAAGCCAGATACATGTATAAGAGTAAAGCCAGATACATGTATAAGAGTAAAGCCAGATACATGTATAAGAGTAAAGCCAGATACGTGTATCAGAGTTAAGCCAGATACATGTATAAGAGTAAAGCCAGATACATGTATAAGAGTAAAGCCAGATACATGTATAAGAGTAAAGCCAGATACATGTATAAGAGTAAAGCCAGATACATGTATCAGAGTAAAGCCAGATACATGTATCAGAGTAAAGCCAGATACATGTATAAGAGTAAAGCCAGATACATGTATCAGAGTAAAGCCAGATACATGTATCAGAGTAAAGCCAGATACATGTATAAGAGTAAAGCCAGATACATGTATAAGAGTAAAGCCAGATACATGTATCAGAGTAAAGCCAGATACATGTATCAGAGTAAAGCCAGATACGTGTATAAGAGTAAAGCCAGATACATGTATAAGAGTAAAGCCAGATACATGTATCAGAGTAAAGCCAGATACATGTATCAGAGTAAAGCCAGATACGTGTATAAGAGTAAAGCCAGATACATGTATCAGAGTAAAGCCAGATACATGTATAAGAGTAAAGCCAGATACATGTATCAGAGTAAAGCCAGATACATGTATAAGAGTAAAGCCAGAAACATGTATAAGAGTTAAGCCAGATACATGTATCAGAGTTAAGCCAGATACATGTATCAGAGTAAAGCCAGAAACATGTATAAGAGTTAAGCCAGATACATGTATCAGAGTAAAGCCAGATACATGTATCAGAGTAAAGCCAGATACATGTATAAGAGTTAAGCCAGATACATGTATCAGAGTAAAGCCAGATACATGCATCAGAGTAAAGCCAGAAACATGTATAAGAGTAAAGCCAGATACATGTATCAGAGTAAAGCCAGATACATGTATCAGAGTAAAGCCAGATACATGTATCAGAGTAAAGCCAGATACATGTATCAGAGTAAAGCCAGATACATGTATAAGAGTAAAGCCAGATACATGTATAAGAGTAAAGCCAGATACATGTATCAGAGTAAAGCCAGATACATGCATCAGAGTAAAGCCAGATACATGTATAAGAGTAAAGCCAGATACATGCATCAGAGTAAAGCCAGATACATGTATAAGAGTAAAGCCAGATACATGTATCAGAGTAAAGCCAGATACATGTATCAGAGTAAAGCCAGATACATGTATAAGAGTAAAGCCAGATACATGCATCAGAGTAAAGCCAGATACATGTATAAGAGTAAAGCCAGATACATGTATAAGAGTAAAGCCAGATACATGCATCAGAGTAAAGCCAGATACATGTATAAGAGTAAAGCCAGATACATGTATCAGAGTAAAGCCAGATACATGTATCAGAGTAAAGCCAGATACATGTATAAGAGTAAAGCCAGATACATGTATCAGAGTAAAGCCAGATACATGTATCAGAGTAAAGCCAGATACATGTATAAGAGTAAAGCCAGATACATGTATCAGAGTAAAGCCAGATACATGTATCAGAGTAAAGCCAGATACATGTATCAGAGTAAAGCCAGATACATGTATCAGAGTAAAGCCAGATACATGTATCAGAGTAAAGCCAGATACATGCATCAGAGTAAAGCCAGAAACATGTATCAGAGTAAAGCCAGATACGTGTATAAGAGTAAAGCCAGATACGTGTATCAGAGTAAAGCCAGATACATGTATCAGAGTAAAGCCAGATACATGTATCAGAGTAAAGCCAGATACGTGTATAAGAGTAAAGCCAGATACATGTATAAGAGTAAAGCCAGAAACATGTATAAGAGTAAAGCCAGATACATGTATCAGAGTAAAGCCAGAAACATGTATAAGAGTAAAGCCAGAAACATGTATCAGAGTAAAGCCAGATACGTGTATCAGAGTAAAGCCAGATACATGTATAAGAGTAAAGCCAGATACATGTATAAGAGTAAAGCCAGATACATGTATCAGAGTAAAGCCAGATACATGTATCAGAGTAAAGCCAGATACGTGTTTCAGAGTAAAGCCAGATACATGTAGCAGAGTAAAGCCAGATACGTGTATCAAAGTAAAGCCAGATACGTGTATCAAAGTAAAGCCAGATACATGTATCTGAGTAAAGCCAGATACGTGTATCAGAGTTAAGCCAGAAACGTGTATCAGAGAAAAGCCAGATACATAAAATGTACGTGTATCAGAGTAAAGCCAGCTACGTGTATCAGAGTAAAGCCAGCTACGTGTATCAGAGTAAAGCCAGATACGTGTATCAGAGTAAAGCCAGATACGTGTATCAGAGTTAAGCCAGATACATGTATCAGAGTAAAGCCAGAAACATGTATAAGAGTAAAGCCAGATACATGTATCAGAGTAAAGCCAGAAACATGTATAAGAGTAAAGCCAGATACATGTATCAGAGTAAAGCCAGATACGTGTATCAGAGTAAAGCCAGATACGTGTATCAGAGTTAAGCCAGATACATGTATCAGAGTAAAGCCAGAAACATGTATAAGAGTAAAGCCAGATACATGTATAAGAGTAAAGCCAGATACATGTATAAGAGTAAAGCCAGATACATGTATAAGAGTAAAGCCAGATACATGTATCAGAGTAAAGCCAGATACATGTATCAGAGTAAAGCCAGATACATGTATCAGAGTAAAGCCAGATACATGTATCAGAGTAAAGCCAGATACATGTATCAGAGTAAAGCCAGATACATGTATCAGAGTAAAGCCAGATACATGTATAAGAGTAAAGCCAGATACATGTATAAGAGTAAAGCCAGATACATGTATAAGAGTAAAGCCAGATACGTGTATCAGAGTAAAGCCAGATACATGTATCAGAGTAAAGCCAGATACATGTATCAGAGTAAAGCCAGATACATGTATCAGAGTAAAGCCAGATACGTGTATCAGAGTAAAGCCAGATACATGTATCAGAGTAAAGCCAGATACATGTATCAGAGTAAAGCCAGATACATGTATAAGAGTAAAGCCAGAAACATGTATAAGAGTTAAGCCAGATACATGTATCAGAGTAAAGCCAGATACATGTATAAGAGTAAAGCCAGAAACATGTATAAGAGTTAAGCCAGATACATGTATAAGAGTAAAGCCAGATACATGTATAAGAGTAAAGCCAGATACATGTATAAGAGTAAAGCCAGATACATGTATAAGAGTAAAGCCAGATACATGTATCAGAGTAAAGCCAGATACATGTATAAGAGTAAAGCCAGATACATGTATCAGAGTAAAGCCAGATACATGTATCAGAGTAAAGCCAGATACATGTATCAGAGTAAAGCCAGATACATGTATAAGAGTAAAGCCAGATACATGTATAAGAGTAAAGCCAGATACATGTATCAGAGTAAAGCCAGATACATGTATCAGAGTAAAGCCAGATACATGTATCAGAGTAAAGCCAGATACATGTATAAGAGTAAAGCCAGATACATGTATAAGAGTAAAGCCAGATACATGTATCAGAGTAAAGCCAGATACATGTATAAGAGTAAAGCCAGATACATGCATCAGAGTAAAGCCAGATACATGTATAAGAGTTAAGCCAGATACATGTATAAGAGTAAAGCCAGATACATGTATCAGAGTAAAGCCAGATACATGTATAAGAGTAAAGCCAGATACATGCATCAGAGTAAAGCCAGATACATGTATAAGAGTTAAGCCAGATACATGTATAAGAGTAAAGCCAGATACATGTATAAGAGTAAAGCCAGATACATGTATAAGAGTAAAGCCAGATACATGTATCAGAGTAAAGCCAGATACATGTATCAGAGTAAAGCCAGATACATGTATAAGAGTAAAGCCAGATACATGCATCAGAGTAAAGCCAGATACATGTATAAGAGTAAAGCCAGATACATGTATAAGAGTAAAGCCAGATACGTGTATCAGAGTAAAGCCAGATACATGTATAAGAGTAAAGCCAGATACATGTATCAGAGTAAAGCCAGATACATGTATAAGAGTAAAGCCAGATACATGTATCAGAGTAAAGCCAGATACATGTATAAGAGTAAAGCCAGATACATGTATCAGAGTAAAGCCAGATACATGTATAAGAGTAAAGCCAGAAACATGTATAAGAGTAAAGCCAGATACATGTATAAGAGTAAAGCCAGAAACATGTATAAGAGTAAAGCCAGATACATGTATAAGAGTAAAGCCAGATACATGTATCAGAGTAAAGCCAGATACATGTATCAGAGTAAAGCCAGATACATGTATCAGAGTAAAGCCAGATACATGTATCAGAGTAAAGCCAGATACATGTATAAGAGTAAAGCCAGATACATGTATCAGAGTAAAGCCAGATACATGTATCAGAGTAAAGCCAGATACATGTATCAGAGTAAAGCCAGATACATGTATAAGAGTAAAGCCAGATACATGTATCAGAGTAAAGCCAGATACATGTATAAGAGTAAAGCCAGAAACATGTATAAGAGTAAAGCCAGATACATGTATAAGAGTAAAGCCAGATACATGTATCAGAGTAAAGCCAGATACGTGTATAAGAGTAAAGCCAGATACATGTATCAGAGTAAAGCCAGATACATGTATCAGAGTAAAGCCAGATACATGTATCAGAGTAAAGCCAGATACATGTATCAGAGTAAAGCCAGATACATGTATAAGAGTAAAGCCAGATACATGTATCAGAGTAAAGCCAGATACATGTATCAGAGTAAAGCCAGCTACGTGTATCAGAGTAAAGCCAGATACATGTATCAGAGTAAAGCCAGATACATGTATCAGAGTAAAGCCAGATACATGTATAAGAGTAAAGCCAGATACATGTATCAGAGTTAAGCCAGATACATGTATAAGAGTAAAGCCAGATACATGTATCAGAGTAAAGCCAGATACATGTATCAGAGTAAAGCCAGATACGTGTATCAGAGTAAAGCCAGATACATGTATCAGAGTTAAGCCAGAAACATGTATAAGAGTAAAGCCAGATACATGTATCAGAGTAAAGCCAGATACGTGTATAAGAGTAAAGCCAGATACATGTATCAGAGTAAAGCCAGATACATGTATAAGAGTAAAGCCAGATACATGTATAAGAGTAAAGCCAGATACATGTATAAGAGTAAAGCCAGATACATGTATCAGAGTAAAGCCAGATACATGTATAAGAGTAAAGCCAGATACGTGTATCAGAGTAAAGCCAGATACATGTATCAGAGTTAAGCCAGAAACATGTATAAGAGTAAAGCCAGATACATGTATCAGAGTAAAGCCAGATACGTGTATAAGAGTAAAGCCAGATACATGTATCAGAGTAAAGCCAGATACATGTATAAGAGTAAAGCCAGATACATGTATAAGAGTAAAGCCAGATACATGTATAAGAGTAAAGCCAGATACATGTATCAGAGTAAAGCCAGATACATGTATAAGAGTAAAGCCAGATACATGTATAAGAGTAAAGCCAGATACATGTATAAGAGTAAAGCCAGATACATGTATCAGAGTAAAGCCAGATACATGTATAAGAGTTAAGCCAGAAACATGTATAAGAGTAAAGCCAGATACATGTATAAGAGTAAAGCCAGAAACATGTATAAGAGTTAAGCCAGATACATGTATCAGAGTAAAGCCAGATACATGTATCAGAGTAAAGCCAGAAACATGTATAAGAGTAAAGCCAGATACATGTATAAGAGTAAAGCCAGAAACATGTATAAGAGTTAAGCCAGATACATGTATCAGAGTAAAGCCAGATACGTGTATCAGAGTAAAGCCAGATACGTGTATAAGAGTAAAGCCAGATACGTGTATCAGAGTAAAGCCAGATACGTGTATAAGAGTAAAGCCAGATACGTGTATCAGAGTAAAGCCAGATACATGTATCAGAGTAAAGCCAGATACGTGTATCAGAGTAAAGCCAGATACATGTATAAGAGTAAAGCCAGAAACATGTATAAGAGTAAAGCCAGATACATGTATCAGAGTAAAGCCAGAAACATGCATCAGAGTAAAGCCAGATACATGTATCAGAGTAAAGCCAGATACATGTATAAGAGTAAAGCCAGATACATGTATAAGAGTAAAGCCAGATACATGTATCAGAGTAAAGCCAGATACATGTATAAGAGTAAAGCCAGATACGTGTATCAGAGTAAAGCCAGATACATGTATCAGAGTAAAGCCAGATACATGTATCAGAGTAAAGCCAGATACATGTATAAGAGTAAAGCCAGATACATGTATCAGAGTAAAGCCAGATACATGTATCAGAGTAAAGCCAGATACATGTATCAGAGTAAAGCCAGATACATGTATAAGAGTAAAGCCAGATACATGTATAAGAGTAAAGCCAGATACATGTATCAGAGTAAAGCCAGATACATGTATCAGAGTAAAGCCAGATACATGTATCAGAGTAAAGCCAGATACATGTATCAGAGTAAAGCCAGATACGTGTATAAGAGTAAAGCCAGATACATGTATAAGAGTAAAGCCAGATACATGTATCAGAGTTAAGCCAGATACATGTATAAGAGTAAAGCCAGATACATGTATCAGAGTAAAGCCAGATACATGTATCAGAGTAAAGCCAGATACATGTATCAGAGTAAAGCCAGATACATGCATCAGAGTAAAGCCAGATACATGTATAAGAGTAAAGCCAGATACATGTATCAGAGTAAAGCCAGATACATGTATCAGAGTAAAGCCAGAAACATGTATAAGAGTAAAGCCAGATACATGTATAAGAGTAAAGCCAGATACATGTATCAGAGTAAAGCCAGATACGTGTATAAGAGTAAAGCCAGATACATGTATCAGAGTAAAGCCAGATACATGTATCAGAGTAAAGCCAGATACATGTATCAGAGTAAAGCCAGATACATGTATCAGAGTAAAGCCAGATACATGTATAAGAGTAAAGCCAGATACATGTATCAGAGTAAAGCCAGATACATGTATCAGAGTAAAGCCAGCTACGTGTATCAGAGTAAAGCCAGATACATGTATCAGAGTAAAGCCAGATACATGTATCAGAGTAAAGCCAGATACATGTATAAGAGTAAAGCCAGATACATGTATCAGAGTTAAGCCAGATACATGTATAAGAGTAAAGCCAGATACATGTATAAGAGTAAAGCCAGATACATGTATAAGAGTAAAGCCAGATACGTGTATCAGAGTAAAGCCAGATACATGTATAAGAGTTAAGCCAGATACATGTATAAGAGTAAAGCCAGATACATGTATCAGAGTAAAGCCAGAAACATGTATCAGAGTAAAGCCAGAAACATGTATAAGAGTAAAGCCAGATACATGTATAAGAGTAAAGCCAGATACATGTATCAGAGTAAAGCCAGATACGTGTATAAGAGTAAAGCCAGATACATGTATCAGAGTAAAGCCAGATACATGTATCAGAGTAAAGCCAGATACGTGTATCAGAGTAAAGCCAGATACATGTATAAGAGTAAAGCCAGATACATGTATAAGAGTAAAGCCAGATACATGTATCAGAGTAAAGCCAGATACATGTATCAGAGTTAAGCCAGATACATGTATCAGAGTAAAGCCAGATACATGTATAAGAGTAAAGCCAGAAACATGTATAAGAGTAAAGCCAGATACATGTATCAGAGTTAAGCCAGATACATGTATAAGAGTAAAGCCAGATACATGTATAAGAGTAAAGCCAGATACATGTATCAGAGTAAAGCCAGATACATGTATCAGAGTTAAGCCAGATACATGTATCAGAGTAAAGCCAGATACATGTATAAGAGTAAAGCCAGATACATGTATCAGAGTAAAGCCAGAAACATGTATCAGAGTAAAGCCAGAAACATGTATAAGAGTAAAGCCAGATACATGTATCAGAGTAAAGCCAGATACATGTATAAGAGTAAAGCCAGATACATGTATCAGAGTTAAGCCAGATACATGTATAAGAGTAAAGCCAGATACATGTATCAGAGTTAAGCCAGATACATGTATCAGAGTAAAGCCAGATACATGTATCAGAGTAAAGCCAGATACATGTATCAGAGTAAAGCCAGATACATGTATCAGAGTAAAGCCAGATACATGTATCAGAGTAAAGCCAGATACATGTATAAGAGTAAAGCCAGATACATGCATCAGAGTAAAGCCAGAAACATGTATCAGAGTAAAGCCAGATACGTGTATAAGAGTAAAGCCAGATACGTGTATCAGAGTAAAGCCAGATACGTGTATCAGAGTAAAGCCAGATACATGTATAAGAGTAAAGCCAGATACGTGTATAAGACATGTTTGGAACCAGAATAACACAGACTGGACATTACTTCATCTCAAAGAATTGTGACTGGTCATTACTTCATTTCATAGAATTGTGACTGGACATTACTTCATCTCCAAGAATTGTGACTGGACATTACTTCATCTCCAAGAATTGTGACTGGACATTACTTCATCTCAAAGAATTGTTACCTTAATTTTAGCAAAATTATATAAAGAAAAAAAATCTAGGTTAACAACTGCCGTATTCCTAGAAATGATAAAAATACTAGTAAGAATACAAAATGACATAACAGGAATACACTTACAAATAAATGCAAGACTCACAGGACAGAGAAATGCATAAATAATATAATAGTACATTTTAACATGTTGACCACAGAATAACAACGAAACCTAAAATGAATTTACGACAGTACATACAAAACCAACAGTATACTAGTTTGCAACTAAAATGTATCTTCTTAATCCTGCCATTGGCAAAGCTATACAAAACCTTCGGTTATTGATAATCCACCAACAGCAAGCTAAGAATGATTTGTTTAAACATGTGAGCGTCCGATAGTTTCCTAGGGAATATAATTTACTCCCAGTTTTTTTGAATGAGGGACTCTGCTCCTCTGCTAGAGCCGTTTAATAGACAAACATAAATTCCAATTGGAATGTATCGTAACTTCCATTGACTCGTCTCCAATCTATATTAATTGGTAATTTGTTTTCGTCTTGAATATGTCTGAACTATTTGCAGCTGGAAGGTAAGCACAAAAAATCAATAATCAAATAATCAGCAAATGAACTAGCAAAATTTTTTTTTTACAAATTACACGTTTTTTCTTCTTCTTTTTTATACCATTGAGTCATGCCACTGCAAATGAATCTTTAGTATGTGAAATAAGGAGTTGTGGTATGATTGCCAATGAGACAAGTAAAAAAAAATGTATCCATCAGATTCAAAAGAAAGTAAATGCAAGCACTCAACAATGATAAAAACCCATTCCGTATAGTCGGATATAAATGACCCAAATATGACAAAATGAGAAACAGTTCAAACGAAAAACAAATGGCAAAATTTGTCACTAAGCAATTTACTAAAAGCAAATATGACCGACAGGACAAACACCAACCACCGAATTACAGGTTCCTGTCTTCTCACAGGCATATAAAGAATGTGATATGGTCAAATAGTTTGTATGTTCAGCTTTTTTCCGAACAAATCCCGAAACACATTCAAAGTTTTCAGGACATAAGAAGTATTTATCATTTTTAGTACTATAGTTGTTTGCATGTAACTTCATCTTATAAATTAATACAATTACCATGATTCTTTCTGTTAAGACACACTAAGAAACTTTGTAATTTTGGAAAGTGCTTACTCTAAGCGTTTAAGTGCAGAAACAATATTTAAGACATATTCATAATATATATATGTTGCCACTCGTGTGGCTGATATTTCTGACGTTTATTTATTTATTTGTCTGTTAACGCTATACAACTTGTAAATTGTATATTCATGCAGAATATGCTAATAAACTGTATTGTTCAAAGTAATAAAGAATAAATTGAATGCATTAATTTTTCCAACTTCAAAATTTTAGATACGAATGATATGGTTTACACGAATTAGAAAGCATCTGCCCCTCAATACTTTAATCATATACATTTGTAATGGATTCCATCGGAATTTTCAAATGTTTTTATTTCATAATCATTAGATAATGTCGTTACATCTCCTATCCTGTGTTATCCTTTTCTATAACATGAACAATAATAGTGAATGTCTTTAATTTATATTTTCAGCCTAATCGTCATATTTTTTAGTTTAATTGGAATTTAAAATATTACAAAATAGAAAAGAAATACATATACTTTCTAACAATTCAGTAAAAGCGAATAAGCTAGAACACAAGACCAAACAGGAACAAGCGAACAAGTCAGAACAACTTTGAGTTTGAATCAAAACAATTCAATTGAAAATCATTTGTTTTTGTTATAATACTTCTAGATGTATTTTTTTTTTAGAAAAGAAAACAACGTAAACATATATCTGATTATCCCTCGGACTTACTACCAATGCTAGACGACTGAGTAGCTACCAGCTTTCTACTGAGTTACATCACTTTACAATCTACTTATAAACGGTTTTAAAAATACACTACCCCCAACCCTAGCTTATTTAGAAATATTCCTACTTAATAGATAACGAAATAACCTTTAAATTACAAATGAAAGTACCTAACATATTAATCAATGACTTAATAAATATACACGGAATTGCAATGAGATGTTTTCAATTCGCAGCAACGTTTGTCCATTGTTTGTGACAAACTTTGTACAAGGTAAAGCCTTGTTGACGCGAGCCCGAACGTAACTCTGATAAACTTCATAACTCCATCCCTGGGCGTTTTCTACAGGTGAAATAGATACCCTAATCCATATCAAAATTATAAAGTATGAATAATAAGGAGTGGAATAATATTTAATATTTAAAATGAACCACACATAATAGTTGGAAGCACATTCTTTCAATCATTTGAGTTTAGTAGATTAAGACAGATATGTTTAGGATATTTTCACTCTTCATATTTTTCATACAGGTATGGTATTATAACATAAAATTATATTTATTATTTAATGAAAAATATTAAAAAAAATTAATAAATAAAAAAGTTAAATAATTGATTTTTATTGAAAGAAAAATCATTTTTTCTACAGCTCGTCAAATGTCTCAGTCCTATGAAATCTTTTCGGTCTCTTTTTTGTTTGCTTTTCAGAAAATAAAACATTTTTTTTCGAATTTCATAATTGTTTTGCACTTTTAATTTACAAAACACTTTCATTCTGTGAACAAATAAAGAACGAAGGAAATAGTGAATGAAAGCTTAAGTGAAAAGAATATTCAGACAAGGGCAATTTCCGTATTAAGATAAAGTAACGCCAAACTTGACCATTAAAATGGTAAAACTTGCGATAAACAATACCACTAAAGGTGATATTATGGACGATGTATTAATGCTACAGAAGAATGGAAAGTAGATTTTCATTCATAAAATTTTCAATGTGTTAATGGTTTCACAGATTTCAAGTAAATACCTAGTCTTTTTTTTCCTATTGATAAGTTTACGGCGTTGGCATAGTCACACATATTGAATTGTCTTAGAACTTTGTGAAAAACAACTTTTTAAATTATTTTCATTACTGCATTTAAAATTCTACACCCTAATTTACTTGGAAAATTGTACACTGTCGCGTTTTTCTGAATTGTACTTGAGTAGCCTTTTTGGTAAAACAAAAAACAAAAAAAGTATTACAGTCACTAATATTAGAATTTTTTTATATTCTTTGAGCTTGGTTACAGGAACTACTAATATTTCTGATAGATTGATATTCATTAATAGAACTCCATTGTGACAATGTTTTATGGAACAGAAAATCTAGTCTATTGTACACGTATGTTTATATTATTATTGTCATATTTAGTTTTCGGACCTGAAATGATATAAATGATTTAATATCTTTATTCTCGTCTCCCCTTTGTAGTTGACGATAGTCTCACTGGAACAATACTCATTAGGAACTTATTTCAACGATTCTTTTTTATCCTGTAAAAGTAATGAATGTCATAAAAATGGAACATGTGTTGGAGACAAATGTTCTTGTCCAAATGGTTACACTGGAGTTCTTTGCCAGAGTGAAATATTAGAATGTCTGACAGAACCATGCCAACACAGTGGAATATGTAATGACCGTATTGGTACTTTCACATGTACATGTGTAACTGGATACAGTGGAAGACTATGTGAAATAGATTCTACACAATCTACAACGACTCCTAAACCACGTGACTGTCCGCCATGTTTGAATGGTACATGTCTGCACGATATTTTTGGCGCGGTTTGTATATGCAATAATGGATACACTGGAAGAGATTGCTCCGTTCCGTTAGTAGACCCAAATGTTGTGAGTACATGTCAAGAATATTATTATGGCCCTGATTGTCGAAAATTCTGCAAAGAATTTGATGATTGCGCGAATGGACATTATTATTGTGATCCTACAACTGGACATAAAATATGTCGATCTGGATGGTCAGGCCAGAACTGTACTAACCGTGACATTCCAAACTACCTTGACAAAGAATGTCCTCCAAGTTTGACATGTAAAAATGATGGGCATTGCTTTAACGGTTCTTGTTGTTGTCGAGATGGCTACACAGGTAAATATTGTCAAACTGAACAACTGAAATGCTCAGAAAACCCGTGCCCTCCTGGCTGCACGTGTCATCAAATGAACAAAGGTCACCACTGTCACTGTCCATCTACAAAACAACCAGTAACGACAGCACCAGATACCACACAAGAGTCAACCATTAAATCAACATCTACAACCAAACCTACAACAAAAGTAACAAACACACTAGCTTCAACATCTCAAACCACAACCAAACCTACAACCAAACCTACAACAAAAGTAACAACCACATTAGCTTCAACAACAGTTCAACAAACAACAAGAAGGAAAACCACCCCTTCTCAATTTTCTACAATTAAGCAAGAAGTAGGATTTTGTTCTGAAACAAAATGTGACCAAAACAATAAGTGCATCAATGCCACTGTACCTGGACTATGTTATTGTTTAATTGATAAAGCATACTTCTGTCCGTACGTACTGAAACCAACCTTATCACCTTTTTCATTGCCAACTACTTCAATAATTTCAACTTCAAAACAGACACAAACCACTAAGAAACCAACCAAATTAACCACTACACCAACAACCACACCAACCATCACAACACCAACCACTACCACACCAACTACAACACCAACAACTACATCAACAACCAAACCCACTACACAAACAACCACTACACCAACTACAACACCAACAACTACATCAACAACCAAACCCACTACACAAACAACCACTACACCAACAACAATAACAACCACTACACCAACTACAACACCAACAACTACATCAACAACCAAACCCACTACACAAACAACCACTACACCAACAACAATAACAACTACTACACCAACTACAACACCAACAACTACATCAACAACCAAACCCACTACACAAACAACCACTACACCAACAACAATAACAACCACTACACCAACTACCACACAAACTACAACACCAACCACTACACCAACTACCACACCAACCACAACACCAACCACAACACCAACAACAACACCAACTACAACACCAACCACTTCAACAACAAGCACACCCACAACAACAACAACTAAACCAACAACAATACAATCAACAACACCAAAGACGATTCCATTAACATTGTCAACGGTTATACCGGAACATGGATTTTGTATTGAAACTAAATGTGACTCAAATGTAAAATGTATTAATGCAACCGGTCCAGGATTGTGCTACTGTGTGTTAGATAAGGCATATTTTTGTCCTTTCAAAATAAACCCGACAGCAAAGGAAACTACAACAGAAACTACCACAGCGACTTCAACATCTACTCAACCTACTACGGAGTCAACTACTACACATACAACGGAGTCTACTCCCTTACCAACTACAGAGTCTACTCATTCACCAACTACAGAGTCTACTCATTCACCCACTACGGAGTCAACTTCTTCACCCACTACGGATTCAACTCCTTCGCCTACTACGGAGTCATCTCCTTCATCAACTACGGAAACAACTCATTTACCAACTACAGAGTCAACTCCTTCACCCACTACGGAAACAACTCCTTTACCTACTACGGAATCAACTTCTACGGAGTCCACCTTTTCACCCACTACTAAGTCAACAGCTTTACCTACAACAGAGTCAACACCTTTACCCACTACAAAGTCAACAGCTTTACCTACTACAAAGTCAACAGCTTTACCTACAACAGAGTCAACTACATTGCCAACAACAAGACAAACTACAAAACCAACACCAAGACAAACAGCAAAACCAACAACTTCACCAACTACATCAACCATTAAACCTACAACAGTATCTACAACTCCATCTATGAAATCAACGATGAAAACGACTTTAGCAACAACAGAACCAACATCGATGGCTATAAAATTGACAACATCTGCTACACCTAATACAGACTTCGCTGTATTTTTGAACGGAACAGTTAAACCAGAGGAAATTCAAATACTGCAATCACACTTAAACAAGGCAGGCAATAAATCAGGTAATACATATAAATCATTAATTGTCATTTGACTTTGAACGTTCTTTTAAGTTGTTTTTACATTAAGTTTGTTTTTTTCAGTTTAAGACACTCGAATTTCTTTAGAATATTACTTATATAAACTTGAATGCATACGTTACAGAGGCCTTCTTAAGATTGTTGTATTTCAATTTTAAATGAAAGTTTCTGATTGGTTACTACGAGAAAACATTATACCATATCACATGGCTTAGTCCTTTTGTAGTAACAATTGAAAAATGGAATCAACAATTGAAAACAATAATAGTAACATATTAGTTCTACACAGTCGACACATTTTTTCGAGGAGTAACATTTTTTGCAATACCATATGAACAATGTGTTAATAAATACTGTACTTGGAGAGACACTTCTCACAATTGTATGGCATTCATATGGTTTGGAATATAATACCAATCAATTAGATAACATGTCTTTGAAGAAATTATTTGAATTATTCGGCTGTTATGCTTCATTTCTATTTTTATAAAATTGTTTTGTTTTCCATGAAGATGTTTAAGATTTATACAAGAATGCGTGTTGTGTATAATATTATTTTGCATCCCCCAAAAGGCAGGATGCACAAAAAACTTCAATGTGTACATACTACTTGTATGCAGTATTATTCACTATTAAGGTTCTTGACTCTGAGTTCTTTTAAATAAAAAAATCTCTTTTATGATGGGAAAATTTGATGGTTTACTTGTTTTTCTTATACTCTATCCCAGTTTTGAGTGGTTTAGAGATACATGACTTTTACATGAGTAATATGACCTAAAACGTTTTTCCTTGACACTACTTCCTTATGTCATCTCTTAATAATACACATTAAGTTAAACAGAAATATAAAAAAAAAAGTGACACAAAAAAGACCCCTGAAGCTTGAATGATGCATTTGCAAAGCTTGATCAAAATGTGCTTGCTAATGCAGGCAGTTAACTAGGGTAGCAATACTTGTTGTCTAACTATTGAAACTCAATGGAAAAAAATCTCCTTGTAGGTTATAAGTGTTTTTTTCTATATTTTTCAGGTGATGGAAATTGTTTTCCGAACATCACGATAACAAACGTTGAACCAATGATCAATATAAATTTGTAAGTATACATTTTTAGTTGATGAAGGGCGTTGATGTTTTCTTTCAATTTAAGGAAATATTAAAAGTGGTGGTATTCTTAATCTAGATAATACTTTTTATATATTTTATACGGTTTATTCTGTCAAAGGCGAATACTATAAGAATGGGGCTTTTTTTACACCGTATCATGCGTGAATGTGTCATTTGCAAACCTGTCTTAATATAATTCCGGCAATTCAACTAAACGCAAGAACTCTTTTCCTTGTCCAAACAAAATCTTCATTCATGATTGATGATCGATTAATAACTATTGGGTGATAATTACATAGTTACATATTCTGAACAAGCAATATTTGTATCTGCATGAAACGCCATGCACAGAGAATTTGACTATAAAAAACAGAAATAAAATTTATATAAGAGCAGACCACGGTCATTATCCAAATACCAAATTCAACTTTGATATTGTTAAACCTATAAATCTATGTTGTCTCTAAGAATATGCGTCTTGTAGTTATTCTCATTATTCAAGTACCATAATGAAATTTATCGATCTTCCACTTTTCTGATAGATATAATTCATAAATTAATTTCAGACAACAGGCATCAAAAGTACAGTTTCATGCTGATGAGTGTTTCAACGGTACTAACGACAAATTTTTGGAAAACTTAAAGAACGAATTTAAAAGCAAACCATTACTACAAACTAATGTGCCCTTAACCCCAACCACCACGTATTCGTTGGTCAGTCTGAATGACGCATTATATGATATAGATCTTATTGGTTATGTCTATCAGGATAATCTGCAATACATTAAAGATAAACTGAAGAAAACATGGAAAACAGCACGTGGAGGTAAGACAAAATGGTATCATACTTCACAAGAAAACAGCACGTGAAAATAAACGACAAATTTCCATGTTCAATGGAACGTGAAATAGGGTAAACAATCTATTTTGGCATTAAAAAGATCATACCATAGGGAACATGTGAACTAAGTTTCAAGTTGAATGGACTTCAACTGCATCAAAAACTACCTTGACAAAAAACTTTAACCTGAAACTCGCGCTTTCATTTTATATGTTTAGTGGACCGTGCAATTAGGATCAAAAGTATAATTTGGCTTTAAAATTAGAAAGATCATACCATAAACAATATGTGTACTAAGTTTCAAGTTGATTGGACATTAGCTACATCAAAAGCTACCTTGACCAAAATCTTTAACCTGAAGCGGGATAGACGGGCGATCGAACAGATGAACGAACGAACAGACGAACGGACGAACGAATAGACGGACGGACGCACAGACCAGAAAACATAATGCCCCTCTACTATCGTAGATGGGGCATAAAAAGCGCGTGGAGATAAACAAGATAATTCCATGAAACACAAGATAAAAACAGCATAGTATCATAGTACATAATAAACAGCACGTGAATATAAACGAGTTAGTATCATAGTACACAGCACGTGGCGGTAAGACGATGACATAGTATCAAATTACATAAGAAAGCAGCACGTGGAGGTAAACGACATAGTATCAAAGTACAAAAGAAAATTGCACGTACAGGTTAAACAACATTTTCACCTGAACATCCATATGACAAAATTTGAACTAGATTTTAAGCTAAAGCTTTATTTCTGCCTTTATTTTCTCGGTGATAACAATGCTTTAATATGGAATTTTTTTTTCATATTGAAATCAACTTTCGTTTATTTTACTCATTATAAATACTTATATCCAACTGTCTTGTATTTGTAACTGACATTTTGATCAACGAATTAAAGTTGTTCTGAAACTGCAGCTAACACACATATACTTTCGATAAGTAACATTTTTTTTCAATCATTTATAATCACGGTTCAATCTTCTGTTGAACTTGTAAAAGATAACATAAATCATGATTTTTTTTTTCATATTGAAATCATAGTAATAGGTTTAGCTAGTTATAAAACCATGTTCAATTTGTCATTTTGTACGTAAGAAAATGCCTGTACCAAGTCAGGAGTATGACAATTGTTGTCCATTTGTTTGATGTGTTTGAGCTTAAACCTTTTGAATTTGCCATTTGAATAGGAACTTGCCTTTTTTAATTTTCCTCGGAGTTCATTATATTTGTGATTTTATTTTTCATTACTAACTCCATTTTGCTTTCATGATGCTTTATGGCTACGTTTTGTATTTTTCAGATACAAAAAACGTAGACATTCTAGTTGCGAACTCTTTGCAAATGATTGGCAAATACGGGTATGTATAAAAGTATGTGCAACGCTAACTAGTCCAGTATAATTGTTTTAAAAAATTCAAATATTTGATAAAGTTTCAAAATATGCAGCTATGAAGTTTCAACTTTGTGTCACCTTTGCTTATATATTGAACAGCTTTACAATCACTGACTAGTATATTGGTTGTTAAACAAACTGGTATTGTCTTGACATATAATTCAACTTATTCGTTATATTTACCTCATTAATAGTTTCAACACAAAAGCTTATCAGCATACAATCTTTCCTTTTCAGAACTAGAGTAACGAAGATCCAATATCTTGCAAGCTCTCGGGGCTCTTTGATCACCCCGAAGAGTCACACACCACCATCTACGTCTGTCATTAATGACGAGTTCCAGAAATGTTGTGAAAAAGGACAACAACATCTTGCTACAGTGTTCATTCAACCTCTATACCACTACTCACAGGGAGTTCGGATAACAATAAATAAACCCGCGAAAGATATCAAACTGGATGACGTTAAACGACAACTGAAATCGAATTATATGTCTTCTTTGAAAGGTTTGTACCTTTTGAATAACAAATACTAAATTTTCGATGAAAGCCATATACCCGTTATTTCATGAAATAAATAATACACTAGTAATTTTGGGGCCCTTTATAGCTTGTTGTTCGGTGTGAGCCAAGGCTCCGTGTTGAAGGCCGTACTTTAACCTATAATGGTTTAATTTTTAAATTGTTATTTGGATGGAGAGTTGTCTCATTGGCACTCACACCACATCTTCCTATATCTAAGAACTAATATTAGAAACAATAAATCAGAAATTATCACTTAGATTATATATGATAATAACAGATTCTAACATCGCCTGTATGATGAGATTAAGTTTCGAGCCGATGTCTTACAGCGTTATGAAAGTTGCATGCAGTAAAGAAAGAACTGTCTGTTCACTTTGTTATAATCAAAGTCCCACAACTCAACAGTATACTTTAAACACATATTTATTTTTCAGACAGTAATAAATGTTCTATTGGCTGTAAACTAGATGTTGAGGTGGCTTCATTAGAAAAAACGTTAGACTCTGGGTAAGCAAATAAACAATTTAAAAATTGACATTTTTTTTTGAAAAAAAGAGAGAGAAAGGGACATGAGTCATACACATAAATAAATGAACAATTTAAAAAAGGAGAATAATGGGAGACAAAATAAAAAAAATCATATGTTTAATAGTATAAATTGGAGAAGACATGAGCAAATATCTTACACTCACAATAAGACAATCTTTTATTGTTCAGTCTTGGATTATTTAGTTGAGATCCAGATTTCCGATAGATCAACATATATTTACTGTGTGATTTAAATTTATTTAACGATACAGGATACGCATAACAATGCATAATTAAGAAGCTGTTTATACTTTTAACAAAACCTTTTTTCATATGCTTTAAACCTATTTTTAGTTAACAATTTTCCTATTTCAGAAAAACCGACGCTGTTTACTTTCCAATTTTGAATGGAAGTCTTATTAACGACAATGGCCAATTAGGTATTCACAAAAATCTTCAAGCATGCGATTCCAGTTGTGCCTCTAGCAGACGACAATACTTTGATATAGGAGGAGGAATAAAGCTAAGAGATATGGGATCTGTAAGACGGGCGCTCATTTTAAATAACGGTGCGGCACGACATACTAGAGCAGGTGTGATTTTGTATACTAGTATAAGAAAAAATAAATCTAATGATTATTTCTGGTAGAGAAAGTAATTAACGTAGAGAAAGACCAAAAATTTTCTTTGTAAGCTGAGGCACGTTATCATATTTTGTGAAAAAGGCTAGCTTCTTAAAGATTATTTGATTATAAGTGCTGAACTAAACCTGTCCAGAATATGATGTCGCTTCTTTGACAAGACAACGTCCATAACTTATTGATACTTTATTTGTATGGTTTTTTCTATTGTCACCCGACCGTGCGAGAGCTGAAAAGCCAGTCAAGGTCGTTAAACACTTCCATCATCAACCTATTTTACTTTTCGTTGTAGTTGCTGATCTAAATATGGTAAAAAGCAATTACTTAACATCAAATGGGTAAGTTTTACGTCTACGTATCATAAAATAAAAACATTAAAATAACTCTTTCTGGATTTACATTCACCAGAAACATTCAAACTAAATTATTGAAAGCCAATTAAGTATAAAAAAATCGAAACATGCAATGAGCTAAATGACCAAATGGGACCTAAACATACAAGTATTTGTCCGTTGTTACTACTGAGGTTTCTGATCATGGAACCCAACAGAGCAATTTAAAGTAGCTTCGATTTATCGACACCAAGATTCATTTTTTGGTCCAAAGGTACGGCTTCATCTATCCAATATATTATCCTTCCCTTTTTGTATTGGAAGAAAAGAAAAAACAATAAAGGTAAATAGGTAAATATTTTTGCCTTGTCTGTATATAAGGTTTTTCTTTTCTATATCGTATTGTAAAATGAATCAAGAAAAAATATAACTTTAATATTTGTAAAATTTAAGGTATCCAGTAACGAGAGTATGGTATTCTGAACCATTTAATGACAGCAAAATACAGTGGCCTAATCCAAACTCTGCAGGAAGATTAGATTCAATTATGAAAGAGCTGTCTGCCTCTAATAAAACTATAGTTTTAAATGAAACACAGAAACTTTTCGAAATAAATCTTGAAGGAGAGGTTCCAGCAAGCCAACTTAATAATATCAATAATGCTATAATTTCGGCTTGGAAAAACTTCAATTCAGGTAAGAAAAATCCTTCCATAATTGCAGGCGTTTTTTGTACAATAAATAAATTATACCTATGAAGTATAAACTTTTTTTTCAATACAAGTGAAAGGAAACCAACAGTTTTCTTAATCCTAATTGCATGCAAATGCGTTTATTGTTTTCATGTCATTTTAATATTGCGAAGGTTTAATAAACATAATTATTTTATTTTCATTATGTTGCCAATTTCTAATCTTTTTTGGATCAAAAGAAGGGAAACAATTGTTAAAGGTACACAATCACAATAAATCGTAAAAAAGGGTATCATATAAAGGCAAAATTAGTTTACCCGGGTTCAAAAGTCATAAACCGATTGAGAAGAAAACAAACAAATCCGGGTTACAAACCAAAACTGATGGAACACATCAACTATAAGAGGAAACTGGATTATACCCAAAACAAAACAAAACAAAAAGACGCTTGTCAACCAAAACTAGATTAAGCATCCAAAATCGTGAACCAAAAGCTTGGAAGAGACCAGGTACACTAGAAAGGCCAACAGTACACAGATATCTAAATACTGAACAACACAATTAAACCGGGGTTCTAAGCAGGTACCATGGGAGGGTTGGCAAATGTTGTTTTACAGTGGAACCTGTCGTGTGACTCTTTGTTAGTGCAAATCCTGCGATTAGTCTCGTTCGAATTTTCCTCGGAGTCCATGCTCAGTATTCTTGAATGATTTTACTTTTTTTCGATGATGTCACAATCCAGCTAAACATGAAAGGATTTTCTACGTCTTATTATGGTTCGTCTGTATTGACACGGATTGGTGTGTAATTTCACAGGCATACACTAACATCAACGATAGGTATGAGAATGCAATATCAAATCTCCTACGGTCTTCATGATAATATCTTTTATGACATTTCCTCCGAGAAAGCATCTTAATATTGAATAAATAATTGTACCGCATACAAAATATAAAAAACCTGTGAAAGTCATGTTTGATAAAGAAAAAAGTTTTCGTGTACTTTTACTCATCCAATGAGTTTATTGACATTCGCAAATTAAATTAAATTTTGCAGATCTACAAAACAGCGATTTAGGATTAACAATTAAAACGTGGGACAAGAATTACTTCTCCGAGAATTCTGGGTAAGTGAAAAATACCTTATTTCTAACATAGATACTCAACTTTCTAAGATAATATAGTATAGTTCGTGTTTTTAATAATAATTCTCCTGTCTTAGAAAAAAAAACTTAATAGAAAACATTGTTAAAATATTTCTGCCTTTGAATGATTTTATGTTGCCAAATTGACAGCTTCTCTCTCTGTTTCAATATATTTCGTCATTTTCAACCGACCCTCGCGTCTAAAAGTCTATTATGTATTTTTCATTCTTTCAGACATAGAGTGACGAAAGTAAAGTATGTTGTTTCTGTTTTGAATGCTGATTCTTCTAACACAGCATTACAGGAGCCAAATGAAAATGTTACCAAGCATAACCTTCCAAAGGGAATTTCTACTTGTGAATGTATAGCTAGAAAATTTAGAGAGATCAGGATTACAGGACAGATCGACATGATTGATAGAACTAAAATTCAAAATGTTTTAAAACTCATTTGGACATCGGAGAACACAGGTAATAACACAATTGCTATCATATTTGTTATATTTTATTAAAAAAGTACGTTATTCAGAACCATATATATTTTTATCAATAAACTTGCATTTGGTAAAAGGTCGATGAAAACAATGTGAGCCATTGCAATTAAAATATTCAAATTAACATGTAGCACAGGTGTACACATGAGGATAATTCATTGCAGCATTCTATAATTGCTTTATATTCTAATCGGCTTCTGATTGAATTTATCGTTTGTAAAAGCTTGTGACCACTTCGATGATTTAGTAAGTACATTTTCGAATCAATTTTATAGTAAAATTTCAACTCAGGCAAAATATTCCTGATAAAGCGTTTAATCTAAATATTGTTATTTACATTCTTTTACAATAGACCATTTTGTTTTACCGTTTCTAGGTCTTGGGGTCAACATAAACACCAAAGTTGTGAATGTTCATAAAGGGTTCCAGACAAATAACGGGTAGGTACTCTGTAAATGCAAAGATTAACACTATCAAATCGTTTTTTATCTTCAAGATAATACAAAGAAAGGAAATGTCCAAGGAAACAAATATCAATACAATGATAAAAATGCTGACACAGCAGCAAAAATCAAAAATAAAAGCGGAATCAAAATAACTTGCAACACAACGGAAAGTAATCATATCACATTTCAAGTTAAAGATCTTGCATTTACACATTTGTTATTCTCTAAAATGTGAAAAACTGTTACAAAAAAGTAAAAAGAACAAACATTTCGAATTCTTAGCATGTATAATCTTTTATTTTAAGAGATGATTACCATCCAAAGACATTTGGCAGCATATATAGATTAGACGGTTGGTTTTCCCGTTTGAATGGTTTTACACTAGTTATTTTTGAGCCCTTTTAAGCTTGTTGTTTGGTGTGAGCCAAGGCTCCGTGTTGAAGGCCGTATATTGACTTATAATGGTTTACTTTTATAAATTGATATTTGGATTGAGAGTTGTCTAATTGGCACTCACACCACATCTTCCTATATCTATTTAAACAAATATGTCTCTTTTTTTTTTATAAAAGCGTTGTCATTACAGCTTTAAGATTTTGCTCTCAGTTCAAATTATTCTTTTAAACACACAATTATTTTCCTTATGACTGGTACTACGTCTTATGAATGTAACGTATATAGGAAACGTTTCTTATAGTATTTTGGAACCAAATAATTTTCAAAAAAATATATTTCGTTGTATTTGTTCATAATAGTAAACCTGCTGCAAAGATTGAGTATTACATATCACCTAGTTTACAAAGTGGAGGGTATGTCGATGAGGATAATTTGGACCAACCCTCTTATCAAAACATCAAATTAAAATTACAACAACAACTTTCTGGTTTAAAAGTGGTTGAGACAGCACTTGTCCAAAAACCTTCAGCTAATGAGGAAAAAGAATCGGTAAGTTTAATTTTCATTTATTTATAAAACTTCCTAACGATACAAAGATATAAGAAAAATTTAGTTTATAATACTTTCAAATTGTTCAGTTTGTATATTAGTTACCAGCCTTCTCCATTTAAATGTAAAATCTTCAATTGGACATAAACATCGACATTTATTCGTATTCAAGGTAAATGTATAAGCAAATTAGTACTATTTCGAATGCAAAAACAAAAAAAAAACCTTTAATTTCCGAGCAGTCCTTTTTTTTGTGCAAAAGCACATAGTCCTGAAAATTTATATTGACAAAAATATTAAAATATTTGTAAATCTATAGATTTTAGATAGTGATTTAGTGTCGTAACATGGAAAAAATGCAGGGATGTTCTGAATAAAATTACGCATTGTAGTTAGCATTGAATGATTCCGGTCGGTTGTATTATGCATGAATTCTCCTGACAGAAGTGATGCCCAAAGATCTGGAGGAAATCAGGAATACCTTCGCAATTATCAACAGTGCAACCCTAATTTAGTGGAAAGTAAATCCATCATACACTGAAAAGTTTTTCACCATTTTGTATCTGACAAATGAAACTCCATGTGTATATGACTTCTCAAACTGACATAGATTTTTGTTTAAAGCGATCAGTTTTTACTTAACTTACAATGACTTTTTGCTAAGAATAAAGACAGAAAATATACACATTTAAAACAAGTATTTGATTGCAATAGCAAACGAAGCTGTGCTTTCGAAGCGAAACATCAATTTGTTTTATATGTCTTACATCAAAATGTTTAGTTTTTCACAAATGCGACCGTCAATATTACTTTATTTCAACTATTGCAAAAATGAATCTATAAAAGGCGTAAAACAACGTTAAAAACGATACATAGTCTTTTAAATAAAGACAACAACAGTATACCGCTACTCGAATCTTAAATGGATTTCGAGAAAACAAAACCGTGTTAAAAACATTTATTTATTGGAGTAAACTTAGTGTTTTTTGTAATGACTACTATTATGTTGCAGCATTGCATTTCATGTTTCAATACTTTTCTTTCCAGAAAACATGGATTTACGTCGTCATTGGTGTGGCTGTTGCACTGCTATTAATAATCATTTTACTGTCGCTTATCATACTGTACAGGAGATTAAGGTATATATAGTATGTGACAACCTTGATGTGGACAAAGTAGAATCTAAATTGTTTTGTGGGACAAATCAGTTAATACATTTGGTCAACTTGGCAGTAAAGCAAATGCCGTGCGGACGTTATACACGATTTTGTGTGATGAAAAATTTCCTAACTTTCTGCAAGCTAAATATCAGTAGCTCTTCCAGGGGTCCATAAGTGGCATTTTACTAGGTAAAATATCTTCCTCGATCCAACGTATCCACATCTTTTAAAAGGAGTTAAAATGCTTGCCTTTAGGTAGACCTACTTTACAACAAATAATTTATAAACATATACAGATGATCATAAACACAAAATAACATTTGTATAATTATTTCAGACGTATTGAATCAAGAACACTCAAACAAAGTCCCGGTGAGATGAATGGTTATGACAAAGAACATTTCTCCGAACAACCAGATTTCGATAGCCCTAATTATAGTTTTAGTGAAAACGAAGTTGCTGAAAACGAAAAGAATGGTACATATATGGTAAACTCGTGAACCAATGTAGCTTCAGCATAGTCAATTACACGTGAAGAGTTATAAACTTAAAATATGTTGATACGTAAATTATAAAAGAAGTATCAGCACCTAACGAAATTACCTCCATCTAGAGCATAATCTGGAAAGATTACATATAATTGTGTGAAAAATATTGTCATTATGATAAGATTGGGACTTTTATTTGTGATCATCTATGAACATAACAACGAAATATACTCATTAAGGTACATTGTAAATAGTTGTAAATAAGTATTATATTGTATGTATATAAACGTAAAAATGGTCAAAGATGTAGTTTGAAAGATGAATGAGCCTTATGATATCAATATAGATTCATCGACAATTACTATTAATGTCTTGCGTCTTGTAGCAAAATTCGTGAAGGGTCATTCATGGCTTTGTAAAATGTATGTATGAAAAACCTGAACTAGTATTGGTCTTTGTGTACTGTTAATGATCTTTTTGTCTTATTATAAAAACTCATCAGAAATACCATGCTTATAATTTGGTACGCTGACCGTGCTTTTCGTCTTATCCGTATCGCTGGACACAAAACAATATGTATACACTAAAAATAATGAACATTCGATATCAACCTCTTAATCCAAATGAAAAACAGGGAATGTTTGATCAGCTCAAACAGGACCATGAAGAAGTGCCTGCTATTCAGAAATCCTCAACACTCTTACTGATACTATTAAAAGTTTATTCGGCGTTGACATTTTGGTGGATTGTTGTGGTGCTAATAATCTTCTTTTACTGGATGATCAGAAAATGTTTAGGAGGCGTCCTTTCGTTAACAACTGATAAACCATTCATTGCTAATAATTGGTTATCCATTTAGTAAACCAAAGAAAAAAAAACGTGCAAGCAACTTGTATCGAACAATATCGCTCGCCTTATATTTAAAGCTCACCTTGCCCGAAGGGCCAAGTGAGCTTTTCCCATCACTTGGCGTCCGGCGTCCGGCGTCGTCGTCGTCCGTCGTCCGTCGTCGTTAGCTTTTACGAAAATCTTCTTGTCTGAAACTACTGGGCCAAATTAAACCAAACTTGGCCACAATCATTCTTGGGGTATCTAGTTTAAAAAATGTGTAGTATCCGGCCAACCAACCAAGATGGCCGCCACGGCTAAAAATAGTACATAGGGGTAAAATGCAGTTTTTGGCTTATAACTAAAAAACCAAAGCATTTAGAGCAAATCTGACATGGGGGTATTATTGTTTACAAATAAGTCAAACATGACCGAAATTGTCAGTTGACCCCTTTAGGAGTTATTGCCCTTTAAAGTAAACTTTTAACCATTTTTCGTAAATCTTAGTTATCTTTTACAAAAATCTTCTTCTCTGAAACTACTGGGCCAAATTAATCCAAACTTGACAACAATCATTTTTGGGGTATCTAGTTTGAAAAATGTGTCCGGTGACCCGGCCATCAAATCAAGATGGCCGCCACAGCTAAAAATAGAACATAGGGGTAAAATGCAGTTTTTGGCTTATAACTCAAAAACCAAAGCATTTAGAGCAAATCTGACAGAGGTAAAATTGTTTATCAGATCAAAATCTATCTGCCCTGTAATTTTCAGATGAATCTGACAACCCGTTGTTGGGTTGCTGCCCCATAATCGGTAATTTTAAGGAAATTTTGCTGTTTTTGGTTATAATCTTGAATATTATTATAGATAAAGATAAACTGTAAACAGCAATAATGTTCAGCAAAGTAAGATTTACAAATAAGTCAACATGACCGAAATGGTAAATTGACCATTTAAGGAGTTATTGTCCTTTATAGTCAATTTTTAACAATTTTCATAAAATTTGTAAAATTTTATTCACATTTTCCACTGAAAATACTGGGCCAAGTTCATTATAGATAGAGATAATTGTAAGCAGCAAGACTGTTTATTAAAGAAAGATTTACAAACACATCACCATCACCAATACACAATTTTGTCATGAATCCATCTGCTTCCTTTGTTTAATATT
Source organism: Mytilus trossulus (assembly GCF_036588685.1). Lineage (NCBI taxonomy): Eukaryota > Metazoa > Mollusca > Bivalvia > Mytilida > Mytilidae > Mytilus > Mytilus trossulus. Next base: position 61,239,108 of record NC_086373.1, read on the forward strand.
CACATAGACAAAGGTGAGCGGCTCCCTCTAGTTTTTAATGTTGAAATGATGCATAAGCCATTGCTTACTTTTTTAAAAACCTAAAATATGTTATTCTAGTAATTTTTTATTAGTTTTATTTTAGAGAAAACATCATTAAAATAATCTCGTCAACAGATTTTTTTTCCATATCATTGTCATACTAAAGTTGTTTTGAAGAAAAGCAGGTTGAAGTGCAATTTTTAAGGAAGACCTTTTCTTCTAACAACCAAAATTAGACGATCTTATTTTTATATGTAACGGGTGTATACACAAGACAGAAATTTATCTTCTTATTCTATAATTTGAATAAAGAAAACGCTTTAAACAGGAAATAACTGAGATGATTTAGTAGTACATTTATTTGTGTACAAAGAAATAGATTTCAGAAGCCTTTTTCATTTATTTTTTCGTTTTAAAAGCGTTATATAAATAACTACAATATACAATTTTAATACAATAATCCATTAGTTTCCTGTGTTATTTGTACAAAACGTGTATATTGTATTTTGATATGAGCGTCACTGGTGAGTTTTATGAAGAAAAAACGCGCGTCTGGCGCACTAAATTATAATCCTGGTAATTTGGATAACTATTTACACCACTGGGTCGATGCCACTGCTGGTGGGCGTTTCGTCCCCGAGGTTATCATCAGCCCAGTAGTCAACACTTCGGTGTTGACATGAATATCAATAATGTGGTCATTTTATAAATTTCCTGTTTACAAAACTTTTAACTTTTCGGAAAACTAAGGATTTTCGTATCCCAGGCATAGATTTCCTTATCCGTATTTGGCACAACTTTTTGGAATTTTGGATCCTCAATGCTCTTCAACTTTGTACTAGTTTGGCTTTATAAATATTTTGATATGAGCGTCACTGATGCGTCTATCGTGCGCGTCTGGCGTACTAAATTATAATCCTGGTACTTTGGATAACTATTGTAGCATGAAAACCAGCACGGTATTTTCTTAAACTTATTTGTTTTTCTAGCACGATATAAACTTTTTTGGAAAAGAAATAGTTATGTAAATAATCATCGCCTTCCTTCCTTAAAAAGGGAGGCGACAGATATTAAGTGCATTAACACTCAGCTCGACAACAAACTGACAACGCAATGGCAAAAAAAAGACGCCCTACAATATACAAACACAACATGGGAAACTAAAGGCTAAGAAATACGAACCCCACAAAAAAACAGGGATGATCTCAGATGGTCTGGAGGGTTAGCAGATATATATTCCTACATTTGGCAACCGTAATATTGTTTTGGTTAGTACAGTTTCAAACACTGTGGTTAGTCAAAATGTGTGTCACGTTTGGGAAAAAGGGGGACGGGATTGGGGTTACAACGATTTGAACATATCTGTCGACATCTGTAAAACAGATTATTCTTCACGGTTAACCAATTCGTCTGTACAAATTTCCCATGGATGACTTCAACGTCAACACTTGGAACTCTTGTTTTAATAACATCATTGTAAGCAGCAACCCTCTAATCATGATAGGAAAAATAAGCCGTAAAATATCGTATCAACTGTGAGATATACACTAAAATAACATCTCATTTCAGCAAATAGTGTTTGACTATATTTTTAAAATTACAAATTTTTTACTAAACATTTGTAATGTATTCTTTCGCTTACATCAAATTAAGAATTCAATTTGATATTGATAAGACAACACTACGTTCTATTTTCTAATACCGGATTTTTCTCTGTATGATGCAAAATTATGTTTGGTTTATTAGTTTTGAATTATAAAATTTGTTCAAAACTCATTGCACGTGTCATCAAATGTCAACAAAATAGCTGTTTTATGGGTTTTTAATGAAGATATGTTTATTTCAAACATATAATTTCTTCAACATCATAACCTCATTATACTATACTACATATGTTTGTATTGATGAGGTATAGCAGCATAGTAGTATCAAAGATATAATATATAAGGGATAGACATCAAAAGTATAACAATCCCACAAATAATTAGCAGAAAGGTATGTACTGGCATAATTTGTTTTTGGTTTTGTTTGTATTTAACGCGGGAAAAGTTTGTATTTAACGCGGGAAAAGTTTGTATTTAACGCGGAAAAATTATAAGAAGAAAGATGATTTAACAATTGCTAGAAATCGTAAAAAAACCAAGAGTATCAAGTAGCTCCTAACAAACGGGTAGTTTTTCTCTTAATCTATATATTATGAGTGATCAAGTACTGTTAAAAACAAATTTATAACAAAGTTCGATAAATATTGTCGAGGGTCAAAACAAAGGTAGCATCTTTCGTTTTTAATATAACCATGCAAAGCAAACATATAACCTTTATATTAAAACATGTTTATTTTATGCCTTCATGCGGAGTATTTCTCTCCCAATTGATACGATATTCCAAGGCTTGTGTTTCCTATTATAATTTCCTCGATAGAGGGTTGCTGCTCACAAGGCAGCTATTAAACATAGAGTTCCAAATGGTGAATTTGAAATCATCCCTTCGTAAGTTTTACGGATGCCATCACGAGCTCGTTGACTGTTAATTAGGAATAACAGTTTCACAAATGATATCGGATATGTTCCTTATGTCGAAACTACAATCCATTGCTCTTTACTCCACGAATGTGATCTAAAGATTTAGACTATTTACCGGGTTTGTAATTCAATGAGCAACACGAGGGTTGCTACATATGGAGCAGGATCTGCTTACCTTTCCGGAGCATCTGAGATTACCTCTAGTGTTTAGTTAGTTCGTGTTGCTAAGTCCTTAGTTTTCTATGTTGTGTATTTTATAATATTATTTGTCAGTTTGTCTTTTTATTTACCGGGTTTGTAATTCAATGAGCAACACGAGGGTTGCTACATATGGAGCAGGATCTGCTTACCTTCCCGGAGCATCTGAGATTACCTCTAGTGTTTAGTTAGTTCGTGTTGCTAAGTCCTTAGTTTTCTATGTTGTGTATTTTATAATATTATTTGTCAGTTTGTCTTTTTATTTTTCAGCCATGGCGGTGTTTATTTTAGATTTCTAGGTTTAACTGTCCTGACCCTCTGGTATCCTTCTCCCCTTATTTTACATTAAATTTTCTTTATAATGGGCGTTTTATAGATTGATTTGTTGACTGCATGTTCAGGCAGGTTGGAGCGTTTGTGATGAGTGTAAATCGGGGAAAGCGCATCGGAGGCATGCCATGTATCAAAAGTTATTTTCAAAGTAACAAATTGTTTTATTTTTTTTTTGTAAAAATAACACGTCAAATATGTTCATGGTGTAACCATGATATCATATTCCTATATCTTACTAGCGTACGGTTTACAAATCGACAAAATCGTACGAGTCAATGAAGCCAAACTTTTCGTTCACACACAAGGTAATCATTTCGGGTACCCACTTTTAAAAATCTACATTAAAAACTCCTTAAACATGAAATGAGGGGTTAACATAATCAAAGGCACTCTAGGCTACACGTTATGTAGCACATTCTTGATAATTGTAACATAAGGGGGGAATTGTAATTCCTGACTGCAAACTTGCGTTTCCCTAACAGGAAACTAAGAAATGGTCAACTAAAAACAAACGAAAATAATAGAGTGTGTTTGTAATAAGTAGCAGTTACAAAAAATAGCTTTACAAAACAATCCCAATCTTTAAGTTCATCTTAATAAATAAAAAAAAACCGTTCTGATTCTATTGTGACTAGAACTATCAAATCTCATTAGCATGTTCCAGATCAATTTTAAAGTTTTTTTTCAATGTACATGAAAAGTCCACATAGTTACTGTAGCCTGTAGCTCGTTCCTTATGTCTGAAACTTTAAAAAAAATAAATCACAACAAAAGGATGAGATGCGAAGAGGTAATTCCGTGCATTTATTTTTTAATTCATCAGGAAACCGGCATCCTTTTTCACTTATAACGTCATCCAAACACGGAAAAAGTAGAGTTCCTAAGTCTGCAGTGCTCCTTTGTAGTAGAGGCCACGGGTGCATTTTTCATATGGACTTTTAACATATAAAATCAACTTATGCGAACATCATAACAACATGTCATAAGGTCTAATTTAACGGCATCTACGATAGTCGCATTAAATCTATAAAGATTTAAAACTGCATCATTAACTCCAGACGAATGTTTTATTCTTCAATATCATTCACCATATCACGGTCCAACTTTTGAAAAAACAATATGCTATTGGCATTTAGATGCTCAATGTAAAACGGGGCACCTCTACTGCAGCAATACATTCCATATATTCAAATTGGCGTCGATGACCACTTGCATTTATAATTGCATTACTTGTGCTTAGATTTTCAATTTAAGTCACAGCAGGATTTTCAGATTAATAGTTTCCCAAAATTGTTTTGCATAATTGATTCACTGAAAGATTTATTCCTTTTTCAAAAGTTTTATATATCAACACCTTCCTCGTTATATCATAAACTTTTAAACATAGCTAATTAACTAATTATTTTGAATTACCGTTAAGGAGTTGAGAATAGTTTTACACTTATGTGAAGAACACAAGGACCATGTCATTTTGGCTAACTGATGACATCAAATACCGGATCTGGAGCACATTTGTTTCTCTTTTGGTCACCACCAGATTTAGATGGTGTGAGATGCAAGAAAGAGTGATATATACGCTGTTGTTAACCTGATACATGTCTACTCTTAACTGAGGCTCCGTCATACCCTTGTCATACCCTTGTCCATGCTGTTACTTTAATGTTAATTGCCATTTCGTTTTGGTTACTTACAATTGCATCAGCAATATACAGCTTCAACTTACGAAAGTTCTGTAAAACACAAAATGTCAACTCGCATTTTGTAGGTGACAGTATCTGATAATCATGTGTCTTAATATAATAATTACATCAATTATATTCTATTTTCTTTCCTTCAAGTACTGAAATAAAGCTTTTAGTCTTCTCAACTGCATCCTTATGATGATAAGTTGTTAAGTTGATCTTTTATTACCTACTGGTATGTTTTCCGGTCCCTGAAACACTCGTTGCTTAGAAAGAAACTGTTATTCCCTATAGGTCAGATTTCATCTTCTTCTCGGTTCGGATTAACTTAAGATATTTCGTCAGTATCTTTAAGTATGACCAATTTGTAAAAGATCAAGCCATCTGACTCTACTTGATGGGTTCATAAACGTTTTACAAATACGCAGATCTTGGTTTTCACATTTTCCCCAGATCTGCTTCCCTTTGAGTGCATGGAGAAATGTCTTGATCAAGAGTTCGACTACTAGGAGGGTTTGTTTATCAGTATCAGAACTAACATCTACAAGGAAATGGTACAAATATAAGGAAAAAGACTTTTGAAATAACGGAATGCTGAGAAAATATTTGTTTGCAATGAACTGGCTATACAAATGTTAAAGTTATCTATACTAAAACATGGCGAATTCAAGAAATATTTATGTTTGTTCTAGTGACATCTTTGAAGAATTTCGAGTGTAATCTACTGCATTAGAAAAGACGCTGCAGGTTTACAAATTTTTTGTTCTTGATTGTTCAATAGATTAACATATGCCGTTCAGTGACTTGATAAGACATTTTAAAACATCAGCTATAGTAACTTACCGACATATTAAACGATAAGTTATCATACGTTTAAAGGTGTTTTGTGGATAAAGGAAGATATAATCCTATTATTTTACCTTTCTCCTCACTTTTTCTTTTCCAAGAACCTTTTGACGATTGTACATTAGAGAAAAAGAGAATGACTTCAAACGACAAACACAGAGTGAAGCCATTTACTGAAGAACAAGAAACAACTTACGCCAATTGCACAGTACCAGCGATTATTACAATATTTGTCTTCAATTACATATTCAGATTCATTGCATTTTATTTTTAGAGTAAGTTTTGTATAATTCTATGTGAAGTTTAATATGTCTTTTATATGTTGTATTTATGGATTATCGGTGATCATCTCAACGAGAAAGGCAATCGAGTTGAAATGAACAATGATAATCTTTAAATACAGCATATAAAAGACATTTTAAACTTCACATAGAACTATCGCTATTTTACCTATGACGACGTTGTCAATTTCGTTAGCAACGACAAGTACATGCTTAGTTTCTAGCGATAAGTTTCCATCTCAAGCAAGTCGCATGATATGAAAAATATCATAAAAAAAGATCAAAGGAAAAATGCACAAAATAGCGATAATTAAAGTTATCTCCATTTTGAGAAACTGTCCCGGATAATTATTATGAGATAATATTTAAATGAATCGATCATTTACCGTATCAAATAGTTACTATATTAAAAAAAAGTAATTCATTCCGGACGGATTAAATGTTAAAAGTTTTTTTTGTTACAATGCTAAGTAAATGTTAAAAGATTATTACTTCTGGCAGGTGATACAAATAATAAAATTACAAGGAAATAGCGGATTGATAGGTTTATACCTAGTGAACTGAACATATTTTTTTTTCTACCGGGTGAACTTAATTATTAAGAATTAAGTTAGTCTAAGTAAACCATCAATCAGGTAAATAAAGACTTTTCTCATCTGACTGAACATTTTTATCATATTCATGTTAATGTATAATTACAGCGTTTAAGTCGAAAATATGTTGATTGAAGACTCAAAATATTGACCTTTAAAACGCAAGATTTCGAGTTTAAAAAGCATATAACTTTTTTACTTTTAAATTGATTGATGAGTAGTTTACACCGCCTCAGCACAAGTAGACAATACAGCGATTAAAATTTGAAAAAGTCAAACTTCAAAATCTTCAAATTTTGTGTGTTCAATGATACAAACCATAGCCCTCTACTAAGGCATAAAACTAACATTTCTTCTTATGTTCTCTTTTTAGTTCTACAGAAGGAAGCTGTTGCCGAGAAAAGGCACGATAAAGCTCGATCGTACTCTCGAAAAGCTATAATATTTATAATAATCGGTATCATTACCGAAATTATCACGTATATTCTTGCCTTTTTGCTGTACTTCACCACCAGGATGGACAGTATTTATGACATCATTACAATGAAGTCAACAACAACGACTCAAGCAACCTTGTCAACAACCTCAAAGTTGGCTTCTTTATAAATCGTGACTGAACACGATAGTGAAAAAGTATTGTAATATTCCGTTTGAAACATGAATTTGAAAATTGTTATTTTCGTACATTATGCATACCAACTACTATTACCGATAATCTTTTCAACTTCTTTAAAAAAAAATGCAATTGATATTTGGATTACAAAGATTTTGAGACTTATTCACGTAAGGGGTTAAAACTGAAATAAAATGTGACGCTTTTTTTAGAAATGAATATTATGGATATTGTAACCAATATTGAAAATAATGTCGGAGACACGAACAGTTCTATTACTTTTTGTACATTTACTTGGTACCTCGGACTTAAATAAATATATTGATAATTTTTATCTTTTAATCAAAATTGACTGAAGACTGGTTTGGTAATTTTTGACGTCATTTTTTTGTCATAAAGCTCAGCATGTATTTTTACTTAAAAGTACTAATACACGCTTAGCAAGCATTATCGGGTTTATATTATCCCGATGAAGGATAGAAAAACTAGAAAGAAAAAATACGTATTAGATACACCAAATGAATAAATTGTTTCGTAACTTTGTATTCGGTATATATCTTTTTTAGCCTCCCTTAGGAGCGATGGTGATACCAATATAATATAAATACATAACACAATTTATACTGCAATCGTTCTATTTGATCAGTCAAAATGCGTTGACTGTCATATACAGTCACTGACCCGATATCACTTTTCCTCATGAATTTTTAAATAGAAATTGCCGAAATCATATTAAATTATGCATACGACCTCTTCAACCTGTTCTGGACACGTTGTTTCCAATGCATACAACGATGCGTGGAACGATTCAAACTTGTTTCTTTAACAATTATTGGAAAACCATATCTCATTCGTTAATATTTTTTGTTTGCACCCTATAAATCATTATGTTTTATGCTAAATATGGTTGATACTTTAGTCAACGATTTCGTTCACCGTCGAGTGTGGGTTTCACCAGGTAATGCATGTACATTTCATTGTGTTGTATATTTCTTCGCGAGCATGATATGAGGCTTTTTTAAAGGAGCTTTTATCCAATATTCAAATCAAATCAATAACATTAACGCATTAAGCAGCAATTGAAAATGTTTTTTTGGATTGCAGTAAAAAGACAATAATAGTGCATTGACTTGGCATATCAACGATATAAGGATTCGGCCCGAAACGGGGAAATAGCTCGGCCTCGCATTTTCCCCTTTCTAAGCCTCATCCTTATATCGTTAATATGTCAAGTCAATGCACTATTATTGTCTATATACTAGTTTACAAATTGAATAGATAGACACACAAAGGAAAACTAATAATTGAAAGTACTTTAAACTTAATTCACATTGTTGCCTGGGTTCAAACTAGAATTTCAATGCCTTTGACTGATACCTTATCAGAAACTGTTTTCATAAATCTTCCTAATGATCAAATAAAAAACGGGTGTCTTCCTCCTTTTTTTCGTAAAATCCAATCACTAAATTCGTGCGATAAAAAGTTGAATTTTTTTTTTTTACAATAATTGCCGGACATGCAAATACGGACTGTCATACAGAAAACAGCCTATATTACATACATAACATTATCTTGATGTTCATATAAACCTTATACAAAGGCTATTTCAATATACTCAGCTATCCAAAAAAGAATTTTATTGCACACTGGCTCTCATATTTGAAAAATCCACAGGGGCCAAAATACGAAACTACACACCTGACTGGAGTGCTACCTTAAGTTTTCTATGTTGTGTCTTGTGTACTATTATTTGTCTGTTTGTCTTTTTCTTTCTTAGCCATGGCGTTGTCCGTATATTTTTTTATTTATGAGTTTGAATGTCCCAATGGTATCTATTGTAAGGTATTTTTTTTATCTATATTATAAATAAAAAAGAAGATGTGGTATGTTGGCTTTGAGACAACTCTCCACAAGAGACCAAATGACACAGAAATTAACAACTATAGATCACCGTATGTTCATTGTTTTTTTTTTAGTAAGTCCTTTGGCCTGTCGTATTTTTAAAAGGGGAGGATGTTGGAATCATGTAAATATGTTTTACCCGGTCTAAACCTCGGGTGGGGGGGGGGTTATGGATTTTTTTAGTCTACAAATTTTTTTCACTGAGGGTGAAACAAACATTTTTTTTTTCTCAGGGTCAAAAAACAAATTATTTTTTTCTCCAAAAACTTGGAAAAAAAAAAAATCAAAAAAAAAACCATAGCCCCCCCCCCCTCCCCAGAAAATCAAATGGTAAGTGCCTAAGTGGTTGGTTGTTTATGTCGTATTCTAATGTGTTGTTTTGTCATTTGTGAAATTAGGTATTCATGGCAGATCTTCTTTAGTCTCTTTTAAATTGGTCTCAAGAATCGAATCAGTTTAGATGTTGACATATTGTATATAAATCATCATTAGTTAAAGAACATAAGTTCCCTTTAAAATTATTTTTTTGCCTCGTTATGTTTTCTGTCTAAATGACTTCCCCTTGCATTCAATTTTTTAACTTATGTCTATGACTGTTCTATAGTCATTTGTACACAAAACAACCGTTATCCTTTAACTAATTTGAACTGTGTATTTTAAGATCAATTTGGTTGAATCATTTTGCTAATTTCTCATGTGTTTAACACTGACATGCTAAGGTCATTTATACATAATTGATTTAATGACCAGCAAAGTGTTCTCGTAAATCTCCTCAAGCTTGGACCTTTCTGAATTAAAATTTTCTATGTGATGTAAACATTGAAAAATTCCAGTGCAAAATAAAATTAAAGCTTGATAAAATATCTATACTTATATACATAACGTATAAAATAGATAAAGCGCGATTGCCATCTAGCGTCTTGTACACATGTTGCGTTATGTGATAAGGTCTACACGGTGAATTAGAGCAAAAGAACAGCAACAAAAACGTAGTTCCTTTTGGTCCTTATTTTGTCAAAAGAGTTATAGAAAATTGGTTTATGAACTGTAAATGCACCACACCCTCAATGTAAGTCAGTAAAATGACCAGTTTTATAAGTAGACATGCGTTTTGAAAGAACATAACGATATTTCAAAATTTACAAAATATTAACCATTCAATTCGATTCAATTGGTGCTCAGAAATATATTCTGTGCCGCTATGATGAAGGGTGGTATAAAGTGATTGTTATTTACAAGGACTTTGCACACCAAATTTGAATGAAAACTTTAACTTATTTCATTTTTCATGTTCATACTGTTTTTTTTTTCTTTCAGTAATTATATTAAACATTTTCTAAATGTGTAAATACAATCAACGGAAAAATCGAAACAAGAGATCTAGAAATAGTGTATAATTATATAGTCAATATATGAGGCTACACCAACACTACAAATTTTTGATCAAAAGTAGTATTTTATTTTGGGTGGTGGGAGAGGGGAGGAGACCTTCAAGTAGTTTAAAAAAGAAAGTCTGGTGAATTTTGGTTGCACAATGGCACGTCCTAAAGTTTTGTCTTTTGATTATAACAACATCGAATGCGACTAATCATCGAATTTTGTTGTGCTCATAACGACGCAAATAGTTGAACAAGAACGGTTTTTGAATACCCTTTTGGAAAACATGATGGTTTGTGTTTTTTTTCTGTGCAGAATCTGGACTATTTTTTGTCGACCGTTAGTCCACACAACATAAGTTTTAAAAGAGACTTCCTTATTCGATAAATATTTAATTGTGTAAGAAAATGTGTATGTTTTATCAATTTTATATGCCAGCTATGCTGGCACTTATGGTAGAAGCATCGTTTTGGGACAAAGAACGATAACTTTTGCTAGACGACCCATCTGAAAAGTTTCGTCACTCTCGTTAAATCTCGTTCGATTATTTTTTATTAATGGCTGCCAAAATTCTCGTTCAATCGCGATCTTGTAAAAACAGGCAGAACGGAACAAATTCGATGTTAAATACGACATGAATTTTTATTTGTTTGCAAAAACAAAAATTCAGAAATGTTGGCTACTTGTGTAGCTTATTTAAATTTTATTGTACCACGGAAATTACCGAAGTTATGACAACAACATCCGACGCCATGTTTCGTCTGCTTCAACATTCCATTATCAGTGAGGTCAAAGCAAATGTCCTAAATAATCACAGGTACTTCATTCAAAAGTCACAAAATCATAGTTAACGATAACATATTTAGCGTAAAAGTTCCGTCCAGCCTTGGGAACACAGAAAAAAAACTCTGCAAGCAATATATTTCGCATTTCTTTTTACAAATTGACCATGTCGGACATGCGGGGTAATCTCCGGTGCACTGGTTGACCATGACTCCTTATGTTCATCTGCCACATATCATTATTCCCCACACCAAGGAACAGTGATAATTATACAGTTGAATGTGATCACGGTTATTCATGTAGTCAATGGCGAATCCAGCATTTTTCATAAAAGGGGGGGGGGGCAGACGGGGCGCTCCAGTCATGATTCAGTTATTCCCTATATAATCATCATTTTTCCCCCCAAGAAAAGGGTCTCCCTCTGGATCCTTTTGGTAGTCCACAGACTAATTCAAAACTTAACAAAAGCTAAAACATTCAAATAATTCACAATCTTCTTATTCTGTACTTTCTATTAAAATGGCAAACTCTCAAGACATCTTTTCATTGATTATGTCACACCTTATACAGTCCCAGGAAATGGGAACTGTTTTGTTTTCTCTCTCTAAGTTGAATCATAAAAGGAGACTTGAGTCTGAGTAGTACATTTAGAACTGACTACTGTATATATTGTATGCTTCAATATTGTCCAAAATTGGATTTTATGGGAAGATGGAGTTATTATGATAACCCATGAGAATAAACCATGATGTGTATATAGGGCATGTTACTTGGAAGAATGTGGGCTACATCCTTTAAAATTCAAGCTGCAGCAGTCGCCTGCATATTTTATGCATCAGTTTATCCCTGATCAAAACATTTTCACTCTACCAAGTACTTTATCACTATATCACTATCAGGTTCACATTTCAACCTATTTAGCAATACACACTTATGATATAACATCACAGTACAAAAATTGTACTCAGTAATCAAATTGCACCTATTCAACAAAAAATACCTGCAAAAAACTTACAAGTTTTGTTTCACCATGTGAAATTATCTTATTATCATCTTTTTACTCTGGTACATTAATTAATAAGTGATAGATTTCTCTTAGAAGAAATTTAAAGGTCTGAGTGACTATTAACTATACAGAGAACAATACCTGTTGTATTTGTTCAATGGGACAATAGAACTGCAAAAAGTTTAAATGGACAGGTAACTATCAGGTGAATCTATGGAAAGGTTCAATTGGGTTCCAATAAAATGAGCAAATTAAATGTGTTACCATGAACATCCTTTTTTTTCAAAAATAATAGTTACAGCATGAAATAAAACAAAATCTCTTTTTATATCCCAGTTTAAAGGATTTGAAATCAACCATACATGTAAAGATGTATGGAATTTAGGTACTGGTCTCATTACAGGATCATGGATTGTTTAGATGTTATTTCAAACTAATTTTCCAATGACTCTACATGGACTCAAAATTAAATTGGTATAACTCTATTGTAAACAAGGGAAGTCTACAAAATAAGCACAGAATAAACTTTTGTCTGGTACATAAAAAAAAGTTTGGTAAATGTTAGCAAATTTATTTTCATGACCCCAAAAAAAAAAGTACAAACCTAAAGGCAATAAAATGCTTTGCCATGCACAGCCTGATACGACCGCAGATGTATATTGAGCATATAAATAACACCAATTTTTTTTATGTCAGTTGAAATCAAACATATTTTTAATTTTAGATCCTTTAAACTTCAATATTGGCTTATTTGAAAACAGGCACAGGTAGACCCACATATTTCTATTCAGCAGAAGTCTCAAACTACATGTACATATCTCCTTAATTCCATATGATAGTAAGTCCTACTAACTATTGAAAATGTGCACATTTATTTTTTTTCTAGCTCCTCTCGTGTGAAAGCAGAACCTTTTTGGTCACTATTTATGTGTTGCATCTAAATAAGAATTGTAACACTTTATAGTGACTGAACAGGTTAAACAAATCCTTCTTAGGAAACAGAAAAAGAAGACAACTTGAAACAGCACAGCCATGCCAGTATATGTATGTATAAAACTCAGATCAGAATAGCATGGACAATGTGTTAGTTCTATGTCCTTGTGAATTTATTGTGAGGAAAGTTATCAATAATTCTGCAGATAATGCAATTTATTTAAGTGTTTTGTACATTGCTGTTAAAATTTTCACACAATCAGTGAAACATTCAAACAAGCTAAACTGAATTTTTATTACTGAAAGTTTCAAACATTGACAAATGTTTTATTTACCAAATAACTCATGTGTTTCTGTGAAGGAAAAAAAATCATGTGCAATTTTTGGAATTAAAGGGAAAGAAGATCCTTTTCTCCCTTTGGTGCATGTCAATTGTGAATATATACTTACGGTTACCAAATATATTTTCTTTATCATGATAATCACATCAACATAATCAAGAAGTACGTGTACATCATAGGAAAAATGCACAGACTACAGATAAAATGTTTAAAACACCATATTTTGAGTGCATCTCCTGCCAAATCTGTACTAGATGAGTATAATTGATGTAAATAAGGTTATTTTTGGAAGAAAAACCCAAAATAAAAAAATAAAAATACCCCCAATAATGTACTATAACCCCAAAATCAATTCTTATCTTCCATTTGAGTTTTGTGTATGAACCTCCTGGTAAAATTTCATGGAAATCCATTTACTTAACTCAAGTTATTGTCTGAAACCAAATGTGCTTTTTTTTTAAATGCTTGTATTTCCCATTTCCATTCTCAATTTTTTTTTGCTATCATATAAGAACTTGAAAAGTAAGCTACATTATGAACATGTAACAAAAAAAATATATGCAAGAAATGACATAAAACTGACTCTGAATTTAATAGTACATGTCAGATATTGATGTAGAACTCACAAACTGAAGATGATCAGAAATACAAATGATTTTATTCGAGTCAGATTTTTTTTTACCGAAGCCATTCAGCACTATCAGTCAAAATTTTTTAGTCAAAATTTAACACTAGTATTAAGGTTTATCATAACAAATTGGCAAATACAGTCTTATTATCAACTAAAAAATACTGTGTACAGACTGACATTTGCGGTTTGGGAAGTTTTGATGTTTTTAGATATATAAAAGTTAAATTTAATTTGCATATCTGAAAGATAAAATCATTTTTGGCAAAGATCTGGATTCAAAATATTTTTTTGTCCTATGCTTTTTTATTCATCAATTTGGGAATCAGAATATTTTTTTTCAAGAAAAATAGCATTTTCCATCTGAACTTATAATTTTATTTTAGACATAAACAAAACGTTATTGTAGCCTTGGACATTCGTTCTGAACATGCATGAAATATTTGCCACTGAACGTTAAACAAACCAACAACCAATCAATATCTAGGACATTATAAAGCTGGCATTTAAGGTAGCGCCTTCCTCATATTAATGTTTTAGGACAAGACAAGAGACACTTGCTTATCTTCTATTTCTTTACCACCCTTAATGACTTATCGTCGGCTGGTATTAATAGAGGAGAAGGAAATACAGACCCTTCCGTGTCAGTTCGTTATTTCTTTTGGTTGTCTTGTTTTCCGTCAATTTATTCTTTTCCGATTTGTCTTTTTATCTTTTCTTCGCCTTTTTCCCAGTCTCCAATAAATATTTTAGAATCCGATATTCGGTGATTTTTTTTCACGAAAGAGAAAATTGGTTGCATGCATACATCTAAAGAAATTTATATTTTGAGCTGATGCGTTTAGAATCAAGCAGACATCGATCATTGTATCATTATCAAACCTACACGACTTTCAATAACCCTAACTCACGGAAATAATAGCTACAAAATACTATTTTAACATTAAATAATATCGTAAAGTTTATTGACCAGTTTTTTTGAATTTTTACTTCATTAAGGCAAACAAAAAACCCCATGAAGCCTCATTTGCTATGATTTTAAACTCCAGCTATATAAATGTGACTTGCATATTATTATTGAAGTTTATTGAAATCGACATGATCTACCTATTAAATACCTAGTTGATGGCAGTTACATATAGAGTAATTGTACCAGTAAAAACAAGCTTTCACAAATAGTCAGTCAAGCGGTTTTTTTCATAAAACACTCAGATAACGTTTAATTTAAACTTATTGACGGCAGATTATAGGTAAAACTGTTGAGATTTTTCTCTGTACCAAGGACGTAAACCATCTGAAAAGTACGATCCAATACAATTCAAAAAGTGAACGCGGATTCTCCGATCAAAGATAGATGATTACAGAGCTTCACATGGATTAATCGAACTGCACTATGTAATAATTACATCAATTCATAATCATGAAAGCTAAAGTAGGGGAATGTATGCAGAAGATAGATTGAAGAAAAAATAGAATGGATTTAATATCTGAATTAAACACGGGTCGTCGGAGGAGCATCGTG
Organism: Mytilus trossulus; assembly: GCF_036588685.1. Taxonomy (NCBI): domain Eukaryota; kingdom Metazoa; phylum Mollusca; class Bivalvia; order Mytilida; family Mytilidae; genus Mytilus; species Mytilus trossulus. The sequence continues at coordinate 61,254,689 of NC_086373.1, forward strand.
GATGCTATCGATGACCCAGTCCCTAGACCAGACTCATCTGCAATGAACAAAGGTGTTCCGAAAGGTTCTAATATCTTCCAGGAAGCTTTAACATTAGCTTATGATGATATGAGAAAGAAAAAGAAACTCGAAAAAAGTAAGAGTGAACAATATGAATCTGACGAGGATTTTAGTGATGAAGAACGAGATGTTGTACGAGATATAGACACTTTCAGGAAATTCTCTATGGACTATTCTGCCAAACGAAATGCAGGTCATCCAAGGATCTCTCGTGTTGAAGTAAGCCCTCGGAATCGTATATGTTCAGACAGTTCTATTGGTATGGTTAACAATGATAAAAAGATTTCAAGAAGGCATAGTATTGCAACAATACCTTTCCAGGAATCTAAAAATAACAACATAAAATGAGAAATGTTTGGTTCTATCGAAACTTGAGTTTTATTATTAGACGTATTGACTTGAAGATGGATATGTGTGACAATTGTGTCCAATAGGGCCTCTTTCTTGTCGGCGATTTTATAATTTTTAAATATTTATACATTGTTATAAATGTTGTATTTGAATATATTATAATATTTACTGGATACAAAATGTAGATCGTCCAAGCATTTTTGCCAGACAGTAAGTAAATTAGGACGCGTGATATAAACTTTAAACATTTACTTATTTATACACTTTTATATTTATTGTTTTATATATCCATTAAATGTATAAAGATGGCTTTAGTTTACAATCGTTAGTAGTCCTTGGTCAAAACTAGGTGACCAGCCAGTTATATGCTATAAATATAGTATAACTTTGTCTATTAAATAACCAGAGACAAGCAAACTGCTTTTGAGGAGGGACTAGAAAACATTATGGTTAAAAATAAAACCAGTAGAAAGCGAGATTAAGCTAGAATACGATCTTTAGATTGTGTGTAAGCGATTTGAGTTTTTCGTTTAAAATGTGTTTAAAGACGAAAAGAGGTGGTATTGTTCCACCACTTCTCATAAAGAAGTTTAACTACCCCCTTTCCCTTTGTGTTCGAAACTGTTTAAAAGAATAATTTTTAAAGGATGTAATATAGTAATCAGTATATCTGAAAGATATTGTTACATGTGTGTATATATGAAAAAGTTTTGAAATAGGACACCTAGTTTTCCATATCGATTAGTTTGTTTACAAGATCCTTTACCGAATTTTATTTTTGATGTAGTTTTTTAACAAAGAAAACGCCTAGTTTTATCACATATGAATAACATTAGTGTAGTTCTTAACACTTTGACTTTAGAGATCTTTTCATATTTAGTCTCTTCATGTAAATAATATTATTCAAACGATGTTTATACTAGGTCTTTTGAAATGTGAAATTAAAAGCATTCAGAATAGATATAGTCTAACAAAACACAATAGACTCCTCGCTGTTCGATCATTGACTTCTTCGATGTAAGTACGTATGTAAATGCGAAAAAAAAAGTTTGCTAGGTAGGTAATCCGTATAACAATGTTCATTTCAGTAAGTTAATTGAAACGTATTAGATAAGAAATGTATAAATTGAATAAATTATTAAGAGTAATAAATTAATTTCCCCTCTAACTCCTCTTTTTATTGTGACATTGTCAAGGTTGACCAATTTATATAATAAAATGAATATTTATTGACTCTAAAATTTCTTACATCAGTAATAAACCGATGCACTAAAGACATTTAAGAGTTTGTGAAAAATAATACATAGATAATTATATGCTCAGCTATATTTGAATGGGGAATTCAATATAGCATTTACATATATATATTTATACTGCAGTATTAAGCTGCCATTGAATAAACAGTTTTCTTTAGTCCTTTTGAATTATGTTCATTCTGTAGGTGATGGGTTGAATGACAATTATTTTTATCTTTACAAATATATGTTGACATATTGAAGTTGAGCCAGATAAGTGTATTGTACGATGCACAATGTCTGCACTTTATTGCATTAAGTTAGCAATTACATATGTACTCTAATAAACCGTAAATGATTACACAATGTTAGAGCAGCTACTCAGTGAAAACATTTAAAATTCTAACCGTGAAAAAAACAAGACCTCCTGTTTGAAGAATGTACATGATTAAATTTCCTTTATGAATGAAAATTCAAAGTTCTTTAATATAGAGTAAAAAAACCCGGAACGTTTAATAACTACAACGCGGGATAAAATTAATTAATTGAATAATTCGCTATAACTGTAGCAGACGATGCAGAAGACCGATTTACTACACCCTGAATTTTTGACACGGTTTGTATGTTATGATATTGAAAGGAGGTTAATTGACTTGAATTTAAAATTCATTACGTAATTTAACATTTACATACCCATTAAATAAATTTTAAACTTCTTTCCGAAATCAGATATTAACAAGATGACGTGTGTCTCATTATCACGATAAGATTTTTTTTTAAGACGACGAAGGGAATTTAAGTACATTGATACACCCTTAATACTAGTTCGAATCTTTTTTTTCTATCTCTCGGAATGCATCATTTTTTTAAGAAGGAAACTTGTGGATCGTTTTGGTTTTGTAACCTCTAGCATGGCTTTCTTTCATACCTCGTTCAATTATTTTTTTTCTACATTAATTGCATCTAAAAACGATTCCTTGTGGGTAAGTTAAAAAATAAATCATAAGTCATAAAACTACGAAGGCGTAGTATGATTGCAAAGAGATTATCCCACGATGATTTCAGAAACGAGCAAAGACCAATATCATAGTATTCAAACAACACAAAACCGTTTAAAACCTACAATAATTGTTAAAAAATTAAAGATAAAACTTAGCTCATGCTTAACAGGTCCTGTCAAGTTAATAAAATAAAGAAGAACACAGCATGGCTGCATTGTACATGAAAAGAATGGATACGGCGTATTAATTCTTGACATACATTCCAACAGGCATTTGACAAAACAAAAAGAAACTGTTAGCTCTTTAAGTACTTTTTATCATCTAAAGTCACATTGCCCCCTTTAGCATGATCCAAAAGCTCACACTTCCTTGCAAGTTTTACGACGAAATTAAGCATATGTTTCAGGTATAATCTTATATGTTGTATGTTTTTATGTCGTATAATGTCTTCATTTTACTTGATAATTTTGTGTTGATGGATTTACGAACATCCGTGATAGTTTATTTTTTAGGGCATACTATTTTTACAACTTAGTATACTCAGTATATCACATACATCTGTTTATTGTTGACGAGTATATGTTGACCCCTAGTTGTCATTGAATATTTATGTCATAGGATTGTTGTCTCATTGACACATACTCCACGTCTCCTTTTATTAATATATCCAATGGTTTAATTAAGGTCTCTTGGTACTGTTTTCTCCTTACTGCTTTATAGAACCAATATCAATAATCCGACAATATATAATTATTGTTTGTACTTAGACCTTCATTATTATAGCATTACATTATTACAATCAATTTTAATTTCTATAGTGACAGACAAATTTTATTGACTTCATCAAGGTTTTATCGCAAATAACAATATTGCATGATTGAATATTTTTTTAGCTCATTATGGCCATTAAGAAACAAAACAGGTAACATATAGTGTTATAGACGAGCGACTAATAAGACCCATATAATAGAAACAATGACATGCATTAAAATCATGCCAATAGCAAATTATGTTTTTGAAAAAGAAAATTCCATTACAAGCTATGAAAACAAATGGACAATTATACAAATAGGATCAGACTCCATTTCAACCTACTGATAAGTGTCTGAAAAAGGGGGGGGGGGTCATTTCTGTATTCTTTAATATTTTAGGCCATTAATAATATCATCATATTTGTGTTAACATTAATCAGCAAAGAATCAGATAAAAAGACATGGTAGTAGTTCTAGTGTTTTATAATGCCATACAAAAGCAGTGATATTAAAGGTATCAATGTGACGAGAGACAAATAGACGCAATTAAGATTTCATTACCTGAAAGCGTTACAAATGGACAATTTCAGATAATGACACTGTTTCTGTTGGATCAAAACTTATTGCTCTTTTGATGTGTTTCTCTCGGGTTTTGTTTGTAACCTGAACCGATGTCTTTATTTAGATACAGTATTTATTTATTACAAGTATATCTATGTAAATCAGATGCAATCACTTCCTATCTTCGGGCTTAACAACGGCTTTTAAAAAAGAAACTTTCTCGTTGGATGGAATAAGCAAATATTTGATTAGTGTTTACATGCTTTATCAACCATGTAACCTTAAGTTCCAAAATATTTTGTATAAACACGTATGCAACTGGAATTCACATACTGAAATTTGGTGGTATAACACCTAGATGCATTTCTATTGTTTCCATCTCATATGTTAACCAATTTTCAACTGATTTTTATATTTTGTCCCTATTTGTTCTGTTACACCACTGCCCCAAGTTACGGGATGGGTTGGTGCCTTCAAATCTTGAACCCTGCCACATTGTGTTTGTGCCTATCCCAACAAAACACAATTGTTATTATCCTGTGTAAACCTGTTTTTAATCAGGCACAACTTGTCAGATTTTTCAGGTTAAAGCGGGGTGTATTTTGGAAAAAGAAGAAAAGAAGTCATGAGCCTGTAATTCAGTGGTTGTTTTCACAAGACATGTGACCCAACCCTGAGGTAATGAGTGAAATATTTATACATGTTTTCTTAATCAGTTTTAATTCTGTTCGTATATATGTCGTTGTATTAAAAAAATGGCGTGCATCCCTTTTCTACCGACACTTCAATATTTCCTTTAAATAAATCGGTTCTATGTTGTGATGTTATGCTATTGTTTCAGAAAAAAGGGAAAAGGTTTGGTACCATTAAAACGTTTAATCCCGCTGCAAATGTTTGCACCTGTCCTAAGTCAGTTTCTCGATTCTCGTTTCTTTGCATAGATTAGACCGTTGGTTTTCCCGTTTGAATGGTTTTACATTTTGTAATTTTGGGGCCCTTTATAGCTTGTTGTTCGATATGAGACAAGGCTCCGTATTGAAGACCGTATATTGACCTATAATGGTTTACTTTTATAATTGTTATTTGGATGGAGAGTTGTCTCATTGGCACTCACACCACATCTTCCTATATCTATATAAAGCAATACAAGATTCAATTGGCTTCTTTTTTGCGCCAAGATGATTTTTAATTATCTTTGACAATTAGAAAACTAGTTTGCATTTTTTTTTTAAATATTTTTAGCATAGAGACAATTGAATGTATTTTTCAGTTTTGACATTGTAAAGGACCCTATGAAACAAATACAATGGTAAACTTAATTACATTTCCTGTTTATAAAACGACCAAAAAAAATGGATTGCTTGTGAAAGTCTACAATTATTATCATAAAGTCACCCACATTTCGTATTGGATAAATGAACATGCCTTGTGTAATTAAGGAGCTTTTTTCGTAAATATTCCGGTGCATAGCTATTTAAAAAGCTATAAATTAATCGAACGCTATTGTTGTATGAGTTTTCTTACCTGTCTCACCTTATGAATTATCTGTATATGAAAAAATGGTAACCCATTGGTGGCCTTCGGCTGTTGTCTGCTCAATGATAGGGTTATTGTCTCTTTGACACATTCACCATTTCCATTCTCAATTTTATAAGTCAGTATTCTCCTACTTTAGCTGCTGAAAGGTTTTAAGTTTTAAACATTATCTGAACAAATCCACAGTTCTCATAGATTTCAAAAGAGAATTCAAAATGGGACGGCTAAAAACTAAATACAATTATTCGAGTTTTTGTAGATTCAATTTCAATATTCTAAGGACTCATAAATCTTTCTTGGCATGTAAATAAAAAAAATATCCTTAAGTCCTTGAATTTTAACCTTTTATACAGAATAGCATCCCTGTGCCTTTGGCTTGTGAGCAGTTATAACCACTCTTTATTTTATTTATCCGTATAAGGTTCTTAATCTAACGCATGGGAAAATTTCAACAAATTGCTTCTTCTTACTATTGTGAACGGGATTATGTCAGTGAAACAAAAACATAAGCAGAAGAAAAACAAGAGGTCAAAAGACAGATTCAAATTTACTTTGGAGGAATACAAGGTATGAAAGAGCAGACTCTCAAAAACTCAAAGGATAGCAAGATCAGCAAGGACGGAATCCAGACACGTACTAGGCGAAAATGCGTGAAATACGAAAAGTGGTCAGCGAGAACTGTAGTAGATCAAACAGGAAGTATTCTTCATCACAGAGAGATAGTTGGCAACACCTGTTCTAATAGACAAGAATTAGAAATGACACATGTCCAACAGTGGTCAAAGTCAACACCAAAAGAGAAGAACAGCATGGTGCAGTCAAATTAAGATTAGTAAAAGAAGAAAAAAGAAGGGCAAAGCAGTAGGTCTGAGCCACTAAGGAACATAAATGAAGTGGAACTTACAAGAAAGAAAGATAACATGGGCAGAGTTATCGAGGATGGAATCATTTAGAATTGATGGTCAGACCAGTCTACATCCCCTTCCCCTTCAAACTTACACCAGGGGGGACTGATAAAAGAACCAAACTGCAAGTTATGTGGTGAAAGAAGCACTATAACACATATACTTTCAGCACTGACACTAGGAAAAGATGGATGGCGGAATGACAAGGTCCTAAAACATTTGGCAGAGATCCTTAATATTGAGAGAAGATAGAACAGAATATCAACAACAGAGGCAAATCAGATCAGATTCGTCAGACAGGGAGATACTCGTCAGACAACAAAGTCACAATAGCACTTCATCTTGAACAAGGACAGTGAATGGAACATGAGGTCTGACATTGGCAAGAGTTGTCAAAGATGATAGCAAAATAAGAACTGGCAGTTCCTTCGGAAGAGAGACATGAAAAGGCATACCAGATGAAGAAGAAAATGTATACAGAGACAGAGTTAATGACGACATTTTTAGAGAGAGTTTGTAAAGAAGAAGGCTGCAGAGGTTTACCTTAACAGCCAGCGTGGAGGATGCTACATGTACTGGGAATAGTCAGAAATGCTCAACAACAGTAAGACAGCTAGGAAGAAGTAGCAGGACGTTAATCTTGCTTGATATTGCATCGCCGAGATGATCTGAGCAGGAAACTGAGTGCTGATGATTATTTGTTTGACAAGCTCTACTGACCCGCCAACTGGAGAATGTAATGCTACAGGATCAAAACATCTGGTGAAAGTTGAAACCATCCGAAGACATCAAAACACCGGGGAAGAGATTCAGTGATTAGGAAAGATGAGCAGTCAAGAGAATATGGCAACAGAAAAGCAGAATACCAATATCTGAAAGTAATAATCTCGTTTTATAGATAATAATACCGGTAAAAAAGATAACGCTGCATACTGCAATGACTAATTTAAGTTCTAATTTTGTGACGCAATGTTAAAGTCGAAGCTCAATAACTTGACTGACTATATTTTGTTTCTATAAGATAACACAGACAGTGTGCAAATAGGCATTTATATAAAAACAATCTTTAATACCTGGATACTTTTTTTTAATAGATATACCGAATTTTATTCATATTATATTACGTAGTTGGTGGAAAATTAAATCCTAATGTTTGACAATGAAAATGCATCATAAGAAATGTAATCTCATTAATGATTTCGTTTAATTGTAATAAGGTACAATTTCCATAGAATTTTCAAACAAAAGCGGTATGAACTGAATCAATTTGATCTCGGAATCAATATGACCTGGTCGGAGGGTTGACTAGGTATACGGCTAAATATGGTGTCAGTTTGAATATGCATGATATGTGATTAAGTGATATACGTGACCAAGTTAAATCGGACAGTGAACGTTAGATTAATCCGATGCGTCGTGTACGAATTGTGTCACGTTCCATCTACATGTATTAAAGATTCATATCAATAACTCAATGTGGGTTCCATTTGTGGTTGGTTTTAAGGCAAAATACATATAACTGGTACAGCAAGTTTCACAATATGTAACATATTTTTGTAATTTGTGCATTAAATGACATCGCAGATCCCTTGGTGAATTTTCATTTTGATAAAACAAAACAAAAAAACGTGCAGTTGGTAAAGATGGACAAATTTGGCTTTTTCTCAATTCATAATTACCGGTGTTTGTACTTCAGCATTTCGACAACAAGTTCGTCTTAAAAAATAATCAACGATATGGTGCATTTTGCAGCATATGGTAGGATTACGTATTGTTTAAGCATAAAAAAAACCTTTCACTTTATTAAAATTCCCACAGTTAGCTATGGATTATTTAACTTTCAGAATTCAACATTAAGAAGTGGTCATAAGTTCGTTACCCTAATCCTATACAACGTTATTTACTTGAATATACTGTCCTCTTTGTATATACGTTGTTCACTTGTATGTCTCGGTCAACAAAACTATTTGCGCTGAAAAAATACGATAAAATAAAAGTTTTAATACGCAGTTATGAATTCATTTTCTGCAATATAAAGTATAATACATTGATAAAGGTGCAAAAAAATATCAATAAGCGTTCACATTTTGCAACAAAGCTTAAAATAAATTGATTTGCAGATAATAAAAGTTATAGAGCTTTTGTTAAATAAATCTCTCGCAGAATGCTTAATTTTACCTCAGAATCAAAATCAATATTAATGTTACTTCATAGACAAAAACTTACTTGTCATTTATCATTTTATAGAACAAGCATATGCAGATTAGTTTGTTTTCATAATTTAAAAGGTATGGAATTACAAATTACTTTAAACAGTATAATAATACACTTCGACATAATTTAATCATATTCATTATAAACCAATTTTTGTATGTAATAGTTCAAAATTTAAAACATGTAATTTTAGGGCGTGCACGTGTCAGTCGTTTTATGATTTGCCGACAAGCCATGCGACTGAAGATGCGACAATAAAATGATCCACCTATGTTGACCAACATATAAATAGTCGGATGTAGAGTTTTTCGTATTCCTTTCTAGGTACATTTTACTATTTTTTACCCTCTCAAATCTCTCTCTCGTGTCTGTTCCCACCGTGAATAATATTACGTACACACGCACTAGATGAATGATTGATTTGGGTTGTAAGTGTTCATGATCTTAATTATTTTATTGCATTAGGCAAAATTAAGTTCCCACCAAGAAAATAAATACTTGGAGTTTAACATAGACATTTAAACTATTCTTATGAAACCCTGTTGTTTTATCATGTCCCAAAATGTTTTGACAGTTTTATTAAGTGTTATGCTATCAAATATTAACGTGTACAAAAGAGACAGAAGATACCAAATTTAATTGACATTTTAAAAACTTATCAGTCGAGTTTAACTGATAAAACAATTTCAAAAAATGGAAAGAAGACGAAAAGGCAAGAAAGTTAACAAAACAATACATGGACCACTAAAGACTTAGCAACACACACTCCACTATAACTTGAAATGGTCTCAGGCGCCCCGGAATGGTATGCAGATGCTGCTTCACTTGTATCACAGGAACAATATTGCGCACGACAAGCACATAGACGGCGATGAGTCTCGTTCGATAATTTCCTAAGGGGAATATATTATCAGTGATCATCTTTCAAAACAATAATTCCATAATGAAATTCCGAACTTCCAAAGAGATGATTTCATTCGTACCATTTCAAATCCTTGGTTTTGTCAACACCTTCCTTGTAAGCAGTGTTAAATTCCGGAACTATTTGAGTATACCTTATGAATATTATACAAGAAACATGTGTTGCATCGATGTATATACTATAATACATTTTGGTACCATTGTGAATAACAGTTTATCAGGATGCCAGATATCCAGATGATGGCATAAATTAAAATGTACATGTTGTGTCAAAATTTCCTCTAAAAATATGAAATATTGTAAAACTCCCTTTGGCAATGTCGACGTTAAACGTCTTCGTCAATTCTGTGTAAGCTTTTAGTTTTTATTTTCCTAATCGGTGTACACGTTAATTTTGGCTCTACCATCTGAAATAATTTTGACTTGATAATTAACCTTTGAAGAAAAAAGTAAAACCACAAAAATACTGAACTTAGAAGAAAATCTGATCGGAAAGTCCATAATCACATGGCGAAATCAAATAATAAAACACATAAAAATTGAATGGACAAGAACTGTCGTATTCCTGACTTGGTACAGGCATCATTGAAGCTTATTCCAGAAACCCACAATTTCGATTAATATCATATATCATATATCGAATATATTACCGTAGCTTTCTTTGGCAAAACCTTTTGGAGTTTTTGGACCTAAGTGATCTGCAGCTTCGTACTTTTTGACCGTTTAAATTGTTTTTAATTGAGCGTTACTGATGCGTCATTTGTAGACGCATCGCATGTCTGTATTGTGTTAAAAATCTTAAGCTTGCTATCTATGAAAAGTAGAAAATATGTTTTTTTAATATGAAAAGATGTTTTTGTATCTGTTTAAAACATGGACTATGCACAGTACAATTAATGGATAAGTAACGTATATTCGTGTTTAGACTTATCATTCTAAATTAGTTTTTTTCCTCATCGATCTACGATTTCGAACTTAAATAAAGTACTTTTTTAAGTAAGGGATAATGTAAGTAATAGTAGTGCCAAAGTTTGTAACCATAGCATGTTGAATTTCAAATTTCAATTTTAGTTATTGAATGTTGAGTTTAAAATCTCGAAATATGAATGCAGTATATTATATAAGCTTCGATTTATTCACTTATTTATGTTGGTTTTTTTTTTTTTTTTTTTTTTTTACACCTATAAGAAATTTAGACATTGGATTTCGAATTCGAAATTTTAACCTTAGATATTAAATTTCGAAGTTTAGTATCGAATGACCCATTTGTTCTGTTATAGATAATTGAAATACGAGAACTTAATCCTGTCAACGATGTAAAAACATTTCTGTAAGTGTAGGTAAGATTCTAAATAATTTAATCATCATATGAGTATATATCGATAATACTTGTTTTGTTGTTGACATCATTGCATTTGTGTTTGGAAATGATAAGATGACTCAAATTCCAAGGAAATCGTTTCATCGATAATGTGAACAATGATGAAATTCAATTTGGAACACATAAATGATATTTAGATCATGTGAATATATAATTTGAATGTCAAACATCTTTTGCAGCATCGGAAGGAAAACCCAACGTTGACACATGTATCCGACTGAAGAAAAAAATCCAATTAAATTGAATGTCATTATCTTAAGAGGATATTTATTTTTAATATCATTCTTATAGATGCTTTACGACTTAATAAATATATTGTAGCCTGATTCAATTAAGATATCCTTTTTTTCTGGTGTTTTATCTCAATGTAATACTAATTTGTGTTGCATCTCGGAGTTATGGGGTAGTATAAAAGTAATTTAACACTGGATACTATGCATTATTTAATCAAGGAAACAGCTGCTCCCTGTTGGAATTGATGAAAATTCTTTCATTTACCGTATCTTGATCACAAAAATGGACTTTTTGAAGAAGAAATGCACAGAATCAAGTACGTAGATAACGGAGAAGGAAACGACAGTACAGACAGGATATTATGTTATGTTGTTTCTCCTTATACTTATCAGTGCATTTCTCTGTGTTTATGTGATATCTTTATTCTAATATAAAGGCCTTTACGATGTGTTTCTTTATAGAATAACATTATGGCACAAATGCTTTTGGATATACAAAAATGTTACTTGATGAACACATGTGACATTTTGCAAGGCATGTGCATAATGAGAAAGGGAACAAGCTAAAGTTCTCCTTTCATACAAATTAATGAGAGGGAGAGGAAAGGAAATGGGAAGACTATACGGATTAAAAATTACCACTCGTTACAATTGTTTTTTTTAATTATTTTTTAAGAAATATAATAAATAGTGTTTCTATCTGGTTGATCAGGTGTAGCACAACAACTGTCCTTTTTTTATTTTGAAATTAGGTAATATCATATTGACATGCATCCAACTTCTCGTTTTTAGCTTCTACCTTTTGTTTTATAATAAGGCTGCTTTACTGAAGATAATTGACACATAAGAAAGTTTTTGCTAGTTCTTCCCCTTTGAAAAAAGGATGGAGCGACGATCTAGAAATGTATATCGAGTGTATCAAAATAAGTATATTTTCCTTTGAATTGATACCACTCAGTATTGTTTCATCATCAGTGTTGGTGGGCTCTCGAAAATTTAACCATAGAAGCTTTGTTTTTCTTTAAGATTTTGTAATATTATACAGCTTTTATTGCACTTTCCCAACATATACCTTGTATTGAAATTTCAAAACCCACAATCAAAAGTAAAGTGAATTACAAAGTTGCCGAACTCCAAAGAAAATTCAAATCGGAAAGTCCCTGATCAAATGGCAAACTCAAAACGAATTGAAAACAACTGAAAGTTCTACATAGCAGATTAATGAGCTAATTGCGTAGGTTATTCAGTGTATAACAACAAATAGTAATGGTATAAATATCACACAAATTAGCGAACTAACACATTCCTACACACAGATTAACGGATCTGTCTAACCTGTTAGCGGTCTTTCCTTTAAGATTTTTTAAAAATATTTAAAGACTTTTTATTTAAGTTCACGAATAATATGATATCAACCACAAGGATGTGACCGTATCTTTAACTCTTTCTTGAAGTTGCTGACAAAAGACATATATAAATAAGGCCGTTAGTTTTCTCGTTTGAATTGTTTCACATTGTCTTATCGGGGCCTTTTATAGCTGACTATATGCGGTATGGGCTTTGCTCATTGTTGAAGGCCGAATGGTGACCTATAATTGTTAATGAGTGTGACATTTTGGTCTTTTGTGTATAGTTGTCTCATTGGCAATCATACCACATCTGCTTTTTTTTTTTATAACATGCCGTATTCAAGATTAACAATATATAACGATTTAATACCGTTGCTTATAAAATGCCAACCTTTGTTTTGTTGGAGCGCTACTGAAGAGTAGACGGAAAACGCAGCAAAAGTTATAAAAATTACAGCTAGGTATCTTTGGTGAGTTTTGAAACAAATCGTTTTGTTAAGATCCTTTTAGTTTTTATATGGTCCAAAAATATAGACGTGTCAAAATGAGGCGGAAGATACCAACTATGACCGTTTTAAAAAAACGAATAAGTCGAGAGTAACTGACACAACCGTTAATAAAAAGGAAAGACCACGAAACGCAAACAATTTCACAAAATAATGCATAAAACACTAAAGATTGAGCAACACGATCTCCACAGAAAAATTAAGGTGATATCAGGTGCTCCAGAAGGGTATACAGATCCTGATTCCAGCGTACCACATGTCATATTGCGCATGGTAAATACAAATAATTAGGTGATAAGTTTCGTTTGATAATGTCCTGAGTGTTTATCTGTTAAAAAATCATTTCAGTACCTTCCTTCTGATGTTAGCAGTGTAAAATTGTAAAATCATTGTTCTCGATTATACTTTATAAATGTTATGGTAGAAGGAGGTTGTATGTACGGAATAGCTATCACTGGGTTGCTATTGGTGATAAACAGATAATCAGGTTACCAGATATCTAGACGCCAGTGCCTCAGTGATGGTTTGATTTAAACTGTATATGATGTGTACAAATTTCGTCTAAAAAATATGGAATGTTGTAAAACTCTCTTCGACAAAATCGACCTTTTGTCTATTCTGTCTATGGTTTGGGTTTTTGTTTCCCGAAAACGGTTTATATTTTGGCACTACAATCTTAAATGATTTAGACTCGAGTAAATTATCCCATGAAGTATATTCCAGAAATCCATGTTTTTCGCACTAATATCAAATACTATCCGAGGTGTATATTACCGTAGATGTATTTGACAAATATCTTCGGATTTTCAAGTACATACTTTATTTGGCCTTTTTATAACTGTTTTTATTCGGGCTTCCCTGATGAGTCTTTTGTAGACTAAAAACGTGTCTGTTTAGCGTACAACAAGGATAAGTTGATATCATGTTATTCAAACTATGTTTTTCTTATCTGTTGAACATTATTTTAAAACATGAACCATGCACAGTAAAATCAACAAATAATCAACATTTATACACCATTACCATTTTAATTAAGGCAGTTGCTATTTGTCCGGCTAGCCGGACGAATAGTACCAGGACTATTTGTCCGGCCAATACAATGCACATGTCACTATTAAATATTAGTGTGTGCGTGTAATATTATCTTCAGCAGCACCAGGGGGTAACACATGTTTGTAATCTTAAGTATTAGGGCCTAATCTTGATACTAGTAATTGAATTTGTTTTCTTCATACTAGTATATAGTCCAATGTGGATAAACAATACATCGAAAAATCATAAAATATCCTATATTTTTAATATAAGAAAAGAGAAGAATTAAACAAATTTTGGTAGTGTTTGACTCGTGCATTTTAAGTTAGCGTAAAGGATTTTGTCTAGCTGAAAAAAGGTCAAAATTATTATGTCTGTAACTGTCAAAGAGAATTATAGACCCCTTGCCATAAAGTTATCCACATTTTGAGTGAAAGGTGAGAGATTCTTTTATAATGCCCCCCCCCTAAAAAAAACCAACATTTAAAAAAAAAAAATTTATGTGAAGAGGTTGGGTGACACGGTGTGCTCCTTTTCCCAAATTTCTCTTTTCTTATTTTCTCCTGATCCAATCTTTGTTGTCCTGTGTATTTCAATACCCCACTTTTTATAATCATATTTCCAACATCCCCACTTCAAGTTTGTAGCCTCACCCCCCCCCCCCCTAAATGTACTACATTGAAGGCTACTTGCAAGATTCATTTTGGGAATAAAACTATAAGCTAAATTTCATTCAGTTAGACATGCAAAATTGTAAAGGCCTTTCTCAACTACTCTTGCTTTGAACATATTTTCTACCATTTACATAGCTGTAGCGAGCCGAATAACTTTGTAGAACCGATCAATTATCTTTTATTTCCCATTTTCCTTGTTTGGAAGTTCATACACTATCGTATTCCATTGTCCAATTCCGTAAACTGCAAAAACTATCACAAATATTGATATTACCGTTTTCAGCCATCTTAAAATTGAAAATCAGTGATCAGATTACACGCGCCCCCTCGGTGCTACTGAAGATAATATTACTCCCGCGTTCGAACGCACATGCTATGACATGCGCATTTCCATGGCCGGACAAATAGCCCTGACACTATTCGTCCGGCTAGCCGGACAAATAGCCACTCCGTTTAATGAAAGTAGTAAATTAACCAGAGATTCGAAAATTTGATTTCGCATGTCCTGTGACCCATCAACTGCCTCCCCTTTCTATTAATGGAGGTCATGCGGTCTATTTTTGATTGTTGCTTTAATTCGTCTCGTCCTGATTGATCTGCGAATTCGGAAATCGGCAAACTATTTTGCCTTTATTTAAGTAAGGCAAGATATAAATAATGTTAGTGCCGAATTTGTAACTTAAATTTCGGATTTTAATTGCCAATTTAAATTAAATATAGAATAACGAGAGTAAATCTCGAAATAAGCTTCAATTTATACAACTATTAATGTTGATACATAAGTGTTTATAAATTTAAAATTACGAATTTCGATATTTGAATCTCGATATTATATTTAAATTTTGAATCTCGAATGACCCGTTTGTTTTTTCATAGATAAATGAAACGGTGAAATTTAACGATGTAAAACAATTCTGTAAATGTAGGTTAAATTCTGAATAATTAAATGATCATATGAGAATATATCGATGCTGTTATTTGTTAGTTGACATCAATGCATTTTTGTAAGGAATTGACAAGATCAATCAAATTCCAAGGAAATCATTGCGTCGATAATGTGAACAAAGGTCGTTTTTACTTTGGTCTACATAAATAACTGTTAAGTGATATGTATTAATATATTGTATACAATGTTTATTTCAAAGCACCGGTAAATAAAAGTAATACACAAATGTATGAACATTGTAATATTGAGGTAGCAAAATAAATATATGTGTTGCAACAACATTATGTTTCCTGTTCTCATGTGGTTTATATTGGACATCCTTCATGGTGTTATCTAAAGTGGCGAACTTTTCGTGACTATGTTTACGATAATATTTAGTAAATTATGATTTGCTCCTGAAATGCAATTACTAAGAACAAAGTTTGACTACATCTAGAACTGACGGACATGTTACAAAATTTCAGACATTTAAACAAATGGTGTTTTATTGATAAAAAAGCTAGCGTTCAACCTATATAACAAGTTCGGAACCCCTCCCCCAACTAAGAGATATCCGTTAAATGGGGAACTGTCTCCTAGATTAGCTATTGTAGAAAAAAAACTAACTTAAACTTTTGGATCTCAAAGGGGAAAACTTTTCTAAAAGAGTGTTCGACTTATGTAATAATAAAGATACAAAATTCCTGGACATTTTTTTCATTAAATAATACCTGATAGATGTTTATTATTTGGGGAAAAGTTTCTATAAATAATATAGATATGTACCTTTTTGTTCTGAAAAGTGCGTTTTACAATAATAATCATCGCTTGAAACGTACCCCGCATATAAGGGAAAGTTATTACAAAGAGGGGTTACCCCTCATTTAAGGGGTAGTTTCCGACCTGATATAAAACTGCATATGTTGCTAACTCATCACATGTATCATATGTATACTACTATCATAATGCATGTCGTCTTAATGTTTCTGTATACTATTTTAACAACAAAGATTAAAACAAATTAATTACTATATAGTATATACTATGTAACTCCTTACAAAACGTTTAGAAATGTTCGGTCCTCAATGCTTTTCAACTTTATTTTTGTTTGGTCCTCTTTAACTTCTGTTGATTCGAAAGTCACTGATGAGTCTTTCGTAAACGAAACGCATGTCTGGCGCAAATACAAATTGTCAATCCTGGTATCGATGATGATTTTATTTACAACCACTGCGTCGATGCCACTGCTGGTGGAGTTTTTATTACCCGAGGGTATTACCGGCTTAGTAGTCAGCACTTCTGTGTTGACATGAATTATCATTGATATGGTCATCATTATATATTAAGAAAGAGGGAAGAAAGCTTCCAGAGGACAGTCAAACTCATAATCGAAAATACACTGAAAATGACAAACAGACAAACAATAGTACACATGACACAACATAGAAAACTAAAGAATAAGCAAAAGAGCCCACCAAAAACTAGGGGTGATCTCAGGTGCTCTGGAAGGGTAAGCATATCATTGCCCTCATATGGCAATTCCTTAACTGTTTACAAAACGTTTAATTTTAGAAATATAAAGGCATTATACTTCAGGAACAGATTATTTTAGCTGTATTTGGCAAAAATTTCAGGAATATTTGGTCCTCAATGCTTTTCAACTTACACGATGTTTCCCTAGCTTTACTTTATCACGTAAGCAACACGACGGGCCTGTTTGCCCTTCCGGAGCACCTGAGATCACCCCTAGTTTTTGAGGGGGGGGGGCTCGTCTTAATTATTTTGATAGTTTTCTATGTTGTGTCATGGGTACTATTGTTTGTCTGCTTGTCTTTTTCAGTTTAAGCCATGACGTTGTCAGGTTTTTTTTCGATTTATGAGTTTGACTATCCCTCTGGTATCTTTCGTCCCTCGGTTACTTAAAAGCTTATTTTGCATTTCCGATAATTAACAAACAAAACTTATTTTTAGCAAGAAAGAAAGAATCGAATTTCTAATTATTGTCAACAATTAATGTCGGAGATACATGTATCCGAGTAGTAGTATTTTTCTATACAGGGTACTGTATTTTTGAAAACTATTCATTATCTTTTAAGAGGAAGAACACTGAAAAGCATAATATCTTGCATCCTTGCCAATTTCTACAAAAAAAAACGTTATCACGCCTGTCTTTGCATATTATTCTATGAATAGTTTTCCTTAAAGGGGTACAACTTCCTCTAAAATAATATAAGCTGGTTTAATTAGATCTTATGTACATCTTGTAATCTTTTTTTTTACAATTGTCGGATTAAAATGTAAGCAAAAAAAATATTTATGAATTTTAACGTCTTCCGTCTTGATATGTTCTCCTTTTTCTGTTGGTCCTTTAGATAGTTTTGAAGATTAGCGGTTTTTATCGATAAATATTTGTATACTACTATATTAAACAAATTGATAAATGTCATAATGAGACTTTTAAAAAATAATTTGTTTGTTTGGTATATCTTTTTCTTGACTTTTACCTCACATTCAATGTTTTATACTTAATTATGTATTCATACATAATGTCAATATAAATAATAAATTGAGGATAAAAATTTGAAAAGAAGTTAATAAATAAACTCATCATAGATACCAGGACTAAATTTCGTATATACGCCAGACGCGCGTTTCGTCTACAAAAGACTCATTAGTGACGCTCGAATAAGTCAGTGTGTGAGAACGTAACAAAACATCTCCGAACACCAAATTGTATGTATTCAGGAATGTTAATTGTAAAGAGTTAGATCACCTGATCAAATGTTTAAGTCATGTGACTATCCGTTTTATTCCAGATGAAAATTGAGGTACGTTTTTTTGTTTCATTGGTTTTCTGTATCAAAACACACTCAAAAACATATACCATCATCTTAAATTAGTTCACATGTTTTCTTTTGATCAACTTTCCTTTGTATCCTCTCAATTATTAAAACGTATGATTTCTGCCTTTGACAGATTTCAGTTTGGATAAGATAATGTATTAATTTATGTAGATACATATGCAACATATATTTTTTTTTATATAAATTGCAGGATCATGGCAAGTAAGTGGAGTCTTTGTGGTGTTTGTTATAATCATCATATAATCAAACCATCAGAAGTCTGGTGTTCCGAATGTAAGGCAGGACTATGTAGAGAATGTAAGAAAAATCACAGTCTTTCCAAGGATACACAACACCATACTGTCGAATACAAGAAATTGCCAACAGAAGTCCTTCGAATTGTACAGGACTGTAAAATACATAATAAGAGATACGAACTTTTTTGTAGTAAACACGATTGCCCTTGTTGTAAAATATGTAAAAATCACAACGATTGTGAAAGTTTATTCGACATCAATGAGTGCACAAAAAACGTCAAAACTTCAGATGCATTTCATGAAATCGAACAAACCCTACTGGAAGTTGTTAATAATATTAAACGGATTATTAATAACCGGGAAAACAATCTAGAATCACTGAAAAACCAAGAAAAGGAAATTAAAGATGAAATCAATGAAATAAAAACCAATATAAATAATTACCTTGATAAGGTTCAAGGTCATTTGATACGTAACTTAATGGAGATTGAACAATTAGAGAGCAGCAAAATACAAAAGGTGTTGACCACTCTAAAAAATCAAGAAGAAGAGATCACAGAATATCAAGAAAACTTTACAATTGTTAAACAACATGCGTCCGAACTTCAAATATTTCTAGCCATGAAGAATTTAGAAAAGGATATTGCAGTCAAGGGGCAATTTATCGAATCGATTACCAAAAGTGACTACATGAATCAAGTTAATATATCATGCATTGTTAACCAACTGTCTTTACACCAAATCACAGCCAGTGTTCAGAGGTGTGTAGAAATGAAAGTCATTTCTAATCCATGCAATTTGTCAATCCAGAAAAAGAAAGATAGACAAGCCCAGACAAGTTTAACTCATTTTACCAAAAACATCGATAGCCTGACTCTTACATTACAGAAACATATCAATACTGGATTGAAAAATGTCCGAGGGTGTTCTTTGCTCCCTGGTGGAAGGATGATTTTCTCCTGTTTTACACAGAGCAAATTATCAGTATTCAATTCTGTCGGACAACTAGATTTCGAAATAAAAAATATTGATGATCCGTTTGATCTAGTATATATTGGAAATGATTGTGTTGCTGTGTCTTCTGGCAAATCATTACCGATAAATGTAATCAACATAAAGAAAAACAAACGAGAGAAAACAATAAAAGTGAGCACATTTAGTGATGGAGTGAAAGATAATGACGGAGTAGCATACCTTGATGGAAATTTGATTTATTGTGGTAGGGAAGAAGGACTACGAAAGATTAGTTGTTTTGATGGATCAGTTTCCACTATTGGTTCCAATGACGCACTTTCTTACGCGTCTTACGTCACAGCATTCAAAAGCAGATTTTTCTACACAATTCATAGAGATGACAGTGTAACCTGTTGTGATTACCAGGGTAAAATACTGTGGACATTTAGTGATGCGAATGTTTTGAAGACTCCACTTGGTATCTCAGCAGACAACAATGGAAACGTGTTTGTAGCGGGAGCTAATAGCGACAACGTTATTGTTATCTCTGCTGATGGAAAACGCTACAGAGAACTCTTATCACATGAAGATGGACTAATTAGACCGCAGGTTCTGTATTTTGACACATCTACGGATAAATTGTTAGTTGTAAATGAAAGAAATGATGCATTCTTGTATGACGTTAAATAAGAATGTGTGATGCTAACTTTTTCCAGTAGTAAGCATGCTTTATAAAACATTGCTTAGATAAACCTTAACCGCATTAAGTTTTCGCATTTAGGTCAATTATCCGCTAACAGCAAGTAAAGGATAACTGCGTTTTATCTTCAGAGTGGTGGTTAGGGTGATAGACTTTGGTCACTTTTACTTGAAACTGCTGTTTTAAGAAAATATGTTTGTAAACTCAACTACTACAATCAATTGCTAATTAACTTGAACACTCTACATAGAAATACATGTAGCTAATCTTATGCAAATCTTGAAAAAATTAAATAAATTTAATTATATCTATTAAAGTTTTTATTAAATTTTGAACTAGAGTATTAAATGAACCATAGATTAACTATTGCCAATTTGTTACAATGATATTTTGTAACACTTCACATAACACAAAATGATCTGGCTTTGTACACTTATCTGATAAATTTGATGATTAAACAAAATTTTGTTCTTTACACACTAAGTGGTTAACGCTTCATGTACCACATTTTTAGCTTGTTTTGTATAATTACCTTGTTACTATTTGATTGCCTTTTACAGAAAATGACAAAGAACGCACATCTCATTAAATAATCTAAACTATTCAGCTTGAAAATAGGAATACAGTTTTTTTGTTTAAATTGGAGTGTATCTTAAGTATAACGAATCATAAACAAGCAATAAGCTTTTTCTATTGTCATTTGATTCAACTATTATTCAGATTTGTCGCACTAAATATGAATGGTGTAACGAACAAATATTCCCTTTCGTGTTTATTGATATACAGAAAGTTGTCGTAATACATTGACGAAAATTAAACCGACTTAGGATCTCAGAAATATTTCACACTGCATAAAATTAGATATAGGAAGATGTGGTGTGAGTGCCAATGAGACAACTCTCCATCAGACTTGAAATAAATAGGGAAGAAAAGGGAGGAACAAATAAAGAATCAGAATTGAAAAGGCGAAACAAAACTAATAAAGATTTGTAAATGAAGGTAACAGTAGTATATATTTACCGCTGTTCATAAGTCATAAATCAATTGAGAGAAAAACAAATATGGGTTACAAACTAAAACCGAGGGACATACATCAACTTTAAAAGGAAAACAACGAAACTACAGCAACACTGAAGTGCAACAAAAAACAAACGACAATGCAACATACATAGAAACGAGCTATTAGATAACAAATGACATATTCCTGACTTTTTATTTTAAGAAAAATGGTGGATTGAACCTGGTTTTGTAGATAACAAAACTTCGCGCTTTATGGCAATGCTAAAAAGACCGCTAGAATTACAACAATATATGGCAGGAGTACAGTGAAAATAAATGCGAGAACACTCATGACAGAAATAAACATAAATAAATAATATAATTATAGAATATTAAACTTATCGTCCAGATAACAATTGAAGAGGCACTGTTTGAGATTTTCTGTTTCAAAACATTTATAGAAGCGAAACATAGAAACAATATTAATAGCAGTCAGTTTGGTTCGATTTCGTCAAAAATAAGGTAAACATCGCTGATATATTTTGAGCGTGCAAGTCGATAATTAAACTCATTTGAATGAGTTTTCACGCAAGTTTTATTCGGACCTTTGATTGAGAAGGTTGCATGTTTGAATCGCACGTGGTTCGTCTATTTAAGTAGAAAACAATGTTGAAATTCAAAATTTAAACAAGAGAGACATCAGGAATAACCCACAAAAAAATCTTTCTGATAAAAGTAAATCGATGGTAAACATGTTTTGTTACTTTATAACTTTCAAAAAGACTTTAAAAATCGTCATTATAAGAGAATACGTACTTGACTTTAAAAATAAGATGTAGTATGATTGCTAATGAGACAAGTCTCCACAAGTTACTAAATAACAAGAAACTAATTACTATAGGTCGCAGTATTGCCTACAACAATGAGTAAAACCCATACTGCAAAGTCAGCTATATAAGGCCCCGAAATGACATAATTATGTATAAAAAACAAACGCTACAGAATGACTGGTTCCTGACTTGGGAAAGGCACATACAGAATGTGGAGCGTTTAAACAGTTTCATGTTGTTAGCGGTCGCCAAACCCTTTCCTTACCTAGGAAGTGGTTGTAACAGTACAATATTTAAACAAACTATTAACCTGCGTTCAAAGGGACATAATTCATCAGATAAATGCATACACAAAAACAAGTAACTAAAACACAGAATGGACTGGGGGTACTTATACATCCCCATAAAAAAGGCAATAAGTACAGATCTGAGAGTACTCGTAATTACTGACAGTTTGTTCAAAGCCAAAATTAACCAGCAAATAAAACATACATGAAAGTCTTAGTTAAATATCAATTAGTACACATCCAACGTCGAATGGAGTTAGTGTAAAGACATATCCAACAGAAAAAAAATGACCTTGTGGAATGGCAAAATACAGGTATCGACAGATTGTAGAGCTATGAAAATGCATATACATGTATTATATTCAAATAGTAATTAGTTTGATTTTAATTTGCTGATAACAAAATCAATATTAAAACCAATAAAACAATATTTAAATATCCAAATGTTGTTTTGAATTGATACTCTTTTAGAATAAGTTTATTTAAATGCTCGATGAATTAACCCACATCTTAAATACATGTACATACTCGGTAAACAACATCTCAGTAAAAAATAGTATGTGCTATCCCGTCAAAAATAAGTTTTCTTCGGGTACAACCAAACTTCCAAACCAAATCTTTATATCTACGGAAGAATTGAGATAACTTAAGGTTTTAAGTAACTTACGGTAACGATATCCCTGATTTAATAATTTACCAGTAAAATATGGATTATGTTAATTGAAATCGGAAACGTCACAACAGACACGGGCAAGGCGAACGGTTTGCGATACATAAACAACGTATTTAAAACTAAGATGGTGTCAACGGAAAATCCCAAGTAGGTCATTCAAATACAATTACTATAAATTTGGTGATTTAATCTCATAATGATCCAAATTTGAAGTTTTAATCGTAAATTCATCCGAATCTAATGAGTAGCATCGATATTTGGTACTCTGGGCAAAAGATTTTGGGGATACGCTTTTTTATGACAATGGAAGGTAACTACTATCTATAGGTTGCACTTTGTAAATACAGATGTTTCTCAAACCATACCTCTTTTGAGTAGATTTAGAATATTCATAGAAAATTAATTTTGTTTACATCCTGGTTCGCAGTTATGCTCTCTGTATTCCATCTCATAGAGACATAACTTGGGAATAGATTAGACCGTTGGGTTTCCCGTTTGAATGGTTTTACACTAGTAATTTTGGGGCCCTTTATAGCTTGTTGTTCGGTGTGAGCCAAGGCTCCGTGTTGAAGGCCGTACTTTAACCTATAATGGTTTACTTTTTAAATTGTTACTTGGATGGAGAGTTGTCTCATTGGCACTCACACCACATAGTTAAGAAAATAAGTGTTAGTTTAAACTCTGAAAAGCTATGGGGTGACAGGGCGTATTAACGATGAAAATATACCGCACAGCCCTATATTTTGACATTTAAAAAAAAATTGTAGTGCATATGAACTTTCAATACTAGGATAAGATTTTTTTCAAAACTTCATAGTAAAAGTTGTACAGTTTTTGCCGTAAAAGGAGTTCCTATGGGAAATTGCAATGTCAATATTTACAGAAATGCAACCTATAGGCTAGGAGAACGACCATCAACACATTGAAAAGTGACATTGCTACTGTGACAACCTTGAAACAAGTTGTAAGTTCTATAAAATTTACACAGTATATATGAGGGTAGTAATGGGGGTACCTTCATGACATATAACGGAAAAAAATCTTGACAAATGACGTTAACGGTAATTTTTAGTGCATGCCGATAAAATGTACACTTTCTTTTAGACGATAAAAAAATCAGCTGAATATAATGAATCACGCTATATTTTCCCCCCAAATAACTGTAACGATAATTATTTTTGAGACATCTGACGAATCACGATAAGGATATTTTGACGAATCACGGTAAAACTTTAACCAATTTGACGTTAACGGTAGCCGAAAATGACCGTTTGACGCCTGACGGTAAATGGCGTTTCCATAAAATTGAGAATGGAAATGGGGAATGTGTCAAAGAGACAACAACCCGACCAAATAAAAAAAACAACAGCAAAAAGGTCACCAACAGGTCTTCAATGTAGCGAGAAATTCCCGCACCTGGAGGACGGATACTTCTGTAATGCATCATAAATGCTGATTCATTTCTGGTGCAGTTAGTATGGTGTATTTCTCAGATGATTTTGGGGCCCTTTATAGCTTGTTGTTCGGTGTGAGCCAAGGCTCCGTGTTGAAGGCCGTACTTTAACCTATAATGGTTTACTTTTTAAATTGTTACTTGGATGGAGAGTTGTCTCATTGGCACTCACACCACATAGTTAAGAAAATAAGTGTTAGTTTAAACTCTGAAAAGCTATGGGGTGACAGGGCGTATTAACGATGAAAATATACCGCACAGCCCTATATTTTGACATTTGAAAAAAATTGTAGTGCATATGAACTTTCAATACTAGGATAAGATTTTTTTCAAAACTTCATAGTAAAAGTTGTACAGTTTTTGCCGTAAAAGGAGTTCCTATGGGAAATTGCAATGTCAATATTTACAGAAATGCAACCTATAGGCTAGGAGAACGACCATCAACACATTGAAAAGTGACATTGCTACTGTGACAACCTTGAAACAAGTTGTAAGTTCTATAAAATTTACACAGTATATATGAGGGTAGTAATGGGGGTACCTTCATGACATATAACGGAAAAAAATCTTGACAAATGACGTTAACGGTAATTTTTAGTGCATGCCGATAAAATGTACACTTTCTTTTAGACGATAAAAAAATCAGCTGAATATAATGAATCACGCTATATTTTCCCCCCAAATAACTGTAACGATAATTATTTTTGAGACATCTGACGAATCACGATAAGGATATTTTGACGAATCACGGTAAAACTTTAACCAATTTGACGTTAACGGTAGCCGAAAATGACCGTTTGACGCCTGACGGTAAATGGCGTTTCCATAAAATTGAGAATGGAAATGGGGAATGTGTCAAAGAGACAACAACCCGACCAAATAAAAAAAACAACAGCAAAAAGGTCACCAACAGGTCTTCAATGTAGCGAGAAATTCCCGCACCTGGAGGACGGATACTTCTGTAATGCATCATAAATGCTGATTCATTTCTGGTGCAGTTAGTATGGTGTATTTCTCAGATGATTTTGGGGCCCTTTATAGCTTGTTGTTCGGTGTGAGCCAAGGCTCCGTGTTGAAGGCCGTACTTTAACCTATAATGGTTTACTTTTTAAATTGTTACTTGGATGGAGAGTTGTCTCATTGGCACTCACACCACATAGTTAAGAAAATAAGTGTTAGTTTAAACTCTGAAAAGCTATGGGGTGACAGGGCGTATTAACGATGAAAATATACCGCACAGCCCAATATTTTGACATTTGAAAAAAATTGTAGTGCATATGAACTTTCAATACTAGGATAAGATTTATTTTCAAAACTTCATAGTAAAAGTTGTACAGTTTTTGCCGTAAAAGGAGTTTCTATGGGAAATTGCAATGTCAATATTTACAGAAATGCAACCTATAGGCTAGGACAACGACCATCAACACATTGAAAAGTGACATTGCTACTGTGACAACCTTGAAACAAGTTGTAAGTTCTATAAAATTTACACAGTATATATGAGGGTAGTAATGGGGGTACCTTCATGACATATAACGGGAAAAAATCTTGCCAAATGACGTTAACGGTAATTTTTAGTGCATGCCGATAAAATGTACACTTTCTTTTAGACGATAAAAAAATCAGCTGAATATAATGAATCACGCTATATTTTCCCCCCAAATAACTGTAACGATAATTATTTTTGAGACATCTGACGAATCACGATAAGGATATTTTGACGAATCACGGTAAAACTTTAACCAATTTGACGTTAACGGTAGCCGAAAATGACCGTTTGACGCCTGACGGTAAATGGCGTTTCCATAAAATTGAGAATGGAAATGGGGAATGTGTCAAAGAGACAACAACCCGACCAAATAAAAAAAACAACAGCAGAAGGTCACCAACAGGTCTTCAATGTAGCGAGAAATTCCCGCACCTGGAGGACGGATACTTCTGTAATGCATCATAAATGCTGATTCATTTCTGGTGCAGTTAGTATGGTGTATTTCTCAGATGATTCAAACACGCCCGTGCAGCCTATTCAGATTCAAAGTGACTAGATATTTGAAGACAATAACTTTCATAAAAGTTCATTTTATCCGATTAAATTAATAGTCCTTAACATTGAATAAAGTTACATCAATATTCAGAGGAAAACTGTTTTGAATATTACTTTGTTCCAATATTGTTTGTGTGCCAGCCACTTTTCGTGTTTTTTAACGTGACTTACTTTAGAGTACATTGATGGCGTTTTTACTTCTGTAAATTGAGTCAAATTACTACCCACTCTAATCTTGAAATAGTCTTTGGGAACAATTATCGCCCGATTGAATGTTATTGTTTACAAAATAAGCATGCACCTGTTCTATTGTTAAATGTCTGGAATGTTCGAATAATGATTTCTTGTGATGTTTTTAGCAAAAAGTAAGAATGTACGTCATGTTCTTTATAAAGAAAATCGAGCTTTCAAATTTCAGATATTTCTTTAGCACTCATCAATTTGCTGAATGTTAAGTATAATAAATTATATCATTTACAAGAAAGTGGCATGCAATACTGCAGTATTCTGTTAAAAATTGAATTCGTCGTATGAATTCGTAAATAGCACATACATATACATGTACTTTTCCATTTTTATGCTTAAATTAGAAATAATAGTCATTCCGCGTAGTAATTATAGGCATGCATGGGAAGCAACTGTTTTTCATCCATTAATAATGCTTTAATATAATTTCATTGTTTCGCACTTACGTAATATTTAGGTTTCCAAGCTTGTAGTCTCACATACCTTATGAAAGAAAATATAAAGTCGCTATCATTATTATTGAGTGGTTGGTGGTTGCGTAATGTTAAGTGGCAAATATTTCATGCATGTTCAGGATAAGCTATCATCGAATTGAATGCTGTATATTGGCAGATATGTACTAAATAAAAGCAAGTGACATTCACAATTTATTTAAGTGCGGAAAGCGCTTTGTTCATCAAATTATGAAGGTATAGAACAACGAGATATCTTTAATTAAGTTCTGAATAAGTTTCGATAAAGTCCTAGAACAGCAAGATTTTAAAATTTCAGAATCTGTTTATTCAAAACAATTTGTAATCTTCGGATTCGGCTTAGCCACAACGTTTCCTCTGGTTGAGACGTACGCACGCATTTGTTGGAATAATTTTGAGAATGGAAATGTGGAATGTATCAAAGAGACAACAACCCGACCAAAGAGCAGATAACTGCCGAAGCCCACCATGTGGTCTTCAATGCAGCGAGAAACCCCAATCCCGAAGACGTGCTTCAGCTGGCCCCTAAGCAAAAATGTATACTAGTTCAGTGATAATGGCGTCAAACTAAACTCTGAAGTATATTAAAGAAACTAAAATAAAATAATACAAGACTAACAAAGGCCACATGCTCCCGACTTGGGACAGGTGCAAAAAATGCAAGGGGGTAGTGGTGGTGGTGGTGGTGGTGGTGTGTGGTGTGTGTGGGGTAAATATGGTTTGTGTTGAGATCCCAACCTTCCTCTATACCTCTAGTCAATGTAGAAAAAACATACACACAACAATACTCACAGTTAAATTCATTTTAAAAGAAGTCTGATTCCGATGTTAGAATAATTAAGTAACAAATTATTTTTTTAACCAAAATGACAATGATACATAAATTAACAAAGGACTACATGCCAGCCCCAGGCCTCAATTAAACTGATTAAAAGATTAGGTCTTCATCAATATGAATATCAAGCGCAATGATCCCTCTAGTTCGGGGTTTAGTATTATACCATCATAAAATATATGAGAAGAACATAACCCGTATCCTGCCGACAATTGTTTTTAGAATAAATGTGTTTATTTCCGATGCAAAAATCATATAAGTAAATCAAAATAAATTAAAGCCAAAATATGCAATCTTTAATGACCATACAACCGTATCGAAGTTATATCCCTTCTTAATATGTCTGTTTAATGTTTTGTTAACTTCTAAGGTGAATGTGGAAAGTGTTGTGCTTTGTAAAGAATAAAACAATAAAAATTGGATGTGAAATACCGGAACGTAACAGATGTCTGCATGTTGAAATATACTTACGAAGTTACGAATGATGTCCTTTTACCAAAGAAAAAAAATGGTAAATGTTTTGACTAGTTTGTGATATAGAAAACCCTAGTGTATTAATTTTCAGTAAAACAAAACTGTCTCTCGCTAAAATCTATTAATACGTTGTTACAACAACGAGCAAATCGTACAAGTTGAGATACATACACACCATAAGATGGTGACAAGGGAACAGTTCATCTCAACGTCACTTCTAAAAAAGGATACTTAACCAAAGGAAATCTCTTTTTCATAAATTTTGGTATTAAGCTTCCCGTTAATGATATAGATATCAAGATCGGAAAACAGGCAAGTCATTGTTAGTATTTGCTATATTAGAAGTTAGTTATTATAAACAGGACAAATTGCTATTTAGCATACATACTGAAGTCGTCATTATTGAGGACCAACATATCAACATATAACATGAAATACGTGTACATGTATTACCAAAAGTAATATTGACACCAATTAACAGCAAATCTAGAATCAACAACTAAGATAAAATCAAACTACTCGATAGTAACTAAAACAAATTGGTCTCGCATAGCCCTTATAATTTATTCAGAAATATGGTCCAAGGACACAGTTATCGTCCTTTGGACGAATATAGTCCCTAGTGTAAACAGTGTATAACTTGCATGTTTTATTTGATACACTTTCCCAAGTTATTTCTTGATATTAAATGCATGAAATATTAAGTAGGGGGATGTAATTACATGTTTAAAAAATTTGGGTGCTGAATCATTATGTTAAGTAGTGATTTGGTCCAGTTCCAAAAGGTCCAATTTTATCACGTCTGAAGCTGTCAAACTGAATTGTACACCCCCTTAACACAGAATTGTCAATATTTTGAGTTAGAGCCGGTGTAAGTTTCTATAATTTTGATATTATTTGTCTCACTGGTAGTACACTACACTGTAAAAATCTTTTTGAGAAAGAGCAGGTGCGAATTTTTTAATTTGAATTTATTGTCTAAAAGAAATGCACTACGAAATAACTGTGTTCTCGGGCCATATTCCTAACCCAGAATTCGGACAAGTTTTAACCAACTAAGTTGTGACACTCCATTATAAAGACAATAACTGTTTAGTGTCTTTAAATATCAGCTGTATTTGTACGAGGCTAGGAAACAATTGAAGGTGTATGCGAGCTTTTAGCGAGCTACTACACCTGTGATCACCTGTTTCGAGCTGAGTACAAATATATATACAGCTGATATTTAAAGACACTAAACAGTTATTGTCTTTATCCTGCAATTAATGTGTTTTGAAAGACACAATAACTAACATATTTAGCATTTATTTCCGATTCGTGAACCCTCGAGGCCCGCGTAGTAATATCAAAATCACACATTACGCTGAAGACGGGTTCGCATAAAAAGAATCTCGAATGGTCAACAATAATACATCGCTCAAGGTGAATAATTATCTATTTTAATATAACAACTAATTTCAATAGTAAAAACAAATAACAAAACATTGTCCAATAATGATTTGAAACAGAAGTGTACGAGTTGTCCGGCGTACGCTTCAGACTTGACATGGAATTTCACTTCACTAAACATGCATGCTGAAATTGACATGGTTGATTTTGTAACACAATCATACACATTCGAAATCGATAATTGTCATCGTCATTGGAATGCAACGGGAATACACATTTTGAGGTCAAACAGGTTCAAACAATACTCAGTCCGGCAGTGGGCGGAGCTTTAAAGCGATATCTGTATAGTATACAGATACAGCATAGCAAGATCTGTAGGGCTGTTTCTGTATAGTATGACACCCAATTGCAGGATAAAATTAAATATTCAAATCTGAGATTGGAAAGAATTATTGAACTTTGCAATAACAGCCATTCCTTTTTGGCCATCAGTATCACCAATTTTAAATCTTAATAGGGATATCATTAGGCGTTTGAGAAAAAGCCTCTCGTTAAGGTTTTTAATGCACCT
This sequence comes from Mytilus trossulus, assembly GCF_036588685.1. NCBI lineage: Eukaryota > Metazoa > Mollusca > Bivalvia > Mytilida > Mytilidae > Mytilus > Mytilus trossulus. The sequence continues at coordinate 61,285,353 of NC_086373.1, forward strand.
ATCGAACACACAGCTAATTTTGGTATCAATCCAAAGAAAAACTTCTAGAGCATACGATTTGGGTGGTCGTCAAAATTCCCTATGGTCACGTTTCTTGCAAATCTCGCGAGAACACAGACATGTCGAATTACTTTGGATTATACGGTGACATTTAACATTGCATATAACGGCATTGTTGTAAATATATAATTCGTTTTTATCTAAGATAGCTTTGAATACATTCTAAAAAGACATGGAATCAAAAAAAAAGAAGATTTTATGAAAAAATAGTTGTTTCTGAGGCATCTGTAAGACCAACCCTAAAATGTAAAAAAAATACCATATTTTTTTAGATTGTCAGTGTCAATGACTTATTGAAACTCTTATATGTTTTGTTTTCATAAATTCCATTTACCCTGAAAAGATTGCGAAACACATCGAAGCTCAATGATGGATAATAAATGTTTGACGACTTTTCTAAAATCTGCATTATTAAACGGTATTCCGGATATATATCGTGTTTATCCCAGACGCTAAAAATTTATATAAATCTAGTATCTAATATGATAGGTAACACTTGAGTTTCAAAACACAAGTCGTTATTTAACATATTACTAGATAAATATTCGTATCATGTGTTTCCAAAAGACCACCTTAACCATTACTAACGATATTGGCATGTGATATGTAAGCAGCAGACTGCATTTTGTACAATAGTATATTCTTGAATATTATCATAATTACTCATCATTGATGAGTGTCCAAGTCCTGTGAAATGTGCGCCACTTCCAATGAAGCGCAGTTGCATGTCCATAAATTAGCAACGCTGTATAATATGTCAAAATATCACACAAGAGACTCTCAGTATGACAATTAATAGAGGTTTCACAACCTTAATGAATGCTGTTAGCTTAAGGCAAAGACAAGATGATGTGTTAAGGTTGTTTTTGAGTGAGGTTGATACATTAGAGGCACTGTTGGTTTAACAAAGAAGACTGCTTCATTGATAAGATGGAATTTTACAAGGCATGTGCTTAGTCAGATAACATCGGCAGTGAGAGCACGTATGTGTCTTGTCCAGGTTGGTGACCAATGTAACGATGAAACAAAACCAGCTGCAATGAAAAGGGATACAAAAAAATATGTAGACGATCCAACTGTTTATATAACAGAAAATATGACAAATCCATTTGACGTTGATAATCACCCCGTCAGCATATGAACATTTCAACTGGTCTCCATGGCCATGCAAGTCACGACCTTGAAGATTCACTGTTAAAATCAGTTGAAACTTGAAAAACAAAAATGAAGATATTTGTTGAGTCATCACTATCAACAGACAAAGATCAGGACTGAAGACATTTGAAGATATGAACCCCAAAGTCAACTAAAATGCAAATCTGGGCAAGTTGTAAAAGGTCATTTGAATCCCGAGTTTGTGTTTACCCGTGCACTATCTCTAACTAAATGAAGAGATGACGAATCTGTGGAAACTGTTTAATCCTATCTAATTTGTCCCATTCCCACTGCATTATTTTATGACGATGGAATTATGAGGAAGACAAATAAGTCTGATCTTCCCATGAATTTGAAAATTTAGTAGGACCAGTCCCTAACATTCCTCCAATCGACCACAGTGCTACCGTACCAATAAGAAATGGCATGAGTTCAGTCAATTGATGTTAAAAGGATGTCCACATTTGGAGACTTGGCCAAATCTTACATTATGCAGGCACTCATTTTTAGCCATGGCGTTGTCAGTTTATTTTCGATTTATGAGTTTGACTGTCCCTTTGGCATCTTTCGTCCATCTTTTACAATCATGCTTCCGATTCACAGACAAGGTTGTTGATCTCTTCGATCGCTATGACATTAAACAATCAATAAAATCAGGATACCGACATAGACGATCGGCAACAACAACTACGAAAAAGTTTCATATCGCTGAAGGCCGAACTGTTCCAGAGCGGAAAAAATGTTTATCAAGCAACAAAAACAAGCAAGCTCTGATAACTTTCCTTGGAGATTCCTGAGCAGTAATTTGTCTGATATGTTCCAGGAGGAAAATAAATATTTAGTTCTTGCCAGCGCATGTTCCAATCCAGAAATGAGAGCATGTAATCGATCTCCAGATCTGTCCTGTTCGTACGAAGACACAGACACAAGAATCTTGGTTCGTGTTATACACTCTGATAAAATCTTTTAGTAGTTGAGTATAAGGCGACGAATCATAGTCAAGTGTTCCGATAAAGATGTTTTTGTGCTCTGTGTTCATTATTTCAAGATTCTTATATCGACTGAACAAATGTGTTTTGACGGGGTCAACTAATTCTCTTAGGGACTGTAGAAGGTACATACCAATCCATGAGTTAAGTAAATCTTTTTCACCTTTACTAGCTAACATTCTCCCTGTAGTTTATGCTTGAACTGGTTGTGATACCACTTCTGCTATAATTGGGTTTGGCAAAAAAACTGTTTTCAAGTTGATAAGAAAATCTCCGAGTAAGTTTACAAATCTCCAAAACTTTGACAAGATTGCTTTTTCTACATCGTTGTCAGCAGCCAGAGAGTTTATTTAAAGCTAGTATGACCCAAAAGACAAATGCTCTTCATCACATGTTGACTTAAGCAAGTTACGTGTTAAACTTGTAACATGCAAAGACTCCAGTTAACCTGCATTCAAAGAACATATTTTGTGGTCATTTCTACAAAAGAAAATTTGTATGTCGATCATCCAAATCCTTTGTCTCCTTATTAATACGGATGGAAAAAGAGTTCACATGGCCCAGATCCAGTCTACTTTTTTTTAGGCATGAAGACGTCCGATCTCCTGCAATATTTGATATGTTCTTGCAAGAGGGAATAAATATGTAGCAAGAAATGTATTTGCCGAGAGCAGCAAATGTCTTGCTGCACTGAGCTTTATCCATGTCAGGGCAGTGATAATTGCCTAAATATTTATTCTAAAGAGGACATCAACCTCTAAAGAAAATCAAATGAATGACGATGATGAAGATGAAAACGATACTATTGACTAATAGCGAAAGAGCGTTTGAGCAAAGGGGCAACATAAAGCTTAAGTTGCCTCACTGTTATTCAATGTAAATATGTATATTATTATTGATTTTGTGTTTTGTAATAACTCTACTAAATGGATGTGTACTTAAGTTCCGTATGAGATGATAGTGGTAGTTTAGAAAAAAAGAAAAGACCTTGCTAGTGATCTAAACAAAACAAAAAAACACAAAAAAAACAACAACTTGCTTGTGCTTTTCGACCTTGACGTGGTTGGCAAGCTTAAGAAAATTAAATCATATTGTATTTATAACTGTCGAACTAACAGGAAAACCAAAATAACATAAATTTTTAACTGTGCTGTAAACATGGTAAATATGCGCTTTAGAGCAGTTTTGCGATATGTTTTAATATTATAATAGTTTTATCAATATTTTGTCGGTATAAAAACAAGATAGGCGAGGAATTAGAACTTAAAAAACTAGTAATATATGTTAATAATATAAAACCAATAGAATTTGTGTGTGTTTAGTTGCAAAATTAAATATTACCGAGCGTTTTGCGTCAATAGCCGTAAAAATTATGATTTTCACAAAAATACGAGATTTTTTCATTTTAAACACTTTTAAAAAAAATGAAAATTTCAGAAACAAAAATTAGATAGATTATAGTTTGTCAAATGATATATTTCATATTATATTGCAGATGAATTTGTTCTTAAACTGCATTTTTCGAACAATATTGTCAAATTATGACTTATATTTTCCCCCCTTTTTTGCCGTTTTTTGAAAATGTGACCATTTCCCAATTTGACGACTAGGCAATTTCTGAATGTACGATCAAAGACCTTTCAAATGATATATCATATAGCCGTGTGTTAGGTAGGTGCATTAAAAACCTCCGAATCCTTGTTTTGGCGCTCGCCTACATGCTTTGTTTCAGTTGTATAACATTTGCGATTACAGGGCCTTTTATAGTTGACTTTATACCATATATGCCGCATGCGGTATGGGTTTAGATCATGGTTAAAGTTGTACTGTGACCTATGGGTGTAAGTTTCTATGTTATTTGGTCTCTGTGGAGATATGCCTCATTGGCAATCACACCACCTCTTCTTAGTTGTATATTTATGACGTCATTTGATATACAAATCAGGTGATGGAGTATGATTCCAATGGGCGACTATCAACCAATGAAATTTCAAATGAAGTGGATGTAAGCAATTAAAGGCAACCGTGCGACCTTTAACAATGAGGAAAAACCCATACTGTATAGTCGGATATGAACGGCCCCGAAATAACGGAATAATCCAAATCATAACAAAAAAAAACACACTTTTATATGACAAACATGACCTAACGACAACAACTGAACTACAGACTCCTGCTTTGGACAGGCACTAGTATTGGCTGTGTTAAACATGTTTGTGAGCGCTTAACACTCCCTAACTTGGAACTAAATTAGAGCACATCATGAGATAAAACTATAAAACCCAGTAGAAGGACCGAGACAGATCGTGATAACTCTGTTTAAAAGAATCGCTACTAGTATTTTCATTTATCAAAACTGGCTTTATGTTATGACTTCCAGCTGTATGTACTAATATTCAACATACAGAATCCTGATAAATGGTACAAATACTGAGAACACACTGGAGTGAAATGGAAGTTAAGTGATGACAATAGCTTGCGGATATCGGATGTTCACTGATGTCAATCATAGATTCATGTTTTACTATCTAAACCATGTTTGTGTAAAAACACACCAAAAACCTAATTAAATGTTTAAATGATATAAGTATAACACCAAAACTAATTTCTATGATTTCAATAGATTTATTATGTACAATTTGTAGATAAATAAATTATGAATAAATAATAAATAAATAATAGATAATAATTATTAACATTAACAAAAACAACAATTTGGCACTATCTTTCTTTTGCGTAGTGTTATTCATAACATCACTCTATTTCATAGAAACTAACGTCTGGTCCTCGGGATTCCTTCTGATTACCCATAAAGAATTTGAAAATACTTTTAAGTGGGTTTTTATGTCTTTTCAGGTTTTTAATTTGAATTTTGTTTGACTTCTTTGTTAGAAAATGGATGGCAAGATCACACTTAGATTCTACGTTAAACCTCACAGCTTTCATGTTGGGAGTTGTTGTCTTTTGTGACTTCTTTTCAATATTGGGATTTGTTGTCTTTTGTGTCCTCTTTTCAATGTTTGGAGTTCTACTTCCAGATATACATCTTTTGTTTGGTGTGTGCAGATTCGAAGCAATGGCCGAACGACGTTCCACGCCGTTCAGGGATGCTAGGCTAGTAGACTGAGCACGGCATCTTGTTATTCTACGATCTTCAAGAACATTCTCTGTTTTAATCTTTTCAATAGCAGCTTTCTGTTTAACCTCAAGTAATAAATGCTTATGTAAACATGGTGCGAAGTGGTTTGGGCTCCAATAATTTTCACCTTTGATTCCATTCGTGTTCGTCCAAAATACAGCCAGTTTTCTTTTAGACACCTGCTTCCTAGGAAATATGATCCTGTTGAGTTCTGGGCGTATTGATACTGTGCTTTTTAGTTTAGGGTATATAGAATAAAGTTTACATCCGACAACTGATGCTAAAGCGTACAAATGCCAGATACCACAATAGTTCCCTCTTTTAGCTGTCTTTATGGCATCTAGTTCATACACGTTTTCAATTGATTCCGGGTCAGAGTTCATTCCAGGTTTAAAATTTGCGCTGTAGGTTGTTATTGTGGAACAGTACGGGAAAGTGTCAAAATCGTAAATCTTGTGGTTAACGTCATTAAGATAAAAGTTCTTATTCAGTGCTAATTCACATGCCATGCGTACTCTCATCTCCACATTGTGATGTTGGTCTCCAAATACTAACATAGAAGCGCTCCTTGGCAAGCAATTTCCATCCCCAGAAACCTTAATTGGAACTAATTCTGGAAATTCTTGGGATGGGAAAATGTCCATTGATACTTTGTCTAGTTTTATGTCCAATGCATCTTGTGATATCTCCAATGGAAATCCCTGAAGTTTATTCTTAATCAAAGTTGCACATTCCTTAAAAGCATGGAAACCCTTGCCCGATGACAATGACAAGTAGATTAAACTGTCGTTGAAGAATTGGAGTCGCTGCAAGTCTTGTCCTGTCCTATAAGTAAAAGAAAAAAAGTTTTAAAATAACATTCAAAACTAAAGATCCTGTACATCAACTAAATAAAAAAACTGTAATAATAATAAAAAATGAATCATCGATCTGACATATAAAAATATTCCGATGTTTGATTTTTCAAAATATGTTCATTGACCATATAAACTTTAAAAATGTTTAAAACACCGAACTGACATACTAACTTTTTGGTAATTTATTTTTTAAATATTCTGAAGGTCTATAAAGATAACAAATAATGAAATGAAAATAATAATAATGAAATTGCAATTTGTAAATTTTTTTTTATCATGAAATATTTTTCAACATTGATAAACAGAATATTATCCTATTTTTGTAATTTATAGGTTGTCCCTGAGTTTTCAATCTTCATCAAGTTTTTTTTTTTAATTATAATTTGTTGTTTTACTAACCTGTGTTTTGAATCCATCGTTGTTCCTTTCGTCCGTAAGTGATGAATAAAGTCTAAGTCACTAATGAACTTTAATAATTTCATTTTCAGTTTATATGTATAAAACGAAGCCAATTTTTATGACATTAAACACAACTGATTAACCCAAGCGATAATTTATTACACCTTGTTTAATTGTAGTGCAATATTTGACATCTAATTAAATTATTTTAATTGTTTTGTGATTAACTGCCCACTGCCGATTCTATTGTTAACCGGTCAACACATTTTGCTTGCAGTTTTTAACAATTTTCTGTCATAAGTGTCATTAATAAACTACAAGGCATTTTTATTGGTACAGTAAATCATAACATATTATCAAATTTGTTTATCAACTTTTAATTGTTGTTACATATGTATTTAAGTTAGTACAAATTGATATCTATATTCCCACCAGCTTTTACATGTATTTGATATACTTACATTTTAGTTTGAGGCAAACATTTAATACTCCTATTACACAGTTATATATAATTACATTGTAATGTCTTGGTTTGTGGTGAAGTAACTTAAAAAGCTATCTATATTGCGGACAACTCAATTAAATATTTGGTACTTAATAATTTGGGAGACAAAACACAAGGGACATCGTTTTTTTGGCTTTTAAAACATCCATGTAAAACAGTACCAAATATTACGCTGGTTTTCATGAAAGAACCGGGTAACATCTCAAATTTAAAGAATTGTTAAAAAAAAAACTAATTTAAGGATGATTTAATTTTCTTTGAAGTACAATTAGTTAATTGTAATATACATATTACATAGTTTCCCCTAAATGTGTTTGCTCAATAAAGATTTAATAAAAGTTAAATGGTTCATAATAACTGTACTGTTATATACTAACTTTGAATTCAAATAATTTAACTTTAAAGTCTGTATAGTATCACTGCAATTTGTACTTTTCGATTTATGATCACACAATTTGTTTTCAATGGTACAATTTAAAAGCAGTGCTGAGAGAAGTAACGCTAGATTTTTTTTCTGTTACCGGGTACCATCTTGAATCGTAAGGTTATATGCTGGTATACAATTTAATTAAGGATGATTAGATTTTCTTTGAAGTACAATTAGTAAATTATAATATACATTTCCAATGGCTTTAAATAAAATTGGATTTTTTTAAAACACAGACCTTTCGCTTAAATGTATTTGCTCAATCTTTAAGTCTACTAGTATATCGTATAACTGTAATTTCTAAGTTCATTTATGAACTCACATTTGCTCTTTTTAATTGGTACACTTGTTTTTCACCAATTTAAGTATACATAAATAAGCTGTTTGTCTGCGAGAGACGAAACACGATTATTATTTGTTTATTTAACTAGAGACATAAACAGATTGAAAAATATCGTTGGAAAAAGTAAAATTTGTTTTCTTATATTGGAATAGATGATTAAAAATATGAATTATTATGGTAATATATAACTATTGTCAAGCTGTTAATTTTTTCGTTTGCATTGGTTCACATTTTTATGTCGTGACCGATAGTACTGACTCATACGGTAAAGTATTTATCATTGTTGAAGGCCATACGATGACCAGCAATTGATTATATCAGCGTCGTTTAAACTCTGATGCATAGATAGTTGTCTCATTAGTAACATCTCTTTACAATTTTTACTGCAGTTACATAATAAATTCCACAAAATAGATATAAAAATGCAGTAAACATGAACGATCTCGACAACCTAATATGCTCAAGTTTTGAAAATTCAATTACCCCGAGTGCTAAACGAGACATCGTGGTGGAACCTATTTTTTTTTAGAATTTAAAAAAAAATCAATAATACGCGCGGATCGGAAAATGCAGTTTATTGTTCATCATAACCTCATACTTTTGTATCTTTTGGAATTGAAATGTTCATGTTTTTTTTTACATTTTAATAACATTATTTGCATATATATATAAAGACAGGACGATAATTCATATGTTTCAATTTTTCTAAGTTTAATTTTGTCCTAGGTCTGACCTCTGAAATATTCATTTTATTGTTGTCGACAAGGGACGTTTGCGCTTTTTCATAGGACATTTGCGCTTTTATAATTGGACACTTGCGCTTCAAAACATTGGACATTTGCGCTTTTACATATGACATTTGCGCTTTTGCAATATTTGGTTGTTATGACATCCCTCCTCTTTTCCGGGGCTAAGTCCGACAGGATTGTAATTTCCTCAGACTTCCCAGTCTACACAATAAATACAAGGGGAATATAGTTCCAATTTTTAAATCCATGACTCAGTCTGGAATAAATCTAGTATAAAATATTTGCGCAACAATTAAATGTTCCGTCCGTTTTTTAGTGAATATGTTAATTTTTCTTACTTAAAATATTAGTATTCCCATTGTCCGTTTTAGTTCTAGCATTACACTTTTTCACGGTACAATTCCATGAAAGATCTTCACTTTTGAGAGTTTGACCAAACAATATGAAAATCCATCATGACATATACATTTTTTACCTTTAATAAATTAAAAGTCTCTACAACTTTAAACTCTATGTCTAAGGCCGTGTTCACATCGGTGCATTACGTTTGCGCGCATTACCATTACATTTGCGCGCAAAAATCATTACGTTTATATTTTTACCTGAGATTACCTGTAAAACAAATGCGCGCAAATGTAATCAAAAGCTGCGCGCAAACGTAAAATATTTTAATCCCCAAATGCGCGCAATTACCATTACATTTGCGCGCAAAAATCATTACGTTTGCGCGCAGCTTACGATTACATTTGCGCGCATTTCTTTGGCAGGTAAACTCGGGTAACTCAGGTAAAATACAGGTAATAATGCTTATCAATTTATTAATTTGCTTAATTATTTGTAAGGATCAGTACCCCTTCCGTTAGTCTTAGTATGTTGTCTCTTTGACACATTCCCCATTTCCATTCTTGATGTTATCATAAGGCACATATTTTGAAAGTATTCAATCGGTATTTTTTTAGGGAAAATAAAGGTAATAATGCTTATTTTTCTATTAATTTGTTCAATTATTTACAAGTATCAGTACCCTTTCTTTAGTATAAGTCTCATAAGGCAGGGACAAAAGAGATAAAACCGCAGATTTTTATCGATTTTCAGACACAATTCAATAAGTCAAAGGTGTATGCAAAATTTTAAGAAAATCCGTGACATAGCCCATTCATATATTGTAACTTGACCTTAAGCTATAACGGAGTTTTTACTTGCTTTTAGAATTCAATATGAATAGTATTATATATAATTTGACTGATAAACATACTATTTTTAAAATTAATAATTGATTAATATGAAAATACAAAAAAAAAAGTTATTTATAACTTAATATAATTTTTATATTTTTACCTGAGATTACCTGTAAAACAAATGCGCGCAAATGTAATCAAAAGCTGCGCGCAAACGTAAAATATTTTAATCCCCAAATGCGCGCAAACGTAGTGCGCCCGTTCACATTGACCTAAATTCGGTGTTGTGTTAGTGTAACTCACACGTAAACTAAACACAATTGCGTTCCCATTGATAAAACTCATGTGAGAACAAAGCTTATGTACAGGTAGCTAAACAAGGTGTATAGATGTGAACAAATGTAATGTGAAACCAGTGTACACTACAGTAAACTAATTGTAAACATGTTTACTCTACACGGCGTTTGGTGTGAACACGGCCTAAGACTTTGTTATTGTGAACTAAATAATGCCAAATATAAGTTGATTTCATTTACGTAATGCTTACTTCTCACTAAAATTACAGGTATACGACTATAGGTAAAAAGCGCAAATGTCCGGTCAATTTAATACAGGTGAATCAAAATTTAAAGCGCAAATGTCCTATCGATTTACAGGTAAAAAGGCGCAAACGTCCTGTGCCCATTGTTGTTCTGTTGTCACTACTAGGATTTTTTTTCCAGTTCTTGATTTTATCTGGACCATCTGCTTTGTAAGATAGAACCATCTGCTTTGTAAGATAGATCTCATTCTGTTATTGTATTTGAAAAGGCGATGTGTTTCCTTATTTCGATAGTTGGCTTTTTTCTTTTTTCTTTTTCGGTTTTCTTCCCTGTGTTGTTTTCCCATACATATTTAATCATCCGACTTAGAGCGTTATATATAAGTGGTTGTCATTTGGGACCTTAAGTATCCCACTTTATGAAACTAACTTATTAAGACGTTTTGGTTTTTCTGTTGACTTGTATTGTCTGTTAGTGCAGCGATGGATGTGTTGTTATTTTCATACTATATGATGTATTTAAACAAGTTCTTTATAAAATTGATAAAATGTAAGCAAACAAGTATTTAATTGATGAATATTTTAATTTTACATTACTAATATAAAAGTGTGTGGGCTAGCTGTACAGTGATGTTTATTATTATCAATTTTCAATATACATGTATATACATATATATATTTTTATCCCGTCTCTCATAATTCTTTTTCGAATGGCATTAATATTTTATATTATTGTATGTATTCTTGTATTATGTTTATATGTATTTTAATATTAATGGTGAGACGTAAATAAACTATTTGTATTGTATTGTTGTATGGTAAACGTCAATGATATAGCACCCAACTACAAAAAAAACGAAAGACATTTAGATGACAATAAAGAGTTGAACAATAGACAGGTGCTTATACATGTACAATAGTGCCAAGCTTAATTGTTTCCATTTCATATCAAAAACTGTGAATAAATTAAACGGAAACAATCAAAAATATGGAATTAACATGTATATTTTCGATATTCGAAAACAGTTACACGCGTTGTTTAATTTAAAAAGAGAAAAAACGGCGGGCGTCTTTAATGGCGAAGAAACTGTAAAGTTACCCTTCTGCAGAAAATTGGATTTCACCCCGGTTTTTTGTGCATTTCCTTTTGCTCAATCTTACGTTCTTGGTGAAATGTTTTGTTATTGCTGTTTGTCGTTTTGTAGTTTTTCGTTTTACTTTGGCAATGGTGTTACCTGATTTTTATTGGATTGATGATTTTTGTTTACCCCGTAATGCCTTTTCTCTCTTTTCTACAGTTTTCATGACTATCAATTTTCCAACCTATACTTTCGTGATGATCCATGGTATTTGTATAGTTATATCCTTTCATCGTACCTACAGGTGTTCTATTTAAAATAAGAATCTTCAATGTTCGAGTTCCAAGTTTTATTTTAATTCAACTTTGAAGACCTCGTGCACAAAGGTCTCTGAGATATATGCAAATTAGATACATTTTAACCATTTACTTTTAAAACATATATACAATAAGGTTGATAATAAGTTGATAAGAATGTGATACTATTTGAATAAACATATAAAAAGGAAAAAAGTGAGACAATATGTGAAACATATATTAAATGCATGAATAAGTAAAAATATGACAGACAACATAATATTATGCCACCTATAGACGTTAAGCACGTTATTGCGTCAATGCCGTGAAATGCGACAGAGCAATTTGATAAATAGCTCTTCTATGAAAACTAACTAGTTCAGCTTTATGAAATTTATATCCATAGATTAGGCAGGTATTAATGTTTCCAAAAATATCAAAAATATTCTTTAACTTTTCATAATAGTTTCAAATAATGATACAAATAATACCAAAACGTCAAAAATATGCGTGTCAGACGTAACAAGTTATTCGCAAAATAACTTTTGCGGGAATTTTTGTGGTCTAATAAAAAGTTTAAAATCCGCGAAAATTCGGATGAATGATAAACGTCTAATATAATTTATGACGCCATTGCTGTTGTTTGTGTTGATCGAACGGTAAAAAAATATTTTTTCAAAAATGAATAATTCTCGCCATGGTCAGGTTTCTGAAAATGGTAAGTTATCAAAATTTATCGCTTTTTAAAATATTAGATGATATAAAAAAAAAAAATTAAAAAATTATTTTACAAATGTGCTTAGATAGACCATTTCAAATCCGGAATTTTACAGCACTCGCACTTCAAATAAAAACGCATTGGCCTCTGGAAAATGTCTTGCAAGATTGTCCAATGTCGAATTTCGCCGCTTTTTACAAAAACACTGTCAGTTTTAACGTCATTTTATTAAATACTCAATTTGTAGCATATAAAACAGTGCTTTTTCGTAATTGTGCTTTCACCCCACAATACGATAACATACTTTTTGATAAGCTGTTAAGTCGAAATGACTTCGTTTTTTTAACAAATCAAATGTCTTGCAAGTTTGTCCACTGAGCAATTTTCTTACGTTCTGAACGTTTTCGATTCGGGACGCTATACGTATATGTGTTTTCAAATTATTTCTAAAAGTTTGTTCTTTGTTTTGGTGTTAAACACCACATCATGTATAAGCGACATTTGTTGTATTTTATTGACCTGTCATCAAAGGTAGGAGAAGCCGCGAACTTAAGTTAAAATAGTTGCAATAACTGTTGATTAGGATCGGAGTCGAACAAATCTCACCACGAGCGTATCTTAAAATTACCATGCTTTTTATAACTTTATATGAACTCATTAGGCCAATCATCCTCCTAGGCCATCGAATTTGAAAGCAGTTCGTATTATCATATGATATATGAACGATATTTCATTGTTTCTAAATAACAAGTACGGTTCGATTTTATGTTTTAAGATCAGAGGACAAAACAAAATAACCAAATTACAAATTTCGAAAATAGATAGAATCATATAAACCACGATAAGAACTGCAATATATAAAAGTAGTTATAATCAAATAGAAAATGAATAATTATCTAAAATGGAAAAACAACATATGGAAATTTGTCAATAAATAGGTAAACTATTAATAACAGAACAGAAGAATTTCATATCCGAGACAGAGAGAATTAAATATTGTAAAGAGATAAAGAAACTAAAAAGAAAAGAGCCAAAAAATAAAAGTTGCAATAAATATAAAGAAAAATACAACACAAGCCGAATCAGAAGTCCGAACAGTTCATTTGCTTGCGTATCTACCAGTAGCAAATATTTCATACATATTCAAGACTTTGAAGTATTCATATCAATCAAAAATGATCACAATCAAAACGAACAAAGTATACTCGACTACCGACGTAAAACGTCAAATTTTGACGTTACCAATTGGGACGCAATATCGTGCGTAACGTCAAAGCACAATTTTGCAAAATTTTGTGGATGCAACAGCGATCCGATGCGATCGGTGTTGAATAATTATGCTTTAACTTATTCTTATCGGGTCTGAATAGATCTTTACCAAGAGTTAACAATTTTACCTCAGAGACATCAAATTCAAGCCTCACATCTCAAATATAACCCTTTTCGATTGGAAGTATGTAGGACATTGAATATTCATTAATGACAGAAGTTCAGAAATTACACAGAAAAAAACAAAACACAGATAGAAAATAAACAGCATTTTTATTACTGTCCATTATCTTAAAGTGAGGCCTTGCACAGAGAGAAAACTCGACTCTCACCTCAATACAAGATTGAGACAGCCTCTAGCACCGGTGTGATGGTGAATTATTTGCAATCTAACGATCACGACACAACTGTGAATTGAAGAATACAGTCACGGAGCAATATCAATAAAAATAAATCTGTCAAAGAAAAAAAACCCATTTACTGTCATAACCATACCGTAGCGCACAAAGACAATACAAACATATAGACAACCGTAGGGCTCATCAAGTATAAGTTACATAACTTTGACGGAAATAAAGTATTTGAATTGCCAATATTTTGGGTAGCATTTGTATGATATAACACCGACACCCGGACGGAAAGAACATACGCGGAAAGCAACTTACTTAATTTACACCATAGTAAGTTCATATGCATACGCTCAAGCGTTTACATTTCAAAATACGTAATTACATATTTATAATAATTGATTACTAGTTCAATGGAAAACTTTTTGGCAAATAGAACTTAAAGTAAAGAAAAAGAAACATTAAAACACATCTGTATAATTTGTAGATCTGGTCTCACTCATCATTTTTGCTTTTTGTAATGTTTCTTTACATGTAAGTTTTTAGAGTTCCTTTAGTTCCCACACTCACAAAAAGGGTAAAATCGTAATTCCTTTAAGGACTACATGTATTTTGTCAATTCTGATCCTTGACCTATATGATATTTACGTCAAGAAGTGATAAAAAACCCTGTTCAAGCTCTGGTTTGCTCTCTGCTTACACACTTGGCTCATTATAGACATTTTGTTCTCACTACTGCTAATTTAGGTCACGGCTGCACCGTATTGACTTCTACCGTAGATATACAAGATGCACGGATTATTTCTATACGATTTGGTGTAACTTTCTCAGCTTCAGATTGCAGACACGGAAATGTATCCATGACTTCTTTTCTCATTTTCAGATCTCGCCTCAGATAAATCAATGGCGTAAAACAACTTCCAATCTTTGTCACTAATGATGGAATTGAAGTCACTAAAGGTGGTAGGGCAGTCGTACTCATTATTGACCAAATCATGGTTATTGCATAGGGCGACCAGCATAACAGGAAAGCAGCTGCAGTATGAAAACAATATAAAGTTAGACGAATTATCATCAAATGATAACACATGGTTTGAGAACTAGACGCGCTTTGTCTATAAAAATCATCTGATGCGCTCGAATCAAAGAGCAATTAAAGTGCGAAGTTGAAGAACATTGAGGACCCAAAAGTTCCGAAAAATTTCACAAAATAAAAAATGAATTTATGATAACTTCATACTAGTTGTCCTAACTAGATTAAAAATGTTAAATACAAATTGGAATCAAAGAGTTATCCTCTTATATGGTATAGACGAAACGACAGATGCATTAAATATGATAGGAACTGCTTTCTGCTTTTAAGCCTTTCCTATCGTGACATTTGACTTTATATGGAATCACATGGCGACTTACGAATGCCTATTATACGAGAAGCTTTGCTTTCTCTACCAAAGCACCAGACATAGCTTTATTATGAGTTCATGCGGTTACCTCCCTGTTTTACATCGATGAAATATTGTGGCATTATAATTTAGTTTTCTTGTGTTACTGTACATTACTTCATTCCGGTATTCGGCGGAGTGTGTGTTGCTCAGTCTTAAGTCTTGTGAGAAGTGTTTGTGGACATCAATTTTGTTTTTTGTTTTTAATAATTATATAAAAAAAGTATGAGATACTAGTAAGTTATTCATATTATAAGCCTACAGATTTACAAATTTTTTCCTTGAAGTGTTTAAATGCCCCAAAAATTGCTTTTGGCCATCCACAAGAACTTGCGGTCATCCGATGTTCAGTACTTCAGTACTTTGATTATACTTGTATTCGTTATTTTCGATACGAATGCGACAATAATCGGCGCTTTCAACATATTCACTCGACTTTGTTCAGCATCAATCATTTCAATATCATATACTTATATATAGCGTGCTTTTTAAATACGGAACGAATTATTTAGTTTACGTACCCACAATATAAACTATCGTAAGAGCTAGTGTTCCTTCCAGGTTCATATTCTTATGTCTATTCACTGATATGGCAGATATGCTGATGTTTCTGTAAACATCAAAAAGATGTTTTCGAGTCTCTGAAACCTTTAAAAGAGTACATTAATACGATATATAGATATAAGAAGATGTGGTAAATATGCTTTTGGAAATAAGTATGGCGTTCATTATCACTGAACTAGTATATATTTGTTTAGGGGCCAGCTGAAGGACGCCTCCAGGTGCGGAAATTTCTCGCTACATTGAAGACCTGTTGGTGACCTTTTGCTGCTGTTTTTTTTCTTTGGTCGGGTTGTTGTCTCTTTGACACATTCCCCATTTCCATTCTCAATTTAAATTATTAATCGATCTGTTTATTTCATAAAAGCTTGTAAAAGAAAAACACATTTTAAAAAAGAACAATCTGCCTCATGGCAATGCCAAGGTAACCTGTCTGCAATTTAAAGAAGAATTGAGGTACGAAAAATGACAGAATGATATCATACTTTGCCAAAATGTATTTATATCTGCTTTTACAAAAAAAAAAACATTGTAAGAAATATAGGTCACCGTTCTTAGTTTCAAGCAAAGGGTTTTGCAAAATTGCCTCATTTTGTAAGGATTATACATGGGGAAAATGTTATAATACGAAAAGAGAATTTTCAGTTTTGAAATTGAATATTGAATTCTTTCAGAAATGAAACCAATAGGTTTTTTTTCTTGCTATATGACAGAATAGAAAAAAAAGATTACCATACCTTATTTTTTTTAGATTAATTAGACAAACCTACGTTTTAAAGAACAAACAATATTTGATTATTATCACCGCAAGGCAATCAGATATTTAGTATGTTTATGTACAGTAGCGATTTACCTTTGAAAATATTTTCCAGTAACAAAACATCATACCAGAAACTGGAAGAAAAAATGCGACGAACAGCAATGTTACTAAATACGATCGGTACAAAACATCTGCGTTTTCTAAATCCATAGAACAGGTAGTTCCTATTCCTTCTAGCACATATTTGTTCCACCCAACTAGGGGACCAACAGCTATAACCAATGACATAAGTAGACTCCCTGAGATGGCGATGATGCTGAATAAGTTAATGGATTGTTCATTAAATTTACGGTGCACTACTGAAATATACTGGTCCACGGATATTAATGTTAGGATAAACATCGTGCACAAGCCACAGCAAGTCGTTAAAAAGCCATAATAGACGCAACCAGTCTCGCCAAACAGCCAGTATCCTGCAAAACTGGACGAGACCACCATAGGATATCCTAGAGATGCCATTATAAAAGCTAAAAGGCAGACTACAGCCATATACGAATTTATTCTAGTCAGTACATATTGGGGCCTGGTAAAGAAAACATACAAGACAGTGCCATTTGTAAATAAGGATATTGACGTAGTTATCAATAGAATACACCCAACAACTAAATTGATCCATGATTCGTGCCGAGATCCTTGTTCAGCTGATGTCAAGTTCAGTGTCCCTTCTGATTCGTTCTGGGAAGAGTTGATCATAATTGTGGTTGATTTCTTCTTTCCACTATATTATATAGTTTCTTGTATTTACTATATTTAGTAGGTCCTTATGTTAGGAGATCTACAAAAACACAAAAAAGACTTATAAAGGAATCATTAAAGTTTACAAAGAAACCGTATATATTTCTGTATGGCATTAATCAAGTATCAATAGAGACTTTCAGTTAAATCAAAATTGGGATTGGAATAGGGGAATATGTCAAAGAGACAACAATCCGCCGGCCAAAGAACAGATAACAGCTGAAGGGTACTAATAGGTCTTCAACGCAGCGAGAAAATCCCCCGACGAGTTTTTTAAGCGAGAATTCTTGCGAGTTTTATTTATGATATACATTAACACTTTATATGATCAAAAGGTATCTAAAAGAAATACCAGCAGCCATATCTACCAAGTGCTTCGCTAAGCAATTTCAGAAAAGTTGATCCCCCCCCCCCCCGAAATGCATTTAGTTCGGTGACTTTTCTACAAATTTGAGAAGTATTGACCCCTTAAATACATTTAGTTCGGTGGCTTTTCTGTAAAAACAAGGAGTATCTATAATTTACGGATTTAATAGACTGAAGTCCTTTGCATGTTTTAAATGACTTAGTCCCTTTTTTCTAATTTCAGGGTGGCTACATAAATGACTCTATGATACATTCTTATTTTACATTAACGAAGTTAAATACTTTTAAAAGTAGTTTAAGTATCAAATTATAAAAAAAGATCTTAGAAAGTTTGCGCAGTTGTATTTTTACCTTTATTTGTCTTTACTATTATCTATTATTGTTATTCATTCAATTAATTAAAATGTTATTTTTCTACAAGATAAGCATACGCCTAACGGAAGAAAAAAAAATCCTACCTGAAGCCAATTTGGAATTTATTGTTCGTCAACTCTGGTGATGCTCTTCATAATATTACCAAGTCATTGTTCATAAATTGAAACACGTGTTTTAACCCGAGGTTCATTCCTGTTTTTGTTGTTGTTATTGAATCAATTATTTCATATAGGTAATCAGCATGTTTACCAGTTATCACATTATTAACCAAATGTGTGAGATAATCGTTCTTGTGTTTTTCTCTTTTAATCTCTGACTAAGGTCAGATACATATCGTTGAATTTATTGTGTTTGCATTTAATAAGAAAAGAAATCGCTTTAAATAACATGGTTTATTTCAAATTAAACTTTGCTTTAAATTTCTATCTCTATGAAAATGAGTATCGTCTGAGGAACATTGATGAAGCTAGAATTTTTTTTTAGTAAACACATGAGGAATGGACAAAATTTTTATTGGCACAACATGAATAAAATCAGAGGATTCCTGATGTTTTGCAAAAAGTTAAAACAGGCATCTAGTATGTAAATATTAAATTTGAAATCATAACATGTTATTCTATCACTGACTTTTGCTTATAAAAATATGTTAGCTTTACCTTATAAGTGAAGTTAATTTTTGTCACAACAGTAGTTGGTCTGAAATACTTGCAGACTAACCATTCTTGTCAATATGTTTTTATTATGCAATTGTTGTTTTTGTTTTTTTAGATGAAAGAGTTCGCGAACTTGTTCATTATCAAATCATTTATGAAAATTGGATATGATATATATTTGGTACCTATTTCCATTAATTGTTCCAAAATCAATACACTCAGCGATATTGTTTTTTGACGCGCAGGTGTTCTCTTAAATAAATCAATTTACTATCCCTAAAGAAGCTTCGATTTACTTACGAAACAGCCTCATATGAAATAGTTCCTTTTTTGAATGAAAATCTAATATACAAAAGCAAAATCTCGAATTAAAAGTATTTTATTAAATTAAATTTTATTGAGACTCAGTCACCGCTTGAACAGCTAAATACACCTGTCCACACCCATATCTAAATTGCGCTAAATTGATGATAATTACAAAACAGTTCATCTTATTATAATAATAATAATAGACGTAATTTTGATAATTTGTGAGAAAGATTGGTTGTCGTCAGTTGCAATCTGTCATATTTATCTGTCATTCATAGTTGTGGTATGAATTTGCATGATATATTTTTTTAATAATTGACAACATTTTGTTATACCCGGCTTACTCTTCAGTATAAGTTCTGCTTATTGTTGAACTTCGTACAATGACCTGTATACTGCACATCTTTGTGCGTTGGTATTTATCCGGAAAATTGTAGAATTGAGAATTGAATCACACCTCCAAATTTTTATACTAAAATCGGTGTTGTAGTGTTTATTTTAGAAATATTGTTGCGTTCTGTGAATATCTTTTTGACCTTAGTTAGAGGCGGATAAAAAAGTGATAGATACCAAGGATGCTACCAAATCATTAGTTTAAAAAAAAACCAAGACAACACCATGATAAGAAAAGGAAAAGAAAAAAGGGTCTGGGTGTAAGTTGTTTTGGTCTTTTAAAATACTAATTATAAAAAACCAAACGAAGCGGAATCGGCAATAGAACTCCAGTTTTCCAAAAAGGTTGACCACTTCCTGATAAGAGAAGTCACTTCTCCATCTCCAAAATCGTAGATTAGGCCCTGTCTAAATATAAGTTCAGAAAAATCTCCCTCTGTAAAGACTACATAGAATACTGAAGATGAAATCCTAAAATTGTGTCGACGCAGTCGGTCTTGCTCCACTTAAAGGTCAAGGGATTTTTCTCATTTTTAAGCTCAACAGTGGTCAAAAGGACAAAATTAGCTATATTCATTTCTTGTCGTCTGTCATCCGTCATGTTTTAACTCTTACAAAAATATCTTATTCTGAAACAACCTGGCAAATTGGAACCAAACTTCAACATACTCCTCGTTAGATTATTTATTTTAAATGATATGTCCGATGATTCCGCCTGGCAAAAACATACTAGCTAAAAAATTAGAGGTGAAATGCAAGTTTTGTCTATCATCTAGAAACTGCTTTAGAAACAAAAAATGACAGCCACAACGAGAGATTCGTCATGTGGAACACTGGCTTTTTGTATAAATTGGTGCATTATCATGAACAGTACGAAGTGCGCACCTTATATTACTTTAATGGAAAATTATGTTGAAAAGGTATTTAGTTTTTTTTTTAAAATAACATTACAAAAAAATAATTTTGGTCCTTCGAGATAGTTCAATACTCTATTGAATTAGCTAAAAGTTATCAACCTCGACTATTTATAATATTCTTTCAATCTTGAAATAAGTTGCCAGCATGGGGACCCGATCTCTTATTAAGTTATTTCAGTAAATCCGCTCTCTCATTCAGTTTTTTTCCATTATTCGTGTAAAATTAAAACATTAGTTCAGCCCTTATATTCACTGTATCCTCATTAACAAACAAAAACACCTTACTCTTTTAAATCTGCTCATGTAGATTCAAGATTCAATATTTCATCATAGTCTTACCACATACAAACATAAAATGAGATTCACATAAATAGATTTAAAACATTAAAACATTTGCATTGTATGCACCAATCTTAAAAAGATTTATGAGAGACTTCTAAGATATAATATAAACATATAGGGGTAAATTCAGTAAATAAATATACGTCATCAGGGACCGCCCATTTAGGTGAGAGCTTTCTGTCTAAAAGTGAAGTCATGTGCTCTTCTGATTGGTAGATAATGTTTGTAATAAATATTTTTTGGTAGATGGATCAAAACTAGAGTTGAAAAAAAAAATGCTGAATGTACTAAATTTTTTCCCTACAGGGTTGAAAAGTAATGAGGGTCAATATAAAAATTCGGTGCTAATCTACATTGTTTGTAAACAAGGCCATGTGAATGCCCAAAAATGCCGCATGACCCTATGTTTTTATTGTTGCAAAAGATAGGGCTACATTTGTACTTTCATGAATGATATATGAAAGTTTTTAATTTCTAAAGGTAAATCAAGTATTATTTCCACACATAGATTAGTACGGAAGCGTATTAGCGCCACACATTTTTTTTTTCCCTATGTTTGCGTTATAACGCAAACATAGGAAAAAAAATAAAAAAAAAAAATGTGTGGCGCTAATACGCTTCCGTACTAATACGCTTCCGTAGATAAGCATTAAAGTCAATGGGAGATTTGTTTACTGAATTTACCCCTATAAACATATTTTTACACATTTATATTTGAAATTTACAATATACATATTTTCTTAATGAGAGTAAAATATTTGTTTCTTTGAGAATTAGTAAAATAAAATACTATTTCTTCTTAATAAAATATTATTGAAAGTTTTGGCAACTATAGCAGCAACATTGTCGTTACTTCTTTTCTTTCATATCTTCCAGTTTCTAGTTTTAGTGGAGCTACTCCACATCTTAATTTAGCAAATGACCTTCTGTTTTTTATTGACATAATATTTTTCAAATAATTTTCAGTACAATAGGTAGTTTTAAACAAGCCCTCAGTTTACTTCCCTCTGCATATGCAGCAACTTTTGTACACCAGTTTGACTTAAAATTATTAAATACATCTTCCTCAATTTATTAGATAAAACTTTTGTTCAATATATTTAATTCAAAATTGTAATTTTGCTCATATTTATACAATTTTAACATCTCTATAACTCTGAAACTCCAGTTATCAATTCTATTATTACACTTTCGTATGGACCACTTAAAATTTTTAAAATTTATCATGTGCGACCCGGGTCCATTATGGAACAATGTCTCAAGACACTTGACCATTGTTAAACGCATGGAGGTTTACAGCCCATATCACCAGCTATGGCATCATTTGGTTTGTTTTTGCCTACATCCATGTAAAATCTCATGCCCCTGTTTTGGACTGCATTTATGCAGGAAAAGTCCCTGGTTCCCAAATTACCTGCACCATAACGAATAACTGACCATATGATTGTATCGTACAGTTTTGATTTTTGTTGTGCTTGAAACCACCATGTGATTTACTCTTCACAATTAACAATGCTTATATTTATATATATATATATTAAACATTATAGATGATACAATACAACCTTGTTTCAACCCAGAATCAACATTAAACCATTCATTCATATTACCATTTACACGTACACTACATTCTACATTAGAGTTTTTATAAATCTTTTTAAGAGTACATAATAGTTATCAAAGGTACCAGGATGATAACTTAGTACGTCAGACACGCGTTTCGTCTACACAAGACTCTCCAGTGACGCTCATATCAAAGTATTTATAAAGCCAAACAAATGTAAAGTTGAAGAACATTGAGGATCCAAAATTCCAAAAAGTTGTGTCTAACACGGTTAAGGTAATCTATGACTGGGATAAGAAAATTCTGTTATAGATAATGCATATTTTAAGGTTTTTCTTGTCGTAGAACACACCGAGGGATGTCAGGATTGATCAAATGAAAGACCGACCGGAGGGAGGTCTTTCTTTAAACAATCCTGACACCCCGAGGTGTGTTCTACGACTAGAAAAACCTTAAAATATGCATTATCTGACTTATATACCGTCAAAAAATATTAATTTTATGAGATTTGTAAAATTTAGTATCTTTTTTTATAAAAAATCTAAGTTTTGTAAACAGGAAATTTATAAAAATGACCGAAGTGTTGACTACTGGGCTGGTGATACCCTCGGGGACGAAATGTCCACCAGCAGGTGCTGTAAATAGTTATCAAAGGTACCAGGATTATAATTTAGTACACCAGACGCTCGTTTCGTCTACATAAGACGAATCAGTTACGCTCATATCCAAATATTTATAAAGCCAAACATATAGAAAAGTTGAAATTTTCCAGTTTGTCAAACAAAAAAACCTCTATTAATTAAGTCATATGCTTTCTTAAGGTGGTACCTAACACTTTAACTAAAATTAATTTGGCTCGTTTAATTTTCTTGAAACTTTGACAAAGTATTTACTTTGACCCTTTCATAAAAATATATAAATTTCAAAAAATTTGAACCAACCGTTTATTCAGAAAAAATACACTGGTTATATAGCAGTTTGACAAACACTTATTTTGATCATTGAAAAGCTAAATATTCCCTTATGAACACAACGTCATTAAAACGTTTTGCTGATTTTACAGAGTTGTCTCCCTGTAGTGTTAGGTACCACCTTAAAGTCTATAACTCTATATATGTTGACAATTTACACTTTTCCGGGTTTCTATTATTAATGTGTTAGTGCTTATATGATCAATTGTGTTTTTGCCTTTCATAAAACCATTTTGCTTAATATCATTAATTATCTCCCTTTCATATAACCATTTGACTAATCTTCCAGAGCACCTGATTTCACTCCCGGTTTTTAGTGAAGTTCGTGTTATTTCTTAATTATTATTTACAACTGTTGATGTAAATGTCCTTTGGTTTTGTGAGTCTTTGTTTACTCCTTTGTTTGATTGTTATTGTCTTTCATTTAAAATACTACAATACATGTTGTATGCGATTGGAGCTAGAGTTATGACCCTATAAGAGAAAGGATCTCTAGGGTCTGATTTAGAACATTTTGGTATTGGGGTTATAATTCTGTTATTCCACATATTTCATTCATGACCAGAACTGACACATAAGTTAAATAATTTATGTAAAATAGAAATAATAAAAATATTCTTGCTTGAATAAGGTCAATACTTGCACTTTTACAATTTTTTGCATTCATTACAACTTTATGAACCTCATCAATCGTAATTTTCTTATCTAAATCAATACACATAATGTTTTCTTCAATATTACAATTTTCAACCTTATTATACTCTGCCTTGTATGTATGTAGAGGCTACATTTCTTTTTAAAGATAGCAGTGAAAAATCAATGCAAGAAAACCTCCATTGTTTCGGACGTTAATCAATCAACAATCAATTAATCAATTGTTTGGTTTTTTTTGCATGTTATCCGGGTTAAACAGTATCAAATAACAAACAATCTTGTTTTTTTTTATTATTATTGTAACATTACCATGAACATATATTTTTGATTTTTTTAGTTTATAAATTTATAAAAAAGATTCATCCAGCATCTACATCAGTAAGAAATATATTTGGTTTGGTTTATGACGACGTGTTTATTTATAAACATGGTTTTGCGTGCAAATCAAATTACATAAACTGCTTGATAAATGAATTAGGTATAGACGATTCATTTGTAAACTAAACAAATACCCCCCCCCCCCCCCCCCCCATCGACACTTATTAAAGAGGAAATCCGGGATAATCATACGTCTGTTATTTGATCCTTTGGAATTTTACCCAAAGATGAATAACTGAATCTTCATCACTGTGTTGGATACCTACAATACATAAGAGTCTTTACACACAAAGGTATATTGATGGGTCTTCCAAGTGCGTCACGGAACATCTTTTAAAATTATTAACGTAATTATTATCGGCTTAAAAGTAATTGAGAAACTGCCTATATTCTATAGGTAGCGGGAATCAGATGTCGATAGTAAAAAATTCCAAAGATATTTTTTTAGAGTACACACAATCGAAGACTTTCATTTTGTACTTTATTTGACCTTTTTAACTTTTTGGGATTCGAACGTCACTGATGAGTCTTTTGTAGACGAAACGCGCGTCTGGCGTATACTAAATTTAGTCCTGGTGTCTATGATGAGTTTATTTATTTGCAATAGTATTAAAATATTTGACGTTTTTTACACTTACCACAAGTATTCCCAAGTCCAAACTAGTTAAAAGACCAATTGATAGAGTTGGTATTATTTTGTTTCATAAAAAGAGTGGTCAAAGTAGATACAAGTATCTTGTCTTAGAGAGGTACGAATAAAGGCAACAGTATTATACCGCTGTTCGAAATGCATAAATCGATTGAGAAAAAAATTTAAATCCGGGTTACAAACAAAACAGTCATTATCATGAATAAGTCACGTTCGGTAATTAAAAGATAAGACGACGTAATGACAAACCACAATCTAACACGTTGTCAAAATGTCCTTAGTTAGTATGGACAGACACATCGGACGGATCAACCAATTCGTGATGGTGTCCGTAAAATTTACGGAGTGACATTTTTAATCTGTCCTCCTCATAACTTTGTTCGAGCAATTACTGCTTTAGGAGCACACTCCTGTATATAAAGTCAGTAAAGTGTGAACATGCACGGGCATAACGTATCAACTGAGATATGTACACACCATAAGAAGGGGCAGAGGATATGGTTTTGCTGAGAAATGGGAAGTTGATAATGGAAAGTTAAAATCGTCCCATTTATCATAGATTTTAGTGTGAAGTCGTCCATCTGTGTCCAGATCACTCCGGTTAAAAAAAATATTCTCCGATTCAAACAAAGAAAATTCTCTCCGATTCAAACATTATTAAGATGCTTGATTTCTTAATTGACGACATATTGTAACGTCGGGAGGACGTGTTTTTCAACAAAATATCGGCATTTCAATGAAGACCATTACAGAACAGGTAACACTTCCAATTCTCGATGGGTTTATCGTGGTTCGTGTTGCTCTGTCACTGGTTTATAACTGAAAGTTTTATTAAATATTTTTGTTTTTCTAATTGTAATTGTTTGGCCAACTTGTTTTGTTTGTGTTAAATATATTGTAACTGATTTGTTTTTATGTTAAACATATGGTCGCCTGATTTATTTCTTCTTCTGTGTTGTTTCTAAATTATCAACGCCTTCACTGCCTATTACATATCTATCATTTATTACGCCTATCTCATTATTTCTATACACCCCTTTTACCAATCTATTAATTTAATATTGAGAAATGAATAAACTCCTATATCACAATTATTAAACGTTCTTTTAAAACTACACTCCAATCACAAATTAAACGTTCTTTTAAAACTACACTCCAATCACAAATTAAACTCAAAATCAATTTTTTTAAGCGGATTGCAGGTGGATATCTACATGGAAGGATGTATGATAAGATGCATTATTTGATACCGAGATTGGATAATAGTGTAAACTTCAATCCTTTAAAACTCCATCAGCAGTGGCATCGACCCAGTGGTTGTAAATGAACACATCATAGACCTGGTATCTATGTTGAGTTTATTTACAACCACTGGGTCGATGCCACTGCAGGTGCAGTTTTAATTCCCCGAGGGTATCACAAATCCAGTAGTCAGCACATTTGTGCTGACTACTGTTCTGACATGGATTATCACTCTTCAGCTTTGTACTTTATAGTTTATTTGGCCTTTTTTTTTTGGATTCGAGCGTCTCTGATGAGTCTTGTTGTAGATGAAACGCGCGTCTGTCGTAAATACCAAATTAATCCTGGTATATATGATCAGGCTATTTAAGATCATGGTAATTTTAGTTATAAATAAACCGGTGGATACAATCTGGACGCATACGCAGAACTGTCATGACATGTTATACCTAGTTTTGGAACAAAATAGATATGTGCATAATCCAAAAACAATTTTTTCACTCTTATGAGGTTGGTTGACTGTTATGGAATAACTGTGTCACATATGATTGTGGATATGCCCCAATAAATAGAGAACATATACCAAGACGCACATTCAATATCATAATTTGAAATTAAACTGAAAACACTTTGACGAAAAAAAAGATAAAAGAGACAATCAACAGTATACTAACACAAAACAGAAAACTAAAGACTGAATAACACGATCCACCAAAAAAACAGAAGTAATTTGCCGTAACCGCAATCTGATTGGAGACAAACTGCATTAGCTTGATTAACTTTTATCTTCCTTTTGCATATTTAAGCAATTAAAATATTTTTAAATTAAACTGCAGTTCCTCGATTGTTCTACCACCAAATGAATTTTATTAATAGATTTGTACATGCATGTGCCACAACTAAGAAGACACTGTACCTCTTCCGGAGCAACTGAGTACACCACTTGTTTTTGGCACGGTTCGTGGTGCTCAATTTTTGTTTTTTTATGCAGTGTTTTATGCGAGTGTATTCGCCTTTCCATCGTTTTTGTATTTTTGTCATAGCATTGTCGATTTTCATCGACTTACAAGAGTTTTTAATGTCCCTCTGATATCTCTGCCTTTTGTTAAAAAATTAATTTAAAAAATACAACATGTAGCTAAACTTTACTTGCAAAAGTTTTAAGGAAGATCTATATATAAAGGCAAAGCCGATGATTAGTAAGCTTCTGAACTCATTACACCTACATTGGCTTAAATATTTTGATACTTTTGATAATATACAAAATTATTTTACCAGATAAAGAAAAATTTCAAATGAAACATTTCGCAATATTTCAAATCGTTATAAAGTATAACTAGCTAAAGATAAGATACAATCTTGTTAACTATAATAAAAATGATCAACAAAGACTGCCGATGGTTAGATTAACCGATATAACCATAATAATTAAAATATTTTTCAAATTAGAGATACCAAAAAGAAAAAAATAACAAAATACTAAACTCCGAGATATTCACAATATTCACATGAATGTTTAGTGTTTGAGACCAGATGACAAATTATACAATAAGTTTTGTGGGAAAAATCGTTGCAAATAATAAAACCAAAAAATTTCATAACAACAAGCGATAATTCAACTGATCTTCATTTTATTCATTATTTGAACCCGAAGCAGCTTTTTGCATTCGAACCACTATTGAATTGCTTCAGTAATAAAATATTCTGTAATATATATCGATGGCAATAACAAAAAACAAAAATTCATAAAAAAATAATGTATCCGAGAAAAGTTTTAATATATTGGTGCTTGGTGTTTTCGAATAGTGTTTCCTAAACTACGGTTTCATTTATGGTTTGTCCTAGGCCTGTCTTACTCCTTTTAGACATTTTTTCCGGGTTACAGCTACTTTTTGTTTTTGTATGTGCTTTTGTAGATAATGTATTAACATTACTAGCATTACTAGCAGCTGGACGAACTATTTCTTTCTGATTGAATATAAAGTTCTCTGATTCTGACCTCAGACACTCAAAGTGTTCCTTTACCACTCTTCGCATTTTCCGATCTCGTCCCATGTAAACCAATGGTGTAAAGCAACTGCCAAGTTTTGTCACTAATGATGGAATTGAAATTAGTAGAGGTGTTAAGGATTTTGCATCCACTATTGCCCAAATCATGGTAACTGAATAGGGTGCCCAGCAAAGCAGGAAGGCAACTGCATAATTAAAAAATAAAATATAACTTTAAACGAACAAATTCTTTGATTGAAAAACATAAACAATTAAATTGTTACAAATATTTGCTGAGTACTAGTAGAATGTTCTTTAATATCACATTAAACACGAACTATAATACAGAATCATTAAAGCATGTTGTATACATGCAGGCATCAAGACTGATGCAACTATTTAAACAGTAGTCGGGTATCATTTCGAAGCATCTTTTTTTAGAATATGTTTCTTTAATTTTTGACCGGTGTTTTTTTTAATCTTCTCCTTGCATTGGTAACTTCATATATATTTTTGCACAAAGCTTTCGCGTGATCATTCAAAAGGGATGAATCTAATTCAAAAAGTTCATTCTGATGTGAAAAGGTTCTGTAATTTAACCTATCCCTTTACAAAATTTTTAATTGTTTGAAATACTAAGGGTTTTCTACCTCAGACATAGATTACCTTAGCTGTTTTTAGCAACACTTTTAGGAATTTTGGATCGCAATGCTCTTCAACTTCGTACTCGTACTTTATTTGGCTTTAAAAAATAAATTTGATTCGAGCGTCACTGATGAGTCTTTTGCGTCTGGCGTATATTTAAAATTTAGTCCTGGTATCTATGTTGAGTTTATTTGAAGATTTGAAATCACATGAAAACAGAAAAAGGTTTGGAAAGACTCATATTTACAAATTCTTTTGGAAGATTTTCAACGAACTAAAGAACATTCAGAAAAATTATTATTTTAATGTCAACCTTCACAATTGGAAAGACTTCATTGTTATGTGCGACATAGTGTTACCGCGAGCGTTAATTGGGACTGGTCAATTACGAGAAAGGTAAAATAAAGTATATAAAAAATATCAGCAATTTAGTTTGTTAAATTTCATATTTTCCCCGAGATAAATCTTTATGTAAAGTGAATCAGCACTATTATTGTTGAAATCCCTTCACAATTCTTCAATTCTGTTAATTTTTTATTGGCATTATTTTATGCAGAAAGAACTTTGTGAAAAATTTAGTTCAAAGAAATTAAGAGAATTAAGCCTCATTTTTTATTTCTACGCATATCCTAACTGATTTTTTTTTTTTACCTCAATACATATTTTTGTTAATTTCAACATAACTCGTAGCAATAATGTGAAATATTTAGTATAGATTGTAAGTTTTAAACTTACCCACAATATAAACTAAAGTCAGTGCTAGTTTTACTTCCAGGTTGATATTCTTTTTTCTTGTCATTGACATTGGCGTATCTGTGTGTTTGTTGCCCGGAAAAAGATTTTT
The DNA here is from genome assembly GCF_036588685.1 of Mytilus trossulus. NCBI lineage: Eukaryota > Metazoa > Mollusca > Bivalvia > Mytilida > Mytilidae > Mytilus > Mytilus trossulus. Next base: position 61,315,253 of record NC_086373.1, read on the forward strand.
CCTAGTCTCCATCACCTTACAAAATACGTTAAAAATTCATGTTTAATTGCTTATTATATTTCATAGAAAGAGTGTAACACATATTAACTTGTAGCAGTTTAAATCTTCTTAAAAGCAATGCACATTAGAACTTTTATGGCCATAGGCCAACAAAATTCTGAATCAGTTTTTGTTAAGAGCATATTACTTGAAAATGTTTGGTAAAGCAAACGAGATACCTCATACTATCTATGTTTTTTTAATTTATTTTGAAAGTGCAAATATTAGTCGAACAGTCTAACAGTTTCTTTTATTAATTTTCTTCAATATTGTAATATCGTTATTGGAACTTATTAAGCGATGTTATTTTAAAACTAGTTCAATAAAAATTACTACATGTATATGTATGATGGACTCGCTAAAATGATTCTTTCTTCCGATGGTCTAATTAATGACTTTCACCAATAGGATTCTTTTTAGACTTCATTAAGCCTGTACGGAATGTTGAGTCTGGTTATCGGGTGAACCGGTTATCGTAGGCGGCAGTATTTAACTAACAGCCGTGGTTATATAAAACAGCGTCATACAGTAGATAGATCTTTTTTTTTATTAGGGATGACCTCAGGTTCTCAAAACGGGTAGACTATCTTGCTCCACTATTGACACCCCGTCGTATTGATCATGGTATGAAATTTTCAGTGATGTCACAATCAAAGAAAAGAAAACTAGATGACCGTTACTAAATATGAAACATATCCATCGTCATCTTGTGACATATATATTCCATTATGTATCACTGTCCATAAAACTTTGGAAAGGGTGTGTTCATCTTTACCACTTGGGTAATTTGGTTCAATAGCTTTTCTTAATAGCAGCAACCATGTACTAAGGAAATCATGATAAGAAACGCAAGTTCTAGAATGCCTTATCTACTGAGAAAATTAAACGCCGTATGCAGGCGCTGCTCCCAACTTGTATACCCGAGGAAACTTTCAGATACTAGTATGTAGACGGGTGCCACATGCGAAGCAGGAACTGCTTACCCTTCCGGAGCACCTGAGATCATCCCTAGTTTTAGGTGGGGTTCGTGTTGTTTATTCTTTAGTTTTCTATGTTGTGTCGTGTGCACTATTGTTTGTCTGTTTGTCTTTTTCATTTTTAGCCATGGCGTTGTCAGTTTGTTTTTGATTTATGAGTTTGACTGTCCCTTTGGTATCTTTCATCCCTCTTGTATATATGGATTTTGCATCAGTTCTTTCTCTAATTTAAATTTGTATATCTTTTTTTGTGAATTTACATCAATAACACACAGGTTGCATTCAACTTCTGTCATTATTTATCATCGACCCACCTATTATTTTCACTTAAATTAAACTTGCGCTAATTTATCCAGAAGATTTTAAAACGCAATAATTCAATGAACAACGATAATTTACCTTCGAAAATATTTTCCAGTAACAAAATCCCATAACTGCAAGTGGTAGAACAAATGCGACAATCATCAATACCGTTAAATATGATCGGGATAAAGCATCTGTCAATTCGAGATCGGGAGAACAAGTGGTTCCTAATCCTTCTCGTACATATTTGTTCCATCCAAATAATGGACCCATAGCCAGAATTACTGAAAAAAGTATGCTTCCTGATATGGCAGAAATGCTAAATGAGTTTATGGATAGTCCATTAAACTTACAAAGCACTACCATGAGATACCGGTCCACAGATATCAAAGATAAAGTAAACATAGTGCACAAACCAAAGGTCGTCATTAAAAATCCATAATACATACAACCAGCATCACCAAAGAGCCAATATCCTGCAAAACTAGATGAGATAACCATAGGATAACCAATAATTGCCTTTGTAAAAGCCAGTATACAAACGACAGCCATGTACGAGTTTATCCTGGTCAACATGGATCGCTTTTTGATGAAGAAAACATACAAGCAAGTACCATTTGTAAATATTGATAATGTAGTAGTAGTTAATAATATGCATCCAACAACTAAATTGATCCATGATTGTCCAAAGTCCTGATCTTCAGATGCTAAATTCCATCTGCTAACTGATTCGTTGGTGGTATTGTTTATCATGGTATACGATGATGCATTGTGGGTAATGTTTATCGTTGTTGACGTTGACTCATAGTTGGTTATGTTTATGGTGGTTGACGTTGATTCGTTATGGTTGGTTTTAATCATGATTGACGGTTGATTTCCTGCTAGCTGCCTTAAAAGTTAAGCCCAGTTACTTTTAAGAAGGTCCATTGTTAAGACATGATCTACAAAAATATATAAATGTCATATCATTTAAATATACCAATTTGAAAAGTTTGTTTAAATAAAATGTTTGATTTCGTTGTGTTTTATTTTCTACTTCAAATGAGGATATATCTGAGACTAACAGGTCTTCTTTAGTCTGAAATCGCACGACTTTTTAGAATAGATAGGAAGTCTAAGTGTTTCACGTATTTATAGTTTGTTTTGATTACTTTTGGTTTATTAAGAAATCCATGACTTGACTAGATATTTTTTTTATACACAAACTACATGTATACCTTTGAAATACACATGCTACAATTTAGAGAGAAAATTAAATAGACGAGAAAATTAAATTGTAGTATTGTTTACGGAAAAGTAGTTTTGCTCAATGTCATCTAATTTGCTTATTTTTAACAAAAAAAACATTAAAAAGACAATTTATCTGGATATCACAAATTTGTTGTCAATTTACACTTCTAAATATGTAAATTTTGTCCTTGGTTATCCGATTTTAGAACAGTATGTTTTCTTGTTGAGTGTATTAATATCTTAATTGTAGTAATCTTGACTGTGTTGTTTACCTTATCGCCACCAATACTTAATATAGACGTCCGAATTGCGTCATAATAAAATTAACTGTATGTTTTGTACGTATAACGGACTTTTAATGAGCGGTAGAAAATGTTTCATATTTGAGTTATCTCCCATTTGCCAAGACTAATGCAAATAAACTAAAAACAGATATAAATAGTAAAAGTATATATAAATAGATTGTTTGCTTTTTTATTTGTGTATTTTTATAGAATATTTTTACCTATAGATTTGTTTTTGAAATATTTTTGTTTAATATGTTTGCATTTATATGATTTGTCACAAACTTATACATGTATATGTTCAGATGAAACTAAATAAAAAAATATTTGAATTGAATTGATATTGTGAATCTTAGAAAAATCAACAGTTTCATTATCATGTGTTTAATGATTCAATTGCAACCTAACTGTGAAGAGGCTCCGATTTGAGATCCTCCCCTAAAAAAATGAAAAAAATACAAGCATCAATGAAAATTTCAGATAACAGATATCCTATTTATATTTAACTTTTTCTTTCTTCGAAATTCATAGAATTGGATTTTAGTAGCAGATCTTTAATTGCTTCTCTCATATTAATTAAATACATGTAACTAAAGACTCGGGTAAAAAGTAAAATAACGGGAATACCGAACTCCGAGGAAAATTCAAATCGAAAGTCATGATCAAAATAAAAAGATCAAACACATCAAACGAATGGAATACTCGAGACTTGGTACAGTCATTTCATTATATAGAAAATGGTCTACATGTAGCTAAACCTCTCAGTTGTATGACAGTCGCATACAAATCTATTTAATTGACAATAATGTGTGACCAAAGCAAACTTTTACATAATAGGTAAACAATCTTAAAAATAGAGGTACAGCAGTCAGCATTGTGTTATAATCATAATCACTATAAAAATACTGATATGTCGTCAAAGAAAAACAAAATGGCATATAAATAAAGCACGTCAGCAAAAACGATAGACAAGAATACAAAAATGTACCACGGCTCAACAACACATAGACTGGATGCATAAGTACCGAATCACGTCACAAGGATATTACCAAAAAGGAACCATTATGAGTCATTACCCAGAATATATACATTAAGACCATCTTGTATTACTGAGACAAAAATGCAGTTTAGGCATAAGACAATATTTGTAATTTATCGTTGAGTTGTAATCTATAATAAATCATGTGAATTACCCGTTTGGACAATGCGTTAACGAAAAATACATATAAAATCATTATTTTATCCTTGGTTGTTATGAGACGCGTTAATTGTTACTAGGGTGCTCTCTTCGAGGTCCGTGCTCTTAGTATATAAAGACACCGATCCATTGTGTAAGCTTCCATTTGTTGTTGTAAGTTTGTCATTTATTATTTGGCTGTCGACGAATAACAATCGCTTCTTCAGGAATACCAGAAATAAAGGAATTAGAATTTGAAGCTGGAAAGTAAGTTTGTAAACCTAGTTGAGTTGAAAGCGTTGTGGTTTTGAAGCAAGCGGTTTTTAAAGTCTTTACGATTGTTGCAAGCTACCGGGTTGTTCCGATACTGTAATTTCCCTCAGGAATGGTCGCAGTCCCTCGAACAGGTGGTTTGTAATAGTCTGGTGACTTTTGTGCTTCGGAGACTAGGTATTACAATTATTGCAAGCTACCGCGTTGTTCCGAAACTGTAATTTCCCTTGGGAATGGTCGCAGTCCCTCGAACAGATAGCTTGTAATAATCTGGTGACTTAGGTGCTCCGGAGACTAGGTGCTTCAAAACTAGTTGTCTCAGGAACTAGGTGCTTCAGAGACTAGTTGTCTCAGAGACTGGGTGTCTCAGAACTAGGTGTTTCAGGAACCTAGGATTTTTGAAGCTTGTTCTTAAGTTTAATATAATTGTTTGTCAAATCAGTTGGGACCTCGGAGTCAGTGAAAGGATCAAGGATAAATCGAGGTTCTAGTTTTCAGACTACTGTTTGATACAAAGTTATTTGTGTAAATAGTGTTATTTCTTTATTAAGTTTCAAAGTTGGTCTTGTAGTTTTAAGTAAAGCCTCCAAGTTGTAGTTAGGTTTTTTGAGTTAATTAAAAGATTGATATTGGAGTATCTCAGATTCTGTGAAAACGGATACGAACATATAGTTCATTAGCCAAACACGTTACATTACTTGTGAATATAAAAAAGAAGATGTGGTATGATTGCCAATGAGACAACTATCCACAAGAGACCAAAATGACATGTCAGACATTAACAACTATAGATCACCGTACGGCCTTCAACAATGAGCAAAGCCCATACTGCATAGTCAGCTACAAAAGGCCCCGATAAGACAACGTAAAACAATTCAAACGAGAAAACTAACGGAAGTTGATACGGAATATGTATCAACAAAAGGAATTTTAATCAACAAGGTCTTGGTATCTTCCAATAAACTTTTTTTTTAATTAAAAGGACTAGACGTTCTTTGACATACTATTAACACTGGTTCATCAACTTTTTTTTAATTAAAAGGACTAGACGTTCTTTGACATACTATTAACCCTGGTTCATCAACTTTTTTTTTAATTAAAAGGACTAGACGTTCTTTGACATACTATTAACCCTGGTTCATAAACTTTTTTTGAATTAAAAGGACTAGACGTTCTTTGACATACTATTAACCCTGGTTCATCAACTGTGGCACAGACATTGGTGACGTTTGATAAAGTCCGGGTTGCAGCTGCAAGCCTGCAATCAATAATTTCAGATATTTTTAAATCATTTTTTGAAACAGAAATATCTTTCTTCATTGAAATCTCGATTTTTTTTTTTATAAACAATGTTTTCATAACTATATACAAGTACATGATATATAGAAAAGAATAATCAATGATAGTGTTATTCTCATTCATCGCTCATCAATTGTGGCACGCGTACAAACATGTTCATCACATTTTGCCATTTATGCTTCCCAAAACATACAGATTTAGCATAAAATTATCTATGTTATCATTTAACTCAAACTTAACAAATTTTTTTAATCTCTTAGAACGGTCTCAGATATCGTAAATCAATTTTAATCTAAATTTTCACTTAGGTTCTTTTTGCATTTATTTGTTAATTTAACAGCAGCCCATAAATATTGGGAAGGAGGCTGTTAAAATATCTTAAGAGTCAGAGAAATTTGAAATTTTCTGAATTTTAATTATTTGAACGCACTTTATGGCATCTTAAAATATTTACTATATTCTTCAGTATAATTGAATGATTAGTTGAATATTTTTGTTTGCTAAATGGTCAGAAAAAAACATTTCTTTCATATTCGAGACGAAAAGAAATTAGACAAATAATGATATTTTGCAGAAATAGCCTATCTGGATGAAGAGTGGGTATTGGACAACACTGTTGATTGGACCTCTTGTTTTTTTACTTTCAAGCTATTTATTCCTTTTTGCAGCACTGACATAGTCTTAAACTGGTAAAGATAACTTAAATCGGAAAAATCGGCTTCGGATTTAGTGTCAGTTGCGGATCAAGAAATTTTCATTAGTGGGGCCCACTGACTGACCTAAGAGGGGTCCCGCTCCATTGATTCCCAATGAAAGCAACCATATTTTTTCCCCAAAAGGGGGCCCCTCCCCCCTAAATCTGCTTCTGAGTGTTTATCCGATCGGCGATTACCATTCCGCACTGCTAAATCCTCTTGTGGATCTCAATGACAGATGAGGGATCCTAGCCTGACATTCTGGTCCAAACGAATACTTCGTCTACTGTAGAGCACTGAGCCAGAATCCCAGGCTAGGAGAAGTCAAAGTAGGCATTTTCTCTCATCTTCGCCTGTTAATAGGACAACTGTGAATATCAGTATTCACAATATAACTTTAACATTTTTGTGTGTCGGCTATTTAAAAAAAAAAGTCAGATCTTTTATTCTTTCTGTTTAATTCATTCATATTATTTACAACCTCTGGATGAATTTTAGCTTGATGTATTTTATAAACATCAATAAAAATTAAAAAAAATCAGTTCTAACTTAATTTATTGTTATAACATGTATTTTGTTTGCCTAATATAGTCCCAAGTGTTGACAGTGGGTTACTTGCCATTAATTTTTGTACCCCTCCTAAATTTATTTCTCCATGTTTAATGCCTCAAATTGCAAGAAGGGGGTGAAATTACACTGTAAACACATTTGGGTCCAGAATTTAAAAGGAGAGTAGTGATTTGGTCCAGCTGAAAAAGGTTAAAAAATAGCACTTCTGAAGCTGTCAAAAGATTTCAAGACACCCTAAACATAACATTGTCCATATTTTGAGTTAGAGCCGATGAAGCTTAAGTTTTCTATAATTTTGATATATTTTGTCCCAAAAGTAGTACAACATATTGAAAAAATTTAATTGAGAAAGCGCAGGTGGGATTTTTAAATTTTTCATTAATGTTCTAAAAGAAATGCACTACGAAATAATTGTGGTCTCGGACCATAAGGTCGCATGGTTCTGTATTGCCCTTTGTTTTCTGTCTTAATGGCACACACGCGCATCTAAATCTTTTCAAATCATTGTAAAAAAACCTGAAAATTGAAAACTTTTAAACTGTTGAAAGTCATATGTTTTGAGCAAGTTGGCTCTGTCTCTTGAAAAATATAAAATTCATCGTGAGTTAAATAAAAAGTTTGACCAAATAAGACCGAACACGACTGTGTATGTATGCATTCGACCCACTCAACGGAAATGGGAACCAGGATCAGCCTAGATTGTGGACTCCAACAGTAAAAATATTACTTACTCAAGCGACACTTTATTAGCGGAAAAAGTAGGAGAAAAACGGTGGAAAATAGAAAAAACAAGTTTTGCAAATGTTAACGATAAGTGAATTGTATGAAGTATTGTACATTCTGTATAGTTTTATACACTTACGCTGTTCCTGTGCAGTTCACTAGACAATAGACTTACAGAGAAAGAGTCAACGACTCATTATTTAAAGCAACTGTAATGATAATATATAAAGGCAATGCAAGCTTTAAATGTCATGTGGTAGTTTATGTCTGCATTAAAACTAATGTAGGGTATGGTTCTCGTTATTGTGACCGTACACAAAGACCTCAAAAAGACATCAATATTAAAGTGACCGTGTAAACGATAAACATCTGTCCACATGGTATGTTTACAATAAAAAAAAATCAAACTTCAAATGATCCATCTGCAACTATGTTATAGCCCAAAAACCTACACCCGTACAAAACAAAAACTTGATTTTTTTTTCTTTTGAGTATTAAAATGAATCTGAACAAAACAATTATTTTTGAGATTATTGTGATCAAACTTGCACTAATAAGTTTCTTAGGTTAAAATTAAGATATTTACTTTACCTTATAAACGAATAGATGCAAACTATCTTATCTTGTTATATAAATTTTGATATGTGATATTATTTTATTTTGTTAACAGTGCATACACAAATAAGTAAATATTCAGAAATTTCCCAATTATCAGATAATTAATGGAAGGTAGGTATTTTACAAATTTTCATGTCAGTAATTATTTCCTCGATTTGACCACAATCAATAACATTTATAGTTGTATTTTGTGATCAGCAGCTGTTCGATTCTAAATAAATCAATTCATAATTCACTACAGCTGTATATCTAACGTTGCTGTAATCACAAAACTGCGCATGTCTGAACAAAAAGGAGGAACAACGTAATAAGCTTAATTGATATGCTCAAGCGAGAACAAGACTTAAGTGATCTAAAAAAGTATGAATTCTGTATTACACCTGTATATATCATGGACCAAAGTTAGTTATAAAGCTAAACAATTGCATTTATTACTCTTTTTTGCAAGTACAGAAAGAGACTTTTCGAACTTCTCTTAAAGTGATTTTTACTGCATGCAATTGCGTATTGATGTGCGTTTTTTTAGTCCACATTGCCCAGATGTAAAGGGGGAGGGTTGGAATCTCACAGAACGTGTTCAACTCGCCTTTTTTAAGGAACCTCTGGCATTTTTTAGTTTTGTATGTTTCTTTTTTTCTTTCGGTTCATTTATATGTTTATGAGTTTAGGGTGACGGGGATTCTCTACATTGTGCACATGTTTCTCCTTACTATTTAACCAAATGACAGGAATATTGCGAAAATTGCCAATGAAAAAAATTGCCAATGTGTTTATTATGTGTTGGCAGACAGGTACACCTTACACTTGTTCGTTTGTCTTTGCAGATTATTGCTGTACTCTACTGTTGGTAATATTCATTTGTCAGTCGTGGCTGGGTACTTATGCATACTATCATTGTGTTATTGTACTATGGTAAATTTTTGTATTCTTGTCTTTCATGTTTTGCTAATACGCTTTGTCTATATTCCTTTTCGTTTTCTTTCTTTAAATATTTGTTAGTTTTTATAGTGATTAAGATTATATACAATGTTGTACCCATATATTTTATGTGGTTCAGGTCTTTTTTTAATGTTTCGTTTTTATATAAATTATGGCGTTGGTTTTCCTGTTCGAATGTTTTTACACTAGCGATTTTTTTTCCCATTATAGCTTCCTGTTTGGTGCGAACCAAAGCTCCGTGTTGAAGACCTTACTTTGACATATATAGTGGTTTACTGTTACAAATTGTGACTTGAATAGAAAACTGTCTCATTGTTACTCATACCACATCTTCTTATATCTAGAAACGAGATACACTATTCATTTCCTGCATGAAATGATACTAGTAGTACTACCACCCAATTAGCTGTAAAATTACATCTTTTTGTTTGGTGCATCAATGATTTACAGGATAATAGTCTTACTATGTAAATAAGATACTTGGTTGCAAGAACAAAATGGGCTGATAAAAATAACAATCATATTTAAAACAGATATATATTTTTCGTTCATTTTTTGTACATAAATTATGCCGTTAGTTTTCTCGTTTGAATTGTTTTACATTTGTCATTTCGGGGAATTTTTATAGCTGGCTATGCGGTATGTTAAGGCCGGCCCGTACGGCGACCTATAGTTGTTAATTTCTGTGTTATTTCGTCTCTTGTGGAGGGTTGTCTCATTGTCAATTATACCACATCTTTTTTTTTATTCACAAAAGACACCGAAGTTCCGGAATATAAGATTTCAACATAATCAGATATACAACAAATACATGTAAATGTTTTTGATATATGTGCATCGATACTTACGGAGCAACAGATGTTGGTGAAGTACATATATACTAGTCAACAAAAGAAACGATACACGACTTTGAAATAAAATTTATCAAAAAGTAATAAATATAAAACAAAATGAGATACATTATTTTAAATAGCTTTCATTTGCAATGTATTCTCATGTGATAATGAAAATCAAAAATTGTCGGAAAGTATCTAAATTCCGTGTAAACGATCATAGGGTGCAAATTAGTTTTGCGGAAAGTTGAATAAAAAAATCGACACATAATTTTCCAAGTACTGAAAAAATTTCAAATTTGTTAAAAAATATTTAATATGCTTATTATTATGTTGTAACTAATTGGTTGAAAGATTGTTTTTTCAATTTTTTGGGGAAAAAAGTGTTTTTTGAAATCTCTAAAAATGGAACTTTTTTTTTTAATTTCGTCTCAAATCAATGGTTTAGATGTGAAAACAACACACAGTAAATTTGGAACCTTTCGGATTAGTTTTAAGATTGTTACTGCTTTTTGAATATCACTTTACACATACTGTATAAATGGTAAATCAGTTGATAATGTATACATTTTAACCATTTCGAGTTTGCTTAAAAAATAAACGAGGAAACTGTATAATTTTTGAAAACAAATTGATGGCAAACACTGTCTTTACCTTCAAATGAGAGATTGGCATCATTAGTTGGAACTTTTAAAAATTTTCGTTTTATGTAAATTTTGTAAAAAAAAAAATCGCGAAAAAACGTCACGAAAGTAAAAAAAAAGTTTTTAAACGGATATATATTTCAATAATGATTAAGTATTACTACCTTCAATATTGGTCCAATAAACGAAAATTTTTATCTTTAATTTGAAAAAAAGTCTTGTATCGTTTCTTTTGTTGACTAGTATATATAGCGAGTGGCTGCTAGTCTGAGCCTGGTACCGGTCATATAATGATTAATTGGATATTTAACTAGTATATAACTTAACAAATCAAATTAACTGAAAACAAGGCATGAATGAAATGTTTGGTAATTTGTTGATAGTTGGACAACATTTCGCTAATTGCCTGATAATTCTTGCTAATTGTGTATAAATGCTAGTTTGTAGCATGTGTTATTAAATATACAGTAAAACGAAATATTCAGTTTAATTTTTTTTTTCTGTTACATAATATTGATTAGACGTTATTCATAATTACAGAATCGGATATTAAAATCGTGGACTAAAAGTTGTCCTATTGTTGCTACTTTTAGTCTAAATATTATATTAACGGATAACATAATGTAGTGAGATTTTATCCTATGAAAAAGCCATTTCCAGACGTTTTTGTCACACTCAAGTTCAAGTTCATATTCCTCTACTTCCATTTAGTTCATCCCTCAGGTATGTGAGTATTGTCGAACTTTCACTATACAAATGTGATAACAAAGGTAACGACATATAACAGAGTCTGTATTTACAAAAATTGGAAAGTTGTATTCTCTAGAGATTTATTAAGAATAAGAATGACACAAATTAGTTTAAGCCTATTTGGTCATAATGGATTGGGAAACAATAAAATTGAGAATGGAAATGGGGAATGTGTCAAAGGGACAACAACCCGACCAAATAAAAAACAACAGCAGAAGGTCACCAACAGGTCTTCAATGTAGCGAGAAATTCCCGCACCCGGAGGCGTCCTTCAGCTGCATGGCCCTAAACAAATATATACTAGTTCAGTGATAATGAACGCCATACTAATTTCCAAATTGTACACAAGAAACCAATATAAAAATAATACAAGACCAACAAAGGCCAGAGGCTCCTGACCCGGGACAGGCTCAAAAATGCGGCGGGGCCAAACATGTCCGTGAGATCTCCCCCCTCCCCCCATACCTCTAACCAATGTAGAAAAATAAACGCATAACAATACGCACACCAAAATTCAGCTCAAGAGAAGTCCGAGTCTGATGTCAAAAGATGTAACCAAAGAAAATAAACAGAATGACAATAATACATAAATAACAACAGACTACTAGCAGTTAACTGACATGCCAGCTCCAGACTTCAATTAAACTGACTGAAAGATTTTGATTTCATCATATGAACATCAGGCACAATCCTTCCCGTTAGGGGTTTAGTATCATACCATCATAGCATATATGAGAAGAACATAACCCGTGACTTGACAACAGTATCGTAATTATATCCCTTCTTAATCAGTCTATTTAAAGGTTTTGTAAGTTTCTGAGGTGAATACTGACACCTTTGTGCTTTATAAAGAATATTTCCATAAAAAATTGGATGTGAAATACCTGAACGTATAAAAAGTCTGCATGTTGAGCTATATTTACGAATGATGTCTTTATACCGATGATAAAATTTAGTAAAAGTTTTGACTAGTTTGTGATATCGAAAACCCTGGTGTAATAATTTTTCAGTAATACATAAATTTCTCTCGTTTAAATCTAAAACATTGTTACAAACACGAGCGAATCGTACAAGTTGAGATATATAAACACCGTAAGATGGTGACAAGGGAACGTCACCATCTAAAAACGGATAATTAACGATAGGAAATGAAAAATCATCCCTTTTATCATAAATTTTAGTATTCAGCTTTCCGTTAGTGATATAGATATCAAGATCGAGGAAAGGGCAGTGGTCATTATTAGTATTAGCTTATTTAAAGTAAGTTCAGCAGGATAAATTTCATTAATATACATACTGAAGTCGTCATTATTGAGAGCCAAAATATCATCCAAATATCTAAAAGCACTTTTTAGGTGTTGAAAACTCATATTATTCCCTTTCCACTTTGCGGGTACGGGTGCTGCCTTGTAGCGGCATTAGCGGGTCTTTTCCGAAATCTACAAGGGTGTCATTTTACTTTTTCAAGACCATACTCGCAAATGGTGTCAAGGTAGAGCCGCAAATTCAGTCCCGAAGGAAATGTTCTCCCCGGATCAGGAATCGATTCAGGAACCTTGGTGTTAGAAATTCGATGCACTAACCACTGCGCTAGCCACTGCACCACGGCTCTCTATTTATTTTTTCCAACAACACAGGCTAAGTTGTTATTACAATTTATGTTATACGAATAACATCATTTTGATATTGTTTAGCAAATTAAAACAGAGTGTCAATTTGAATTTCCGTGTTATTCAAATCAGTGCGTGATAAATATCTGTTTCTTTCATTTTAGTTGTTCGATGTTAACAAATAATTTTGGTGATTTTCGTTTCTGGAACCAATATCTAATTTCTGAAACGAAAACAAATATACGAAAATGTAAATTACAAATAAAAACACTCATTGATAGGCGTATGTTATTAAAATCATTTGTGGATAATGAGGATCCTATTTTTATGGCCGAAAATTCGTGTTTTGAGTGCTTTTTTTGATTTCGTTTGCCAGGAAGTCTTTGGAAGTAGATTCCATCCACAAACCCCAACTCCCTTTATAGATCTTTAGAAAGTAATGAATCCGACACTGAATTATGTAATGCAATGGGGTCTCATTGCAATAACGGACAACACAACATAGTTACATGTAAATAAAGGAAGTATCATTTGTTGAATTGCAAATGTGTTTTTCGAAATACGGCATGATGAAATCTGTCTAAGAAATGATATTTGTTATAATCAGTGAGACAAAGCAAAACATGAAGACACTCTGATGTCAGGTACTGCTAGGCGAGTGACATTTCCAGAAAAGACGCTTAGTTAGTTAGTGACTTTAATGCACCCACCTAACACACAGCTGAATTTTTTTATATGTTATAGTATAATATCTGAACTTCCGTTTTTGGTCGGTCGTAAAAAAATCGTACGGTGCAATTTTTGTAAAAATTGAATTAAAATCGAGAAATAATTCCAAATTGAAAAATGACCAACAGTGTTGAAGCATGAAAAAAATAACATGTAGCTTTATTTTCTGTTGTCACAATGCAAAAATTATGTACGTTTAACATGTCAACGTATAAAAAAATACTTTTCAAAAATAAAAGAAGTAATCTTTACGAAAAAAAAAAGATTTTTGTAACAATTTTGGATTTTTTTATAAAAATGGTGCCAATTTTCATTTTTTTTTTTATTTCTTAGATATTTTCGGCTCGAAACCAAAATTAATGATGTTCGTATTATTCAAGAGTTCATTACTTGTTTAAAACATATCATTATCAATGTATTATTGTGGATTTTATACATTTTTTACATACTCCCCTTTTTCAATCAAATTTCCAAAATCGCTTTCTCTGTTAATTTCTCTAAAGTTAATGGACCTAAACGCTTCGAAAAAGAATATGAATTAACCACAAAGGCATTTTTTGGGTACTAATATTACGCAAAGTATAAAAAAATAAAATTAAAAGGACCGTAGAAGCTGAAATGTCAACGTTTTTTTCTTGGTAGAAAACCAATATCTTACTGTTCTTAGTCAATTTGCATTTACAAAAAGCAGAGATTATGAATAACTATTGAAAAATACTTCTTTCTCAATTGGTATAATGCACATTTTAATTTTGCAACTAAAAGTACGCAAAAATGTGTCAAATCTGATATTTTTACCATGATCTTGAACGTGAGATATGTCAACCTTTTAAAATTCCTACCGTTTTAACTATCGCATATGGTAGACTTATCGATGGTGCAAATTTGGTCAGTATTTTAGAGGAAACATAGCGTATGTGCTAGGGCCACGCCAAGAACCTGTATGTTGACATGCTATAAATACTTTGATATATGGGGATATCTATTCATTCAGTTGACAATTTTGAATTCTTCGTAGATATTTGAAATACAATAAATTTTCTACCTCAGGGGGTATATATTACTTAAGCTGTATTTTACATAAGATTACGTGTTTTTAAATATTCTTCGAAGTTTTACTTGGTTCGAGCGTCACTGATGAGTCTTATGTCGACGAAACACGTGTCTAACGTAAACAAGCGATCATATGCCTAACATCTTTCAAATTGATTTTGTCGTTAGTTGCTTTTTATGATTTTTGCTTTTGTTTGTAGTTTTGAGCATGAATCAAGCTTTTGGATATCTAACTAAAATTGTTTTAGAACCTTTATAGTTTATACGGTGTTGGCTATTGCTTCTTGTTTTAGGTCATACGATAAGCTATGGTTGTTTACCTCAAAGCATTTAGTCTCTGGTATACAGAGATCATAGTGTCCTTTTAATCATACTTAGCAAAGGTACCGGGCTTATAATATGATATCATCAGGCTTCTTATTCTAAATACGGATCAACAATTTAAGAGGAGCAATGTCAGAGGGTCGACGATGATCTGACACTTCGTTGTATTGTAGACATGGAACAATTGTGTGCTGTTTACGAGTTATATAACCAGTGTGAACTATGGTTGGCGATGCACCATGTTAATTATGCATGTATAGTTTCTTTTATTAAATATATTATGTACCTTTATCAGCAGTTCATGCTCTTACAAGTTATATAGCTCATCATCTATCTGTGTTTCTAAGAACACTCTCTTTAACGCTTTCGAAATCATCAATAGATAGCGGGTCTATCACAAGTTAAACAAAAATTCATATTGACATGTAGATCGGTGCTGAAAGAAAACTCTTAAGTGTCCGAAACCAAAAATACGTATGTATAAGTCTAATCAAGACGATTTTAGCAAGCTACATAATATCAGACTTCAAACCAAAAAGATTGACATCGTGTCACGCCTACCACCAAGTGCAATCATCATTCAAACGACATGTTCTGAAAGCTGGCAAAATAAGACATGGTGTCTTAACAAACTCACACGGCAGTAGGTTTACCTAAGTATGAGTACGGATGACAAAAGTGGTCTTAATACGTCATACTTTCTTCAGGATTTAATAAATTTGTTCTTGTGAAGGAAGAAAATATGCATTAGGGAACTTGCACATGTACTGAAATCATTGCAAACATCTGTTTCACAGAATTATGTCAGTAACAGCGAAGTATCAAAAATTGTTCCAGTAAAGCAAAAGCTTCACAGGCTCAGTTTTAAAATATGAATTTCGACTGTCTTATATTGTTAAAAATCACAAAATAGAAAATTGCATTATTTTTAATAAATTAGATTTATTTCGTTTCTTTTAAAGTAATAGATTATTCACAGAAAATCCTCCAGAATGACAAAAAAAAACACAATATACTAGTATAGGGTTAGCCGAACTATATCCCGCAAATTCATATTAGTTGATAAAAATCTATATATATCTAAGTTTTGAATACTGGTAAGACATTAATGCTTGCATTTTTAACTGCAAAACTTTTGACTGCACAAACGTGAGTGAAAATAAATGCAGTCGTAATAAAAAAAAACACGTTAAGAAATTAAAGTGTTTGTAAAGTATATAATCCCAAGTGTCAAAACAAGGGTCACCTTGGGACCGAAGTTTAATTGTAAATCACCGCATTCTAATTTTGTATCTGGGGTCAGTTTCACAACAAATCTTACGACTTAAGCTGGTCGCAAGTCATGAATAGTTCAGTTTACTTGCGATAAATCTTGCCTTCAGTTTTTTTGTAAAACCGACTTCTGTATCTGAAGTTTGGTAAATATAAAAAAAAGAAGATGTGGTATGATTGCCAATGAGACAGCTGTCCATAAGAGACCAAAATAGCACAGACATTTACAACTGTAGGTCACCGTATGGCCTTCAACAATGAGCAAAACCCATACCGCATAGTCGGCTATAAAAGGCCCTTGGCAATGTAAAAACCTTAGTTTTGCAGCTATATATGTCGCGGACAGGACTCCATTATGATTGGATCCATATCATAATGACCTGATTTTAGTTTATGACCATCCCCTATTAAATGATGTATATGCATACTTAGTTTGGAAAAGGTTCAAAATATATGGACCGGACACAAAATCAGACAAGAACGAATCAAACAATGTTTGAAAACTTGACGGCTCAAATGTCAATGCCACTGTTAAAATGGACTGATTTAATTTATGAAGAACCACGTGCCATCCCATAATACATCTCTGAACTAAGTGTGTTTAACATCAGGTCTATAGTTCAAGGCAATGCATTTTATGTTTGAAATCATTGGTTTTTGGATCAACGGTATATCTGTATACATGTTTAAGTTACCTGATTTAATTTGACACGGGCCGCAAACAAGTGTGGACTGACGGACGGACAGATTTAAAATGTGATTCATATATCCTTTAACACTTTGATTGTAATTGTATTAAACATGTAAGATAGAGATTTCTGATCTTGACACGGTGTGTAGGCTGTTAACAAACAAGAGACTATTGTCACTATTGCCGTGACAAAGATGTCTACTTTTTACTCTCTTTATTGCGTTGTTTTCTCTCCCTTTTACTCGGCCAACTTACAAATATTTCATCATATTTTTTTATTTTGCATGGCACACCATCAATTAAAGCAAATATTAACACATGTAAGACCCAATATTTGTTATTATACGTCGTTTTTGTAGAAAGTACCGTTTTACCTATAGCAGAGTGAAAACGTCAAAATGACGTCAATTATCGCCAAACCATGAACGATATGCAACTAAGAATCAGAGAGACGTTATCATAGTATCGTATAAAGTAAAATTTGAATTACCTATATTACCAGCTGCTTTAAATAAAACAACAATACTACAAGTGTTTTTCTTTCAATTTTTTATGAATGACCTTTGACCCCAATTTAAAAAAAATTGCACCATATTTCATTTTTACGACCGGGAAAAATGGAATCTATACATTTTTTCCTTTCGAATGATATATAATATAGCTGTGTGTTAGATAGGTGCATTAAAAATATTTTTTAGGTCTGAATGTCACTCGCCTATGCATGCAGTACATTTAATTTTGAATTATCTCTCTTTGCTTTTAATCAGTTAGCAATATTCTAGAGATCAGGAAATACAACATAAAAGTTGTTCATTCATTATGTAAATGTTTTTTTTTTATTTGTACCTTTTAATTGGTCTAAATACATGTATTTGTTGTTCTAAAAAGATATGCTAATTTTGCACTGTAGAACACACTTTTGTATTCCTCTATAGTTACATGTATGTGGACTTAAGTCAGCGATTTGTTACATTAATGGGACAATTCCTGTCCTATATATACAGAACGAAACGTAACCGATATCCAGCGGAATTGGAAACACTTACTGATTTTCAGAATTTCCCTATTTGAGCGGGAGTCAGTCTCCCGTTCAAAACGGGAGTGTTAGCAGGTATTTACTGTGCAATAGTCAATCAACTTAGAATCATGATAATTTATTGTGACCATAAAACTTTATCAGTGGTGATAGCTTGGTGTTCATGACAACAATTTTAGTACAGGCCATGATAGAGTTCAACTTGATATACCGTGCACAGAAGATATTGAAATTGATGTATGTTAATACGTGCAGCTCACTTTTGGAAATCTTAAATCATCAAGCTTCCTAAATATACTCTAGCATTCTACCACTGAAGGATAAGACTTGGTCCTGAAACAATACCATAGTGCAATGTACATGTACATGTACCTTGAATGTATTTCTTTTCATGTAAATACCTAACAAAAAAAGAGTGGTTTCAAAATGAATAGTAATATCAAATGTATATGTATTTTAATTTTAGTTTCTTGTGTACAATTTGGAAATTAGTATGGCGTTCATTATCACTGAACGAGTATATATTTGTTTAGGGGCCAGCTGAAGGACGCCTCCGGGTGCGGGAATTTCTCGCTACATTGAAGACCTGTTGGTGACCTTCTGCTGTTGTTTTTTTATTTGGTCGGGTTGTTGTCTCTTTGACACATTCCCCATTTCAATTCTCAATTTTAGTATGTTGATAGCTTATGTCACAAAATTTTACAAAAACATAAATTAGAATTTGTAGATATGCTTTTCTTGTTCCTAAAAGTCAAACATACTAGTACACCTTCTTTCATTATCTTTTTGAAGAATTGTTACGTAGTAAACATTCAAACCTACTTTTGTGTTACCTAAATATTGCAACTGGCTGTAAGATTTTGCTGTGAAAAAAAATGTGCCTCAGGTCTATAAAGTCGACTCTTTCATAAGAAATTGTGAAAGAATTATTTTGTTGTAATATTTAAAGTCTTCTCGTTAGTGTCACTGACCAACACAGTTACACGAAGAAAACAAATAAATGTCGTGTTTTTTCATTAGAAAATAACAACTAATGAATACAGGTCAATTGATTTAAAAATCTAACATGTATAACTCTATAATAATTATTGTAATAAATTGTTATATATCGGAATATTACAGTGGCCGATATAAGAGTGATATAAGAGATAGTGTACTAGGAGAGGGCACATTTACATGTATTTTCTGGCCTAAGATCACAATAAATTCCCTTTGTTCGTGGTCTAGGAATATAGTTCCTAATTATTATATGGGGTATTTCTTCCTAGGTAATATGTCTACTGTTATCTTTGAAATGTTTACTATTTTAGTGGTCCTCATAGTTGCATATATATTGAAATAAGTAAAACATGTGGAAAAAAAATATTGTTGAAAGTGAAAGTAGTGATTTAGCCAAAACGAAAGTAGGGTAGAGATTGGCCTTCGTCATTTATTCAAGATTCAAATCCTGCCATCGGCATGTCAATACGGCTCTCAAAAGAAAAAGCACTGATGGATTGTCCTGGGACAAGCATATTTTATTGGAATAATAATGGTCTATAAGCAGTAAAATTTATTTCATGATTGTGGCGGTGCAATTTTTTTAATTCACCTTGACTTTAATAAAAAATATGCATTGTAGCCAAGGGGGAGAATAATTGTGTTTTGAGGCCTTCTTTTATATATTTTTTTATGTTGCTATGTGTTCTGGTGTGAAAATAAAGACAGATCTCTACTTCGCCACAAATGTATGTCTATTATACGCATTTCGAGGTAGGTGATCGATACATTACTTTTTTTTATAAAGAAAACTGTTGTGGGGACATTAATTATCAGATCAATATTTTATCTCTGCATTGAATTGTTCTATATATAGGAAAGCAATTTATTTTTAAAAGTAAATAAAATAACTTAAAAACAAGAATCTGTCAAACGTACACGGATGCCCCACACGCACTAAAATTTTCTATGTTCAGTGGACCATGAAATTGTGACATAAACTCTAATTTGGTATTTAAATGATGCCTCCTTCACACGGACATTTAATTCGAATTGAATTCGAATCGAATGCGAATCGAATTCGCTTATCGCGTTCACACACTCTTCTTTTTTTTTTTTTTAACTCGAATTGATTCGAATTGGCTACTTCGAATTATTCAATTCGCAGTTGAAATACGCTTTTGTGAATACGAATTAAAAGTTAACGTCGTTTGGATAGTGAAGCGAATTTGACGCGCATTGTAATTCGAATTAGAATTGACGTAAAACGTTTCGAATGCGAATTAAACTAATTCGAACTAGTTAATGCGAATCGAATTCGGAATACGTGTGAACTCAGCATTAGAAAGATCATTTCATAGGGAACATGTGTATTAGGTTTCAAGTTGATTGGACTTTAACTTCATCAAAACCTACCTTGACCAAAATGTTTAACCTGAAGCGGGACAGACGGACTAACGAACGAACGGACGGACGGACGGACGCACAGACCAGAAAACATAATGCCCCTCTACTATCGTAGGTGGTGCATAAAAATTATCATTCAAATCTAAATGCTGTTTTTCTTTAGGCAAATATATGTTGTTTTTGATTAGTTCTATACAAACGAATTTCTTCTTTCTTTTTCTTTCTGGCGTCATATTATAAGTTATAGTACTAACAACTCTACAGTATTCTAGGCTTACATGTTAAGTTGTATCTAATTATAAAGTGTTTTGTTAATACACTAAAAAGGAATACGTTTCTCAATAACATACGCAAACATTTTTTAAATCAATTCTGTTTTTATTTTTCGTTCAAGTCTCTCAACACAAGTCCTGTTTCTTCCTAATACTTAAAGTTGTTCGCCATTCAAAAATACTTAATATTAGGCTTACTTGTTTAGATAGATTACCTTAGCCGTATTTGGCACAACTTTTTGGAATTTTGGATCCTCAATGCTCTTCGACTTTGTACTTGTTTGGCTTTATACATATTTTGATTTGAGCGTCACTGATGAGTCTTATATAGACGAAACGCGCGTCTGGCGTACTAAATTATAATCCTGGTACCTTTGATAACTATTGTTCAGATGTACCTAGAGTTTATTGTTCAGATGTACCCAGAGTTTATTGTTCATGGACTTTGGTTCATTATTTGGTAACTTGCGGGGGCACACACTTATGTTGTACATATTTCTAACATAATCCGTTAGGGGATCTTATTGTTATCGAATTTTCCCTTTGCAATAAAATGAAAATATGAATAGCCCAAAAGTTTACAAGTTTATGTTTTTCATAAATATTTTGTAATAGGGTTCTACATAGAAAAAATAATCAAGGAGAGTTGAAGGGTGACTTTTTTTTTGTACTAACAGACAAGTCCTATTTCAAATAATTATACACGTATCAATTTTCTAATAAAAAACAAGCAGTTCAACGTATATTTTGTAAACCGGTTGAAACGTCTAGAAAACTTAAAAGTAAAAGAAATCAAAAGAGTCAATAAACTAATCATAATACCCTATTTAAATCTTCAATGTTTTCATAAAACTTTGACCTTAGCATACCATATATTTTAAATTACAGATATAAACAAACCGTCCTGTTTATTCATGCAATAATTTAAACAATAAGCGACAGACCAATTGCCTTTTGAATAAGTCATAACAAACAACAAACAATAGTTATGCGTAATTATATACTCTTGCAAAAGGACATTTAAAATATTTCAGAACATGACTTATCCCATGAGAAGACATAAGGGTATGTAATCTATGTCTTTGGAAGATCTGTTTTGAACATCGATAACAACATTGGAAAAATACGTGTTCTCAATATAAATAGATATATTAGTGATAAAAGAATTTTTATAGTGATTGTTATGGTTTAATATAAAAAGAATAATTTTCTTTGGTTAGAAAAATCGAACAAACACTGATTTATTTTAACAATATTTGAAATAACCGTTTAACCGTGTAAACAAATCGATTATCTATATAGAAAGAAACATTACGGCGATACCTGTAACAAAGGTAAAAACGGAATTTACTGGAGAAAAGGCTACTGTGTTGTCGCTCCAGAGTGTGAATATAAACTTATTGATATCAATTTAGTGGTTTGAAAACAATGTCAAGTGAAAATGAAGGACCCAAATATAACCGTGGGCGAAGAGGAAGTGTTGATGATACAATGAAAGAGTTTTTAAATCCGAAAATACAATTCCAAAAAGAAGAGCTTCCGAAAGGGTCTAATGCCTTACAGATACTTATTCATCAGTGTGAAAACGAGATACACAAGGATGGTTCGGGGAGTGATTCTGATGTAGATGAAGACAAAATAAAAAAGCCAACAAAGGCATATATGGGACGGCGAAGAAATACCATCGCCTGTAATTATAGCCATGATGCAGGCGTTGAAGGACAATTCAGAAAAATGTCTCTCGCGCCAATTCTTGAAGGAGAAAGGGGCAGAAGCAATCTTTTAAATGTTCCGAAGGGACCTAGAACTCGTTCGCTGTCGCCTATGCAAGAGAATGTGATACGCAAGAACAGCATGAAACATACTCATCTTGGATTTGGATCAACTCGCACAAGGGAAACTGTTATCAAATAATGCTACTTGGTGTTAGAGATTATTTAATTCCGTCCTGTATGTCAAAATGTAAAATAATGATGAAACAGACTGTAGAAAATGGAAATTTATTTTTAATTTGTACAATACTACTTACTAGTGTAAATATTTTTATTAAGTAGTAACCGAGGAACATGCTTTGTAACTTGTAAGGTAATATATAAATATATTTAAAAAGAACTCGATAGTTTCTCATTTGAGTAAGAAAAATCTGTATAGTTTTACAAGCATTTCTAAAAAAAATATTATGTATGCATAATAACGCTAGTAATATATGATCGCAACCCCTCCTAGAAATGTGGCAGACAAGATCACATTTTAAGGCGATTTATTCGTAACAAAAGAACAGACATAACATGTGATTTAAATTATCATCCTAAAACTGAGAGTAGGCTAAAATCATGTGCTATCAAAATAAAATTATTTTGTTTTATGTTGGTTGAAGGTCAAAAGGTCACACGAACTTGTTACATCACCACTACTTGTAAAGGCTTGTTTGGTATGGTTCCTAAATTGTTTACCGGTAGGAACCAGATTAAAGATTTCAGATACTATTATATACCTGCAGTCCCTTAGAACCTGTAATAAATGTGTCCCTGTTAACTTGTAATTTTTAGATCAAATCGGTATTATTTCTATCCAATTAAGCCTTGACCAAAACAGAAATGAAAACGTAAACGTCCAATTATCATAAAACAAATCTGACCTGTTGTATGCTGAAAGGCCGCATGCATGAATAACATTTTGTAAAATAAAACAAGGTATGCCACTTTTATTTCTTGATAATGTTACAAACCCCAAATCAACCATACACAACTATGAGATATACAAATGTACCTATCTTGAGTACAGGACAGACAATATGCAAAACATGATGTTCCACCCTCTCTGGACACTTGTTTCAGGGGTCTGCATTGCCCGAATTTACTTCCCATATGTTGTCTGTGAATATTAGACTTTGGTTTTATCTCATAATAACGATATTTAAGAAAATTAGCGTTCCAACCTCGGTCATTGTTCTTACGATCTCGTTCTCCATCGCTAGTTCATCACTTTTTATAGAGTGCGACTTGTAGTCGGATTTGTACTTGCCATTAGTACCACGACGTAATAGAACAAGACCAGCTTAATATCTTTGTTGAGCACCTGATTTTACAACTTGATTTTGGTGGGGTTCGTATTCGTCAATCTATTTTTCGTAACGTTGTGTTCTATGGACTTGATTTTGCGCCTGTTTTTCTTTTTATTATAATGTTATCTCTTGTTTTACATCTGGAATTGTATTGACTTTTGATATTCTTTTGTACTCTTGGATATTTTATATAAACAATAAATTCTCGTTATCACTAAAAATAACCTAATGGTATGCCAACTTGGTAATGAACGATAATTTTGCTTAAGATAGCAGAAAACTGAACTAGAAATTGGGAATGCTACTGTTTGTGCTGCCTATTTGTGAAAATCAAATTTACGAGTTGCATTCGAGGGGTACTTTAGTTCTTCATATTCTTGCAAGACTTTTGTAATAAGTAAACATACATAAGTATCTGTGAGTTATAGCTTCCATATTGTTTTGGCTTCAAACCTAAGGAAAAAGAATATATATTAGATAAGTGTAGTGCCTGGTGTTTTCTGTACATACATGTCTAGACTTTAACCAAAAGCGGAACGCATCGTGGCTAAAAATTATGTTGGGCCGAAGAGTTGAATTACAATAAAAAAAACCAGACGTCACATGAATTAATTCTCTAGATATTAAGACATATAATTTGTAAAAATGTGAACCTCTTTGGTAAAAAAATATGTTCCGACCACATGGATTGGACATTGCAACATAGACCTGTCTTCTCACTAACTTTGACAGGCTTTACAACATACTCTAGATCTTCAGTTCTTTTTTATAATTAGTTTCTTAGGTTTTATTATCCCGCTGTTGCAAAGGACCCCGAAATAGTTAAATCACCTTCATTGATAGAACATACATAACTATATTTTCTTAAACTTTTTATTCAAGTGTTTTATTGATTTTCTGAGGGTTGTAAATGTTTTATTACATAACTACTTTGTTTTTTTCGGAAACGTTAAACTCTTCGATTTTTTATAACTACTTTGTTAAATTTCATGTCTGCAATAAAGCTTTAAATCGGTTAGTATTTTCTATCTTAAAGTTAACTAAGATATCATATATCTATATATGTATTGACAACAGTTTAAAAGTGTACATATGTCTGCACTTAATTATATATCTCTATATATATAAAAGAAGATGTGGTATGATTGCCAATGAGACAACTGTCCACAAGAGACCAAAATGACACAGACATTAAGAGCTATAGGTCACCGTACCATCTTCAACAAAGTTCATACCGCATAGTCAGCTATAAAAGACCCCGATAAGACAATGTAAAACAATTAAAACGAGAAAGCTAACGGTCTTATTTATCAAAAAAAAAAAAATGAACGAAAAACAAATATGTAACACACAAACAAATGGCATTCACTGAATTACAGGCTCCTGACTTGGGACAGGCACACACATAAATAATGTGGCGGGGTTAAACATATATAAAGCGGTATCCCAACCATCCCCTAACCTGGGACAGTGGTATAAGCACTTAATTATATATCTCTGTCTGCACTTATTTATATATTATGTATTCCTTTGTACGTGCGTTACACGTTGTTTCATATTTAAACATCCAGGGATGGATACATTAAGATCATTATTCATGTTTAGACAAAATAAAAATAAAAAATCGATTTTATAGAAATAGACTTGCGAATAGAGTGACTAGGGATTAGAAATATGTTCACAATTGGTCAAAATGAGGCGGTCGTAATTCGGCTATGCGGAGTGTACAAGTTTGTAGTCAGAATGGGAACGCAGAATTCGATTCCTCGTTCTATTACATGTAGTCTTGTCCGTATTTTACCTGTTGAAAGAAACAATTTCTGTCCCTATTCAATATACCTTCATGACATGTTTGCCATTGGACATTAAGTTAAAATTGATCAATCAACCGTCAACTTCCGACATGCAGTTAATGTGTTTTGATCTTGTCATTATACATTTACAACATGTTATAGACCATGCATATTTTAAATAACAGTTAACAACGAAGTTTTAACACATTACACATTTAACCGAAATTTTCCGTCTGACTAATTTAAAACAATTCTTATTTAAACTTCCTGTTTGAGTGGCTGATCAAACAAACATAGACTCAATATGAATGAACAACACATTGGTCATAAAAAATCTTATAATCGTCACTGAAGGCTTGTATTGACTGTTACTGTCACCTACTGTGACCTAACATAGCACAGACCACATACAGTTAACGATTCATTAAACAAGATAACTAGGCTCGATGCAGTATTGATATCTCATTCAGTAATGTACAATCCAATCTTTATTTAATTATAGTAAAGAAAAATATTGAGCATAGTGTTGAGACCTGAACATGAACGATAAGCAATCGTTTTTTTTTCTAATTTGAAATGTTTCTTGGAAAGTGGAATTAAAGAACTTTTGGAAATAAGGATTGTTTTTTTTTAGTTAGATGGGTGTAGTGATTTGTATTATGAACTGTATTTCAGCGAATATTGTTATTTAACCTTTAAATGGTATCCACACATGTTATTTTGTGAATATTTGAAACTTCGCAGGCCGCATTAATACAAAAAGTAAGCAATGATTCAAGAGCCAATAAAAAAAAAAAGATGTGGTATGATTGCCTATTAGACAACTGTCCAAAAGAGACAAAAATGACACAGACATTAACAACTATAGGTCATCGTACGGCCTTCAACAATGAGTAAAGCGCTGATTTATGATTATGTAGCTCCTTCTTGATAATTTAGTTAGATTATCAAGTCTGGTTTCAATGGTACGTCAGACATCTGGACCGTTTGGAGACAAATTGTCATTTTCATTGAGGCGATGTGAAATTGGGAACTATATTCTTTACTCGGACACTGAAATATTATAAACATTATGTTTGAGCGAACTCAAGTGTGTCTGTTGTTCATTAAGAGCCATGTACTTCTAGCGACAAACAACATTTCCCCAAAAGAAACCATTACAAATTGTTTACAATAAACCTATTGGATTGATTTATCTCCCTGTATTAGGTGAGCACGTATAGGTATAGTTTCTTTATTGTCTTTTTCGGAATTCATTTTCAGAAACTGTCTATTCTCTTGTTCGGAATTCATTTCCAGAAACTGTCTATTCTCTCGTTCCATATAATCTTCTAGATACATACATTGTACGTGCAATAACATGTAAAGTGTTAACAAAGAGTTTACAAAAATACAACTGGCCAACAACTGCTTAACACGCAAGGTGATTTGGGATTCGATGGCTACAAACCCTAAATTTAAATTGCTTAAATGTTTAAGAATTACAAATGTGAAATAAACATATAATTCAAAACAGATTACATCTGATTGAAAGAATTTGTCTCATTTAAAAAAGTTTAAAATGAAAGTTTCAACAAATACGTCAACGCGGTATTCAAATGTGTATTTCTAAATCTCAAATGAATCTTTCATGAATGTTTCTTTAAGATTTCAAACAAAGTTCTTTGATACATATTCGAATGGAAATTTATCATGCTTGAGCTTAACAAAGGGGTAAATATGTACTAATACAATTCTTATTGGATTTGAATTTGATTTTTATACATGCAATAGAACTTTGTGAAAATCAATTTATTTCTTTACAATGTTTACTTACTGATCGACCTGTGTTTAAATATAGTTATAAAACCGACACGAGATAATTTGATGTCTCGTAAAGGATGCATTGGGATTATGACAAGGTACTATTGTAACTAAGAAAGGTAGAAGACAGGTAGTTTATTTCAAGGTGACATACCTAGTACTAAACATTTATCGACTAACGCGGTGAATACTTAAATACGAGACTAAAATATTTAGACAGTGTATTCTTAAATATACAAGTAATGATAGGCAGAATTTATCATTTTGTATTAGTACTAGAGGCTTAATTTTGAAGATTAGTATCTGTATATTCTCACATTTCACTTCTGGTAGAAACATGTCATTCTAGACTAGTCTGTGTGGGAACATTTGAACGATTTTTGCAAGGTAATGCAATCCATTCCTACAAACACACATTTATTTCGTTGACCGAGATATCAAATTGCATAATTATATACATTGTAATTTCGAACTTTTTAGAAAATAATACACATGTTTGTACTGAGAACGAACACTCTCATCGCTTAATTAAAAGCGGGATCAGAAAACAGTTCTTGAATTTCCAATTAAAAGCATGCATTTGAAACATTGAAAAAAATGTCAATACGAAAAGATATGATACCAGGAAACAGCCTTCAAATAAGAGTTAATTTACACCGTTTATTTCATTATTAGAATATGATACGAACGAATTACAATTGATTTAAAAGTCAATCCAAAGGTATCCATTGCTATGCTTGAAAATTGCCGCGAAATGCCATGATTTCAAGACTTCAAGTAATGATATCAGCTATAGTCTCTCTACCTTATGAAAACCGAAATTACTTTAATTACCATATCAGCAATATAAACAATGATAATACATTACTGCGTATGTCTGCCAACCTACAAAGTAAACACAATAAAAATATTTAAAGACATGCCTACGTGATAATTTTACACAAGGTTTTTGTTGCTAAGTTTTAAGTTTTTGACGTATTGTTAGAAGTGGATTGTCTGTCTGTTTGTCGTCTCGCGATTTTTGCAAAGTTTCCTGTCGAATTATGAGTTTTTAATGTCCCCTAAGGCCTTGGTTCCTTCCGCCATTTTTTAACACACATTTGTTTCGATTCTTTTGAATTTTAAGGAGAACATTTGTCTTCGTGTTTCCTACTGGTTGTTGGTTTAAAAGATATTTTCAAATTATAAAGATTGGAAGCTGAGTTAATTCATGAATTCTTCTGAAAGTAGTGTTTGGGATTGTACTTCTCGGTGTGTCTTGAGTTGTTTGGGACTTAACCCTCGATTTTAGATATGAGTTCATCTTTATGAAAATAATGATGTAGGTCAAACGTTGTAACATCCGCATAGAGGTCAGATACAGCATTAATCTATATATATACTTATAATTGTATTGCATTGTTTCCCTGGAATGACATTGTGAGGTTTGCACAAATTAAAATGCATATAAAAATAAGCAGTGATAAGGAGACATAGTATGATTACAAGTGATTGGTGTCTAAAGTACAGAAATAAACAACCATACTGTATAGCAAGCTTTAGAAGATCTGTGATGAATATATGTAAACAGGACATTTAAAGACAAAACTAGTGGCTTAATTATAATGCAACAATATACGAAGAACAATATTGCAAATAACAACAAACAACAACCACTGCAATACAGTCTAAATCGAAAGGCACACGAAGGATGAACGTAAGGAGTTTACACATATTTCTGAGCGCTCAATCGTTCCGTCAACTTATGCTAGTAGTTAATCAACACAATATAACTAATAGAGGGCCGAAAGATACCAGAGGGACATTCAAACTAATTGATCGAAAACAAACTGACAACGCCATGGCTAAAAAAGAAAAAGACAAACCGACAAATAATAGTACACACGACAAAACATATAAAACTACCTCCTCGTTGGTAAACAGATGACTAAGAATAACGGAAGGTAAACTGATTAGGATTGGAATGAGTTGAATAAGAAAACAAGTATAATTTACATGTATTTACCCACAAAGAATGCTCACAAATGTACACCAAAGCTGCGTACAATTGTAATGCATTTACTCGCAATGTAATGATAATGCGTGCAAATATAATACACATCAAATGTAATTATTAAAAACTACATGGAAATATTTAATCACACATGGACGCAAATAGATTGCTAAACGTATTTCTAGGATACGTGCATACATATTCATTAATGAACTATTTGCGGACACTGTTTAAATTACTGACTGGACATTATGCAATTTGGTATTTTTGCACAGGTTCATGTAGATAAGTACAATTGATGAACCTTAATCACGTAATCTGTTCATTCAACAGTCGTTTTACAAATATTAAAAAACAACCTTTGGTCCATATAATTTATATTTTAACAAACTTGTGTATACTGACTTCGTACTTATGTGATTTGATGACATAATCATAAACAAACGCTTCTTCAGTGTAGGAGTCGTTAATATAATTAATAGATTTAATAAAATGATAAAACTAATTTACCAAATTCTATACAATTTATAATTATATTAGCCATGAATAAAAGGAGTGTTGTCCTTTTTGGTAGGCAATAGCCATACACTACTAGTGCATACTAATTTCATTGTTATTATAAATAGCATGTTGTGAATGTATCTTCTTAAATAGAAAAGATTTTAAGGATAGTTACTAATAATAACTTAAACTAACTTTAGAAAATTTAAATACTAAGTCTTACTTTTAAATTATAGTAATTAACATTCCTCGTGTCCAACTTTACATTTTAACCTTGTATTTATATTAAAAACCCCAAACATATGTGTTATACAAATAGTAGTTTCACAGGAGAAAATTTTTGTAAAAGATCATGGAGATTTACGAAAAACGGTTAAAAATTGACTATAAAGGGCAATAACTCCTAAAGAGGGCAACTGACCATTTTGGTCATGTTGACTTATTTGTAAATCTTACTTTGCTGAACATTATTGCTGTTTACAGTTTATCTCCATCTATAATAATATTCAAGATAATGACCAAAAACAGTAAAATTTCCTTAAAATTACCAATTTAGGGGCAGCAACCCAACACTGGGTTGTCTGATTCATCTGTTCAGGGCAGATAGATCTTGACCTGATAAACAATTTTACACCATGTCAGATTTGCTCTAAATGCTTTGGTTTTTGAGTTATAAGCCAAAAACTGCATTTTACCCTTATGTTCCATTTTTAACCATGGCGGCCATCTTGGTTGGTTGGCCGGGTCAAATTTTTTTTTTTAAACTAGATATACTAATGATGATTGTGGCCAAGTTTGGTTTAATTTGGACCAGTAGTTTTAGAGGAGAAGATTTTTGTAAAAGTTAACGACGACGGACGACGGACGACGGACGCCAAGTGATGGGAAAAGCTCACTTGGCCAGGTGAGCTAAAAACAACTGTAAAAAAGAAAGAAAAAAATCGTCCAAAAGAGAAACAAATCTACACAACATGGAAATCTAAAGGTTAAGAAACATGAACGCCACCAAGAAACTGGGGGCGATACCAAGTCCTCAGGGAAACAGAATCAATATTTCAAAAAAATAAACGTTATAACAATACTATTAGAGCTAAATACTACAGGGCAGCGACCACAATTATAAGTTGAAGATAAGGTGAAATTAAAAATATGGAGGGTAATCGCATGTTTTTAATTGTCATAACATATTTATTTGCATATAGAAATTGACAATGAGGGTCTGTGGAAAACAAAACTTTACGACAAAAGAGATGATTTCAGCTTTCCAATTGTGAACTTTTCATTTCTAAGAAGCAACATTCCAGCAGCACCTGCATACGGGGTATATATATCTCATAATTGATACGATATTCCAGTGCTTGCATTTCCTATCATTATTTTCTTGATAGAGAGTTGCTGCTATCAAGGAAGCTATTAAACCAAGAGTTCCAAATGGTGCAGTTGAAATCATCCCTTTGTAAATTTTTCGGACGCCGTCACGAGTTGGTTGACCATTATGGAATAACCGTTTCACAAATGATATCGGATATATTCCTTATTTCAAAACTACAATCTCCTTCCCCTTTATGAATGCTACCTACCGAATAGGACTATTTTCCGGATTTCATGAGCAACACGACGGGTGCCTTCCGGATAACCTGAGATCATCCCTAGTTTTTGATGGGATGCGTGTTGCTTAATCTTTAGTTTTTTATGTTGTGTCATGTGTACTTTAATTGTTTGTCTGTTTGTCTTTTTCATTTTTAGTCATGGCGTTGTCAGTTTA
This sequence comes from Mytilus trossulus, assembly GCF_036588685.1. Classification (NCBI taxonomy): domain Eukaryota; kingdom Metazoa; phylum Mollusca; class Bivalvia; order Mytilida; family Mytilidae; genus Mytilus; species Mytilus trossulus. The sequence goes on from NC_086373.1 coordinate 61,346,898, forward strand.
TTTTAGATTTATGAGTTTGACTGTCCATCTGGTATCTTTCATCCCTCTTTTATTGCTGTATGTCTTTGGTCTGCAAAAACGGGAAATGAGGTCCATGAGGTCCATGAACTTGCAATTCATGATTTGTCTTTGGACAATAAGATACGAATATGCATTATATTTAATCTCCTCTCCTAAAATGGGTTAGGTGTGTTAATATGTAAATACTTTTTTAACTTTAGCCAAAAAGGTGTGAGTTCCACGTTTAAATCTTAAATCTAATCTTTACCTATGGGATTGGTGACCCTAAAGACATGCAAACATGATTTGGTATTGTATAGGAAGATTTAGATTTGTTTTAATGCTAAATGTAATCGTCATAAAATAAGTATGATATAAGGGTTTTAAATAAATTGGATTAGCGAAACTTCCTTAACTCTTTACCATTCGGCAAAAATTGCACTATTTTTGCCGCAGAGGAACGATCAAATTTCAATCATTCATAACTTTCTTGTTACTGTTAGTAGACTAATCAACTAAGACTTTTTATAGAAAATAGTTTTTCAGTATTATTATTGAAAGGTTTGTAATCTTTTTTTGTCATGTTTGATCACGTGATAATCAGTCCAATGTCACGTGACAACAACAAAAAAATCGGAAAATTGTAAAATTTCGATTCAAAATGTCCTTTTTTGTAGTTTATTTATGGAAATAGTATCAACAGAGCATTCAAATACAATGTTAGGAATAACATCTCCGCGAAAAAGAACCCTCAATGGTCTATTTATGTGAGAAACAGCAATTTTTATAGCCAAACATGCTATGCGGTGATTTGGGTCAAAATTGCTTTTTCGAGCTTTGGGTAAAAAACGTAGCTCAACTGTGCAACTGAAGTGCATCCACACTTTTATCCCCACAATCATTTAAAGGGCAGAAAACCAAAAATCTGGCAGCCTCAGCATCCCTTAGTTACCGATTTGTAATAGATTATCTTAATATGTATGTCTCTATTATTCTATAAACGACTGTAGCTAAAAATCGGACAATTTACTTTGTCACAAGGAAAAAAAGCAATTTTAATTTGAAATTAGAATTAAATTAAATTAAAGTCAAGATATTTAATATTTGTGTTGGTTTTTTTTAACCGTACATTCACCATTGCGGGATGCGAACCCAGATCGCTTGATTACTAGCCTTAGATGCATCCCCTCAGCTACGGAGGCAGACAGTTAAATGCGATTAAATTCATACTTATTTTCAATGTTATTTATAATATTTATTTATAAGTTGACCATTAACATACAAATATTAGATTATAATAAGATACTAAGAAAGACGTCAAAACTGCATTTTTTTACATTTTTAAAACAACACACAATGTGGAATGGTGTGTAAACCCGGGGAGAATAGGGAAGAGGGTGGAAAAGGGGGGTGGTACTTATGATTTAATGTCAAAACCAAGTAACACAAGTAGTAAGAAATGCATTTTATTTATACTATTTGGCCTCTGGAACAACAATATGCACGTTTTAAGTGGTATTGGCAGAAATTCTAAGAAATAGTTGCTGAAAGTTACTGACATATTGACAATGTTAACTGTTTGTATCCGTTTTTCGTCAGTAGAAATTAATCTAAAGAAAACTTATTGAACCTTCATTTTATAAAGCTCAAAACATAACTGAAAGAAAACAATCCATTAAGAACCGATTTTTGCAGTTTATAGAAACCAAACACAATGTTTTGATAATTCAAGATTTACACAATCCTAAAGTTTTTTTTACAAAATTTTAGCAGATTTTTTAAAAATCGACGATAGTTTAATTGCTTTATTTTACCATAAAGATCAACCCCAAAATACACAACTGGCGTTTTAATGTGTAGCTGAAACTCACAGGTTTCATTTAAGCCCTTGGTGAAATCTGTTGATAGTCAAATGACAGAGAACTTAAGGTTTTAATCTAAATTTTACGCAAAAAAGTGCTTATGTCCCGAATTCGGGTCATAGGAACGGTAAAGAGTTAATAAACTGTGGAGTGATATAATCAGTTGAACTTCCTAAAAAATTAAAACTATTTTTAAAGTAGGGTGAAATAATGGAACTAGCTTAGTTAAAAACTCTAATATATATATCACAATCAACGTCTAGCACACTAGTCATCCAAACAATGGAAAGTCCGTTTTTCTTTTAAGTAGTTGTTTTTGTTGTTATTGTTGCTATGAATGGATGTGAGTGTGTGTGGTGTTTTTTTTTTTTTTTAGGGGGGAGAGATTTTCAAAAGTAAAAAAAAAAAAAAAATTAAGCAGAAAGTCCCTAGGCAAATGACAAAATCTAAATTTCTAACACTTTAAACGAGTGGATACCAGCTGTTATATTCATGACTTGGTATATGCATTTCTTCTGTAGAAAATTTTGGATTAGACCTGGATTATAGCTAACTAAAACGCTCACTTGTAAGGCAGCCGCATAAAAAAATCCATTATACTGACAACAATGTGTGAACAAAACAACATACATAATATATAAAAATGCCAAAATAGAGATACATCAGTCAGGCAACATTATGTTATAATCGTTATCATAAAAAACAACAACAAATAAATATGTCAAGGAAGAATTGCACGAACGCAAATAAACAAAGCCCATCAGAAGAAAAAAAAACGGATGAAAAAAATACAAAAAATTACCACAGCACAATGGTTTGGTGTACAATCACCGAGGTGAATACAGGTGAAGTTGGTATATTTCTACTGAGGTGGGAGCAATTGATACCATAACAATTAGAATCGTCTCGTTTGTCATAGATTCCAGTACTGAGATGACCATTTATGTTAAACTCGAGGTAAAGAAATGAGACAGAGGAAACCGTGTCTAGTGTTTCATTAATTTCTAGTTCTAGAGGATATATAATGTTGGAACCCAAACAGAAAAATTAGGATCGTTAATGAAGCTAACATAATCAATATAATTATCTGAATGTGAAATTAAATGATCTAGCTTCTTTGATTTTTTGTTTATGACAATTGTCTGAATAATTTCGACTCATATGAATAAGAAAAGGTCGACAAGAAGAGCCGAACAGTTCGTTCTCATGGGAATGCCGATCATTTTTTGAAAAAGCCTACCTCCAAATTAAACAAACATGTTGTCAATAAGAAACTCTTGAATACTCATCACTTGCTCCTCTGCATAGCATGTTTTATATGTAGGTTCACTCTTGACAAAATATGCCGTTTGGTATCCAAAATTTATAAATCAATGTCGTATTCTACCATTTCATGCATAAAAGCATTGCGGATTATTTCTTTTAGACGATTTTGTTCAATTTAACAAGGGGAATGGAGGTATACAGGGTTGAAAAAAATCAAAAGTTTTGATAGAAATTATTTCAGAGAAATGGGATGTATACCGTTCCCTTTCATGAACAATAACAATTTGCAAATGCCATTCATTTTTGCCGCAATATGTGTCACTATGTATTAACGTTTGACAAATATATTTAATATTATATCGTTTTAATTTTGTCTAATATTAATGACTAATGTCACATTTAAGCTTACGCTTCAAAAATATAAAAGTCGTTACATTCAACATATTACATTTCTGAAGAAAAACAAATTTACCAAAACGCCGAAAATTTAAATGTCATTAACATTGAATAAAGGGACATTTGTGCTTATTTGCTCACCTTTTGCTATATGGGTAACAAACAATCGTTTAATTGTCATTTTAGATAATATCTGGTTACATTTTCTTCTTATTAATTGAATACATGTACGTGTTAAACTAAAAGTATTAAGTGTTTGGAAGCATTTTGTTGCGCAATTGACACATTCATGTGTGCCAAAGTTCACACAGAACTTTCTGACATCCAAAAAGTCTTGGAACCCGACAAAGGAACCCTAGAAACTTTAAACTTAACATTTTATTTCAGCTTTATGTGTTTTCATGCGATTTTCAGTGTTAAGACCAAATTTCTTTTGCTTTTCCTTTTTTTGATATTTTTTGCATTTTATACCGAAAAGAAATACAACCGTTGTACTCTTTACGCATGGAGAGATATTGTCCTCATTGTAAATACCATCAGATAAATTTGAGTCTCAACAACTCTGAAAGTGGAACTGTGAGTAAATGAGTACCTGACAAAGCAGTTCATGTCAATGATTATATTTTAAAGCTATTGCTTTGATAGCCACATTTATTGACTATCTGATTTCACATGTCTGTGTATAAACAAAAGGTATTTGGAGGAAAAAGGAACTGTTAGTAAGAGTCAATATAACTATTGAGACCAATAAGAGGATGCATTATTTATGAACAAAAGTAAGTGTAATTGAATCCGTAATTCTTCATTACATTAAAACATGAGTATTGATTGTATGATGGAATAAAGAAACGGTAGATTTATATTCGAGTATTTTCCGGAATCTGACACAATTATGGAAGATAAAAGCATTCTTGTGTAATTTTAAAGAGATCAATACACAGGTATATCCGCCAAGAAACCACTACGTAGTACTTCAATAATTAAATGACATTGCGAACAAATTTTACTTTTGCCACTTGGTATATTCTCGTTTCCCACCTGCTTATTTTAGCATTTTGTTTATGCTATATAAGGTATCAGAGCTTTACTAAATATTGGGTCTCATCAGGGAAAAAAGTCTAGCGGTGTATCAAACTTTAAACCTTGGTTGCCAGTAAATACAAATGTATTATTCCCGGTTCCCTCGGTTTTAGTTTGTTACCCCGATTTTGTTTTTTGTCCATGGATTTATGAGTTTTGAACAGCGGTATACTACTGTTGCCTTTATTTATATAATTATCTGTCGTCATAATTTTCTACATGCATTCATCGTCGATTGTCTTTGGGTTGAAGGATTATTTCCTGCATCGCCAACGTCGAAATCATGTTTAGTTATTGCTAAACTCCGTCCGTCTGTTCAAAAGACATTTCATAGTCGCCTTCGTCAAACTTTTAAAGTTTTTCCGAAGCAGATGTTTTCAATTTGTATTATATTTTATTGATAATTTTAACACTTGTTATTTGGATACAGAAAATACCGGTACCGTAATATCCCGGCTTTGTTAAGTATTAGTAGTTTATACTAATTTTGTTAGTACTAATTTGTCTATCTATTTTTGAAATGTATATATTTATAAGATATCTGTATATTTGAAAAAGAAGGGGAAAAATGACAGAGATTTGAAATTTTAAAAATAGAAAGAAAAAGAAAGAAAGATTATGTCTTACTTACAGCAATCATTATAGCTCACAAGGATCTTGTCCTTTGAAATATATTTGTTCAAACAACCATGAGGAACATACACATAGAATTAAAAACATACATATGAACCAGCATATAAAAATATCAAATCATAACATATATGGTGATGTATATAAGATAAAGAAAAGCAAATATAGACTAGGTTATGTATACAAAGTACCTATCATTTCAAAATAAAATATTTTAGTTTTGGAAGCCAGGGGTTTCAGCAGATATTAGCCATGTCAAAAGGGTTACTGTATTGAATATATTCTTTTCTAGTGAAAGCGATTCTTTGTTATGATTAATTGTATACTTTATGACGGATACATGTTATACATTGCAATCTACCTCAACGTTTGCAGACATGGTCATTTCAATAATTTTGAAACGTTTTGTTTCACTTGAATAATTGTCGATAATACGTTATGTAAGCAGCTCATAAGGATAAATTTGTTTTCTTTTATCACTAGACTATACAATCCTATATTCAATTTCGTTGTCTCTAAGCGGAGACCTACACATCAGAAGACCTGTGATACTGATGCAAGTTTCTCCACTGATAGGTATAAAGCAATGGAAACTTGGTAGAAACTCCGATGATCTTTCTCGCTTTTCGTTTATGACAGACAACAATTCATTTATTTGCCTTAGCTGTATTTGGCAAAACTTTTAGGAATTTTGGTCCTCAACGCTCTTCAACTTCGTACTTTATTTGGCCTTTTTAACTTTTATGGATTCGAGCGTCACTGATGAGTCTTTTGTAGACGAAACGCGAGTCTGGCGTATATACTTAATTTAGTCCTGGTATCTATGATGAGTTTATCTATACAAGGATACAGTCTCTGCAATTTAAAAATATGAATATTTTAAGATAAATGGATTGACGAAAATACTCAGCAAAGATACAAGATACAAGTCACAACCCAAATAGAAAATATGAGCGGTTGACGATCAGACGTCATAAAGACTCAGTTCTATAACTTTCTGCCAAGCTTTAACGCCTTTTCACCCCATTTACAGAAAAGTTAAAACTGATAACTAATAAAACGATTCTTTAGAGGTGACGAAGTATTTTATTTGATAAAAAAAAAGACATTACACTGTGTATTATATAAATATGATAAACAAAAAATGTGTATAAACAAACAAATATATATATAATTTAAAAAATAGTAATCAAATAGAGAATATACATATTATTACAAAAAAACATTTATTAACAGTGACAATAATAAATCAAATCTCAATCATATCAATATATATATCTTCATCTTCATCTTTATATATAAGACATTTTCATGCCTTATATATAATGTACTGTAGTACGCCGCTAGATTAAAACTGACGTGGAAAGGTAACACATGGCCAGCGAAAGCTCTTTATTTGAGAGTCCAGGTGGTCGTGTGGTCTAGCGGGACGGCTGCAGTGCAGGCGATTTGGTGTCACGATATCACAGTAGCATGGGTTTGAATCCCGGCGAGGGAAGAACCAAACATTTGCGAAAGCAAATTTACAGATCTAACATTATTGGGTTGATGTTTAGACGAGTTGTATATACATTATGTACACAGCCATGTATCACCATCATTGATGGCGATCCGATGGATACATCTGGTGTAGGGTTGTCACTGACTCAGACGTACTTATATATATATATATATATATATACGAGTCTAAATTGAAAACTACGTTCAAACCTATGATTGCGTTGGATAAAAACTGCAATTTTTATACGTGTGCATGTTAAACAAATTTCGTTGTAGAAGGGTATAAAAACAGCATAAAAAACATTTTCCAAAAGACCAAAAAAGTGAAAAAGTATATTTAAACAAAACGCATTTGACTAAAAGGTCGAACAACTGATGTTCTTTAACCCTGCTGACTGCCATTGGCGATTGCCAAATAAAATTGATCACAAGATGTAACAAAATGGATCTCAAAATAAATTTAATACTAAACAGAAAAACTTTTTAAACTTGTGGCCGCGATGTTGTGCCACAAACATACGGTGTCAATATATTTTAATACACCAGATCCGGATTTCGACAATAAATGTCTCTTCAGTGATGTTAGGGATCGAAACGGTATTTGGAAGGCCATATAAAGAGTATCCTCATTTTTAGAAAAAGTACCCTCATTTTAAGATAAACTCTTGAATTTAAAGAGTCAATATAGGATGAACGGATCATATAAACCGGAGGGAAAATATGATACAAAGCCCAAACAAAAAAATATAAACGAGTCTAAATTGAAAACTACGTTCAAACCTATGACTGCGTTGGATAAAAACTGCATATATATATATATATATATATATATATATAAAGTGCCTAGAAAATCAACCTAACGATGTTAGAGTATATTTGATTCGTAACTTCCTCCCCGGCGCCGGGGCTGGAACCTGTACTTTCTTTCTAACTTCTACGACAACACCGCCTAGCATTGTGCGGAGACCTTATCCCCTCCTCTAACTCTAGCTTATATATATATATCTTTACAAATATCAAGAGTATTTACATGTAACATGTTGAAACAATACCAGTTGAATATTTTACTTAGATCTAAAGATACTAGCATCAAATTAGTCTGATCTGTGATTTAAACCAATTATGTCCTATTCATGATTTTGATATTGTGATTGAGAGCTCGAATTGCGGATAATACATACAAAGCAGGACACACTTATCATGTCAGTGCATGCGGTCCCGCCCCTTTTGGAGTTTATGCGATTCCCGAGTTTTTGTTTGCTGCCTTGATTTGTCTCTGTTAATCATTGATTTATAATATATGGACCACGGTACACTTATTTATTTCCTTCTTTCTCATCGAAACGAAATGGAGTTTAAGAATATATGCTGGTAACAAAAGCTAGACAAGAATTTAAGAATAAAACAATAAACTAATATTAAAACTTTAAGTATAATATTTCAACATTTTGAACTGAGGATTCAAATGTACTAAATGGTATCTTGAGCACCTTTACGATAGAACGAAAATGTAATGACAAAATCAAATCACTTGTATGGTAGACGATAGAATATAAAAATTAAATGAGATTATATGTATATTTTGACAAAACAAACTAAACCAAACCAAAACAAAAAAATAAGAATAACAAAACAACACAAAAAAACAACATATATTTTCGTAAAACGGAGCAGTTTGCTAAAAATACAAAAGAGATCAAAGGCTAAGTGACACAGTTTTAAAAATCGAGAGAAGATACCAAAGTGGAACTCACAAATTATGTCTTATAAAACAGACAACAGCATGGCCATCAACATTGCAACTTCTCTTGTAATCAGTAAGGAAGTATTAGCAAATCTACTGAGACATTTAAAACCATTGTTGACAGAAAATGATCTACAGCAGGACAGATCCTGACAATTCTACCCTGGAACAGATTTTTTTATTTATAAAAAATTATACCAATAACTTATCCGATAGTTTCACCCTGATATTGTAGAGCGTATTCTGACAGCTCATAAGTAGTACTAAATACTGACAGATCTATCAGGAAGATATATTGGCATTCTACAATACCTGACAACAGTTCTGACATAGAACATATTCTGACAATTCTAACGTTAAACAGATTCTGAGATGTTTTACCATGGACAACATTTTGAAAGTACTATTATAGGGCGGAGGATCTTTTCTTGAGTTACGAGTACTTTTTATCAGGAGATTTATGGTGAAATGAGTATCTTTTTTTTTTTAAATCCCGAGCCGGGTATTGTTTCTCGTCATTGTGCATAGATTTCAGTTATGTGAGCATTTAAATTCACAATACAATACTAAACAGAAAAATACCAACTGCACATGTTCATTAATTTCTGTTGAGTGACAATTTCTGTTACTTATTTTAAAAAGGGATCGCAATGAGTCAAAGTTTTGACACACACTTTTTCTAAATTCAGCAACATTTTAAACTAAAAAAATACCTGGAATACAACTTTAATTTTCAATTTCACCAATTTGAAATTGACTAATCTGTAGACTTTTGATATTTTACTTAATAGGAATACAAATTTTCGATATACAAGGTTATTCAAGGTTTATGCTTATACTTATTTACTAGTTTAGAGTTTTACACAATTATATCACTAACACGATCATTAAATTCTATCTGTTTTCCGATTAATTAAAACAATACCATAGATACATATTGTAGACAATATTTATCAATGAACACGGACGCTACTAAATATTTGCATACAGCGAGTCTCTTTCTAAATATTCCTTGATACACTTGTAGCAATATTCATACTCCTCCTGCAAAAAAATATAATTAAAATATCATGATATGATGGAAACAACATTTTGAATCATTCCAGGCTTTGAGAATTTTTTCAACATTTTTTATTTACAACATTTCTATTTAAATTTGCTGTAATTATAAAATGTTTTGCATAAAGATTTTGACTTCCAAATAGTTGACCTCAAACAACACTGCAGGATATGTGGCGCAATTAAATATGGTATAAGAATGTTACGAGAATGATACCACTGTATCGAAACTTTGCTTATAGGCACCACTAAGAACAAGGTACTGGCATGAGCAATGCGGAAATTGTTCTATTTAAAGTAATTGTAGTTTTATCAGCTGTTCATTGTTTGTTTTAGGTTTCAAGCTGTCAAATGAATCGACTATCACCCAAGATACATAAATTGTCTGAAGCACATACCGGTATAGTGCAATACAAGCACCGTTAATGTTATAATATAATATCTAATCAAGGACACTTACTAATTCCGTTAAAAATTCAGGACGTCTAACTTGCATTGCCCTTACAACTTGAAATACATCAACTTCATCGTCTATCTCCATTTTTTCCAAGGAAAGATATAGCGCAACAAACAGTCCAATTTTAGTGCAACCATCGCTGTAAAATAAAAGATACTATTCTTTATTGGTAGTGTTTCATTAGGTTTCTCTATATAATTTTGATTTGGATTTAACTGGAATGACTGTAATCTGCCTATCTGGACAGTCGTGCATTAATTGCAGGGAATCATGCTTTACAATATAGATAATTCAATAAAGATTCACATTTTATTGTTCAGAGAAGGTAAAAAATTAAAAGAAAAAAAAAGTAGAAAATATCAAACTTAAAGGAAACGGACACCTTTGAAATCAAATGGCAAAAATCAATGATCAATTTCATCAAATAAACAGAAACAAACTGTTATATTCCTGACTTAGTACATGCACTTTCTTATGTACAAAATAAAAAAAATGACGGTTGATGTTTTGTTAAAATTGCAATTCATATTAATATATATATTAGAACAGAGCAACAATTATCATGTAGAAACCGTGATTCCTTTTATCATATTCCTCTATAGAATGCTGACGGTAATAATCACATGTGCAACAACTTGATAATTACTGTATTTAAAATAGTGCTCAAAACTAGCTATAGTAAATTCAGAAGCATATCGATACATAATTCAACACCTATATACCTTAAGGATGTAATCAAGTCAGGTTCATGAATTTTTATAAGATATTCGGAATCATTAGAATATTTTCTATGACAAATGTTTGATTTTGATTTAGGGTAAAATGTTTGATCCCATCTCACCTCATCCAGTTTTCCTATTATAGTAGACTTTAAAAGCCCCTTAAAAGGTCATAACAAAAATTTCAGCAGATTCTAGATGTTTTTTTTCATAACCTGAGACCCATATAATGCCAAAGGCAGATACAAGTTAAAAGTGCAAGTCAGCCAGCCTATTCCCGTCATTTAAACTCATCACATCTCATAAAGGAGTTCCATAACCTATCAATTGTTTTTTGTTGCTTAACTAATGTTCTACAATTTTGAATTCTACAGTGTTTTAATTTTATTTCTATCCTTACACTCTCGGCTTTATTGTATATTTGACAAAGTAACGTTTGGCTAAAAAATAAGGTTTTGCATATCTATTTATTTATTTGGCATTTCATTGTAGAAGACTAAAATAAAGCAACAGAACAGCTAAACATTTTAATAACGTACCTGCTAACAACAGTAATAAAACCTTTGTGTTCTTCCCAACAATCTTTTACAGTTTTCAGAAGATCAAGTAAAATGTTTGATGGAAGCATTGCATCACTTGTCACGTTCAATTTAGGTGCCGTAAAAACAGTGATTTTCCTCTGTTCCTTTTTCTAAAGATAAGAGACAGAGACTATATATATTTCAAAGACTAACATACAGAAACTGTTTCCGTTTATCATTATAATCTAAATTAATATGATTCTTACCATTCCATTTCATTAACGCGTTACGCATGAATTAAGTTCGGAAAAGTTGTGACCCCTTTACAGATTGGCTTGGCTGTTACTGACCTATTCTAAAATTCTGTCCAACAGATCAACCTCAGATATGTTCTAATGTAGGTAGAAATGACATGATCTGATATAGTGTACACTGTCCAAACCTGTTGTGAAAATAAGTCATGGGTCTGTTCCTTGTCATACACCTTGTTCAGTTATATTCCAATCTGTTTTACATATTTTTTTTAAACTTTGAAAACAAAGCATTACTTTTAATCTAAACTGTAATCACTGTTCCAAACAAATATGTTTGATTAAATCACTTTGCTTTAGCTAGCAGGTAATACCAAGGTCAAAACGAATAAAAAAAACCTTTTTCATTGGTATCAAAGGATAGAAAGGGATGCTTTAAGGATTATCTTAGTCGTATTTGGTTCAACTTTTATAATTGTATATCCTCAATGCTCTTTATACTTGTTTGGCTTTTTTTAACTATTTTGATCTGAGTGTAACTGATGAGTCTTGTGCAGACGAAACGCGCGTCTGGCTTATCAAATTATAAGCCTGGTACCTTTGATAACTATTGATGTGTATGGGTCTAACAACATCCACAGATTGAATAAAACGACCGTCTTGTGATCTCGTACGATCAGTAATTACTTTTCCCTTAAACAACTTCTACCATAGTGTGTAGGAGACATGAGTCTATAAGTTAGTTTTATTGAGTTCACCAACTAAGGAGCGTGTTGTTAAAACATTTCGTTTTCTGTGATAAAATATGAAGACGGTTGATTGAGTTATTATGTACTTGTTCGGCTACATACATATTTTTTTCTTTATGTTTGTTGTCCTATTAGTCTCCGTATCATGTACTTCCTAAAACACGACAAAGCAGTGCAAACTGAACTATAAATGTACTATATGTACGTGTCATTCCAATGATTTTTCAACATTACGACTGCTTTTGAAACAAAATGTTTACTCATATGCACAAATAGCCATATCCCGTTTATATGTAAAACATTGTGTGGTGATTTTGTTCCTAATTAAAAACAGGTAATGAATAGGTCTTATTTGTAACCATCATATTTACCTTTGAGTGTAAAGTCAGCTGGAGCTGTTCAGAGTTGGATGTATTTTCTTGCACAATTGTAAAATGTTCAAACTCCAACACTTCATTTTTTCCTGACCACAATTGACCTTTCTATGAAAAAACACAATTTTGTTTTGAATAATTTGTTAATCCATTAAAATGGGAATGGCAAATTGAAAGGTATTGTTTTAATAAACAAATCGAAATAACACTAGTTAGAACAATATTTTCTAAAGTAGTTCACAGTTTTTGTCTTTCATAAAATTGATCTACATATTCCTGTATGACCTATTGTGGATGATTTGGCAAACATTTGTTGAATTAAAAACACGTATAATAGTTAAGAAGGTTTCCAATGTCCTCTTGAATTTTTCAAAGTTTAGAAGATATCTTTATATTTATATGGAACAGGACTCTCCCCATGTCAATTGAGGAGGCTATTTTACCTTGTTTAACTGGTTCAATAATACAACAACCTTTGAGTCATGGTCATATACCATTGTCCAGAAATCAACAACAGTCCCTTCCAAAGGACATTGTGTCATTAAAAATTTACTCTGATCTGCATATCCCTGTGAATGAACCAATAACGTTATAATAAATACGAAAGGAAATTGGGGAAATAAACTTTGTTTCATTAGCCAAAAGGTTAATACAAATATTTTGCATCTGTTTTGGTAGATTGACAGCAAGATTAAGGTAGATAAAACTACGATAAAGGTTATATTCAAACACTTTTCCGGGAATGAACCAGATATTGAAATATAAGTCATCGGTGCAAACAGGAACGCTCCTTGTGTTGTACAACGTTTCTGTGTTGAAGAAATTATCATCACACTACTTCTTGTAAAGACATTTTCTTATGTTTCCTATTTTATTACATGGACAAAACAAGTTCCAACCGGTTATAATATAAATATGATGGTAGTAAAAGGTTGCAAAAATGGGCATTCTTTCTGGTTGCGAAGGATGCATTTGAATAAAAAGGCAACTGCGTTAGATTAGAATTAGGACGTGAAACGTTGTCCCTTTCAAGAGAGAGTACGTAAGAAAACACACTATGCATAGTGTTAAGGTAGCCTATTGTTTGGTAAAATTATTGCATGTGTCTTAATAACGTTGTTTTCTCTTGGAAGTCCAATTTACTTTATAAGCATCAAAATCAACAATTTATCAGCAATTTAATGTTTTATAAGTAAAAAGGTTATTCAAGAAACAAGACTTTGTCATAATGATAACCATATTAACGTATCAATTATTAAAGTTACATTGGTTACAGTTATAATTATATTAACATTGTCATTGTCATTTTATGTTTTGATATGTTGTCTGAAACTTTAAATGTATGAGTTATGTTAAACATTGTTAAATAACACTCACTGGTATTATCACAGCGTTGATGTAGTCACTACGTGTTTTACCATATGACATAAGATATGGTCTATACCTGTCATCTGAAACAAAATGAAATCATTACTTGCAATATGAAATCCTTTCAAATTAGATCTATAATTTTCATTATTAATCTTTTTTTCATTTATGTGAGAAATCAAGCTTTATAGGCATTTGTATATTTTTTCCCCAATCCCGTTCAAAGTTAAAACAAATAAACAGAATGTGTCCATTGTACACAGATGCCCCAATCGCAATATCATTTTCTATGTTCAGTGGACCGTGAAATTGAGGTTAAAGCTCTAATTTGAAAGATTATATCATGAGAAAATGTATACTAAGTTTCAAGTTGATGTGACTTCAACTTCATCCAAAACTACCTTGACCAAATCATTTAACCTGAAGCAGGACAGAACGAACAAACGAACAAAAGAACAAACGAACGGTAAACAGAAAATATAATGCACATAAATGGGACACAAAAACAAAAGATGTAATAAAACATACGAATCGAATTGGATTAAAGAGTATTTAATTCAGTTGCCGAAATTGTAATAAACATATAGGAATAACTCAGCCAAAGTAGGACTATAACATACAAAATGTGCTTCGGTCAACCCAATAACATAATCAAAAGAAGCAATACATTCTCAAATATATGATTATTTATTTCATTCAACATTGAAAATAAAACAACATATTTTCGTGTTAATAGTTTTCATTTAATTCCAGATATAAAGATTAACTTACGTGCAAGTATATTCTTTGCTGAATTCTTGGATATATTTTCGTTTAATGTTGCTGCAGTGAATGCTGACGATGGATACACGGGTCGTAGGGTTTCTAATCTCTAAATTTAACATAAGATATCTAAATATGGTATACAAAGACATGTTCTCATATGAACCATCATGTATCAACTTTAACAAAACTTACAACAAGAATACAGATAAATACTTTTATCGACTATATATCCCGCTTATACTTTCACGTGTCCTTGTTCAGTGATTCTGCATACATTATTTTGTTTCCAAATTAAAGGGTGTACTAGGTTTCAAATCGATGTTACCACATGTGGAACTGTTTCGTTTTAAACTACCGCAACTAAATTTTAATCTGTGACATGTACTTAGTTCCCATGTTTTTATTAAACCATGCAACCAAAGTCAAAACCAAAATTGGTATATTATTTGCTTAGTTATAACTAAAATGAACACGTGCACTTTTATTTACTAGCTATTTTAACCTTATACAAAGCGAACGTACAGGAGAACAAACACACGCACATACAGACCACAAAACATAATGCACAACTTTTATCGTAGACTGGACATTACAATATCTTATAACTTTAACATGATGAAGTGGTTTTAACACTGCATTAACTGAAATGTAAAAAGACAATTTTAGCGGTATTTTGTCCAAGGTTATGGTATTTTTTCTGGTATTGTTTAACATCCCACCCCTTATTTATTGATATTGTATTTACATAGTGTCAGAGATCAAATTTATTCGTTCGATGTTTGTTTACTTGTTTTGTTTAAACATTAATAAAATTGAGTATGGAAATGGGTAATGTGTCAAAGAGAAAATAATCCGACCATAGAAAAAACAGCAGAAGGTCACCAACAGGTTTTCCATGTAGCGAGAAATTCCCGCACCCGAAGGCGTCCTTTAGCTGGCTCCTAAACAAATATATATACTAGTTCAGTGAAGGTAAACGCCATACTAATTTCCAAATTGTACACAAGAAACTAAAATTAAAATAATACAAGACTAACAATGACCAGAGGCTCCTGAGTTGGAACAGGCAAAACAATGCGGCGGGGTTAAACATGTTTATGAGATCTCAACCCTCATTGGCACTCAAACCACATCTTTTTACATCTATTTTGTCCCTTGAGGGTAGGTATCTGGCTGGCTTTTTAGCGTCCAGCAGCAAAATCAAGACGATATTTGTAATATAAAATAAATATCAATCCTGCTGTAGATTGACACGCTGAGAAGGACTATCAACCTCCTGCTCATCAGCAGAAAAAAAATCTCATCTTAAATGTACACATTTGTTTTTACTCTGGGCCAACCGGTTTTTGCTTTTACTCGTTAATGCTGCGTGACTAGCGATGGCAACTTGATTAACGGAATATCAATATACATTTGTACTTTAAAAAGTCTTGTTGAAGCCTGATAAGCTATATGTAAAACCTTAGATGTTTGAATTTAAACAACATGTTCCTTCTGTTTCTCCCGAAACGAGCAAAAAGACTTACCTGAAATTCTACTTTGTAAAACTTTTGATTTCGCGGGATTGTCTTTTTGTCTTGGTCCAGAATATATTGACAAAAATCATTCTTCGGAATAGACGTTTTTGGTACTGTAAACAGTTCTAACAAGGCTTCAAAGACTGTCTCATATTGTTCCTACAATTGCAATAACTCATATTCAACACTATTTTGATTTCTGAATAAGTAATTAGAAGATATTTAAAATTAAACTGAAATCGTACATTTATATAATTGTTTTTACCATTGTTATGATAACATAGTTACAGCAACTAGACAAGCTTTATCTATTTTCTTTTACCATCTTCTAAACACACCTGTTTTTCTTCGAGCGTTTTAACCTTTGTTGATCCGACATTCTGTCGTTTGGGTCTTGCAATCAATTATTATTGAACAAGGCTCAATTATTAGCTCTATTATGTTGATTGTGTGCCATCTTTTGATGAACATTGCTGTTTTTGTTTGTTTTATGGTTGATCTGGTTTGTTGAGGCTGCTATTTTTGACGTTCTCTATTATCATGTATATATGAATAATGAAAGTCATATTTATTCTAATAATAAAAAAATAAAAAAAACTCAAAAGCGAATGATTACAACCATCCGTATCTTTGGGTATCGTTAAAATTGTGTAATATTCTTTGTGCAAGAATGATACCTACGTATGTTTGAACCATATTCATTCTGTCTTTCCTCATCATCTCTATATATTCCATAACATTTACGTAACCAACTTTCTTTCCATGCTGATATAATGCATCTGTAGCTATAAATGTCCCAGTCCTTCCAACTCCAGCGCTAAAAAATTGATAAGCAGCTTGAATCTCATTATAATAAACAAATTATAACAAAAAAATATAAATGTATGTAAAATCTAAAACAATAACGATCGTGAGTGTTTTTTAATAAGCAGATATTGTTGTAACATATCAATATTGAATGCATTATTCCAATTGTATTTCTCAATTTCTCAATATCTCAATCAAGGAATATGGTTTTATATGATATTTTATGAAGATATATTGAACCAATCAAAATATAAGTCACACTGTTACATATTTACCTGCAATGTACAACCATGGGTCCTTTTAAATTACATTTTTCATCTTTGACTTTTCTGTAAAAGTCTACAAGTTTGATGCTGTCGGGAACACCGTGGTCTGGCCATTGAATGAAATGAAAATGGTGAATTTTTCTTTCCTGCACATTCCAAAGGAAAAGAAAAAATTTACATCTTTTGAATGAGCAGCAACACGTAACAAATAAAATAAAAATGTAAGGGGATTAAATTGTATATAACCTCTAGAGAAGTTTAAAATTTTGTTGCATACTGGAAACCCGGTTTTCATGAAGCATTATGGCCTAATCCTACCGTGTGACTTGATATAAACAGTAATAAGTAACATTATTCGAAGGGCTGAAATAAATTCATTATCGCAAATAAGCTCGTAACAACCTTTCTTTTGAGGACCAACATACATCCATCTGGTGTTAAGCTGCTACATCTGAAACCATTTTGACGTTTTTGTATATTTTGTGTTTTAAAACAACTGAATTCTTGTGTAAGGTGTCATAATTTAATCTTTAATTACTTCCGGTTTTGTAACCAAATGTATCAAAAACCTAACAGTGCCATTTATTCCATATTTATTGTTACAACAAACTTGTTTTATCAGCCAACGCTTAATCGATCAATTTTCTAATTTAAAAAAAATTAGAATCACGATTATTTGTCATAGGCATTTGCATATTGAGAAAAGACGTTCAAATATATTCTAATTCAAATAAACCTCAATACATTTGTTATATTGCAAATAATAATGTATATATCACTACATAAAATGAGGTGCGAGATATATATTCGACATATTCGCTGTGTTATTTAACCCTTTCTATGGAATTTAGCGCTGTAATAAATATAATAATACAACTACCGTAGAGTTTTTAAGCGAAACAGTTAATAACCTGTACACATAAAATGTGTACTTTCTTTCCTCAGTCATTGTAACTTTGAAGTTGTTGACTAACAGTGGTTCAGAAACTGTTTCAGGCCAATACTGTTCACATTTTTTCTGAAGAAAATAAATAGGTAAAAATAAATCTACAACCGAAAATGGGTTTGATTTTGACTTTTTGTTATAAGAAAATATTCATTCGTTTTGTTTAATTCATTAAATAAACATCATTTGCTTAACAAAAATAGTAAAAGTATAGTAAATTCGTATTTAATTGGTCATTAAATGAATAAATGTTTCATATTTAGTTTTGTTGAAAATGTACTCAGTAACTTAAAATTATTACTTTTTTTTAAATTATTTAAAGGCACAGTGATAAGATGATATAATGTGGTTAACTGTTGCGTACCTTTTGGTTTTCTATCAGTTGTGTTACCATCACTATTTTCCCAACATTCTCATGCCAGATCATGTGCCAAAAATCTCTCAATGTCACCTTTTTAGGACCTTAAGATAAAAAAAATCGACATGAAATGTTTTAATATCATATCAATAATGAAAACAGCCGTTGTGTTTTTTAAAACAACAATAATTAGATTTTACGTTTATCCTTTTTTTTCCCAGATCAAATCAGTTGTGTAGTACCTTCATAAATCTACAATCACCCTTTATTTTAACTTTTGATCTATTTTCATACTAGTGATTTTCTGACAGTAGTATGGGAAAGATCTTTTTGAAAGCAATGTTTTAGGTGTATAGAGAATTCACATTTTTAATCATCTTAAATATCATTCACAACAAATGCTTAGAATGTATTCACTTGCACTGCTATACCTGATTGAGAACATGTACATCAACACAATAATCATTTGACATTGAAAACCAATTTGGAATCAGATGGCAGTACTCGTTTTACTAAAGCAAAAAAAAAATCTACAGACATCTACATAATATACAGTTACAACGTAAAAAATGTATACCAAACAAAAGATCAAATATTTCAGCAAAAGATAAAATAATGATAGATATATTTTGTAATCTTTATAATACAAAGACAATAATAAAGAATGAAGATTTTTTTAACAAACCTTGTGCTGCTATGTATGCCTTTATATTTTCAAAGTTCTGCAATTGTAAAGAAAAAGAAATATGACCTAGTTATCATCGTTTTCAATTTCCCAACATTTTTATTATTAAAAACAATACAAAAAAGAAGAGATGGTTTAATTCGACGTATATTAAGAATCAATTTATTACTTCTAAGGTATCATTAAACGGTGATCTCCATACAAGAGATGATCGTTGGTTTGATTACCCGGCTAGAATTTAAACATTTGTTATTGCTACTTTTGAGCTAAGTACATAGGAGTAAAATCAAACTCCATCGGGTGGAAGTCAGAATCTTGTGTCTGGATAGGGCAGTTTGTCTTTCTGTGGAAGTTAAAATTAATTGCCTCATTTGTCGATCTAGAACACAGCGGGATCATGTTCATATTGTTTGTACATGTTACTGTACAGATCTATCATATTTAAAAATCAATTTGTCCTCTTATTTTTTTAAAAATACAATGACAGGTGAATACAAAAAAAGAGGAGTAAAATACACCGAGATTTTTTTACAACCCTCAATAAAGCTAAAGACATACAGGAACATTTTTCGATATTTGAGTTGGACTGTTACTCTGGCATCTTTCGTCCCTCTCTGAAATCGATAGAGATAATAGAAAAATATAATTTAAAATACTTACATCAATGTAACTAGCATTTATATAATCATTCTTAGTGTTTCCCCTCAGAATAACTCGTGAATGGTCATCTACAAATCAAAATTTTATAAAAATGAACAAAACAGAAAATAAATGACAAAAAATTATATCGAATGTTACCTGACATTTGCTTACTATCTACCTTGTATTGATAATTTGATTAAAACACCATTGTGAAATTAAAAAAAAATCCTTTTAGGTATTCAAATTGGATAAAAAGTATTTATATACTGTTGAATTTAAAACTTATTTTTTTCTTCGCAAGTGTCAAGCTCTTAAAGAATAGATGGTTATGTTAAAGAGAGTATACTCAACAGATTGTCAGTATCTAAGAATTTATGCTTGTAATATATATTGTTTGTCCCCCCTTTTTCTTTATGTCCCTTTCTTTATCAATCGAAGCTTTCTGTGCCGTCGGGGCGAGCTGATAACCAAAAACTGTGTTGAGTTTTTACTTTATAAATGCTTTATGTTCGTTTGAAGTATTGAATAAGAACATAAAAGTATTTATAAAGGTTACTCCGGATTAAGTTATATCAATCATGATAACTTCATGCTAGAATTTTAGCGCTAAAATTATAATAAGATAGTCTAGAACTGTCATTCGGGGTTCGCCTATATCCGACAGAAAGGTTAAATATTTTAATAATGTTCGTATCCGAAAAATGTTTGGCATGTGTGAGTGATATCATTAATTGTTTGATACCAATCTAACGAGGAAACAAAGATTTCCTATGATTTTTCATAAAAACATAATTTGTAGTTTTATAAAAGAAACGATAGCATAAATTGCTATAATTCTTTATCATCGTGAAGAATTAGAATATTTTACGAATTGCTCTATTTTGTCGATATTGTTTCATAAAATAAAATATGAACAGTTAAAATACACGTTGAATCCATGAATAGATATTGCAAGGTAAGTCACAATTGTCGTAATGGTGTCTGCGAAAAGAACATATCATATATTACGTAAATACAGAGAAAACTATTATCGAATTCATTCATTTTCTCCAAAAAAAGTATTTTGACCTCTGACAATGTCTGATGTTTTACATGTTAATTTTCAATTGGTGATTATATATTACTATGTTCCATTTACAAAATTTGATCAATTTGAAGATGCAATTTGGTGTTACCATCATCATTTAGAATTACTTTTGGTTCAGAGCTTATACTGTATAATATAATGCTTAAAAACCATTGACCAACAAATGCATTTTGTAATCTTTAAACATAATACAGTGCATTAAATTGTACTATTCGGTTGTTGTTCGGAAAAGGAATTCGGGATATGTAGTATGCTCTTAAACTTAATCTTAGGTAATATTAGTTAATGTTTATGTCGACCATTTTTGTTCCTCTGATTGTTTTAATATATTCAATGTTAAAATGTTCAATAGCTGGTTTAATCTGATTATTTCCACTGTCCGAAATAAGGGTACTAGATGAATTATTTGGATAAAATTAAAAATTTAAACTCCAAGACAATGTTAAAGACGATAATAAAATAACAATAAAAGACTAGACAATTGGATCAACGTGATTATCTAGATTAAGGCTAATGAACCAGATACCACATCAAGGAGAACAGAGACGGCCCTGAAAAGCAAAATAAAACCACCATCTTCAATGACCGTACTAGGGCTGTAAAGCCAGTCAAGGTCGTCAAAAAATTCCATGTTTTGATAAACCAGGAGACACAACGCTAACCATTACGCCAAGTAGATGGTCACGAACACAGCCGTTCTATCCGCTGCAGAACAACAACAAATTACCAAAGCCAGCGTAGACAACAACACGAAGACCGAAGCAAGAGACACAATCGTTGGTAAGCCACTTACACCAACTAAGTACAGAGGGGAACCAGATGGAGTTGTATTAAACAGGGATACTTTCACCAGTCCATACAACACAAATAAGGCATGTCATCGCCTAATATAAAATATCTCCACAACAGATAGAGGCAAACACAGTGGCATTGACTCCGATGAAGGGTGTGATATCAACGACCCTGGCCTACTGACCACACAACCGCAAACATCACCCATTCAACATAGAATCTTAAGAGGCAATAGAAGCAGCCATCATGTCAGCTAGGTATTAAACTCCGTTTCATGCACGACACCATAGTCAGAGTAAGATGAAAACGAAAAGACAGACAGATCCAAATCTGTAACTAAGTACATTAGTTCGCAATAAACAGAAGGATAACCGGACGGTAAAACCTATCATCATCATCAACGTGATTACAGTTTTCTATATTCTTGGCATCTAAATACATTGTTTTGTAAACAAGATAAGAAAGCAATCACGAATTGAACACACAAAAATTAAAATCTATAATCGAAGAGAAAACATTAAAAACATTATTTCTGTTTTGTTCAAAATTTTTATATTAAAGGATTCTATAAATTATAAGTGAGTTTTTTTATTTAATATTTCAAAACGATCATCATATATGATTAATTTGTACATACATGGCCATGTTGCGAGAAAACGGTTTTTTATTTTATTTTCTTCTTTTGAACCTTCGACATGAGCATACACAAGCCCTCTAGGTAACATCTACAAAGAAACAAAATTTGAAATGTCACTTGTCAGCATATTTTTACATTATTTTAATAGCATTATTTAAAATATTATCATTTATAAAGTTTATTTTCGCAGGAAAATGACTGTTGAAAAATAACTATTTTCTAACAGAACAAATTTACAGTTTCATCACTTCGGTTGTCATCTTTATTCTTATTAATAAAATTCAACAAATTATATAACATTTTCCGGATTAATAAAAACACACTGTATCGCTTCCATTAAAAACAAAATCTGCCAAGATACGTAATTTACCTCATACTCTTTTTTGAAACCTTCATCTTTCTGTTTATCATTTATAGCATCTTTCAGATCTTCAATCAGTATATTGTACATGGAAACATCATATTTACTGTTAACATTGTTATACACGTTTTCATCCCCATTATCGTCTATTTGATAGTCGAGATCTTCTCCGTCTTTCAGGGTAAAAGAAACATCATCCTCATCCATCGTGGCAGCGATATTAACATTTGCATAATCATTTTCATTACGGGTTTCCGTCGGTCTACCTAAAGAGAATTTAAAAAACCGTATTAAATATTAAAAAGAGTTTCCAGAGGCTAATTATATAAAAGTTTCATTATGTAACGTAGTTCATTTATCTATCATAGTCTCCCCTTTAATTTCTTCGTATTGTAAAATGTGTATCCGCTAATCCTCAGGTGGAATTATAAGATCAAGATTACTACCTTGCCATAAACAGAACATTGCTAAACAGAAATACTGCACCATAAAATAACCTTGAATAATGTTGCCCAGCTATTTTTTTATCATTAGATTAAACAAAAAACAATAAAAAAAACACCACAAGAGCAACCGGCTGTAATGAACAAACTTTAAGATAAATTGTGTCCATTGTAAACTTCTTTGTCATTCAAATATAGCTGTTTCGGTCATGTCATTGAAAAAAAAAATGGCGACTTCATATACCAGATAAATATGCAATTCCATGATTTATGTTTCTTTAATGGATTACCCTACAACACAGCATTCGACGTTTAATCACGTTTTCATCTTTGTTTCTTACCCCGTTTTTTCCAACTACAAATATTTCCATGGGTAAACACTTTAAATTCATTTTCGTCATAACGTCCAGAGGAGTGACGATTTCTTTCTACCTTATTATTCATTGGTAGAAAAAAGAAACCCCAACAACGTGACAGCTTATTTTATACACTTAAAGAAATATCATTGGCTCATATGCTCAAATTTCAGGTTCTAGATATTATTTTCATTATTGTTAAAATCTACTTTTGTTTATATGAAATTTACAATAAGTACACTTTGCTCACTCGAAGATCTATTATCGCTTGATTTTTTCCTGTGAACATATTTCTCTTTTCTGGATATCAATCTGCGTCTACAAAAGAAGACAAAACGACATATAAAAGAGGGACGAAAGATACCAAAGGGATAGTCAAACTCATAAATCTAAAACAAACTGACAACGCCATGGCCAAAAATGAAAAAGACAAACAGACAAACAATAGTACACACGACACAACATAGAAAACTAAAGAATAAACAACACGAATCCCACCAAAAACTAGGGGTGATATCAGGTGCTCTGGAAGGATAAGCAGATACTGCTCCACATGAGGCACCCGTCGTGTTGCTTATGTGATGACAAATCCGATAAATAGTCTAATTCGGTAGGTCACATTCATGAAAGGGAAGGGGATTGAAGTTACGACGTAAGGAACATATCCGATATCATTTGTGAAACGGTTATTCCATAACGGTCAACCAACTCGTGATGGCGTCTGTAAAATTTACAAAGGGATGATTTCAACTTCACAATTTGGAACTCTTGGTTTAATAGCTTCCTTGTGAGCAGCAACCCTCTATCAAGAAAATCGTTATAGGAAATGCAAGCACGGGAATATCGTATCAATTGGGAGATATATACCCCGTATGCAGGTGCTGCTGGAATGTTGCATATATATAAGGTATATTCTTATCATTAGTTTGAGAACATTTGCGAAATATTAGAAAGTATGCGTTTCATAATTCACTGAATTAGTTTAATTACTATATTTTTTTTAATATGAAAACAACTTCTAGATATTGTCTTTCTAAATATTTCAATTGATAATTTGAAGTGAATGTTTAAATGTTGTGACGTTATGTTGTTATATAGTGTAAGCTGGACGTTGGCATCTGTTGTAACATTTAAACCAGCTGCATTTGTATTCAGCTATCGTAAGTAAAGAAGTTGTTGTGGTTGTCTTTTGTTGGTGTGGTTCATAAGTAATTCTATTATAATGATTATACCGTTGGTCTCCTCTTTTGGGGGCGTGTCCTTTAACGCGCGCTGTTCGAAGTAAGCAAGGGCACCATGTTGAAGACCGTTATGGGCACTTTTGATAAAGCAATGAAAGCATAAAAACCCACTGAAATTCCATATGAGTGCTGAGTGTTGAATTATAAAGTAATATGGTTCATAATTAAAATATGGAAAAAATATATCATTTCCATTGTTATATAAAATCTTGGAACTTAATCACAATCATTTATCAAATTTGTAAATAAGTTGCTTCATATTTTAACATATAAAACAAAAAATCGTCAAGTATGTACTACCCACATTGTTTTAAATGTTTGAGCAAGGTGATGAATTTAAGAAAACATGTAATAAAATCGAAAATCGAAAAAATCTGTGTCAATGTTTGAAAACCAAAAGTTCAAAGTTAGAAACATCTCTTCAAATATGGATGCCAGCATGTGTTGTTTGACTTACATGATGATCAGTTTCACTGATGACTATGAATATGTTAAAATTGTGATAAGAAGAAGACCGTCTTATTTTCTCGAAAATACGTGTCCGAATGTTGGAATTAACTCCTGGTTCAGGCTTAAATGAGTACCAGAACGGATTGTATCATCCGATATAACACCCGGTTTTAACATTCTAATTGTACAGTATTTAGTTTTCCTTGTTGTGTGGTGTATACTGTTTGATCAGTTCATTTACTAATGCAATACAAATTAAATCTGTATATTTGATTCCTCAAACCTATAATTTCCAATTTAAATTTATCAGTTACTTTTGTTGTTGATCAAATTTATCTGTTCAAATATATATATTTTCTGAACTTACTTGTAAAAGATAAACGCTCCCACCATTACAAGCAGCACGATTATTGCAGCTGCAACACCTCCACCTATCGCTGCCCCGTTAGACGAACTCTCAGTTTGTGATTCAGATCCAACTTGAATAAAAGACAAATATTGTATGCTCAATAACCAAAGACTAATACAAAATGGTTCTATGTGCAATATTCTTATATGAAATATTCAATTATATAACTCTAAAGGTAAAAGGTGAAATATAAGTTCAAAGTAAGCATAATACAACGATATTTACTCAGTTCTGTTGAGCCAGATAAAATTGTGTAAAGTATTTCACATGACTGCTTATCGAATGTTCAAGCCGAAGATTACCAGTGAAATGTTGCAATTTTTTTTCAGCCACATCTCTTCTCTTTGATTGTTAAATGGCCGAATGCCGAAAAGAAATTGTACTAGTTTAATTGTAATTGAGCGATGTGAGTGGTTTGTTAGACGTTGTACGAGTTTTATGATTTTTCATGTTGTCTTGTCGGTTATCCTTACACTAGCAAGACTAATGCAGACTTATCTTTCATTTAGCTGAGCAATTTGTTTCGCAAAACCTGTCTACGCAGAATCTTGTTTTTTTATTAGCGGAAATGAGTTTTATATTGAAATTCAAGAACAGATTTTTACCACATTTTTTATCAATATTTCAATTATTTATTATTGATCTATAAATGTGAAAATGATCTATATAAAATACAATTTCAACAGATGAAATTTGATATGAACATAACAAGATATCATATGATTGCCAGTATGACAACTCTCAATCAGAGAATATTATATAATGAAGAAGTAAAGAAATATCCTTTAATGTTTTTTACGCGCCAAAGTATTTTGTTTTTATCCATCTTGCGTTGGGCAAATGATACTTTTTATTACTTTATTGTTATTTTCTTACGTCCAGTGGTTAACAATCGATGCATATTAAGCAACCACAGTAATATATTTTCAACTAGAAAAGAGAAATATTAGCAAGGTTCTGGCATGCAAGTTATCTTGAAGTGTGCTACAAACACACAAAATAAAACGCATACAAGCAGGCATAAGGCAATTCGCTTTCATGGTTTATTAATTTTTTAATTTTGAGTCGAGGTATTATTTCATAATTTATTCTATTGAAAAATAAGAAATTTTGTGAAAATCAGACCACTACATATTTTGGCTGACAGTTCGTAAATAGTGTTTGCAGTCAACAATTGTCAACGCAGGAAATAAATTTAAAAAAGCAAGCTAACCTACATATCTATTTTTCTTGAAAGAATTGCAAAATCTTTTAAAAATTCAAGGTTGAAAACGTATTGACGTGAATTTATAACAAATATCATATTAGTCCTTTATATCAATAAGGTTGAAACTCTTCTCTAAACTATGTTTTCAAAATAAGAATATTGTTTCAATAAACAGGTTTGTTAAATTGGACTTTCTCTTACCTATTTGTCTCCTTCGATCACTTTTTGGAATAGAATATTCAGATACTTATAAACATATAGTTTAACCTACACAAATGTAGCATAGGCACATGTTTTTCATATATTTTTTAATCTAATAGCTAAGACTATGTTTTCATTGCCAATTTCAATCCCCGATTTTTTCTCCTCCAAACCCCGAGGACTTCGAATCAATTTTTCAAACTTGCAAATAATTGATTGATCCCTTATTTTTGATGAAATTCATGTATAAAGAGAAACTTTTCATTTTTTTTTAGTCAAATCGAAATAGAACTTGCTTTGTATTTGTATAGGTATTTTAACTGTGTGTGATATCACATGCACATCGGTTGTTGTGATCTTGGATTTTTTTATAGTGCTTATATATTATTTGTTTAATTTTTTTTAATTCAGATATAATTATTACTTTAAGGCATTGGAGAGTAATAAATCAAATAAATAACCGAACCTGATTGATTTATTTATGGTGTTTTACACCACTGTCAGTTAATTTTGTTATATTGTAACGGTTACTTGTTAATTGTGGAGAAACCTGGATAGATTCTTCGACAGGAAAAGGAAAATTCGAGTCAATAATGATAGAAGTCGAACGCACTTGCCATTTGTGGGGTTCAGACTTAAAGCCTCGGTTTTGACAGACTTGTGATACAGAAGATGAACTACATAGACAGCTCAGCCACCGAAATCACAAATATCAGACATGTTTACAAATTAAAAGCTACATCACCAAATGAGAAGTACATTGACAGCCGTTTGGTCGCCTTATTTATTGAACATTTTAGTATTTTATGATAAAAGATGAAAATAACAGTAATATATACATGTGCTCAACAAAATCTTAAACATGGAAATGTATTTTTTCTTACCTGTACATTTTCCTGTCGATTTCTGGCACATGTCGTTCAAACAATTACACTTTCTTGTGCAGTTAGCCCCGTAATATCCATTGTCACAGGCTAGTAAAATAGCAGAAATAAATAATAAAAAAAAAAGTCCGACAGCCTAGGCATGTAAAATAGTTTCTATTAGGGGACCCTAAGTTTTAAAAGTACAAAATTTATTAAACAGAATTACCTGTAAACAAGTAAGCAGGGATATATTTCTAAGATTACACTTGCCAATATAAAGACACGTACGCGTTCCCAGGTTGATAGTAGATTTGTATGCACAAAGTCACAATTCTGTAAGACCTTCTCAAGAAAAAAAACCCAATAACTTTTCATCGAATAGATAAAAAAAAGCTTATGAGAAGTTTTTCTATAGATAAAGATTTGAACTAGCGATGACCTAAGTGAAGGTAATCAAATCAGTTAGGAATGACTAATGTTTATTATATACAATTACACAAACTCCTATTCAGGTTATAATATATATATATATACAAAAGAAATAGAAAACACAATATAACAAAAAAAAATACAAATACATACAATTGTTGTTACGGGCAACATGCTAACAATTGATATGTATTTAAAAAATAAAAAATAAAATACATATCTCAATTAAATTCAAATCATTCGAGCATATATTGCGGCACTTGCATTTGACGACAGAGTTTAATTAAATTAACGGTACCAATTTTCTTTCACCAGATGCGCATTTCGACAATACATGTCTCTTCAGTGATGCTCGCGATCGTGGCCAATGGCAAATGTAGTATCATGACTTCAAATAACCTTGATATACTCTTAAAGGAGAAAGTCACTAGCCACTTTAGTATACATCAAATAGAAACACAACTCGTAGAGTATTGAATGAAAACCCCAAACAATGTGAGCATAATAGAAAAGCGAGCATTTTAAAAGAGAGTATTTACAAGAACTCACAGCATAATTAAAAAACAAACAATGTGTAACTTCAAAATACCTCATAAAACACTAAAACATGTATCCTGAATTTAAATGTGCGTATTGTTATGCGTTTACTTTTGTACATTGGCTAGAGGTATAGGGGGGAGGGTTGAGATCTCACAAACATGTTTAACCCCGCCGCATTTTTGCGCCTGTCCCAAGTCAGGAGCCTCTGGCCTTTGCTAGTCTTGTATTATTTTAATTTTAGTTTCTTGTGTACAATTTGGAAATTAGTATGGCGTTCATTATCACTGAACTAGTATATATTTGTTTAGGGGCCAGCTAAAGGACGCCTCCAGGTGCGGGAATTTCTCGCTATATTGAAGACCTGTTGGTGACCTGCTGCTGTTTTTTTTCTTTGGTCGGGTTGTTGTCTCTTTGACACATTCCCCATTTCCATTCTCAATTTTATCCAAAAAGAACTGTCAAATGAACAAGCAAATGATTTGAGCTGCCTAGTGAGCCGTTTTATTCAAGGCTGCCTGAGAACTCAGCTAATAATATTGTGACAAGTAAAGAATGGATGAAATCCTTTATAACATTAGCCAAACGAAATGCTACACATATTGTCAAAGCACAAACCAAAATCTTGGAGTTGTAAGGGGCGGATGAAGGGTCAATAATTATAAATAAAAATTATTACATAAAATAATCATGTGAATCTTATCCATATGAAAAATCAAAAACTGCAACTTAACTTTCTGAATTAATCAAGACAAGTTAGTCAGGAGTTACTTACGATTGACATGCCTTATATCAAACATGAGAGACTATTAACAGTGCAAATGGACAATTCCCAGACTTCCATACATAAGTCAAAAATATGTATTGATAAAATCAAACAAATACAATATGCAGGAAAATAAACACTTACATAAACTTTGACAATCATTACACAATAATGTTTATTTATTTTATTTTAAAAGGTGCTTTAGTGCTCACATGTAATGTGCATACTATGTATAATTTCACAAAATCAATGGTATGGAAGTATAAACAGACCTAAAATAGAACAACAACATAAATCATCTGAGGTAATGAGCCTTTAGATTTCAACAAGACATACATTGATTGATCATTGGATAATTATAACACTCATGTTTTAAACATTGAGATAAATGAACAAATGTACCATAAGTATTTTACGTACTTTTGTTGCAGTAGTCTTCGTACAGAAAACCAGGTTCACATCCAGTGGTGTTTGTACAGAACCCATCAAGTTTATCACATATATTAGATATACATCCGCCACAAAATTCTCCACAGTTTCGACCGAAGTTACCACTTTCACAATCTGAATGATAACGTGAAAATTACAGAATATTTGTGTATTAACTCAAATCATACTTCATAAGACAATAAGGAAATCTACGGTGTTCACATTTTAACGGAATTTAGATTGAATTGTCTTTAATCTAAGAACAAAGGAATACCTGGCCACTTAAATTCAAATTCTCTGAAATACTATGGTCAAATACAAGTAAGAAAATGGTAGTTCCTTTTTATATTTATAGTAAACATTTATTATTCACAAAGACTACATTACCCATCATATAACAAATGTTCGTTAAAATAATATCACTAGTACTTTCGTGGTTTTGACAATCTTTTGAAAAACAATATAAGGAAGCCCTGATGACACTGTTAATAACAACGTTCATGTTGTATCAATTATACCAAAGGGAAACGATTTAATATAACAAAGAAGATGTGGTATGATTGCCAATGAGACAAATATCCACAAAAGACCAAAATGACACAAACATTAACAACTATAGGTCACCGTAAAGCATGTTATCGCAGATCCGAAATGATTATTTTCAAAACATGGTTTCTTTGCCAGTAGTTTATATTTAATACGTACAGTTATACATTTTATAAAACGGTACGTTTCAAACTTTCAAAAAGTATCTCATTTTTTTTGGCCGAATCTCTTTTATATATGTACATATGTTTGATGAAATTAAAAGAAAAAAAAAGACTCATTAAAACAATTGATTTTATTTACCAATGTAAAATCTACTCACTAGTGCCATAGCCGTATAAATTGTGACTGTGATTTTTCTTACCTAATAGTTTTTTCTTCTTTATGTTAATGCAGTAAATTAAAAGTGTAAACTTGACTGAATACAATCATGGATAATATAGTGGCAAAGTCATGCAAGATCAGAATTTTTGAGACATTAAATAGCATAACCATTTGTGTGAATGTAATATTATACACAGAAAGTTTTGATGATAAATTAAAGGGAAAAAATAACCCTCTTTTTAATTTCGATTGTCTTTTAGAATGAATAAAGTACAATTTCAAAGACGAAAAGATGTGTTTTGTTTTCTTCAAATGTCAGAGATTTTGAGGTTTATGAAAACTTAACTTTGGCGATTTAGGTATGTATTACTATGCATAGAAATACAATTCAAAGTTATCGAAAGAAAAACAGTTCTACCAATTTTAGTTGAGAAATGACTTGACAGAAAGTTCTCAAAATTATTCCATTAACTATCAAGATAACTTTTCTGAGATATAAATGTTTAAATTGAAAACTAGAAGACATAAATATGATAAAAACTGACATGTTTATTACCGAAACATATTGTAATAAAACATGTACAGTAAAAGGGAACAGTAAATACTGCAACGTATGAAATTGCAGTATAAGAACATAATTAACTGTACATTTTTATATTTGAAATTTGAAATTTAAAAATCAAACGTCGAGCTTTGCGTGCAAGTTCCACAGAAGAAGATGTTTGTGTACTGCTTTACACTATGTAGTAATTATAAAAGTTTTGCCTTGTTTACCTTTGCTACATGATTCACCATAGAAACCTTCTTTACAGCCTCCAGGTGGACATTTTCCTGTTCCTTTACTGCAAGTTTCGATTAGACAAACACATTTCTTTTCACAATTAACACCAAATTCACCATCGGGACACACTGAGAAATAAACAGAATTGCTTCAAATAAATAGAAAGTCTTATTGTGCATTAAATTCTTTTACCACTTTTCACGATTTTTTTCGTATTATATAACACGTTTAAGTGCTTAAATAAGATGATATGGTATAATCGCCAATAAGGACAAACTCCCACCAGAACAATTGACGTAGATGTTAACAGTTATTGATAGCAATGTAGAATTTAAAAATGAGCTAAATTAATACCGCATAAAAAAGATAAAAGAGGCCCTGAAATGACAAACGAAGACCATTTTAAAAGAGTTAAAGTACAGTCTTGTGTATGTAAAGAAAAATAACAAAAAAAAATCAGCGGAAAACGATAACCTTCAAACCACTGGGACAGGCACATATAAAATTTCACAGGTTTAAGCATGTCCGCGAGAGCCCTGATTCTTAACCCTGTAGTCAATGGTGTAATAGCACGGCTTAAGAAAAAAACTGTAGGAATTCATTAACGAGGATTCAATTCATTATCTCGGTAGGGAGCACAAACGTAGCTTACAAATTCAAACTTCACGAAGTACAGATGTAAGAGTCCTTGGAGTTACTGACAGATAAGTCAAAGCCTGAACCGACATATAAAAATCAAGAACATTTTCCCTTTTGATAATTGTTCTAAATGAAACGTAACCAAGTGATCATCACAAAATGAATAACAACACACCTTGCATCCCAGACTTCAATAATGTTTTTTTTTCTTGATATCACTATGATATATATATATATGTATTTTTGTTTATCAAATGTTGTTTTGATGGGTCTTTGCTTATTTTTGTCATAAATTGTAACTCATAACAATACAAAAAGAGGTCCGCAATAAGTGGTGCACAGTTAGTTCCCATTGGAATTCCGATAATCTGACGATATACGGAATCCCCGAAGCGAACAAAAATGCTATCTAGTAAAAATTCAAGGGTATATATAGTATCAAAGCATGTCCAATTAACATAGTTTTTTTGTTTATTGCTACTAAAAATGACCTAAAAGAGTTTGAACATATATATTCACATTCTGATTTTTTGAATGCCCATTTAATTAGGTGTGTGAATTTTTCTTAATGAGAATGTGAGCAATGTGGTATACAGGGTAGAAAAAATCAAAACTTTGAACAGATTCAAAATCACCAATATGAGCATGCAATCTATCAAGTAAATTCCAACGAGTTCTTGACACTCCAAAAGTAATTTATTCCACTATTTTCGAAGGCCTTATTTGAACAATTTATTATAAGGTTTTTAATTGTACCAAGTGTGCTGGTAAGAAGAATAGACAATTTAGTAGTTGAACAATGGCTTGAAGACGAAATAAATCTATATTTGTAAGGGGTAAAGGCTACAAATAAATGCTTTCAAAGTAGTGGATATATAATTAAAACATCAAAAGGCCATTCGCCTCATGCTATGATCTTATAGTTTATAAACAAAAAGTTAATTATAAATTTACATAAGTCATGCAGAAGGCCAAAAATGTTAAAGAGTAGATCCAAAGATAATTGATAATGAAGCGTGGTCCGATGAAAACTATTTCAGCTCTCTCTTGCTTTTACAGAGTAAGCATATAAGGCAGCAACCATTTGATTTTCGGGGGGGGGGGGGGGGGGGGGGGGGGGGGGGCGATGGTTTTTTTTGGAAAAAAAGTTTGTTTCCAGGTTTTGGTGAAAAAAATAATTTGTTTTGGACCCTGAGAAAAAAAATTGTTTGTTTCACCCTCAGCTGCCACTATATCTAATGCTAAAATTGAAAGAAAAAATTGTTTTCGGTTTGTCGCTAAAAAAAATAGATTGTTCTTCGCCAAAGGCGAAAAAAAAAGGTCACACAGAAAAAAAACATAGCCCCCCCCCCCCCGAAAATCAAATGGTTACTGCCTAAGACATTGCTTTAGTCTTTGCATGCTATAAAACGAGAGGGAGGAGTATTTCCCAACATTATTAAGAATCGTTCTTAAATTTTTTGGAAGAATTTAGAAACTAGTATCTAATGTAATTTGAGGAATGCAAGCTTTTAGTAAATAGTTTCACACTTATTTAAACCATGATGGACTGCATAAAACATACAATTACATGAAAACACATTTTGCCAACATTATTCATGAAACATATATTTCTGAAACTTTGTGAACATTGTCCTTTACAGAAAAAGACACGTTATGGCCTATTTGTTGTTGTTCTTTATGCATTGGGGAATTTAAATGTATATTTTACTTCTTTAAGATTTATTTTAAATTTTGTACAAGTTAAAACTATTTTAAGCAATATTTTGTACAGGTTATAACATGTATGAGGTACTTTTGTACATGTTATAACTTGTATTTTTGCATCATACAAGTTATAACATGTACAAAATCGCAACTTGTACACGACATATATACTAATAATGATTGCATTTATTATAGCTTGTAGTATCAATGGACAGTTGACAAACAAAAAGAAATACCAATTAAGTGTTAAAAGCGGACAATACAGTATCATTCACAAAATACTATATAATGAAGGAAGGCGAAAAATAGCAATTATATAAAAATACTAAGTACGAGCGGGGAATGATATACTAAAAAAAACGCAATTTGTGAGAATAAGAGTTGGAGATACTACGTATTGTAAAAAAGTAGGAACTACTTATTCACGTATTGCTATACTGACTATACTAGGTAACAAGGTTTAAATAAGTAACTGCAAACCCGTGCAGATATTACCCTCTCCCTCATACGAACCCGACAGTAAGTACGATAATGCAAGAAATACATGCTACAGCCCTTGGATGGTGTAAACTTCCCAACAAAAAACGTGTCTGGTGTAATGGTGTATGGCATATGGTGTAATGTGTAAGGTGTATGGTGCTATGGTGTATGGTGTAAGGGGAATTGTGTAATGGTGTTATTGTGTTACGTGCGATCGGGAATGGTGTTATTGATGGTGTACGACATTTCATTTGTTAAAAACGAAGTTCTTTTTTATTTATTTTTTTCGAATTTAAACATAAACAATAATAATAATCTTTATATTTGAGATTTAATTGCATTATGAGTAATTTCGGATCGTGAAGATAGAAAGGGGAATGGTGCATGTTGTAATGTGTAAGGTGTATGGTGCAAAGGTGTAACATGTGTGATGTAATGGTACAAGGTGTACGGTGTAATGGTGTATGGTGTAATGGTGTATGGTGTTAGTGGGAAGTTTGCACCATCCAAGGACTGTAAAAAATCCAGAAGTATGGTGATTTATTGTATGTAAGAATATGCATCTATACTATTAAACGAGAAGACCTCATTTTGGGTGTCGCTTCTCTTCTTTCCACAATAAATTAATCTGCATGCCTCTGTGTCCTATATGTACAGTGCATGATCGCATTTGTCATCCATTCATATGATTATCCAGATTGAGTTATTTTGAGAGAAAAACGAGACAAAAGGCGTCCGGATATGTTTCCGTCATTGGACGAAATTTTAAGTCAGATTACACTTCCGGTTTGCGTTTTCTGTATACTTTTAACATACATATATACTACCAATAAAGTGTATTTTCTGTCTGATATCCGTAATTGGACGAAATTTTAATTCAGATTAGACCTCCGGCTTGCGTTTATTGTATTCTTTGAAACAAATACATATACTAGGGATAAAGTGTATTTTCTGTCTGATACCATTTTCAAGTTTACTATCCACGGCGGTCACAGAGTTTGTTAAATAGAGAGTGTCTGTATAATATATCAATGACCGCCGTGGATCGATATTACAACTGAGAATTGAATTTAAAAGAAAATACACTTCATGTATAGTAATAAATGAAGCAGGACCTTTTCGGGACGTCGGGAACGGCTGTTTTTAAGATCGAAATTTCAGGATTGACCATTTCGGGATCCGAGATTTCTTTTTTCGAATTTCAGGATGTCGAGATTTTTAATTTATATTAAATTCGGGACCTCGGGATTTCATGTTCTTAAGACCGGGATATCGGGACCAGGACCCCTCCCGGTGCGATCCCCCCTTTTATGAATGTTCATTATATACAGAAAAGCGCTAAAATTATCCATGTGTCATTAAAATTAATAGAGAAATAACAAAACAAAAAAGGATTTCTTTTGTGGAAAAAGGAGGAGCCGGGCTAGAAAAACAATTATCCTGTCCCAAATTATCTATGACTTTTGATACCTTTTCTGAAATTATCCAGTCTTTAAGTTTTTTACAAAAAAAGAAGATGAGGTATGAATGCCAATGACACAGCACTCCGCAAGAGACCAAAATGACACCAAAATTAACATTTAAAAGTCACCTTACGGCCGATACTGCATAGTCTGATATAAAAGGCCCCGAAATGACAATGTAAAACAATTCAAATGAAAATACTAACAGCCTTATTTATTTACAAAAAATGAACGAAAAACAAATATAAACACACATAAACAAACGACAACCACTGAATTAAAGGCTCCTAACTTGAATGTTCATAATATACTACATGTGTGTTCATAATGAAATAAACAAAAAACAAAAAAACAAAATAGGAATTTTGGAAATAAAGAAGGAGGGTTAAAAAAATCATTTTCCTGTCCCCATGTACCTATTACTTCTGATACTTTTCCTGAAATTCACAAGTCAGTAAATCTTTTACAAATTCTTCCTACAACACTTTACATACTTTCAACCACGCTATAAATGCCCGAGATTTCGCGGATGTGTTCTAGTAAGAATTAAAGGAGGAAAGCAATGACCACTCATACGACAAGGACAAATTATCTCAGCTTATAGCTGCAAAATCATCTATTTTTAATGTGAATGAAACTAATTGACGATGTAAATTATACAAAATCCCTTTTAGTAACAATGCAAAAAGAAGAATTATTGCCAACGTCCTTTTTAAAATGCAACATATTCAGGACATGGGTCAACTTCAGCAGTATAACAGGAAAAAAAGTATCGGGGTCGTACCTCATCAAAGTAAGGGAACACCTACAAA
The DNA here is from genome assembly GCF_036588685.1 of Mytilus trossulus. NCBI lineage: Eukaryota > Metazoa > Mollusca > Bivalvia > Mytilida > Mytilidae > Mytilus > Mytilus trossulus. The sequence continues at coordinate 61,383,823 of NC_086373.1, forward strand.
CAAAAAATGTATTCAAGATGGAAAAAAAGATGGAAAAAAGGCAAGTAGAAAAAAAAACCACACTAAAAATAGATGTTGATTGTTAAAATTTGAATAATTTTACATTTGTATCTAGCTTCACAAGTGTTTACACTAAGGTGCAGCTGTAACAAACTTACAGAATCATTTGTTAGCAGTAAAGACAGTAGACCGAATACCCCCGAATTAACTATGATAGAAAATTAAAATAATAGATATAACAGGTGTGTGCAGAATATTCTGCAGATCTTAGTAAATACCACATGTAAAGAAAAAAAAGAAGCTACAAATGAAGGTGGAAGAGTGTTATCGAACTCAGTAATCAGGAAGCTATGAAAATACACAATAAATAAAAACACTATCCTGAAACATTATTTTTGAAAGTAAATCTGAATCAAAACGATAAACTGTTCATAGATTTGATATTAGACCCCGTTCACACTAGGACATTTTTATCGATTTAAACTAGACCGGTTTACTTTAGATCGATTTAAGGGCCAATGTGAACGCTGTGAACCGATCTTCAATCGGTCTAAACTAAAACACTTTAAGAGGTAGTTTAGTTTGAATCGATCTAAAGTAAACCGATCTTACTTTAAATGTGAACACAAAGATCCGGTTTAAGCTAGTACGATTGAATCGAAAATAACGTATGCGCATGTACAGCGGCAAAACTATCTCAGATGTTTTTCTCTTTTAACAGGCCTTTAAAACATACTGAAAATTATGTTGTCTTCACCGTAGCATAGATTTGCGAAATCTGTGTCTTCTTTTCTTATGTTTTTTTTTCAGGGACCGCAGTATTTCGTTCTGTTGTCTCTTTTTTATTACAGTTATTTTTTTTTCAAATTGAAAAGAAAACTGCAAATACACCGGTATCAAAATTTTAACTTGTGATTATAGAGGAACAATAACTTTTACTTTTACTTTCTTTCAAGTATATGTATAAGTGTATCATACATGAATTTGATAATTCAGATCTGTTAATACACAAGGTTTACAGATTTACGGGTAAAATGTAAGATCGATTATGTTTCAATTGTAGTGTGAACGCAGTGGTTCTGATTATACAGATAGAGATCGTTATGATTAATGATAATGTGAACGCTGGTTTTATTTAGATCGATTCAAATTAGATCGATTAAAAAAAGCTAGTATGAACGGGGTCTTAAAGTGTTAAGCTGTCGAAACCAACTAGCTACATGGAAGGTTATGCCATTAATGACAGACGCTTTATCATTGATATGATCATAATTAAAAATTAAATATTTACAAAAGTTTATTTCAAATACTAAGGCTTTTCTACCCCAGGAATAGATTACCTTAGCAAAATTTGGCAAAATGTATAGGCATTTTGGTCATCAAAGCTTTTCAAAGTAGTTCTTCATTTGACTATCAACCTTTTTTTATTCTAACGTCACTGATGAGTCTGTTGTAGACGAAACACTCGTCTGGCGCATATACAAAATTTCAACCCTGTTTGTTTGATGAGTTTATCTACATATCCTTATATGATCGGTATGACGACCTAGACATAAACCGTACTAGCCGAATTCAAAAAGGGACAATACCAACAGTAACGAGAATAGAACTGTAGAATCATTTCAGAAAAAAAAACCCGAATATCAAATTATAACAACATGGAGAGGTGATAATATACCTCATTTTTAAAGTTTATAATGACAATCTATGAACCAATGCCATCCATCATAAAAAAAAACTGTTGTAACTATTAAAGTTCAAAAATAAGAAAGAGAACATAATTCAATTAGCCAAACAACTGACAAGTTAATGGCAAACGTTTTAAAACAAACTCAAAGAGTAGTACACAGGTACATATCTATAAAAAATAAAACACAAATAAACGTAAATTTAATTGCCTGTAGATAAGTAAATTTTCATTTTTTTATTTTTAACTACGCATTTGACTTTGCGTTCCAACTGTGTGGTTTCATGCAATACGAATCAGTGTTATGTAAACGAGACTCTTTATATGAAGCTCTGAATTGGAAGCCTCGTATCTTTGATGATTATATTAATATAGGTTGGTTGGTTTTTTTGGCGAAAGAGACTTTATACTTATACTTAAATGAAGACGCATGGAATTTATAACATGTTGTTTTTCATTATTGAAAAGCATGATTACATTCGATTTTCTTTAAGAATACCCAATATATTTCAAAGTTTATTTTTTCTATTAATGTTTATTACCAATAAATTAAAGATGCTTTCATTTTACTTCGTTTGTGTTTTTGATTCGAGATAATATATTAAAAAAAACTGTCGTTATCATACAATACAGTTGTTTATCATTCGTTGACACAATTTTCTTAATTTCTCCTTTACGTTTATCTAACGAATATTTTTCTTTATGCAAGAGTTGCAGAGTTTTGATATCGAAAAATTAACATACTCATGTCGCAATGGTCGGTGGACTTATAACCAGGGTTACAGCTTGTTTTGTTTTCACACAATCCACTAGCATGGTCACACAATCTTGATATACATCCATCACAAAACTTGGAACAGTTCTTCCCAAATTGACCGTCGGGACAGGCTGAAATAATGTGTACACATTTAACATAAACATGTGTTTAAATGTCGATGAAAGTTGTTTTTTTCGTCAGTTGAATTTACTGCAAGATGTATTATACCAATGTTCATTCATATCAAATCATAATCGATAATATTATTATTAAATCATAGTGCTTGTTTATTGTGTTACCTATATCACTTTGTGTAAAGAAAATAAGTATTCATAAATAAAATAAATAACTGAATTACAAGTTTTATTGACGGAAATATCATATTTTACAAGTTCTGTTAAAAATAAATTCCAAATTCAGTTTTAAATGATTGGTATGCTGCTGACTGATCTCCAAAATATTTGCTTGAATCATTGAATGAATTTTCGTGGAAATATAAGAACATACTTTGTGAACAATTGAATCCCTGCCATCCATCATAACATCCACCAATGCATTCTCCTGTCACATGATCACATTTTTTATTCAAACAGGTACCAGAACATGATTCAAGACAATCTTTTCCGTAAAAACCATCATTACAGTCTGTGAAATTAAATTTACTACATTGTAATTAATATTAATTAGAAGAAAAAAAAAACCTTCCGTAAGTTAAGTATAAAACGATACCTGAGGGACAGTCAAACACATAAATCGAAAATAAACTAACAAAGTCATGGCTAAAATAAAAGACAAACAGACAAACAAAAGTACACATGAAACAAAATAGAAAACTAAAGGATAAGCAACACGAACCCCACCAAAAAGTAGGGGTGATCTCAAGTGCTCTTTAAGAGTAAGGAGATCTATCACCACACGTGGCACACATTGTGTTGCTAATGATATAAAAAATCTGATAAATAGTTTAATTCGGTAGGTCAAATTCATGAAAGGGAAGGGGAATGTATTAACGACGTAAGGAACATTCTGTGGATTAATTTATTGTTGTGGTATCAATTTTCGTAAGGAAAACTTGCATGTTCCTGGATATTCAATTGCGTGGTGTTGCCGAAGTCAGCATACAGGCTTATAGAAAATGTGTTATTCGTTGAACATTTAATTTCGTGGTTCAACTGTACCCACGAAAGCCACGTTAATTGGTATCCAACGAATATAATGAATACACAGTATTCGATATCAATTGTGAAACTATTTTTCCATAACGGTCAACAAACACGTGATGGCGGCCGTAAAAAGTAAAATCACAAAAATACTGAACTCAGAGAAAAATCAATACGGAAAGTCCATAATCACATGGCAAAATCAAATAACAAAACGCATCAAAAACGAAAAGTGTTTGTCTTTTTATATCCAATTTATTATGCACTTGGATAACTTTTTGTTAAAAATATTCTTTGACTAACCCTTAACCATGATTTGCTGCATACGTGCTAAACCATAGAATACGATGTTTGCAATTATTATATCAATCAAGTATCCTATTGAACTGAACGTGCATGTTTTACCTCCACAGTAGAATACTATAACTGATCAGATTATTTTTGTTTTGTTTTACTTTTAAAATTGACAGAGGAAACCAGTGTGTTCTTTATATTGATTTAAACGCTATAAATGTATTATAAATAAACAAGGATGTTTCACCTTGATCACACCTATCACCAGTCCACCCATTTGTACATCCATAAATGCAATCCCCTACATCAAGGTCACATGGTCCATTACAGTTTTGTGGGCACGTTGTATTACATAAAGCTCCATAGTGTGTAGGTGGACAACCTGAAAAGTAGTCACATAAGAGAAATAGTTGATGTTATTCCATATTGCTTAAACTTGTGTATGTTTTTCAAGAGAAATGGTATTTTGAAAAAATAAACATACCGGTATTTACCTGCGGAAAAAGTATATTTTACCAACCCAGTAGTCAGCACTTCGGTGTTGACATGAATATCAATTATATGGTCATTTTTATAAATTTCCTGTTTACAAAACTTTGAATTTTTCGAAAAACTAAGGACTTTCTTACCCCAGGAGTAGATTACCTTAGCCGTATTTGGCACAACTTTTTGGAATTTTGGGTCCTCAATGCTCCTCAACTTTGTATTTGTTTTGGCTTTTTAACTATTTTGATCTGAGCGTCACTGATGAGTCTTATGTAGACGAAACGCGCGTCTGGCGTATAAAATTATAATCCTGGTACTTTTGATAACTATTTACGAGTATAATTTTGGTAAAAAAACGTTTAATGTACAATTTGTTTTTTCCATAAATTATTTATATTACACACCTTTCACTCGGGATATGGAATAGAACACTAACTGTTTTTAAATTTGTTTCGGTAAATATGTGGTTCAATTATTAAAACCACATATTGACCTCACCAAAAGACAGTTATTTTATATTATTCCATATTGGTAGGATTTTAGTAGAGTTTTCTATATGATATGAATTTTAAATAAAAAAAAACATATTCACTTGCTGCGTTGTTAGCAGCAACCCTCTATCAAATAAATCATGATAGTAATTTCAAGCTATAGAATATCTAATATATATATGTATATCGCAGTGCAGGCGATTTGGTATCACGATATCACAGTAGCATGGGTTCGAATCACGACGAGGGTCTAAACATCAACCCAACAATGTTAGATCTGTAAATTTGCTTTCGCAAATTTTTTGTTCTTCCCTCGCCGGGATTCGAATCCATGCTACTGTGATATCGTGACACCAAATCGCCTGCACTGCAGCCGTCCCGCTAGACCACACGACCACCTGGGCCCTAAAAAAATAAAGCTTTCGGTGGCCGTGTGTTACCTTTCCTCGTCAGTTTTAATCTAACGACGTACTACATTACATGATATATAAGGCATGGAGATGTTATTGTTACAGATCAGCTCAATTATCCATAATAAAGGATCCTACAAATTAATGCAAGATACAGTCACAGAAAATAATTATATTTATAAGTACGTCTGAGTCTGTATATGCTGTTGAATTGTTAACACTTAGGAACGGTTAATTCACAAATGGGAAGCTGAAATCAATGTGTGTTGAATAAGAGAAAAAAAACTTGGCCTATCGTAAAGTTACCATATTTACTTTAATAGTGGTGTTTTTTTCCTTCCCTGACAATCAGGAGAAAAATTAATTCGAAGAAGATCAAAATCCTTAAACACGTAAAGGTATACTTTTTACTAATCACTGACTATCGTATTGTCATCATACATTTTGGAAACCCAATATTAAGAACATCTCAGCTTAGGCTAGCGACAGAGATTAACAAGACATTTGTATTAGTTGACTGTTTTCAAGATATAACGTTAGGTTTAAATCTATGCAAGACTTTAGCCAAAACGTTATGTTGATAGAGCCTATTGAAAAGTTTCTTAAACTTTATTAAACTTAGTGTATGAATTTCCTTCTCGTAGCTATAGATGGATACCAAGCCTTAGTAAGCAACGATTTCAAATCTTTGTTATGCGTTTTAAAATAACTTACCAATAATTCCAATCTCACATAGTTCTAACTCAGTAAACGGATTCTGAACTGGGCGCGCATAAGTCAGGAATCTAAAAACTGCTTGAAGGTTGATCTCGGTAGGCACAGATGTTTCATTGTATAACACTATTCCATTATTCCAAGTATTGCTATCATTTGAGGCGTAAATAGTATGATACCCATCTGTTGTACCTTCTAAAATATTTAAGTAAATAATTAAGTCTGAATCAACAATAAATATTAAAGAGAATTAAAAAAAAATCGCATTTGAATGGATACTAGCTGATAAATTTTACGCAATACTCATTGATAGTCAAAATGCTATTGTGAATAAATATAGCAAAACTGAATGATATCAAACACACTGCTGTGACACCCGAACTGTACAGAAAGATGTGTTGCCCATAAAGCTTTTATAAATTCCAGAAAAAAAAAGAAAAAGAAAAGGCAACATTATAGACAATAGTTACAATAATAACCCGCACAAAATAAGAGTTGTCCATTTTAATATGAGTGGAGAACTCTTGTTTACTAGTTCCTGTTCCACTGTTATGAGATATAAGATGATGTGATATGAGTGCAAATGAGACAACTCTCCATCCAAGTAATAATTTGTAAAAGAAACCCATTACATGTCAATAATGTTCTTCAAACCTGAAAGTTTACTCAAACCGATCAGTAATTTGTAAAGGGCCCCAAAATGACAAGTGTAAAACTATTCAAACGGAGAAAAAACTAAAACAACGGGCTGATGTAAATAACGAGAAATACCTTGTTGTTAGAAAGGTTTATTTGTATGCACATCACGATATATCATATAAATTGTGTCCGTTTTTACTGATTTTTATTGTTAGTTCTCATGCACGTTAAACTGTTACACCACTGTCCCAGCTTAGGGGAGGGCTAAAGTACTACTTACATGTTTAGTCCCGCCGTTTTTATGAATGTATGTGCCTGTCCCAAGTCGGGAGCCTATTTTTCAGTGGTTGTCGTGAGTTGATATGTTACATATTTGTTTTCCGTTCATTTTCTGGTTCATAAGTTAGGCCGTTAGTTTTTGTTTGAATTGTTTAATATTTGTCATTTTGGGACACTTTATTGTAACTATGCAGTATTGGCTTTGTTCATTGATGAAGGCCATACTATTAACGATGTAATACCACCAAATCATGGTACGTCGCATCCGGTTGCATACAAAAGTAGGCCTAACAAAATATTCCCTTGAATTTGACATTTGTAGAAAATTAACCCTGCATTTCAATGCACTTAAATTTTTCTGAGTTGTAAATATATATGTATGTTGGAAGTCTGAAAGCATCATTCTTTTTTCATTTGATGGTCTTATAAAATATTTTGGAACGTTAAGGTTACATAGTTACCAAAGCAGGTAACCAGTTAATAACAGTGTAAAAATTGGGTGGTTTACTTCCCGTGTTGGTTACTTTCTTATATGCAATGCAATGTAGTGTAAAATTTTCACTGTATCACTGGAAAGGATTAAACTTTATACATGCAAAGTATGTCTTTGGTTGAAATAAAGGTAAATACTGTACAATTTTTTTACAAGTGCCAATTTAACAAAGACTAATAGGGAAAAATCAATGGTGGTATTACACCTTTAGTTGGTAATTTCTGTTTCAATTGGTCTCTAGTTGAGATTGTCTCATTTACAATCATATCACATCTTCGTTTTATATTGATGCTGTTTAATATAAAATATTTCTCAGGATTCTTCTTTTGTTTTTGTTGTAAAAATGGGACAGTTACTCTTTAAATGTCTCAGGCTTTATTGTCACTAGGAACATCTTAATTTTGATTTTCATTTATAAAATATTGTTGGATTATTTCTTCATTTTTATAAGAACACAAACTTGTTTACATATGAATTGCCAAACGACACCATTTTAAAAGTTAAAATATTCAACGTTTAAAGTGTTTATGGTTTGTTAATGTTGTCTGTTTAAAGGGGCACTAGCTACGAGATATATAACTAGAGGCTCCAAAGAGCCTGTGTCGCTCACCTTGGTTTATGTGAATATTAAACAAAGGACACAGATGGATTCATGACAAAATTGTGTTTTGGTGATGGGGATGTGTTTGTAGATCTTACTTTTCTAAACATTCTTGCTGATTCTAATTATCTCTATCTATAATGAACTTGGCACAATAGATTCAGTGGAAAATGTTAGTGAAAATTTACAAATTTTATGAAAATTGTTAAAAATTGACTAAAAAGGACAATCACTCCCTAGGGGTCAATTGACCATTTTGTTCATGTTGACTTATTTTTGTGTCTTAAATTTCTGTACATTATTGCTGTTTACAGTTTATCTCTATCTATAGTAATATTTAAGATAATAACCAAAAACAGCAAAGTTTCCTTAAAATTACCAATTCAGGGGCAGTAACCTAACAACGGGTTGTCTGATTCATCTAAAATTTAAAGACAGATAGATCTTGACCTGATAAACACTTAAAACCCATGTCAGATTTGCTCTAAATGCTTTGGTTTTTGAGTTATAAGCCAAAAACTGCATGTTACCCCTATGTTCCATTTTTAGCCTTGGCGGCCATCTTGGTTGGTATGCCAGGTCACCGGACACAATTTTTAAACTAAATACCCCAATGATGATTGTGGCCAAGTTTAGTTTAATTTGTCCCAGTAGTTTCAGAGGAGAAGATTTTTATAAAAGATTACTAAGATTTACGAAAAATTGTTAAAAATTGACTATAAAGAGTAATAACTCCTTAGGGGGTCAATTGACCATTTTAGTAATGCAAACTTATTTGTAGATATTACTTTGCTGAATATTTTTGCTGTTTACAGTTCATCTCTATCTATAATAATATTCAAGATAATAACCCAAAACAGCAAAATTTCCTTAAAATTACCAATTCAGGGGCAGCAACCTAACAACTGGTTGTTTGATTCATCTAAAAATTTCAGGGCAGATAGATCTTGGCCTGATAAACACTTTTACCCCTTTTCAGATTTGCTCTAAATGCTTTGGTTTTTGAGTTATAAGCCAAAAACTGCATTTTACCCCTATGTTCTATTTTTAGCCATGGCGGCCATCTTGGTTGGTACGCCGGGTCACCGGACACAATTTTCAAACTAAATACCCTATTGATGATTGTGGCTAAGTTTGGTTAAATTTGGCCTAGTAGTTTCAGAGGATAAGATTTTTGTAAAAGTTTACAGACGACGGACGACGGATGACGAACGACGAATGACGGACGACGGATGACGGTCGCCGGACGAGGACGGACGACGGACGCCAAGTGATGAGAAAAGATCACTTGGCCCTTTGGGCCAGGTGAGCTAAAAAACTAAAGAGAGATTTTTTTTGTTCAATCAATAAAAGTGAAACAGTGAAATAATAATTCGCTTTTAGCAGCCAAAATGGTTCAATTTTGTCAAATTAAGCGACGAAACATGGATAATTACTCATTTACTTGCAAGTGAATTAGTCGACCTCATTAAATCCGTATTCATGTGAACTTCAATTTAACCCCTTGCTAGAGATTGACAACGCACGCATTGTACGTGTACTTGTTATTTAAAGAAAAAGAATGTCAACAATGAAAGTGAAACTACTGATTCGATCCATATAAAATCATTCTTATACGGTTAAAAACAATGAGATACACATATTTTAATCAATAAAATAAACTCAAACAGACCTAAAAAATCAATTGCACGTGTTGGTTTAATCTATTCATATCTTTATTCATATTTACATCGATCATATGGTCATCTGAGATCAAATCGATAGTTAATTAGATGGCATCTGAAACTAAAATACACAGGAAACGAACCTACATATTATCTACCCCATGCTCTGTAAACTATTTGTTTTAGATTTTTGGTAGTTTGGATAAATGTTTTACATTATTATAAATCAAATATGAGAATTTGAGTCAAATCGGGGACCCTTTAATAACAGATGACTCCGATTATCTTAAATTTTACTTCAGTTGTAACAATTGTATTGTCGGTTTCATTATTTTCAGTTCTGCCTTACTTTTATATATAATTTCAAAGTTGCATGACATGATAAAAACAGACAAAGGATTTATGTCATGCTTTTTCATTGATATTGTTCAGTCTTATCACTAAATATATATACTAAATATCCAAATTATATGATAACTGACTGAGAATATAAAGTGACCGACCTCCTAATATGACAAACAACCCAGTTACAATGCTTTTCTCCTGAAGGTCAACATGAAATGTTACACTAGGTCCTTTTGTTCTTGAACATGTTGTGACAATTCCATCGTTTGCTTGATTTGCCGGTGTGCCACTACTTGGAACATGCCAAACTAAACCATCAGACGCCATGTTATCTGTAATAAAAATGTATTTTTTTTTAACTAAAATAGAATTGGAAAAATAGATATTCGAAACAAATATGTTATTTTAAATGGAACATGTAAACAAGTAACTTCGTAAAATGACTAAGCAGGGTTTTTCTAATATAGTTCTTGCAAATTTAATAAAAAAAAATATATAGCCTTTGATATGGAATTGTGATTTCAGTTGCGGGGAAAACTGTACTCCGCTACTATTGCATCCAAACATTGTAGACACTAAAAAGACAAACGTGTGTGAGTAAAAAGACCTAAAAAGAATGTTAAAAATCATCCCAAAAGATGTAATCTGGCATAGAAAATATACAGTCAAAAAAATAATTTTTGTTCCCCATAATATTGAGTCAATATCTAACTTGAAGAATGGCATCCTGCAGATGGGTGCAGTCCTAACCTGTACAAAAGTTAACTTTGAGCAGACTTGTCGACATGTTAACTTGAGAAATTTTAAGCAAACAAGCAAATAAACTTCGTCTTTGGAAGAGCTCCTACGGTCTGCTTTTTTAGGACTGCTGCAAACCTATTGACAGGTCTGCTCCAGACCAGACCTGTGGACAAGTCTGCAAGTGTCCTTATGAAAGGTCTGCTACAGAGCATACCGGTGGACAGGTCTGCTATTGAACAAAAACAATACATTATTCTTCAAAAATTTAAGGTATTTTTTTATAATAAGAAATGCATACCGTTTTATAAAAACCCTATAAAAGTACGCTGACAACAAAACATTTAGAATGCAAAAAGTAGAATGAAAATATACCGAACTCCGAGGAAAATTCAAAACGGAAAGTCCTTTATATAATGAAAAAAATCAAAAGCTTTAACACATCAAACAAATGGAAAACAACTGTCATATTCCTGACTTTGTAGAAAATGATGTATTAAACCTGATTACATTAACGTTTACCTTGTCTACATCAAATCCAAAATACATAGACACATTTTAAACAATTCAGTGTATATGTGGAGATCCACAAATTTGTTTTATGGTTTTAATTGTTTTCATATACATTTTTTTGAATATTTTTCTGAGGAACGTTCGTTGTTAAAATGGAATGTTTCATGATCTTTTGACATCTGAATGTTCTGAATCGAAACATTAATGCATTATTACAGTGAAAATATAACTAAAGAGCACGTGTCGCTAACCATGGTCTAAATTCATATTTGACAAACATTGTAGATGAAAACAGAATTCATGACTAAAATCTTTGTTTTGATGATCTTGTTGTGCAGATCATTTAGACTGTTTAGTTTTTTTTCTATCATTTTACTTTTTACTCCAAACACAAAAGAGGGTGAAACAAATCCAAATTTAAGGGCAATCACTGCTATAAAGAGTGACAGTCTACTAACTACATACATTGCCAAATTTGACTTGCTAGTTGACCTTGTCTTGCATATCATCTTTGTTCATTTCAGTTTCTATCGATCTATTAGAATTGTTTATCATAGTAAAACATATAACATTCATATACATGTATATATTAATTTGTTTGCTTATATCTCTGAAACTTAAGTATTTAGAGCAACTATGACTGGCGAAAATGTTCATCAAAATAGGTTATATCTATCCTGAAATTTTATTAAGAATTAGACAAACTTTTCCTGAGTGGCTGTCCCTGCGGTAGTAGTATTATTGATAAAGATAAACGTAAACATTATAAACAGCAAAATATGAAGCAGATTAGTACTTGCAAATAAGTCAACACAACCAAAATTACCAATTAACCCTTAAAGGAGTTATTGGCCGTTAAAGTATTTTTTTTTTACAATTTTTCAATCTTAAACAAAATTCTTTTCCTCTAAAACAACTGGGCCAAATAAAACCAAACTTGGCATAAGGCAATTAAAAGTTCAAATAATGGCTCGTATCATACCTCCCTCTTTCACGGATAAAACTGTGAATAAAAATACTCAGCCGACATTATTGAAGGGTTGTCATATCAATTAAAATTTGAAGGGAATATTAAAGGTTTGATGTTTTTACCTTTGAAAACCTTTGTGGTTTAAGCCCCTGAGGTACTATATAAATATAAATATTTTTGTTTGCCGGAGATTTGTTCAGGAGTGTACGACCCGAATGTAACATTGGTGAATGACTTCACTTGTGCGCACGACTCTCAACACATGTGATAAACTTTGGACGCCATGCGCACAACTTTTAAACTTGTGCACATAAATGTTTAAATATTTCTGTAAGATAAATCGCAAAACTATCAAACTTATGCGCTTCTCCGTATAGAATCAGTCAAACCGTATTTCAAAGTCGTGTCCACTAGTTCTTTAAAACAAATAAATGAGTAAACACATGTATGATTTAGGCTTAAACAATAAACTAAGAAATAATTATGACAGACAACAACCAATCATACTAACACTAAACCATAGGATCCCGACTTGGGACAGGCACTAATCGAATGTGTGAGGCGTGGGGGTAATGTTTACAAGTGCAATAGTCTTGAAAAATAGTATGAATGCACAACATGTATACTTTTCTTTATAATTATTAGGAGTCAACGAGATAACTTTTCATAAAATATAAAAGGATATTAACGAGCAGTGTAGCCTTCAACAATAAGCAAAACTATAAACTTTCAGAGTTACATGTGTATGGTATATAGTTACCTCACGAGATCTTCGATTATATTATGCACATCCTAATTGAAGAAACTATGATAATTGTATAATGAAATGTCAAACAGCTGTTTGATATTGATACAAATTTACTTACACTGATTACAATAGGTCCCGGTTCTTCTTTCTATACAACCGTCTGTACAAACTGCAGTATCTTTATCACAAACACCATTTAAACAATTTGTAGGGTTACATCCCCATACACAGGAACCATTTCCAGGGAAACAATTTCGCTCTATACATTTTTCTGCACAATTATTTTGACAATCACTACCCCAAAAACTCTTTTGACAACCTGAAAATAAAACATGGTTCAAAATTTTAGAGTAAAGACGTTTAAAGGTGTACAATCAAAGATTAAAATAAAACGCGTTCGATAAAAGTGGAATGTCTTAATTATAAGATTTCTTCATACACAAGCTAACGTTCTAAGCAGAAAATAATCTCGTAAAATCTGCTCTTAAGTAGTTTACTCCTTTTTAAATACACATTAATGTTTTTAATGTATTATTTTTTCTATAACACAGAGGAACACGACATAATATTGTTTTTATTTCGTTAATGATTCTGCAGGGCCATATTTCTTTCCTGCGATTGATGATGCCAGTGTAAAAAAAAATTCAATCAAACAAAAAAAACAACCCAACAATAAACAAACAAAAAACAAACGGACCATTTATCTGTAAAATATATGAAATAAACAAATGTCTCCTCATCAAACATTGTCATAAGAGGCTTATGTAAATATTTGATCAATGAAGGTACAACAGCGTTACTGATGTTAAGGAAAAGAGAGGGATGAAAAATACCAGATGGATAGTCAAACGCATAGGTTGTAAATAAACTGACAACACCCTGACTAAAAATAAAAAAACCTAACAGAGTGAGACAACTAATAGTTAAGACTTATCAACATGAACCCCTCTAAAACTGGGAGTGATCTCAGATGCTCCAGAAGGGTAAGTAGGTCCTGCTCCGCATATGGCATCCGTCGTGGTGCTTATGTTAATACCAATTCGATAAATAGTCTAATTTGGTAGGTCGCATTCGTGAAAAGGAAAGGATATTGTATTTACGACACGAGGAACATAATTCCGATGACAATATCTGTGAATTACTGTATGTACAATGTCACAGTCATACACTAGACTATTTCCAAATGGATATTTCCCAAAACAATTGTGAACACGTGTACATATCGGTAGAATACAAAGAAATTGCTTAAATTTTGTCCTGGTTAATATCTTGACTATAAAAAAAAAGCTTTTGTTCAAGTTTTATAGAGTGTCTTATTGGTTTTTATTCTCCTTGTCTATATCTTTGTATTTGGCGTGCTGTTGAAGAACCAAGACAAAACTCTATTTACAAATCATTACCTGATGTAAAAAAGGAGTATGACAGTTTAACTCAAAATTTAATGGGGTTGTCTTCAAATAAACATTGTAAGCTTACACGATTCTGAATTATTTTTGATGTCATAATAAAAGCATAAAGTGCAACAAAAACATTGTTTAGAATTTTTATATAATGTCCAATTGGAAAATAAATCGATTCTAAATATTAGAGATTGATAAGGTCATTGGAACAAAAATGGGCTCAGCCAAAGTTTCTCAATATGACATAATGTTCGAAATATATGATACGATTTTGTAGCTGTTATACAGTGTTTTTTTTATGCAAAAACAAACTATTGAATTGCTGCAAAACTGAAAGTGTGAATAAACTCATCAAAGATACCAGGACTAAATTTAGTATATACGCCAGACGCGTGTTTCGACAACAAAAGACTCATCAGTGACGCTCGAATCCAAAAAAAGTTTGAAATTGATGTTAAAACAACGAAACTGTGTAGTATTTCATTATTTGTTGTATGAGTAGCATAGTGTTTTAGCATTAACTCATTGATTTTACTACCATCTAGTACCTCATATGTTTTTTTTATCTCAGCAGATGGCAAAGACAAAGCTCAAAGTTGAAATTTCAAAACGTAAACACCTGACAGTGTGTGCTACCTAGAAGCGAAAATATATGTAATTCTGAAACTTTTAATGAACTGAAAACAGTCAATCTACTTTTTTTCACTCATGCCAACAGTGACCTCATCACGTCAGATGAGAAGAAGAAAATCAAGAATCTACTTGAATTTTGGCAAATGATCTTTTATGAGCTATTTAAAGTATTATGTGAAAAGATAAATGGGTGTTATCGGGCAAAACCTCACCTTAGTACATCCTTAAATATCAAATAGACACAGGCATCACGTGCCATCACACACGAAATATATAGCAAGTAGAAATACATGTATACTTAACCAACCATTAATGGCAACATAACATAGTTCAACAATAGGTCCGAGACCGGATGATCCTTTATCATCGTAATAAATAACGTATTTTCCAAGATGGTTACAAGGTATTGTCTGATTGAGGTTTGGAAGACTTCCATCATTATCCTCAGGATCTTCATAACAGAGATAGCCATTAGGTGACGAATCAGATGGAGTCAATGATGTATTGGTCACATATAATTTAAATCCATCCATCCGTGAAGCCTCTGTAATAAACATCAAACGTGTTCCATATAAGTTTGGGAATATAGTACTACGCAACTATTTTTATACAACACTGTCGATTTTAAGCGCATGACAGAAACGGTCAGAAGCCTGAATTTTAATGTACGTGTTACACATTATTATAGATTGCAGTTTCCAACAGACTTTAAAATATCCTTGATACAACCTGTTTTAGGACATCACCAAGTAACAATGTTTGGTTTTTATTAGAACATGTATATAAGTTTTCTTACGCCACCGTAATGTGTTACAATCTGCTAGTAATCCCGCTAGTCCATTATTAGGAATACACGGTTTTGAAGGCAATACGGTACGTTGTCTTTAGTGGCTTTCGTCTACTTTATTTTATATAGTTGTTTCATTGGCAATTATCACACAACATATCCTTATTTTTATATTGACAAAATACAAATGTTATTTCCTGACCACACATATATAGGTCAACCAGCTTAATTGTGTCTTCAGTGTATAGTCTTTTTTAAAGTTTTTATGATCACGTAAATTCATTACAGAACTGTGTTTTAACATTATTAACAATGTATAAGTATTTATCCTGCAATTGGGTGTTCTACTATACAGATACAACCCTACAGATATCGCTATGCTGTATATGTATACTATACAGATATCGCTTTAAAGCTCCCCCACTGCCGGACTGCGAATTGTATGAACCTGTGTGACCTCAGGATGTGTATTGCATTTGCATTCCAGTGACGTATCAATTGCGAATTAACGATTACTTTATACGTTCTGTTTGTTTTGAAACATTTTTCAGAGCAATAAGAATCACACCAATTTTCTGATAACATACTTTTCTACGATGAAAACTATCGATTTCAAAACTTGTACAGTTGAATGTGTATGATGATGATTGTGTTATAATTACATTAGATGTAAGTTTCATTATAATACGTTATTCTGATTGGCTAACATGTTATTCCGTAAACAATTGCATCAGACAATAACATTTATCATGCATGATGACACGAGGTCCCACAAAAAAGTGCACAGGTGAATTAAATAAAGCTGGATAAAAATCGTGTTTTCATGATTTTAGCTAAAAAAAAATGTAATTATAAGTATTGAATACTTCTTTTTGAAACTTTATAGGGTTGTAAAAGCGTTGACCGTGCGTACATTTTTAGAATGAAGCGCTTCCGCGCTTCATACAAAATGTACTTCGGTCAACGCTTTTACCACCCAATAAATTTACAAAAAGAAGCATTCAATTCTTAAACAAAACAACCATGTCAATTTCAGCATGCATGTTTTGTGAATGTCGAGTCTGAAGCGTAGGACAACTCGTACACCCCTGTTTCAAATTGGACAATGTTTTGTTATTTGTTTGTACTGTTTAAATTAGTTGTTATGTTTAAAAAATAAGTAAAAACACAAAAATATTGAACTCCGAGGAAAATTCAAAAAGTGAAATCAAAAATCAAAAGGCAATATCAAAAGTCCAAACACATCAAACGAATGGATAACAACTGTCATATTTCTGACTTGGTACAGGCATTTTCTAATGTAGAAAATGGTGGATTGAACCTGGTTTAAATAGATAATTTTTCACCTTGAGCGATGTACTATTGTTGACCATTCGAGATTCTTTTTTTGCAGGATAAAGACAATAACTGTTTAGTGTCTTTAAATATCAGCTGTATTTAGAATCATATTCAAAACAGTGTGGCTGTGGCCATTGATTGACGTCCTTAATTCATCCATTGACTGGGACAGATTATGTGAACGTTTGTCTGTAACGACACTGCTCACTAATTACTTATCATAGAATTTAAACTGTAGGGTCACCAAAGGTTCTTAACGCCTTTAATAATGAAATAATCCGAAAAATTAATCAGGAATAACCTTTATGTTTTGATTTATATTATTGATATAAATCATATAACATCGTGTTATTCGTGTGTTATTCATGATTAATTTTTCGAATTACTTTATTTAGGTATTGAGAACCTTCGGTAACCCTACAGTTTAAGTGTCTTTAACAAGTACATAGTGAGCAATGGTCGTTACAGAAAAAAGTTCACATAATCTGTCTCAGTCAATGGGATAATTTAGGACGTCAATCAATGGTTACAGTCACACTGTTTTGCATATGATTCTATACTCGGCTCGAAACAGGTGTAATAGCTCGCTTAAAGCTCGCATACACCTTGTTTCCTAGCCTCGTACAAATACAGCTGATATTTAAAGACACTAAACAGTTATTGTCTATATATTATGTTTAGTGCTTTGATTACGGTTAATGACTGATTTTGGAGGAATATGTTTTTTCATGCAATCAAAAACTGTGTTTTAAAGTTATTACTAAAAAATTCTTTTGAATACAACAATTGTTAATACTATATACCTGTATTGACCTGTATTATTTGCGCAAATGAAGGCGCAAATGAAATGCCAATTTGCGCAAAAGCAAGCACCGTGAATGCCATTTACATAAAACAATTTATATCCGTTTTTCAAATATTTAAATTTTGTGTAATTGTAGAATCAGCCTAAAGTATGTTGCAAATGTTTTACAATTTACAGTACTACTTTTAATCAATTAATAATATAAATCTTTTATTAGTAATCAATACAACTCAAACAATTAGACTTGTACATTAAACCTGTAAAATGCCAAAATACTATTGAACATGGCATTCTTGTTCTAAAATTTTGAGATCATCATTACATGATTTAAGAAAGGCTTATAATATTATGTTACCATTAAACTTTAGTTATGATCTTTTCTTTATATTACAGGTTATTGCTTCTCATATATAAGTTGGGTACAGAGAACTAATTAAAGATGCAACATTTTTGAAGAAACAGTGAAAAGTAAAGAAATTTAAAAATTGTAAAGAATCTGGAGTTATATAATTTATTGACAAAAGACAGTTTTGATTACTCATAGTGACAAAAGACTGTTCTATTTTGTTTTGATAGAAGATAATTTATCCATTTATTAAAAATGCCAAATGTATATGTATTTTTTTGACACATAGCCTAAAAACTCCAAACAAAAGTCCAAGTCCGATCAATGTTTGAATAGGACATATAATTCGAAATCCATATCCAACTCGGGGTCCGATTCCAAATTGCATGCATATATATTTGGATTCAGCATGAGTTGAACTAATGTTTTGCAATACAATTATAAATCAGCGATGACTTTATGCTACAAATTTACTTTGTCTTACAAAACTGAATCAAAGTGGCTGGTAATATACAATGTAGCATTATACATGTACCTCCCAATATCTTGTCTGTTGTCAATGTTTGATTTTTTTCTGTCTAAATCGAAACAAAACGTTGTATGGGTTTAATGTTACTTTGCTGACTCTAATTTTTTCGTAATTCCTAACTTTACTTACGACCATTTCTGTAGCATATTTGTATTTCTGTGATGTATGCAAGCTCAAAATCAAATTCAAACATCCACCAAGCCGGCAGCGGGTTATCATCGTCATAACCAAATGTGTGGGTACAATATATAGTGTTTCCTTCTTGGAATCTATTTGATATAGGAGGCTGTATAGCGTTTATTGCATTTGAATTCACCCGCAATGTACCAGTTTGTGAAGCCTTTCCTTCTGGCGTAAGGTTCTCTATAAAAAGAAGCATTATTTTTTTTATCTGAATGACATCATAGTAGCGTATAATCTATAAAAAAAATGCGTACAGTATGCATAAGCTTTTAGGTTTTTCAATTGTTTTTGATAGCATGTTTGAAAAATATCTGGAACATTGTATGATGACGTTCAGATATTTTTAAGGGTTGTTTCTTTGCTACTAAATGATGCGTTCTAGAGTTTACTTTAATCAATTATAATAAATACTAGAACAAACCCGCAACATCGCTGATCCGTGAATGATTAAAGAACATGCGCCTAATTTTTAGCAATGATTTCAAGTATACATAGTGTCATGCTTATCATGATAAGTTGCATAGTTATCAAAATCTGTCCGTTTTAACCCGTCCTGTTTTTTTTACTTGTTTTTATATTAAGAATTTTTTTTTTTAATATGTTAAGGATGAGCGAATAAGGTGAAATAACAATATCTAAGCAGTTCCGGTTTTTATTTTAATTGAATCTCAACAGTTTCCATGAACTCTTCATTTTAACCCGTATTGAGAAAACTTTAAACGTAAATTTGGTCTGGTGTTTATTCCAATTAAAATTGAGCAAAATAAATTTCTGTTTTTGAAACGGGCATATAATGTCAAATACACTATACATGTTAGTTGATTATTGTTATTTCAGCGTGAATTACGATGCTAATGACATTCAGTTCGTTATAAAAAGTAATAATCAAGAAAGACTGGTGTCTTCGTCCTTTTTAAAAACTAATGCCCCTTCACATACAGTAAATATTTCACATACAATTTCAGTGCATACATGTATAAGATGTATAATGTATAAATCAAATTTCCATGATCCCTTGTTTTATCCTCACAAGCGTCAATAAAAGTATCACATCAAGTTTCCAAAATATTTTATAAAAACACCAGATAAAAAAGGAATGATGCTAAGAAACACCAAAAATATAATATTTATGACTCGTATTTTTACTGGAACGAGGTCTTTGGTTTTCTCGATTGAATCGTTTTAAATGTTGTTAATCCAAGTTCTATTATAGGTTATATGGGTTTTGCTCTTAGTGGATGAGCCTACGGTCAAGAATAGAGATGCTTATATCCACGTATTTTGCTCTGTTATAGTGTATATAGTAGTCTCATTTGCAGTCTCCATACTTTTATATTACGTCAAGCGATATGTTCCTTTGATGAAGACATCTTGACTAATGCATTGACGAATGTTAATACAACTGCATGTTAATCAAACTTGCTTTTTCTCGAATACCAATGTAAATTTCATTCTAGAGGTAGAGGGGGAGAGTTGAGGTCTTGTAAAACATGTTTAACCTTTTCGCATTTTCTTGCGCCTATCCCAAGTCAAGAGCCTCTGGCTTTTGCTAGTCTTGTTTGATTTTTAATTTTCGTTTCTTTTATATATTTCGGAGTTTAGTATGACATTTATTATCACTCAACTATAGTTCATACTTTTGTTTAGGGGCCAGCTGAAACAAGCCTCCAGGCGAGGGATATTCTTGCTGTATTGAAGACCCATTGGAAGCTTTCGGCTGTTTTCAGCTCTTTGGTCGGGTTGTTGTCTTTGACAAATTCCCCATTTCCATTCTTAATTTTATAGTTCGAATACTATTTAATTATGAACCAAGTATTGACGGTATATGTCTTCATCCAATATTAGTGTTGTTTTTTTAATTTATTTGAAAAAAAATATTTAAAAGTTCTTCGTTCAAAGGCACAAAACTCAGACATTAAGTTATGGAAAGTTTGGGCGCCCACGAACATGTTTTACCCCACCAAATTATGTATATATATAAATAAAAACTATTAAATAGTCCGTAGTCAGGAGCCTGTAATTTAGTGGTTGTCGTTTGCTACTGTATATCATATTTGTTATTTGTTTGTTGTTTTGTACATAAATAAGGCCGTTGTTTTTTTTCATTTGACATATTTTACACGGGCCTTTTTTAAGTATAGATTGCTATGCTATATTGCTCACTGTTGAAGGCCTTACTTGATAACATTGACGTTATTTTGGTCTCTGAGCGTTAATTGTCTCCTAGCAATTTGCAATCATATCACATTTCTCTTTTTTTTATTGAGTAAAATCTGCAATAATATCTCTTAACCTATAGTTACATGTTAGTTTGGTGCAACTGAAGAACAAATACAATTTTTGACATAACATTTTAAAAATAATCTAGAATGTAACAAGATAATAAATCAAACTTACTTTGGGCTGTAATTGTCAACAGAATAGTTGCGTGGATAATCAGAACGAACAACATATCAGAAGTGGTGACATCCACCAGGGGCAGTTAGAAATAATGTTATTATGCTAAAATAAAATGAGAATACATGTTGTTAATTGAATAATTACTCTTTGGAGTAATAAGAATAATATTATTTTGGGAATTGCTGAAAAGGGGAGGGAACATAAGATATAAAGATATATACATGTAATCAACCAAATTTAGTTTCCACAAAATTAAACCATCTCTCGGAATATAAAAAGCCGTGAATTGCTGTCTATTTGTTTTAGGTAGATATGTGGCTTAATAGACGTATAGGCCGCGATGAATAACAGATTGACATAAGTTGTTACATCATTAAAAGACAGAAGTAACTTTACAAAAAATGTATCCTCAGTCAAAAAATCATTTTTGTCGATATATATCCAATGACAATCAAGATAAAAGGATGTATGGATTTTCCATACCGGTTTTTTATTATTGCCCTTAATTTTTCTATATCCGTATTTTTTTTATTTTTTAATTTGGCAACATTTTTATTTTTGAGAATTTTTGGCGACATTTTATTTTTCCCGGGATGAACAAGGGTGAGGTGTTATTCACGCCCGGGTTTTTAATCAATCCGATTGCAGGATTTTTGCTGCATTATAAATATTAAGTAACTTTATCATGGCATTCATTATCAAAGTACCTATTATATAAGTTATCACAAGAAACATATTCGCTAGACATAGGTTCTCAAGAATAAAACTGCAATAACAGTAAAATGTGGCTAGAATTTTCCTTAAAAGCAAAGGGAAACTATTTTAGACTCTAAAACAGCACCATTAACAAACTGCTGCTTGCGGGTACAGCAGAAAATATCATGCTTTATATGTTCGAGGTAATATCGATGTTAATATGTAGATATAGGAAGATGTGGTGTGAGTGCCAATGAGACAACTCTCCATCCAAATAACAATTTAAAAAGTAAACCATTATAGGTTAAAATGCGGCCTTCAACACGGAGCCTTGGCTCACACCGAACAACAAGCTATAAAGGGCCCCAAAATTACTAGTGTAAAAACATTCGAACGGGAAAACCAACGGTCTAATCTATATAAACAAAACGAGAAACGAGAAACACGTATATATTACATAAACAAACGACAACTATTGTACATCAGATTCCTGACTTAGGACAGGTGCAAACATTTGCAGCGGGATTAAACGTTTTAATGGATCCAAACCTTCTCCCTTTTTCTGAAACAATAGCATAACATCACAACATAGAAAAACACACGATAAAATATCAATTGGCAGACTTAACTCAATGTGTCAATTTAACCTTTTAGAGAATTTATCTTTAAAAAAATAAAAAAGCTAAAGCAGTGAACTATAAGAGTATTTGCTTAAAGCACGGGTAATCTAATACCACCCTAGTTAGGGCTTATAGACAACACGCTGAAAGTCCAGCAGCAAATATCACATTGATTTTCAAGACGCTCGCATATTTTCAATGTGATAAAGAGATGACATGATTTGCACACGATTCGCACTTAAATGGCACTTTACTAGTAACTTTTTCGTGTATTGTTCCGTTAACTAAAATTATTTTTTATTAGCAGTTATTTCCCCTTATTTTCTTTCATGTCTTAACATATTTTGTTTTGTTATTTTACCTCCTATGCATGTTGTTTGAAATACATTTTTATTACTTATAAAGGAATTCGCAACCATCCTTTGTCATTCTTTTTTTTGAGACCAGACGTTAAATCTTTAAAATATAACTAAAGTTAGGTTCACACTGCCGATCAGACCAACTCGATGATCCCGATTGACCAAATTTTTCACGACCAAGCTCAAGCAAATTCTCGATCGGGCCTGTTTACGACTTCTTCCCGACCTCCATCCGACTGTACACGACCTTAACTCGACCAATCACGACTCCTTAATGACTCCATCATGATTCCATCTCTACAACAAAGAGACTAATTATTTGATAATTCAAATAAATTCACGATCTTAACACGATCTTTACTCGACTAGCTAGACCAAATAAATTATTCACGATCTCAGCCTAATCTCCACCAGACCAGATCGACATGATCGGATATGGGTCGTAGGGATAATCAGGAATTGGTTGGGTATACACACTTTTAGTATAAAAACGTCCGATTTTGGTAAACGTTGTGTGCCGTTTGTTATATAGTTTGTTAAACGTTACAGAAGTAGAGACAAATACACTCGCTGCAAATGCGTGTACAGTTTGTCGTTCGTTGTTTGTTAGTTTGTTAGTTCAAACGATGCATTTCTTTATAACTTTAACATTAAATCAATTATCTAAACGTGTTCTTGCTTGTTATAACTCAAAATATTGTCTTAAATTACTCGAAATTCCAATCCCCTCTAACCAAACGATGCATTTGTTTCTACTTATGAACGATGCACAATTGAGAACATATAATAAAATAAAAATGGTGAACGAATCGGAACATCATGACTCGGATGCCGATTCCGAGAACAACGAAGGGGTTGATGACGAGACATTTGTGACTTTGTTTCAAATGGAGCAATTTTTGCAGTTAAGGCTGATGACACTGGTTGTCCATATTATATTTTAAGGGCAAGCAAAGACCCAATAATTTTAAGAAAAACAGCTACCGACAAATGGGGTGCCTCGTATCATCAGGGAATTAAAGTTATACATGGTTACTACTAGTTCTTTAACACTATTGATAAACCCATTCAAATTGAAGTTATTAAAACGAATTCCGGCAACCGTTCCTGCACTTTCAGTTATTTACATTTGTTCAGAGATTGATATTGATGTTAATGGTCTAATCAATTTAAATGAGTCTCTTCATGACCGAGTTCTGCGGTGCTTAGACCACGAATAAAATGTATTTTTAAATGATGTTTCTTTTTTTTGTCGATCGCCATTATGGAAATTATCCTTTCAATCATTCAAATATTATTTAAACTTCAAACCTTCAACAATTAATATACTTAAACAATAACACGTACAAACAAAATCTATAATTTTTAAACTTTTTTGACGCACAGTAGACACAAAATAAAAAATAAATAAAAAAAGATTTAGATGCAAACGTTGACACAGGCTCCAATAACGTTTTCTCAACGATGAACGTTTTCTGACGTTACAAACGTAGCACCAATACTGTGCGTATAGTCATAGTTTGTCAAAGTTTATGCAAACTTGCATAAAATGTGCGTTTGCTAAACAGTTTCTTTTGTTACTGTTAGAAAGAAATTATCTTAAATAAGAAAATGTCTCATTTTTGTGTGAAATTCCATCAAAAAGTTTGAATAAAAAAAATATTTCTGGACAAACTGAAAATACAGACAGACAAAACAGAAAATAGCCCATACAACAGGTTAGATATAATCTTGTTGATCTTATTTATAAACCAACTTTGACGGTACCAACTTTCCTGCACCAGATGCGCATTTCGACAATACATGTCTCTTCAGGGATGCTCGTGGCCAAAATATTTGAAATCCACAGCTTATAAAAAGATAACACAGTCATCAGTAGTCTAACAATGAATATTATTGCACAAATACTTTAATGTTTGAAAAATCCACCAGTGCTAAAATTGCAAGATTTTCTTCCCTTCCGGAACATTTGAGATCATCCCAGGTTTTGTTGGGTCACGTGTTGCTCAGTTTTTAGTATTCTATGTAACATTCGTATGTGGACTGCTGTTTGTCTTCTCGTCGGTTACCATTTTTCGCTATGGCTGTGTCTGTTTGTTTTCGGCCTTTGAGTTTGATTGTTCCATTGGTGTCTTTTGCTTCTCTTTTGAAATGTTACCTCTCATTGCAAAAGTTATGAGAATTAGCCAGATCTGCACACACTTTTAGAGAATCGTGTAGCAGTCATGTGTTCTCGTGTATGGCCGAGAAGAGATCGAGGAGTGGTCGGATGTGCTCGCGAAGGGACCGGGTATTGGTCGAGTTGGTCTGGGATAAAATAACATCTAAAGGTATATAGGGAAACAATTTCTGAGACGAGTGCCTGTGTAGAGAGTACCTTATTGTATACTGTGGATTCATTTATTTTCGCTGATTAAGGAAAACTTGGGTTTTCGTGGATATCTAATTTCGTTGCTTTGGCGAAGTCAGCACAGAATTATATAGGAAACTTGTCATTCGCTGAACATTTAATTTCGTCGTTCACCTTTACCAAAAAAATCCACGAAAATTAGTATCCAACGAATAATGATGAATCCACAGTATCTTGAATACGATTTTTCCCGTAACCAGCCTTAATTTTAGTTTACAGACTAGAGACAGAGAAGAATTTAGGTTAAATTTATGAAAACTTCTGAAAGATTGCAAGGCGTTATATGTATTTTAAAGGTATTACTTGGTTATATCCATCAACGTAAATAGCATATCATCAATAATTAACCCTTGAGTAAACAATTACCTTAACTGCCTAGCCGATTATAATGTTTCGTCCAGTAAAGTATAATATTACTGTATATTTTATTAAAGAAAT
The DNA here is from genome assembly GCF_036588685.1 of Mytilus trossulus. Classification (NCBI taxonomy): domain Eukaryota; kingdom Metazoa; phylum Mollusca; class Bivalvia; order Mytilida; family Mytilidae; genus Mytilus; species Mytilus trossulus. The sequence continues at coordinate 61,409,756 of NC_086373.1, forward strand.
CATTATATATATATACATATATATATAGCTACAAGGGTAAAGACATAAATAGGAAATTATATACAAAACAAGAATGTGTCCATAGTACACGGATGCCCCACTCGCACTATCATTTTCTATGTTCAGTGGACCGTGAAATTGGGGTCAAAATTATAATTTGGAATTATAATTAGAAAGATCATTTCATAGGGAACATGTGAATAAAGTTTCAAGTTGATGTAACTTTAACTTCATCAAAAACTACCTTGACCAAAAACTTTAACCTGAACTTCGCACTATCATTTTCTATGTTCAGTGGACCATGAAATTGGGGTCAAAACTATAATTTGACATTGAAATTAAAAAGATCATATCATGGGGAACATGTGTACTACGTGTCAAGTTGATTGGACTTCAACTTCTTCAAAAACTATCTTGACCAAAAACTTTAACATGAGGCGAACGGACGCACAGACGAGCGGACGAACGGAGGCACAGACCAGAAAACATAATGCCCCTTTACTATCGTAGGTGGGGCATAAAAATCAATAGCTAGGATTAGGAAGTAAAATATTGAGTAATCAGAGCTTAATATTAGAATATGAAGATATTCATTATAATTATTTTATCATTCTATTTCGACTACATGCATGATAATTAATTATAATAATGTTTTACAACATGTATGCACTTTGTCGTGAATAAAATTGAGAATGCAAATGGGGAATGTGTCAAAGAGACAACAACCCGACCATAGAAAAAACAACAGCAGAAGGTCACCAACAGGTCTTCAATGTAGCGAGAAAAACCCGCACCCGGAGGCGTCCTTCAGCTGGCCTCTAAACAAATATATACTGGTTCAGTGATAATGAACGCCATACTAATTTCCAAATTGTACACAAGAAACTAAAATTAGAATAATACAAGACTAACAAAGGCCAGAGGCTCCTGACTTGGGACAGGCGCAAAAAAATGCGACAGGGTTAAACATGTTTGTGAGATCTCAACCCTCCCCCTATACATCTAGCCAATGTATAAAAAGTAAACGCAAAACAATACGCACATTAAAATTCAGTTCAAGAGAAGTCCGAGTCTGATGTCAGAAGATGTAACCAAAAAAAAAAAAAACAAAATGACAATAATACACAAAGAACAACAGACTACTAGCAGTTAACTGACATGCCAGCTCCAGACTTCAACTAAACTGACTGAAAGATTATGATTTCATCATATGAATATCAGGCACAATCATTCCCATTAGGGGTTTAGTATCATACAATCATAACATATATGAGAGGAACATAACCCGTGTCATGCCAACAACTGTTTTTCTTTGAATCAATATTAACGCCAAAATATGCAATCTTTGATGACCTGACAACAGTATCGTAACTATATCCCTTCTTAATAAGTCTATTCAAAGGTTTTGTTAGTTTCTGAGGTGACTACTGACACCTTTGTGCTTTATAAAGCATAAAAAATTGGATATGAAATGCCTGAACGTATAAGAAGTCTGCAAGTGGAGCTTTTTTTACGAATGATGTTCTTATACCGATGATAAAATTTTGTACTTTTTTTTACTAGTTTGTGATATCGAAAACCCTGGTGTAATAATTTTTCTGTAAAACATAAATTTCTCTCGTTAAAATCTAAAACATTGTTACATACACGAGCTAATCGTACAAGTTGGGATATATAAACACCGTAAGAAGGTGACAAGGGAAAGTCACCATCTAAAAACGGATAATTAACGATAGGAAATGAAAAATCATCTCTTTTATCATAAATTTTAGTATTAAGCTTTTTTAGTGATATAGATATCAAGATCGAGGAAAGGACAGTGGTCATTGTTAATATTAGCTTTATTGAAAGTGAGTTCAACAGGATAAATTTCTTTAGTATACATACTGAAGTCGTCATTATTGAGAGCCAAAATATCATCCAAATATCTAAAAGTATTATTAAATTTGTTTATCAGATGTTGTTTCGATCCCAGCTCCTTTTATTTACCAGAGGTGATCTGAACCGGATCATCCCTACCAGATCACCCAAGCTTGAGTTTCTTTGTTTTGCGTGTTTTCCTTTGTTCTGTTACATTTTGGCGGGAATGCATAATCCACAATAAAACTACGAATTATTTATTGAGAAAAGACACCCTTTCTGGGCTGAGCCTTTAATATATCAACCCACGACACATACCCATAGAACAGGACAACTGGATACCTGTCAGTAATTTAACATATTTAAAGGAAGCAGATATTTTCATAAGTAGGGGCGAGAAGGCAGACCTTTGATCAGTGGTATTTTAACCCTTTTCTTGAATAAGGCAAGTTGTCAGACTGGTTGTTCATTAGGATTTTTACCCATTTCATAATTGGGCCAAGTTTGTAAACAAGAGTAAGGCAATTTTTTAGAAAGTGCCGAAAAATAGTTTCATATGTAAGGGGATCATAAAGGGTATATATTATATAGTAATACATTAAGTATATAATAATGGTTGTGTGGCGTTCTAAAGTAGATTGTAATAATCGTAAATGATACATGTATTTCGTCGTATATGCAATAGCTGGGATGTAAAATAGTTATCCAACTCGGACTTGATGCGTCAGTGTTAGATCACCCTCTGGCATCCGACAATCGGGGTGATCTTACACTGACACACCGCGTCCTCGTGGGATAACTACTACTGAAAAATGTTCGAAGACTTATCACAATTAACGTTTGCTACGTTCAGATGTAACTACTACCTAGGGCAATCATTTGATAGCATTAAAATCCCATTTTACATAGTATTTCTAGAGAAATAGAGCTAAGCCTTTGTTTAAATCAACTTCTGAGTACACCTTCATTGATTTTCTTTCAAGTTTAAATGTTTATTGTATTGTGAAACTAACTTTTAGAAACATGTAAAAGGAGTAGCCCCAGTAAAACCCCTTTTTGGTCCCGAAGCAGTTTTACAAAAATGTTAAAATGTAAACTTTCAGCTATTTATTAGAAAGTAGAATACTTCTGCAACAGAAATATGTATTGTGGTTGTCAATACAATGCACATCTATCGGGGAATAGCATCATTAAGTCATTCAAATTACTAATATCTTCACATTTAAGCTAATTTTTAGACGGGTTTCGTCTCAATTAGTAGAGATTGGTCATTTACAGGCGTATCAACCGTATATACCAATTTGGTTCTACGAGAGCACAAGTTCATACACCTACAAACTGATTTTACTTTATTCGCTCATCTCATGCCTGTAAACTGTTCCAACTATACCTGGTTCCAACTACCCGGAATATCTTTAAAAGTCGGGTTACATATTCTACAAAAACTCGATATTTCCTAATTGTTTTGTAAATTTCTTCATTAGAAATTAATCAGTCGCCCAATTGCATTATTGAAACTACATAAAATCAAAGCTCGGGATCACATATTGTTTTTTGGTAAATCTGCAGATACGTCAATTCGTCTTTAAATGACCGACCTCTAATGGTAGTGCCCGCATTTTTGTTCAGTAATAATATTCAAATATATAATTATGTTGTATTTGATGATAATACAAAACATTTAAAAAGGTTGAGGATGAACAAGAATGCGACTTTTTTTCAATTTTGACCAAAAAAAACCCACAAGAAGCGTTAGATTGTATGGCATATTTAATAGATTTTTCATTTTTTTTTTATATAGCTTGGAATCGAGCGTCTATAATGACTTAATCAGTTCCCTTTTTTTTTACATAAACTAAGTGAAAAGAATGAAGAGGTGTTTAAAAAGTGTAATAGATCTTTCATCAGATGTAACTGAAATTTTAGGCCAAAATTCGCCCTTACCGGACCTACTCCTTTTGTCACATGTACAATGTATACTTGAAAGATATTGTTAAAATTATCATTCTGTTAATTGCAGTTGACCATTAGTTTTAGCAATAAATACAAAACGAAAGATGTGAAGATATGACTGGCAATGGAACAACTCTTAACAAAAGACCAAATGATACAAAATTAACAACAATAGGTCGTAGTACGGTCCTCAACCATGAGCAAAGCCCATACAGCTTAGTCAGCTTTTGAAGGCCTGAAAATATTAATTGTAAAACAATTAAAAATAAAACAACTAACGACCTCCCTTTTGAATAAAAAATGAACGAAAAACAAATATGTAAATTAGCAATAAACGATAACTACCAAATAACAGACTCCTGACTTGGAACAGGCACATACATACAGAATGTTTGGGGATTACACATGTTAACGAGATCCCAAACCTCCCAAAAACTGGGACAGTGGTGCAACAGTATAACATAAGAACGAACAATAAAAATCAGTTGAAAAAGAAGTACATCTTACATAAAAAAAAGAGTGGACAAGGACGTGAACTTACATACATCTCAACAGCAAAAAGACAGTAAGTACAGATCTGAGAGTAATCACAGACACTGATAGTTAGTTCAACTAATAAAAAAATCATGCATGTACAAAATGTAACTAAGGCTTAAGCCATTCCGGACGTTTAAGAAACCAACAACCAATCAATAATTAAAACTCATACATGTACGTACTACTCAAACCTACGTGCTGTTCTATATGTTAATAGATCTCTTAAAATGTAGATTTAACGGATTTCAAGTCCTCGATAAACCAAATGAATTGATGTGTAATTTGCTAATATCTAAATTAAAATTATACATGAAATTTACGTTACTACTAAGTAAGCATATTAATAACATCTTTCGTAAATGTAAACAGATATTAAGATATAATTATAATACTTTCTAACGGACGTACCTTGCATCCCAAATACCGTCCCAGTAATTAACAATATCAACTAGGAAGTATATTTGTTCGTTATCCGGGTGACTGGAAATATCAAATTAAATAACTTAAACCAACCAAGCATATAATTTGTTTACTGCCTTTTGTATACTGACAGTTTATGTGCGTTTAACTGATGTGTTTAAAATGCTTTTAAAGTTAAAAAATAATTACTACACAATTCAGAAAATCAAAAAGTACGTTTGAGAAGCACTAACTAAAGATAATGTTTATTTGCATCTTGAGAGCATAACACAGTTTAAATAACTGCGGAGAAGTAATGAAAGTAGATAGATTCATCTTGCGTCAAAACATTAAAAAAAATTGAGCATACACGTGTAGTTGTCTCCCCTTTCCACCTTTTAACGGAGGACAAATGTACTGTTTACTGTATGAGTGTACCTGTATTTTTAACATAAAGGCGGGCAGCTTTTAACTTCCTCATTCTGCTGCTCATGTTTGTATTGTATTAAGCTGAACATATCTAGATTACATGTAAAATAAAGCTTTTACATGTTTGGTCATCGTATTACATCGAACGTTACACTCTAGCATGACTAGGTAAATGATATATAATTGCTTAAGCTTTTACAAAATAAAGTGGGGGTGAGCGAGAGAATAGAACCATTCCAAATTAATACACTGTCATTGTAGACAAAACCAATTTGAATTATTACTGTCATAAATAAATACCACAATTCCAGGTGTGATTTAACATATAAACATCAATAAAGAAAGAAAAATATAACTGGCTTGGTAGTTTAATTAAAATAATAATAAAAACTACCAAACGCTCTTCATCTTTTCGTTTCTAGTCGAAGAAAAATAATTGGACTCGTAGATAGTCTGATATTTTATATGAAATGTGACGTCTATGAAGATTAATTTTATGTATGTAAATTAAACTTAGTCTGCTACTTACTTGAGTGATAATGAGTCCTTACAAGTGTGTAAAGAAGAAAAAGGAAAACAATTAAGAAGATTTTAAACAATGATAGGAAACGGAAGCCTAGTTGACACGTTTGTTTACGTACATGTATCTGTGTATGTTACACAGTAAATTACATCGAATGAAATAAATGTGACAAGGACATGAAGGATCCAGACATATTGTTCTCTCGTGCCTACAGCATACTAATTGTAAACAAAATTGTGGTTGGATGGGTGTGGGGAGGTCAAGATTTAAAAATATCTACGCTCACTCGTCTAGTCCGGAACATCGCTCTATGTACAATTTAGATCATTTACCAAAGTTTTTAACATTGATTTTAGCTGATACTAATGGAAAACATGATATAAAATAAAACTGAAAAAAAATGCTGACAGTTTTCCTAATATTTATACATGTATAGTGTTTGGGTAGTGTACATGTATGTTATCTGTATATATAACGTTAAGAAGTTAAGTAGACACACTTTATCATTAAAATCAGTTACAAAACATACAACATGGTAAAATCAGTGAATGAATATGTAAACAAAAATATAGTGGAAAATGTATACAAGTATATATTTACCATACAGAAACTTCAAGCAAAATATAGAAATTAAAAACTAGATATTCTGTAAGAATTAAGACATCCTTTATTTATATCTGTCTTTTCACTATACCGATATCTGATATCTGCTAGAGGATTCTAACACGTGGGCAAACATCTATTGAGGTATAATACTATGAAAAATATAAAAAGGCATGTATTTATCTCTTTATAATTATATTGAATGTAATGTATAAAGCGTCAACGAAATAAGTTAAATTAAATGTGATTTATAACTTGTGATTTAACTTTGTTTTACACCAGAATAAAAACGGGGATGTAGTTCAAACAAATTCAACAAAAATGTCCCTTTCAGTGTTTAGATATATATATATATATATATAAGTACGTCTGAGTCAGTGACAACCCTACAACAGATGTATCCATCGGATCGCCATCAATGATGGTGATACATGGCTGTGTACATAATGTATATACAACTCGTCTAAACATCAACCCAACAATGTTAGATCTGTAAATTTGCTTTCGCAAATTTTTGGTTCTTCCCTCGCCGGGATTCGAACCCATGCTACTGTGATATCGTGACACCAAATCGCCTGCACTGCAGCCGTCCCGCTAGACCACACGACCACCTGGGCTCTCAAAAAAAGAGCTTTCGGTGGCCATATGTTACCTTTCCACGTCAGTTTTAATCTAGCGGCGTACTACAGTACATGATATATAAGGCATGAAGATGTTATTGTTACAGATCAGCTAAATTATCTATAGTAAAGGATCCTACAAATTAATGTGAGATACAGTCACAGAAAATAATTATATTCATAAGTACGTCTGAGTCAGTGACAACCCTACAACAGATGTATCCATCGGATCGCCATCAATGATGGTGATACATGGCTGTGTACATAATGTATATACAACTCGTCTAAACATCAACCCAACAATGTTAGATCTGTAAATTTGCTTTCGCAAATTTTTGGTTCTTCCCTCGCCGGGATTCGAACCCATGCTACTGTGATATCGTGACACCAAATCGCCTGCACTGCAGCCGTCCCGCTAGACCACACGACCACCTGGGCTCTCAAAAAAAGAGCTTTCGGTGGCCATATGTTACCTTTCCACGTCAGTTTTAATCTAGCGGCGTACTACAGTACATGATATATAAGGCATGAAGATGTTATTGTTACAGATCAGCTAAATTATCTATAGTAAAGGATCCTACAAATTAATGTGAGATACAGTCACAGAAAATAATTATATTCATAAGTACGTCTGAGTCAGTGACAACCCTACAACAGATGTATCCATCGGATCGCCATCAATGATGGTGATACATGGCTGTGTACATAATGTATATACAACTCGTCTAAACATCAACCCAACAATGTTAGATCTGTAAATTTGGTTTCGCAAATTTTTGGTTCTTCCCTCGCCGGGATAGAAAAGTCTATGTTGTTACGTTGCTGAAAGTCAGCGAAGGCATTGTTTCTTTCACACAAATATAAAGGACATTTAACTAAAAAATGTTTTTCCTCCTCAACGGATACATTGTCATTACAAACTTTACAAAAACGTCTATTTGACGGGATACCACGATAACGCCCAAGTTCTCATTCCAACGGAAAAGTCCCACAACGCATTCTGGCTAAAGTCGATCTCTGTTGTCGTGTCATGTTAGTGGTAATGTACTGCTGTTTTTCAAAGTTTGTTTCAAGACATCTAAAAGTTCGTAATTTTGGCATGTTCACAATATCCAGTTTCCTTTTATTGTGATGTTTTTGACGGAGCAAAGGTTCTGAGTAGTTGGCAATAAATTTTACATTTAGTCCATTTGTGTAGTTATTGTTAAATAGTTCCAAAAGTTCACATTTTTCCATCACTGATTTTAGCTCGTTGTACCATGTTTTCTTATATTTTTCTGATAAAGTTGAATCCCATTGGAAAATACGATTTGGAATTCGACCTACGTGCATACTTGTTATTCTATGCCAAAATCTTATCATGTTACACTGGCGACGGATATATGCAGGGGTCCAACCCATATCACCACAAATGGCCGGAATCGGACTACATTTTCCAACTCCCATAAATGTCCTGATTGCTCTGTATTGGAGTCTTTCAATATTATCGTAAGGATTGTAACCCCAGACACCCGATGTAGAGTCCATGATTGGAACAACTGTACTTGTAAATAATTTTGTGTTTGAAAATATTTTGATGATAAGGCACCAAGTGCTCTACTACTAGCTGTGATGAGTTCGTTCACGCACTCGTTGTATTCTGAGTTTCAGATATTGTAAGTCCTAGGTATCGACATCTTGGTGTGTATTCGATAGTTGTGTTCCCCATCTTAAATACTCTGTCTGAGCACGGAGATGAATTTTGTCTAATGTGCATAACTTTTGTTTTATCACAGTTCACTTTCAAGCTCCATTTCACGGACCAGTTATCCAGTGCTGTTAATTGTTTTTGAAGTCCATTTTCTGTATCCGACATAAGCACAATATCGTCAGCATATAGTAATGTACTGATTTCAAAGTTGGTGTCTAGACGGATTCCACAATCCAAAGCATTAATGTCTGTAGTTAAGTCGTTGATGAAGAGTGCGAATAATGTGGGAGCTAAATTATCTCCTTGCCGAACACCAGATTCGACCGAAAACCAATCTGTAAGAGTACTGTTAAGTCTAACACAGCTTTGAAGGTTTGTATACATGCTTTGGATCGTTCTCAGCATATTTCCATAAACGCCCGCATTAACAAGTTTATGCCTGATGTAAGTATGGTTAACAGAATCGAAAGCCTTGCTAAAGTCTATAAAACATATGTGAGTATCAAGTTTCATTAGCTTTCTGTTTCTTAAAATGGTGCACAGTGTATAAATGTGGTCTAAACAGGATCTCATTTTTCTGAATCCATTCTGTTCGTTACAGAGAGTGTTATTCCGCTCAAAATAAGAGGTAAGTCTGCGATTAAGAATAGAGCTAAACATTTTGGCAACAGTTGACATTAAGCTTATACCACGATATCCAAGTGGATCACGATAGTCTTTTCCATCTTTTAATATAGGATGAATAATACTTTGGCACCAAGGTGAAGGAACTATACCATGAGTAAAGCACATATCAAATAACTTTTGTAACGGGACAGTCAAAATTTTGTTACACAGAATTTCGTTTGGTAAATTATCAACACCTACTGCTTTAACTAGTTTCACAAGTCTCATTGCTTCTTCTGTTTCTTCAATTGAAATATTTCATTAACAAGTTCGGCCGCTAAAATCTCATCATCTTCATCGGTTACGCTATTGAATTCGCGCTCCATTTGTTCAGTTAGTTCGCTTAAATTGTCAACGAATGTATCGTTTACTCGTTTTTTGTCTAATTTAAATAGTTTGGAATATTCGCTTTTCCATCTTTTGAGGACTGGTTCCTGGTCTGTGGAGAAGCTTCCATCCTCCATACGGTCACTGTCAATATCTGGTCTATGTTTTTGCGGCCCTAGCTTATCGATTTCTCTCCAAAATTCTTTTGGATTTGAATCATTTAAATTCTTAATTCTGTCACGGATCGATGCCTGATGAGTGCGTTCACACTGCCGTAATCGTTTGTCAAATTGTTTTCTTTTTTCGATAAAATTGCTCCTGAGAAAATCCTGTGTCCGTTAACACCCTTTACATTTTAGATAATCCTTTTCGGATCGTTAACTTTAGTAAGTAGTTCTCTTAACTCAGTATTTTAATATGGTTTTTGAATTTGTTTTCTCCGTTTTTTGGTAACATTTCCTCCGGCATCTTTAAACGGTAAATGATTATCCATTTCACTATGAAGTACAGTTACAGAGTTTCCGTATAATTTATCGATTTCGTTTTTAACATTTAGACAATTTTCCATTTGTTCAATAACACTTAGAATAGCTCTCGTGCATCGTTGATTTGCGAAAATATCATTCGGAACATTACATACATTATACTTGCGTCTTTTGGAACATACATTACTGTCATTACCGTTTTCACTGTAATTGCTTGTATAATCACTAATTGAAAGACTACATGAAAGAATAGAGTGATCTGGAATTGTTGCTTTTGCGGCCGGAGTTATGTCAAATAGTAAAAGAATGTCTGAAATTAGTTGAACTTTAAACTTTGAATACTTGTGCAAGTCAGCATATGGAACCGCAATATAATCAACCACTGACTTTCCCGTCTTAGAAACATACGTATAGTTGTCGGAGTCCTTTTCTGATCGTCCGTTTAATACACATAGTTTTGCATCTTTGATAAAATCCAAAAAATAATTTCCAAATGCGTTTCGGACGTCGTCAATACTTGACTTTTCGGGAATGAAATCAATTTTATCATCAAAATCTCGTAAATTTCCAATTCTCCCATTAAAATCGCCACATACAAATAAATTAGAACAACCACTGTACAAATATATTTGCGACAACAGAACATCATAATACTCCTGTGCAATATTGCCTCTACTGGAGCGTTCCGGTTTCAAATAACACACACATAGGTGAATAACGAAATTTATGTCATTTTTACACTTAAGAGATATCCATAGAATGTCTTCATAATTATATTTCAAAACGCTACACGTGAAGTTTTCAAGGATACTTTTCGATACTAAAAATCCCACACCACCAGAGCCTCGCCAAGAATTTACAAGTATTTTTTTCCTATTGTTCCCAAACCAATTCGTATCCAAATATATCAATAGATTGATTTGATTGCAGGTGAGTTTCATATATTCCAATTATGTTTAATGAGCAAGGAATTTGTTCCCTTAAAATTCTACTATTCTTCGTATTTTCTGAAAGATACCACCCTTTACAGTTCCAACTTGCAATTTCTAAATTCGACTTTCAATTTTCCTATTTTTTAATGACCCTACCACCACGAATTTCTAGACAAGAATAGTTTTTATAATTTTGCGAATGTTAGCTTCTTGCATACGTTCGTGTCTCGTTTTGTCAGATTCGACGTAGACATGACTGTACATAGGATTGTCTTTAAGTTTCTTTTTTTCTTCAGAACGTTTACACGTTGAGTTTCATTATCAAAGTTAACATGTACCGTTTTGTTCTGTTGATTGGCGTTCGATCCTACGCATTGTACGGTTGTCACATTAAAATCAAGTTCAAGATAGGTAATAATACCGTTAATATATGCCTTGAGAGAATCTTCACTATCATCCGTGTTGGTATTTGGTACACTAGTTTAGAGTGAGTAATGTTCTGTGACACTTGTGTATTGGTTGAGCTTTCACCCTTCTCCAGAGTATCTATTTTGTGTTTAAGACTTTGTATTTCATTATCAAACTTAGCAAACTCTATGTTAATTTCATCTTTCAACGATTTCATTTTACTTGATATTCCGGTCTTAAAACTAACTTCTAAATTCATGATTCGCTGCTCCATGGATTGTCTAAGGGATTCTTGGTTATTACTAACTTTCGTCAATAAATCATAAATGTAATTTACTGACCTTGTACTAGCGGGATTGTCTTGTCCGGGTCCCTTTGCATTAGACGGGTGGGCTAACTGTTCTGAGCTAGACATTTTGTTCGATCGTTTTGCAATTGGTAGGGTCTGTTCCACTTCTGTATCTGACGAAGTACGCCGAGCTTTTCGTCCTGGTTCTCTAGTATTCAACATCTAGATTGGACACTTGAACATTTTGAATAGTTTTTGACACTTTTATAATCCAATGATCAATATAATCCTATAATATCACAATATTTGGTAAGGGCTATCTTTCATACGTCCATTACAAGTAACCTCGTTTTCATATTTCATATATATATTTATGTGCGGATAGCGTATGATTTTTGAAGTATGTAATTTATTCTATTGTGTTTTCAAAATAGTTGTAAACCGGTTTTGGCGGTCAGTATATAATGAAAGTTTGCACGAGATTTAACTATCGAGGTATGGGCAGTGACCATTATCGTACATTTTCTTTCTATTGAAGTTTAATCCGATTTGTATCTTTCGAATGGTAAAATTCGACTGAGTCTGTCACGACTGCGTCCCAATTCTACTGAATGCAATTCGACAGAGATCAGACAGTGACTAGACAGTGAACTGACAATGACGGAAGTTATCCGTTCGAAAACTGTCGGCATACTCGTGGTGATCATGTACTGACGGAACATAATCCTATCACGGTCCGCTCTATCGTATTGCAAACGGCTTTATCGGGTCACAGTCGCATTGTATTCTGTAATTGTCGGCACTCTGAAGTGGGTATCCTTGACGAATTTCGTATTAAGAACGGGACTGTTCTGGAACGGTTCGGCAAAGGCGGTTCGCAATCGACAAGATCTGGATGCAATCTGGAATCAATCGGCAGAAAAACAGCAATGCAAAATTTCTCCATATCATTCCTGTTCCACCGGACACCGTCCAGAAAACACTAAACATTGTTAGGATTTTGATCCGATACATCAGAATCTGTCACGACATAGCCACGATTGTAATCCGAATAGACAATATCGGCTGAGTTTCCCCGAATGTTACGGGACGTACCTAAGTGTCGGGGTGCTTTGCCGAACTATCCGGACCATTCCCGACCTGTAGGAATCTGTTACAAGCTTGAAAGACTGTGTTCAGACAATGATAGGACATTCTAGATAATTGAGAGTACGACTTGTTTACTTTTTGTGTCTTATCGCTGTCTGATCTCAAACGGGAGCAATAATCGGCAATGTGTGAATCCCGCATTTAATTGTAATTGATTTGATCTTATAAAGATAGTAAAAATGACTAAATCTGTCCATGTAATGCATCAAATAAGAAAAAGAAAAAAAATCAAAATCTTTAATGATATTATACATGTATGCAATAATTTTTTTCCATTCACTGATCGTAACAAATTCTTTTTTTTGGGTGAAAAATTGTACTATCGGACGGACGCAGTAAAGGGATCCCAATGTCGGACCATCATTTAAAGTTACTCATTTAAAGTTTTTGTCTGTCAAGTCAATTTCCCCTTATCTGTAGGTGTTAAGTTCAATGAATGCATTAAACATAGAACGCTTTAATAACCAAAATTCTTAATCACAGATTTCTAGATTAAATATATATATTTTAGTATAGACGAAAGAATGGTTTATAGCTCATGTGGTGTACTCCTGAACCTTGGTCGCAAGCGTGTTAATATATGATAGCCTTAGCTCTATGGTGGTCCGCAAATTGTAAAAAAATATCATAAGTACCTAAAAGCTAAGATTCAGCAGATATAAATTCAACAAATGAATAGTGTATGACTACAAAAACAGATGACTGTATTTGTGATTAATAAAGGCATTAAATGAATGCATGTTTGAGTGATGTTTATATAAAAAGTAGGAATAATAAAAAAATAAAACAACGTATAATTTGGACTTGTTCTCCACTTGTTCTTTTGAAGTTGAAGCTTTTAAACTGTAATAATGTTATCTGCATGTGCAATTTGTCTAAGGACATCCTTATATATATACATTTAAGAGTTTCACGTCACTAACAATTTGCATATAACGAGTCTGTTTCCTCTAAATGTTCCTTGATACACTTGTAGATATATTCATACTGATCCTAAAATAAGATAGAAATTATCAGCCATGTAGTAAACAATAGTTATCAAAGGTACCAGGATTATAATTTAGTACGCCAGACGCGCGTTTCGTCTACATAAGACTCATCAGTGACGCTCATATCAAAATATTTATAAAGTAAACAAAACGTATTATTTACTTAATAGATGATTGGAAATATTTTTGGAACAATTCAACGGCTGATCAGCTCTTAAGTCACTGTTCAAAGTGAGGATTAGTATCTTTAAGTGATTGTCCATTTCATTTTTAGATATACGAATTGAATTTTCGGAAGTGTGTCCCCATCTGGAGCATCTGGTGTTTTTTCTTTCTGTAAGGTGTATGCTGTTCAATTATTGTTTGTATTTATAGTTGTAGATATGTTCATCTTAGGACAACAAAACGTTTATTTAAAAAAGAATTACATGTTTTAACTGGATTACATTGATAGCCTTGTATATTCAGGATAAATCTAATGTGTTCGTCAATTTGTTATTGTACGGTGCTACAGTATTTACATGTTATCAGACATGAACATTTTTATATTTGAAACGTATTTATAATATAAAAAAATTACCCCAAAACTTACTAGTTTCATAAAAAATTCAGGACGTCTAACTTGCATTGCTCTAACCAATTGAAAAACATCTACTTCATCGTCTATCTCTATTTTTTCTAAGGCAAGATATAGTGCAACAAACAGTCCACCTTTAGTGCAACCATCGCTGTAAAAAAAATTAATGATAATGATTCACGTTGTTCCTATAACCAGAAATAGTAATTACATAAACACTGATAAATTAAAAATAACTCGAAGTAAGTACAAGTTATCTACAACAAGAATTTTAACATCCTGAAGTACGTTTATCCCAGCACACCCTCAGATGCAGTCTCATGGTGTGCGGGTTAATCTACGATCGTATCCGTATATATCAGTATTTAATCCTGAAGTACGTGTATCCCAGCACACCCTCAGGTACAGTCTCATGGTGTGCGGGTTAATCTACGATCGTATCCGTATATATCAGTATTTTAACATCCTGAAGTACATGTATCCCAGCACACCCTCAGGTACAGTCTCATGGTGTGCGGGTTAATCTACGATCGTATCCGTAAATATCAGTATTTTAACATCCTGAAGTACATGTATCCCAGCACACCCTCAGGTACAGTCTCATGGTGTGCGGGTTAATCTACGATCGTATCCGTAAATATCAGTATTTTAACATCCTGAAGTACGTGTATCCCAGCACACCCTCAGGTACAGTCTCATGGTGTGCGGGTTAATCTACGATCGTATCCGTAAATATCAGTATTTTAACATCCTGAAGTACGTGTATCCCAGCACACCCTCAGGTACAGTCTCATGGTGTGCGGGTTAATCTACGATCGTATCCGTAAATATCAGTATTTTAACATCCTGAAGTACGTGTATCCCAGCACACCCTCAGGTGCAGTCTCATGGTGTGCGGGTTAATCTACGATCGTATCCGTAAATATCAGTATTTTAACATCCTGAAGTACGTGTATCCCAGCACACCCTCAGGTACAGTCTCATGGTGTGCGGGTTAATCTACGATCGTATCCGTATATATCAGTATTTAATCCTGAAGTACGTGTATCCCAGCACACCCTCAGGTACAGTCTCATGGTGTGCGGGTTAATCTACGATCGTATCCGTATATATCAGTATTTTAACATCATGAAGTACGTGTATCCCAGCACACCCTCAGGTGCAGTCTCATGGTGTGCGGGTTAATCTACGATCGTATCCGTATATATCAGTATTTTAACATCATGAAGTACATGTATCCCAGCACACCCTCAGGTGCAGTCTCATGGTGTGCGGGTTAATCTACGATCGTATCCGTAAATATCAGTATTTTAACATCCTGAAGTACATGTATCTCAGCACACCCTCAGGTGCAGTCTCATGGTGTGCGGGTTAATCTACGATCGTATCCGTATATATCAGTATTTAATCCTGAAGTACGTGTATCCCAGCACACCCTCAGGTACAGTCTCATGGTGTGCGGGTTAATCTACGATCGTATCCGTATATATCAGTATTTTAACATCCTGAAGTACATGTATCCCAGCACACCCTCAGGTGCAGTCTCATGGTGTGCGGGTTAATCTACGATCGTATCCGTATATATCAGTATTTTAACATCCTGAAGTAGTACATGTATCTCAGTACACCCTCAGGTGCAGTCTCATGGTGTGCGGGTTAATCTACGATCGTATCCGTATATATCAGTATTTTAACATCCTGAAGTACATGTATCCCAGCACACCCTCAGGTACAGTATCATGGTGTGCGGGTTAATCTACGATCGTATCCGTAAATATCAGTATTTTAACATCCTGAAGTACGTGTATCCCAGCACACCCTCAGGTACAGTCTCATGGTGTGCGGGTTAATCTACGATCGTATCCGTAAATATCAGTATTTTAACATCCTGAAGTACATGTATCCCAGCACACCCTCAGGTACAGTCTCATGGTGTGCGGGTTAATCTACGATCGTATCCGTAAATATCAGTATTTTAACATCCTGAAGTACGTGTATCCCAGCACACCCTCAGGTGCAGTCTCATGGTGTGCGGGTTAATCTACGATCGTATCCGTAAATATCAGTATTTTAACATCCTGAAGTACATGTATCCCAGCACACCCTCAGGTGCAGTCTCATGGTGTGCGGGTTAATCTACGATCGTATCCGTATATATCAGTATTTTAACATCCTGAAGTACATGTATCCCAGCACACCCTCAGGTACAGTCTCATGGTGTGCGGGTTAATCTACGATCGTATCCGTAAATATCAGTATTTTAACATCCTGAAGTACGTGTATCCCAGCACACCCTCAGGTACAGTCTCATGGTGTGCGGGTTAATCTACGATCGTATCCGTATATATCAGTATTTAATCCTGAAGTACGTGTATCCCAGCACACCCTCAGGTACAGTCTCATGGTGTGCGGGTTAATCTACGATCGTATCCGTATATATCAGTATTTTAACATCCTGAAGTACATGTATCCCAGCACACCCTCAGGTACAGTCTCATGGTGTGCGGGTTAATCTACGATCGTATCCGTAAATATCAGTATTTTAACATCCTGAAGTACGTGTATCCCAGCACACCCTCAGGTGCAGTCTCATGGTGTGCGGGTTAATCTACGATCGTATCCGTATATATCAGTATTTTAACATCCTGAAGTACGTGTATCCCAGCACACCCTCAGGTACAGTCTCATGGTGTGCGGGTTAATCTACGATCGTATCCGTAAATATCAGTATTTTAACATCCTGAAGTACGTGTATCCCAGCACACCCTCAGGTACAGTCTCATGGTGTGCGGGTTAATCTACGATCGTATCCGTATATATCAGTATTTAATCCTGAAGTACGTGTATCCCAGCACACCCTCAGGTACAGTCTCATGGTGTGCGGGTTAATCTACGATCGTATCCGTATATATCAGTATTTAATCCTGAAGTACGTGTATCCCAGCACACCCTCAGGTACAGTCTCATGGTGTGCGGGTTAATCTACGATCGTATCCGTATATATCAGTATTTTAACATCCTGAAGTACATGTATCCCAGCACACCCTCAGGTACAGTCTCATGGTGTGCGGGTTACTTAAGGATGTTTACAGTACTGAAGGTTGTTCTAATATCTATGTGTACGGATATGGACGTAGATAACGAATGTATGTCTGGTTTTCTTCCGAACCCGGCGATTTTAAGGAAAATTCGAACAGAACGTGTTATTTAAAACAGTGTGATTGAAATATCGGAATGTGACATATTTTCCACGAGGTGTAGGAACCCTGAGATGGAGCACTAGAGGTAGTCGAGTATGAGACGTTTTTTTTTATTCCAGAGACAGAGAAACTTGAATAATATTTGTCGCTCAATATAGCGACCGTTACGTCATTGTTTTGTAGATTATATTGTTGCTATTATGCGATGCCAGTGTTTTGTGTTTTGTTTTAATATAGTTTATTTAAGGTAAATGACCTTAAATTCTGGAGGAAATCCTCATTATATATGTTATAATTTTGTGTGGTTAACAATAATTGGTCACTGCTGCATTCCTTGTCCAAACATTGTGTTTGTTTCTTTGTATTTAGCACTTATAGTTAGGTGTTTAACAGTTCATTTAAACCTTAATGTTATTCCCATTTTCCCTCGTCTAAAATTACTACAACATAACTACACTCACATTATTTTATTCTAAGACTATTCTGAATAACATACCTGCTAACAACAGTAATTGAACCTTTGTCTTTTTTCCAGCAGACTTTTACTTTTTTAAGAATACCAAGCAGAATGCTCGATGGAAGCTTAGTAACACTTGCCACGTTCAATTTACTTGCCGAAAAAACAGTTATCGTTCTCTGGTCCTTTTTCTGAGGAGGAAAGAGAGTTAAAGCGTTATACCACACAGTTACTGTTCACGTTTCAGAGTATTATGTTTTAAATATTCTTTTAAAAAGTTTTATTCTACAAATAACAATGTTTGCACGGTCACATCAACTTTAGGTTTAAAGAATTTATATGATGTAGTGAATTCGTAAATAGTAAAATGATTGTTTATTTAATGTGCTGACCATAAGTCAAGAAAGTTAACTGAAATAATTGCATATGAGTCTATTTAATTTTTTAATAATTTAACACTTACATCTATATGTAGGCATCCGAACAGTAAAAAAAACATTTGATTACAACTTATATTGGCAATCATACCAATGATCTGGCGTATCAAATTATAATCTTGGTACCTTTGATAACTATTTTTCACCACTGGGTCGATACCACTGTTGGTGGACGTTTCGTCCCCGAGAGTATCACCAGCCCAGTAGTCAGCACTCCGGTGTTGACATGAATATCAATTATATGGTCTTTTTAATAAATGACCTGTTTACAAAACTTTGAATTTTTCTAAAAACTAAGGATTTTCTGATCCCAGGTAATCCTGGTACCTTTGATTACTATTATAATATACCTCATATTCTTTTTTTTTTATATTGAATAATAAGATATGGCTAGAAATAAATCCTACTAACTGGACCAAACAAACACATTAGATAGTTGCAGCCAATGTTTTGAAACGAACAGAGATAAAAACACTCTCTTTATTGTATATATCGGATCGAACGTCCTCATTCTGAACGTACATGTACGCGCATGCTATTGTATCCACCAAACAACGTCAAGAGGACTCCCTATTTTATGATGGAATTTACTTCAGGTATTTGTAAAGTCCAGATATGACCTGCTATGACCACATTTGTATCGATAGTAAACTCTTTAGGGGTTCTTTAATGTGTTGCCATTTTGGAACTAACATATGCTCGAATAGACAGACAATCGAATCATGCAACTGAATATTAAAAACCAAAACTGCTTTTTGATAAATAACAAAATGTTAATTGAGATAAGTACTTTGCCTCATACCGTCTGAATTTTAAGCAGTGTTTTATGTCCCTTGTATGTTTAATCGTGGAACCTTCATATTCACCTTATGATGTAAAGTCAGCTGAAACTCCTCTGTGTTAGATGAATCTTCTTGCAAAATAGAAAATTGTTCAAACTCCAGAACTTTCTGTTCTTCATCCCATAACGGAGCATTCTGTCAAAATACAATTTTATATTTACACACACTTTT
This sequence comes from Mytilus trossulus, assembly GCF_036588685.1. NCBI lineage: Eukaryota > Metazoa > Mollusca > Bivalvia > Mytilida > Mytilidae > Mytilus > Mytilus trossulus. The sequence goes on from NC_086373.1 coordinate 61,429,299, forward strand.
ATTATTATAAGTTATACAAATTAAATAAAAGAACCTAATGACAATGTGAAATGTCAAATTAATTTCAAAAATAATTAAATGCAAATGATCACTTTTCTTATATGTATTTAAATATTTTGAACAGTAATGAACTATTTAGCTAGATTTAAAACCAGGTTTAATCCACTATTTTCTACATACGAAAATTCCTCTACCGAGTCAGGATAAGGACAGTTATTAGCCATTCGTTTGATGGGTTTGAGCTTTTAATTTTACAATTTGATCAGGGACTTTCCTTTTTGAAACTCCTTGGAGTTCAGTTTTTTTTGTGATTTTATTTTTTTCTTTCGAAATGTGATAAATGCAGCAAAACGAAAGGTTTTTCAAATAGTCTCGTACGTTAACGGTATTGTGACATTCCAAATCAAATAAACTCACACACTAATCAAATAAACCTATTACCTTGTTCAACTGGTCCAACAATACCACAATATTAGAATCATGGTCATACACCATTGTCCAGAAATCTACAACAGTTTTCTCTAAAGGACACTGTGTTACCAAAAATTTACTATTCTCTGCATATCCCTGTGATGAAAAATGTATTGTATTATTATGTTATAAAATAAGGCAAATGATATTTCACTTTCATACAAGTTTACCTTCACTATACACCAGTTTTGATACTGTAACAGTAAGATTTGGCTGTACGGGACAAAGAAAAAACCCAATCCTGTTATTATAAATTATTATGTTCTACTATTTGTTTTGCTGTGAGAACCTTGAAAAAAGCATAAATGAACTACAAACTGCATGTAACTCAAAGCTTCGAAAATTTATTGTCGTAAAATTTAAATTCCAAATTCATAGCAATTGTTTCTTGGAATACCAAAATTATAGAATCAGAATAAACACAGTAGCATGTTGTTATATTTACATTGTACTCACGACGTATGTTATCTGACATATAAAGTTTAAGAAGTTACAAAGGAATAATCAAACGTATGAGAACGTCAAACAAAAGAGATCTCAAAAGTTTAATAACTACGTGATCAACGCAAAAGAGCCTTTTGGCGAAGGTAAAATGTTATACGTATTGTCAACAAGTAGTTTAAACATATCTTTTTATAGTGGATTGTCAAAAAGGCATGAGTGTACCGATTATTCATCTGCTAGAGGAGTATTCTGAAAACACGGACGGTTCAGTACTAATGGCACATGTTATTTTGTAAGAAAAATATATTTTATATAAAACATCTGAATATCATAGTTTTATTCACTATTTGGTTCTAAATACAATTAACATAATGAAAAAAATATTTAACTTAGTTATAAGTACTAAGTATGTTCTCGAAAAGTTTTTCGATGTGTTACTCTTTTGAAACTTAAAACAATAAAGTGTGACAAAAAAAAACTCACTGGTATGATGACTGCGTTGATGTAATCATTACGTGTTTTACCATATGACATCAGGTACGGTCTATAATTGTCATCTAAAACAAAATACAATAAATACTTCATAATGGATACACTCCAGTGAAACTTGGTATTTCTTATGCATTCTATTTTGTCTGTTTAATCCAGGGAATTAATTCATTTTCTTTAACTCGTGTATGTGAGATGTACTTTTTTGTGTGTAATAAACATGCAAGGTCCTTTATGTAACTATCATTTCCTTTTTAACCATACTTTACGTTTTTTCCGCCCGTTATCGGAGGCATTCTGATATCATTAGTAATCACGTCTCTTTCTTTTTATCTAATGAAGTTGTCTCGTTGGCATTTTTCACATCCTTTCTTTTATAATCTTGTTATCTTTTTTTAAATTCTTGTTTGGAATCGTATGTCTAGAGTTTACTTTACTTGACAAAATTTTGCGCAACTTTGATACTCCCTATGTAACTCATGCATTGCGTATAACAAACTTCCGTTGGTTTGTGGTCATATGGAAATTTGATAAACTGACAAAATAAGTACTTACGTGGAAATATTTTGTTTGCTGAATTTTTGGATATGTTTTCCTTTGATGTTGCTGCAGTAAAAACTGAAGGAGGATACAAAGGTCTTAGCGCTTCCAATCTCTATATGAAACGAAAGATCAAATAGACAACGAATTATTCATGCTATTGTATAAAGTGAAAAGGCAAATGCAGAAATGTACTCATGTTCAGCCCTTCAAAGACATACAAACAAAGGTAAAATGGTATTAGAACTACAATTGAAAAATATAAAAATTTCATTGTACATGGAAATTAGACGATTTGGTATTAGTGCCAATGATACGAATTTCCATCTAAGTGTTAAAGGTAAACACGAAATATTTGCTCACACCTCACATCAAGCTATAAAGGCCCCAGTATATGACTAGTGTGAAACAACTCAAATCAGAAAACAAACCGTCTAATTTATTAAATAAAAAGAGAAACGAGAAACCTTTGAACCACATCAACAAACGACAACCACTGAAAAAGAATTTTGTCTGTATTTTTTTACAAAGTTGCGTGTTCTGAATGAATGTACAAAAACCCTGATTTGCTTTTTTGTTGAGTTTTGTGTCATTATTATGATATGAAATAGAACATGTTTCCAATCCAAAAGAAAATCCATTAATACCTTTACCTGAAATTGACTTTTATACAGATCTTGATTTCGTGGTAGGGTTGCTTGTTCATGATCTGAAATGTATTGACAAAATCCATTCTTTGGAATAGCCGTTTCTGGTACAGTAAACAGTTCTAATAAGGCTTCAAAGACTGCTTCATATTGTTCCTGTAATTGACATTAAAAAGACGTACACTTTACGTTACCTTTAGCTTAAATCATGAAATAAACACTGAGGGTCGGTTGCAAACATCACTTTACTACAATCGGGATGACTTCAGCTTCTCAACTGTGAACTGTTCATTTCCATGTACATTGTAGCACCTGCCTAGCAGCGCCTGCATGTGGAGTATATCTCATCAAGCTATAGACCATCCATTTTTTATCATGGATTCCTTGATATAAAACTGCTGTCACAAGGAACCTATCTAACCAAGAGTTCAAAGTGGTGAAGTTGAAATCCTCTTTCAGAAAATTTGACGAACGCTATGAAGAATTAGTTGACAGTTATGGAATATCTGTTTTACAGTACACGACGGATATATTCTAATTGTAATCACAGTTTTATGCTCTTTTCATCGAATGCCACCATTCACTTTTGACGTATTACCGATTTTATACTTACATCTAGGGGTGCAACATTTTTTGTTCGAAGTTTGGGTTGGTTTGAGTTTAATGAACGACAGAACAGTTTTGTTTTGATCTGTTTAATAGTTTTGCCCCTTTATAAAGACCCTTTCTAAGAATATGCGTCATTTATCAAATAATCAATTCAGGTTAAAACTCAAAGTGAAGTTAACAATTCAAGTGAATTATTCCAGTTTAATAGCGAATGCTTTACAAAAAAGGCTACTTGCGGGTATCATCCAAAGTGTAGTCGTTTCTACAACAATGTTACCTACATGTGTTTGAACCATGTTTATTCTGTCTTTTCTTGCCATCTGTATATACTCCATTATATTTACATGACCAACTTTCTTTCCATTTTCATATAATGCATCTATAGCTATAAATGTACCTGTCCGTCCAATTCCAGCACTTGATAAAAGAAAAAGTGTTTTGATTAATACACTGCATAAATAGAATCACGTCAGACAATTTCTTTACGCGCTTACGCAACGTACTTGGTATAGACATTGAATGTCTGGAGTGGTCAACGTTTCTAAACGCATACAGCAAATACAATGAATAACAAGCAAAGGACTAAACCTTTTGTGTTGATTTAATGCTGAATAATATAATAAAAAAGAGAATACTTAATCATTCTTTTTTTCTCTTTTCATGATAATGCATGAACATGCATGCACTTTATTCTTTAACTCTATAGGCACTATTGAAATAGACACTAGAAGGACTCAAATTGGGAACACAACTTCTCCTATTTTATGTATTTTGTGTCTTTGTTTTACTAGCGTACAACACTCAATAGTTTACCTAGGACTAAATAATAATCCAAAGAATTCTATATCTTGAATATATAGGCAAATGACTACTCAAACAACAGTATTTGGAAACTGTTCAACAAACACATTTAATGACCAACAAAGGGGGATTGATTAAAATTTACTATTGCATTATTCATGTTCTAAGGGTCAACGAATTTGTTCTTTTTAAAAATATTATGAACTGAAGTGTTGACAACTGTACAAAATACGGATTAACATTAAGATGATGTTTTGGCACAACTTCCATACCAGGAACAGTTTTTGTTATAATGTTTATGTATTGTACATTTGTACAATGCATGTGATACTTGATGTCGAATTAAGAACCATTGATCAAGATGTATTGTATTCATACATACCTGCAATGGACCAGCATTGGGCCATGTTGATTGCATTTTTGACTCTTGACTTTCCTGTAAAATTTGACCAGTTTTATGCTGTCGGGGACACCATGGTCCGGCCATTGCGTAAAATGAAAATGATGAATTGTTCTTTCCTGTGCAGTCTAAAATAAGACAACTGCATGGTATTAATGTCATAATACCAACACATGGCACAGTTTATCTGAATGACATAATGCAACTGACCGTAAGTAAATTTGCAAGGTATACAATGAATTTGAGAATTTATTTCTCATCATTAATGTTGAACATGATATATAAAAAGCTTAAAGTGACCGATAATAATGATAATGATAAAAAGATCTTCGTGATAGCCACACATACCTGCTTAGAACATATGCAAACAAGAAAAAATAAGCAAGTTGATTACCACATGCAAATTGGCTTATTGTTTGTCTGTAAGTATACATTTTTGTTTTCTAAGAATCCAATCAATTTATTATCAAACATTTATATGATATATCTCTCAGAACTTATTCTTGACGCTGGAAACACAGCAACAACCATTCGATGACAACAATATATTATCCACATTCGATATAACTTATCAACTTATGATGTCTTCTTACGATCATGTCTGATTTAAAATTGCTTTTGAACGTGTTTGTTTAGGATAGTAAATGTCAGAACTTTCAAAAAAAATAATGTTATTAAATACTAGTAGTAGTACTCAAACCTTTCTGGGCAAATCTAATATTGAAATCTTACTGTTAATAGCGGACATTTCAGCCAGATTCATTTTAAACACTTTAAAAACTGAATGTGTTGAAGACTCTGAAGACAAGTGTACAAAAAACCACGGTTGAGGACATATTTTATTTACAAATTTATTTTCGTGTCGAACCGTATTGGAACATAGGCACTGCAAGAAAAAGTATTGCAATCTAGCTGATTTATCATTATCTAATTATACCCCTACGTTTTTGTTCAATACTACCAGCGATCTGTACACATAAACTGTTTGCTTTATTTCCTCTTTCATTGTAACTATGAAATTGTTGACAACTAGTGGTTCTGTTACTGTTTTAGGCCAATATCTTTCACATTTTGCCTGAAGATATACAGACATGATTTAGCATATAGACTTCAGACAATAGAAAAAAGCTTGTTGATGTTTGCATTCATATCAGACTATATGCATTTATTTTTCTTCAATAGTTTTACAGAATATGAAATACTAGTTATTAGACCATCTTTGCGCATATTAAGTTGAAATTGTTCTTATCAAATTTCAAATAATTTGAAACTATTTGAAATACTTCAATGATAAAATATTACCAGACAAGCACTCGGAAATGCAGTAAATTCAGCTTACCTTTCTATTTTCTATCAGTTGTGTTACCATCACTATTTTCCCAACATTATCCTGCCATATCATATGCCAGAAATCTCTCAAGGTAACCTTTTTAGGACCTTAATATAATGAAAAACTTTTAAAATAGCTAGTTCAAATGCGTATTAAACACAGTTGTACTTAAACATGTATAAAAGGGGGAAAATAGATAAATAGCTCTAGGTAGTATTTTACAAATTTCTAAATCTATTGTCTATCAATTATTATGATCAACTTAATTTCTTTTCTTACTAAGCAAGTACCCGGCCACGTCCACTTGTATTTTTGTCCATTTGATGAGTTAAGTCTTTTTCAACTGATTTTATAGTTCGTTCTTATGTTGTACTGATATACCACTGTCCGAGGTTAGCAGAGGGCAGATATCCCGCTTACATGTTTAACACGCCGCATTATTTATGTATGTGCATGTCCCAAGTCAGGAGCCTGTAATTCAGTGGTTGTCGTTTGTTTATGTGTTACATATTTGTTTTTCGTTCATTTATTTTACATAAATAAGGCCGTTAGTTTTCTCGTTTGAATTGTTTTACATTGTGTTATCGGGGCCTCTTACAGCTGACTATGCGGTATGGGCTTTGCTCATTGTTGAAGGCCGTACGGTGACCTATAGTTGTTAATGTTTGTGTCATTTTGGTCTTTTGTGGATAGTTTTCACATTGGCAATCATACCACATCTTTTTTTTTATAAGGTAAGTAATTTTGTTGTAATAAAATTGAGAATGGAAATGGGGAATGTGTCAAAGGGACAACAACCCGACCAAATAAAAAAACACAACAGCAGGAGGTCACCAACAAGTCTTCAATACTATATCTTAAGCATAAGTTATCAACTTTGTTAAGCTTCAGTCATCCTTAAAGTGCAGTATCTGCTTGAAATGAGTTGTACAATGTATATGAAAGGAAAAATATTCTTGTAAAACAATTTTATCAAATCAATCTTAAATAAAAAAAAAATCATATGAATACTGTTAGGAGACAACATAATTCAACTTATGCATTATATTTTATGCGACTGGCATCCACATGAGGTAAGCTATTTTTACCTAAGAAAATGCATGTAACAAGTTAGGAATATGAACGCTGTTATCCATTCGTTAAATGTGTTTGATACATTGTGTATTTTGTTTTTGCTATATATTTAATAACTGGACGTTTTGAATTTTCCTCGGAGTTTTTTGTTGATAGCGCTGAAATTGCACTGTTTGACCTTGTTGAATCGATCATGCTGACATAAAACTTAATTAAAAAAAACACTATGCATGTCAAACAAAGAAAAAAAAACAATATGAAAATCACAGAGCAGAATAAAGCCAAGAATATCAGTCAAATAAAAACAAACATATCATGGAAACGACAGATATCAGAGTTATGTTTAATCATGAGTAAGGGTAATTTACTACTTTAATAATACATTAACTTTTTATAATATATTTTACTCAGTGATAGACAATATTGAAATCAGTTATTTTCTAAACAACAGTTCCTTAGTTAAAAAGTGCATTAGATGATTGCAAATCTAAATAATCTATAAATTGTATAATTCTAAAAGAGACATACAAAAATTGGAAATATTTTACGAACCTTGTGCTGCTATATATGCTTTTTCCTTTTCGTAGTTCTATAATTATACAAAGTGAAGAGTTTAAAAAAAAAGTAAAATCACAAAAATACTGAACTCCGAGGGAAATTCAATCGGAAAGTCCATTATCACATTGCAATTCAAATTACAAAACACATCAAACGAATGGACAACAGCTGTCATATTCCTGACTTGGTACAGACATTTTCAAATGTAGAAAATGATGGATTGAACCTGGTTTTATAGCAATTAACCTCTCACTTGTACGACAGGCGCATCAAATTTCATCATATTGATAATGCTTAATGCGTGAACAAAACAAACAGACACAATAGGTAAAACTGTAATAAATAAAGGTAAAAAGTCTAATTCGGTAGGTCACATTCATGAAAAGGGAACGAGATTGTAGTTATGACATAAGGAACATATCTAATATAATCTATATAACAGAAATTCCATAACGGTGAACCAACTCGCGATACATAAGTATGTACATTTATTATTGCTTGTTTTATTTAGATTCAAAACATCCAAAAATGACAGTAGAATGTGACTGTGTCATCTGTTTGCGGTTAATTAATCTATCTTTATATTATTGATAAAAAATAGTTTTCGAATTTAGATACTACACTAAAACAGGTAAAATATAAGGTAATCATATATTATGTGTGCTCTTATTCGGCTAGAAGTTCATAAATCATCTATAACAACTGTAAATGTCCGTTTAACGACGTATTGTAATTTATTGCATTGGTTTTTGAATTGCTCTCTCTAACAAGAGGTATTTAAAACTTACATCTATGTAACTAGCATTAATATAATCATGTTTCGTGTCTCCCTTCAGAATAACTCTTGAATGGTCGTCTTCAAAGATATCAAAGAATAAATACATTATACAATATATAAAATAATATTCATTTTAAAAAAGTATTAAAAATTAAGATATATCACTTATCTTAAACTTTGAAAGTTCGTGTTTACATGTTATCAGTTCCTTATTTGAAAAATTGCATTCAAAATACAAAAAAAAATATATATACTTTTTTAAATCTGAAGATTTGTCGAAAAAGCCGTTGCATTATGGTTAAAGGAATAACATAAGTATGTGTATTCGGTCAGATTATATAATATATAACACTAACCAAAAAAGTATATAAAAAAACTTTGTTCAAATTGTGACTAGGATGGAGAGTTGTCTCATTAACACTCATACCGCATCTTTTTACAGAAAAAAAAAATATACAGAAAAATTATATAAAATTTTGTCCTCTGAAAATTGTCACGTGGCTCTAAAATGGTCTTGTTGTCGTTAATATTTACCTCTAATTCCTGAATCTTTTGTTTTGCAGACATGATAAGTCAAAATCGTTTTAGTTTTCATAGATTAAAATCTGAATGGTTTATGTTTCTTGTCTTATGTCTTGAAATGACTATTCAGGTGTTTTCACAAAAGTATGCACAATATTTTCATATATATATATTTGCTACGATCTGGTGTACTAAAAAAATATTGACACCGTATGTTTGTGGCATAACATCGAAAAAAAAATAAAACAGTAATAAATATATATTAAAATCCATTTTGTTACATCTTGTGATAAATTTTATTTGGCAATCGCCAATGGCAGTCAGCAGGGTTAAAGAACATCAGTTGTTCGCCCTGTTAGTGAAATGCGTTTTGATTAAATATACTTTTCACCTTTTTGGTCTTTGGAAAATGTTGTTTGTGCTTATTTTAGACCCTTCTACAACGAAATTTGTTTTACATGCACACGTATAAAAATTGCGGTTTTTATCCAACGCAACCATATGTTTGAACGTAGTTTTCAATTTAGACCCGTTTATTTTTTCTACTATTTTACATACACGGCCATGTTGACAGAAAACGATTTTTAACTTTATTTTCCTCTTTGGAACCTTCAACATGTGCATACAAAAGTCCTCTAGGTAACATCTGAAAACAAGCAAAAAAGAAAATGTTAGTACTATCTTTCACTTACGCAACGTTCATCATGTTCATAAGTATATCAGCAGCGTTAAATACTTTATTTTTAATACGCTTCTGAAGAAATGATTCTCTAAATAAATCTTATGTGTCGAATATAATTTTAGCTTAAATGTGCAATACTTAGGTCTTCAACCCAAGACAAGAGTCACATCTATGATAATAAATAGAAATACAGGATACCATCTTAAAAAGATTAGATCATGCAACATGTTAAATAAGCATACAACGACTCCGGGTGCGGATTCTTCTCGCTGATTTGAAGAACCTTGGTGTCATTCGACTACTCTGTGGTCGAGTTGTTTTCTCTTTGAAACATTCCCAATTTTCATTCTCAATTTTATAAAATATACTTTTTGCATTAAAAACGTGAAAGATTTATGCAATCATTTACCTCATACTCTTTCTTGAAACCCTCGTCCCGCTGTTTATCAATTACAGCCTTCTTTAGGTTCTCAATTTGTATCTGGTACATAGATATATCTAGTTTGCTTGTTACATTAAAGTAAACGTTTTCATCGCCATTTTCGTCTATTTGTTGATTGGTATCTTCTCTGTCTTTCAGGGTAAAAGTGACCTCTTCTATGTCTACTCTATCATCTGTATTCATATTTGCATATTCATTTCCATTACCGATTTCTCTTTGTAAACCTAACAATATGTTGAAATTGATTTTGAGACAATCAGTGCATCTAAATAGGATGATTCTGTCATAGAGTGTTTTGAAAGTACAAATATATGTTGAAATTATGTTTGTATAGAACATGTAGAATTCCAACAAAAAATAAATTAATGAATAAAACATTTAGGCAAACGACTGAAAGTCAAATATGAATAAATCTTTATAATATTAAACGAAAATGACCCCAAAAAAAGTCGACACTAAACTGTAAAAGACAGATAATTTAACCTTTAAATTGACTCGCTAGACCCGTTGATTAACTGTGTCAGCAAGGAAAGAAGTGAAATTCACGTTACAGCGTATTAACATATTCTCGATGATGACATTCAACTTATATAGACATTTGAACATAACACAAAAGATGGACAGATACTGAATGATACCAGTCGTGTAATGCAAGTTTAATTTTTAGGATGGATTTTCCTTACACAGATGATTGATTGTCACATATTTATTCTAACATTGAATGTTAAAACTACATTATTGATAGTCGATGGTAAAGCTTCGCGTGTATCATTTTGTAAATTCTGTGTTGTTTTCTGCTTTTCGATCGAGCTGTTGTGGTACTTTGACGCATAACTCGTTTTCATTCCCTAATTGTAGTAACTAAATGAAATGAAAAAATAATTGATCATCAGTTCATATGAATTTGCTGAGCTTAAAACATACAACTGACAGAATAAATACAAAAAATACAAAAGATGTCATGCAGAGTATTGCTCAAGACAATTTAATTCATGTAAATTAAATGTTCTTTTCTAGCAACCCAGAACATGACTTACATGTACTCTCCAAATGTACTTGGCCAGTTTAACATGAAAATGTTATCTAACTGAATAAAGTATTAATGCCTGTTCTATGTTACTTTCATTTAAGGTTCGAGATGTTCATTATTTTGGTAATAAGATTCTTAGTGTTTAAAAAAAAAATCATAAAGTTTGCTTACCCAAAGAAGTCTGATTGTTTGATTTTTTCCGGTGTACATTTCTATCTTTTGTCGATATTAATCTGCGTCTACAAAACAAACAAGAGGCTGTCAGAGAGACAGGCAACCGGATTTTCTCGCAGAGGTCAAACCCTGAACAGCTTGTATAAACACAATATTTAAGCTTAAATGGCCCTGAATTTTAATTGTTATTATCTTTCAAAATCCGTCACTCATTTTTTATAATATTTTAAGAACCATAACTCCTGATCGGTTTAAGTGAAAATCGTAAATATCAATTTTGACCTCCATTTTATCAGCAGTAACAACATTTTTGAATTTCATAAGCATGTGTTGAAAGGTTCATGAGTAAATGCTAAGACACGACATTTTTTTCAATATTTCAAGAACGGTTAATCATTAACTGTGCAAGTGAAATCCGTCATTACTAAGCTTGACCTCCATTTTGTCATCAGTAACAACATTTGAAAATTTGAAAAGCTTTTGTTGAATGGTTCATGAGTAAATGCAACGACCTAAATGGAAACACTATTTTTCAATCTTTCAAGAAACTTTACTGCTTTAACTCAATTTTGTCATCAATAACAATATATAATTCAATTTGAAAAGCTTTGGTTGAACGATACATGAGTGAATTGACATTTCATTTCAATATTTAAAGAATCGTAACTCCAGAACAGTACAAGTGAAAATCCTCATTATTGACCTCCATTTTATCATAAGTGAAAACATTTTAAATTTGAAAAAAACTTCTGTTGAATGGTTCATGAGGAAATGCAACACCATGACTGAAAACACCATTTTTCAATTGTTCAAGAACCAGAACTCCTGAACAGGAAAAGTTGAAATCGTCATTATTCTACATGACCTCCATTTTGTCACTAGTAACAATTTATTCAAATTTTGAAAGCCTGGGTTGAACGGTTCATGAGTAAGTGGACGGACACGAGTGGAAACGCAATTTTTCTATCTTTCAAGAACCATAAACTGTAAACGGTAAAAAGTAAACATTGTCATGATTGCACTTGACCTCCATTTTGTTGTTAGTAACAACATAATTATTTTAAAGCTTTGGTTGAACAGTTCACGAGTAAATGCACGGATACGACTGAAAACTTTGCACTTGATCTCCATTTTGTTGACAGTATCAACATTTTTTTTTATAAAGCTTTGGTTGAACGGTTCGTGAGTAAATGTTTGTCTTTTAATTGTGAGTTTAAATGTTATTTTGTATTCGTATGCCTTTTTTTGTTAAGCTGTAGTCACAACTTATAACGGATAGCACGGACGGACGCCTAACGGGTGAAAAAATGTTTTTGTCCACAAAGTTGTTGTCCGTTGGGAGTCATTTGATGTACTGACAAAAAAAAACCGGACGCGTAACGAATGCATAACGGACACACACAGGATATGCAATGTACGAACGGATATCGAACGTAAATTCAACGGACGAGTACTGCATAAAACGTACACCTTACGGAAGCGTAAAGGATAAAATGGATGAAAGAGATATGCGAAAAAATTAAAGACGACAATGATAATACATACAAATCGCATAAATATTCACAAAGTTTCCATGTAACTGGTTTTGGTTTGTTCTTCCAAATGCCACCAAAGTGCAGTCTTTAGCCTGAATAAGGGCTGCTTGAAAGTGACGACGTGCTCTCACTCTAACATCAATTCTAATTGATAAGAATTCATGACACTCAAGCAATCTGACATACCAATAAGAAACATTTCTGATGCGGAATTTTTAATTGGCATTTATCCGTTTCACATTCGTTCATAATTCGTTTTTCCGTTATACGTCCAGTAGCAGCCCGTTTCACATCCGTTATACATCCGTTTTATCCGTTATAAGTCCGTTGGTGAATTTGTCTACCAGACCACTAACGGCTGAATAACGAACAAGTTACGGATACAAAAAGGAAACGGAACGGACGAGTACCGTATTAAACAGCGCCTACTGGATGTATAACAGAAACTGCATCCGTTGAACGTCCGTTCAAAGCTTTGAGCATGCGGAAACATTTTCCACCAGACACAACGGACGTCGACGGATAAAACGGACGCTAAACGGTCATGAAACCGTTATGAATGGCAACAAACGGATAAGAACGGACGACTTACAGACATGAACGGATTGTAATAAAGTTATTCGTTCGGCGTCTGTTTGTGCTATCCGTTAGATGTGACCGGGGCTTTCGGATTTTAAAAATCTCATTTGTCCATTTATGTTAGCGACAAAACAGTAAACTACGACATAATCAAACTAGTATGAAGGAAACTAACAACAAAAACCAAAAAAAAAATGAACCCCGAGGATGAACACTTCAAACGAAAGATTTAATTATTATCAAAACTTACTTGTAAACTATAAATACTACCACCAATAAGATCACAACTAATATTACCGCAGAAACACCTCCACCTATAGCAGCTGTGTTAGGCGGCTCTTCACCTCGTAACTCAGATCCATCTGAAATAATAAATCAATATATTTTCTTCACTACAAAAAAGATATATAGTCACAAGTTTTGACAAACGCAACACTCCCTATTTAAATAAGACCGTTGGTTTTTCCTTTTGAATGTTTTTACACTTATCGTCTTGTAATTTATGAGGTCCTTTATAGCTAACTGTTCGGTATGAGCCAAGGCTCCGTGTTGAAGCCATACCTTGACCAATAATGTTTTTTAAATTGTAACTTAGATGGTTAATTGTCTTATTGGCACTTTTATCACATCTTCTTATATCTATACTATATGATTATCTTTACGTCATTACATAGAAAACCTAGATAGCCAATTCACTGAATGTCGCTCAAGATCTTCAACCTATCAAAATCAAGTATTATTGTCAAAGGCTTCAATGGCAATTTAAAGCTTTAAAGGTGATATACTCACAAACAAATTTTCAAAAATTCCCAGTTATATATTTACATAATTAATAGGATTTCAATTTGAGGCTGCTTGTAGTACGTTAATTTTAAAGTTTCATACAAGAGGTATTAAATACTAATGCAAATATGTAGATCAGAATTTAAAATCATGACGTATCGGTTATGAACAATCATATTTATTTTTCAAACGAATATATTAGTAACAATTATTTAACGTATGTTAACGTATGTTAGTTGACAAGTTTTATAATTATTTTTATTTTATCAAAGTTTACTTATTGTACTTTCTTCTTTTGTATAATACGTAAGATAACGTTCTCTAAGATCCAAGTACTAGCTAGAGTATTGGGGGTCTTTGACTCTATCCTAGTCTTGATCAAACCATTGTTTATGAAAATAGTCTGTTTCATGATTTTAAGAACCTCATTATGCAGCTAGGAGTTAAATCTGATTGGCAATTCTGTGTCCTAGTTTATCATTTAACCTGCAGATATTTGATATGCGATTCAACAATCAAGGACAACGTGTCTAACCGGTATTTGACGACATATGAACTTAATATATTTATATATTTGTCATGATTTGACATTTTGTGTGTATTTTTTGTCAATTTTAACAATCACCCACCGTCCAGTCAATTCCATTGGATCATTTGATGTTTAATAATTTATGTTTATATTTCTCATCGACTGAAAACTGTAGATATGTCTGTTTAATATTGCGTACAAAGGCGAAAGATACAAAAGGAACATTCACACTCGTAAACAAAGTTGTTTCGTCTGAAGGGTGCTCTCGACAAGTGTATGCCATTTTTACGAACTTGGAAGACAAAACATTTAAAAGCTGGGCATGTACTACCATTTAAAGTTTATGAACAAAAATAACCAGCATTATTTGCATAGCTACACTATTGCTATTTTATTCTTGTTAAATATATAATGTTCATTAATATTTGTATATCAATGCTATAATTATTATATTAAAACAACACGAAACATATCAGTCTTGTTAAAATCTCATTAAATTGAAATAAATTTCTTACCTCCACATATTCCAGTAGAATTGTCGCAAGTTTCAGTCAAACACTTACACTTTTCTGTGCAGTTCTTACCAAAATATCCATCGTCACAGGCTATTCAAATAATGAAACAAACATGTACATGTTTTTGTATCTGTCTTGATAAAAATCTCATTAAATTGAAATAACTTTCTTACCTTCACATATTCCAGTAGAAATGTCGCATGTTCCAGTCAAACAATTACACTTTCCTGTGCAGTTCTTACCAAAATATCCATCGTCACAGGCTAGTAAAATAACATAACAAACATTTATATATGCCAATAAAGTATTTATACTCTTGATTATCAACAAAGGATAAAAACGTATCAAAAAATGAATGCCTGTATGCCCACGTGATATCAAGATTAGTTTTTACTTGAAACGTTTTAATTTAACAGTAAAAAAACAGTGGTTATAACATGTATAAAAAGAGAATAAGTATGTTTTCCATTATTTGTCATGATTGTACTATCCGCATCCTAAATGTGTATGACAAGTATTTTATTCTAGCTTTTCCACTAAATGTTACTCTTTAATAACAAGTATACAAAGTTAATTTCTTAGAATTATAAAATATATCCACATTTAAATAACTGGTCACGCTATACAATTGTAAATGTTCTATTGTTTTGAGATGTTGAAAAAGTACATACATATACCAAACAGAATACTGACAATCATCATCAGTAACATTCATAAAATCTCGTTGGAAACGCATACTGGTCGACGACCAGTTACCGTTAGTTGCCAGTTTCAGTCAAATTTAAATAAAACGAATACGAATTATGGATCTGACGTAATATATTTGTATTTGTTAAACTGAGGTGCATAATATAAGGACAAAAACGACATATCCCTGCAGGGGTAAGAAGAAAATCAATTCAATATTGTTTTTCAAAGTGTACCGGAAATCTATGATGTACATAGTCAAATCATTCGTCGTATTGTTCAAAGTGAGTACAAATTGAGAGCTGTGGTAATCGAGTTAAAGAGGACAAGAATTTGGGTACGATAGTTAAAACATATTCATGGAACTACATTGATCAGCCGATGATAAGATGGCGAGTTGACTTAAATGAAATTATAATGAAAGAATTATATGCAATGTTTTACGTACTTTTGTTGCAGTATTTGTCGTAAAGATAACCAGGTTCGCATCCAGTTGTATTTATACATAATCCATCAATAGAGCCACACATAGAAGATATGCACCCGCCACAGTTATTGATACAATTTTGACCAAATGTACCACTCTTACACTCTGAAATTTAGCGTCGAAAAATAATGTGACATTTTAATATTATAACATTATTAACACTGACTGTTCCGTCAGATACATGTTATTTGAAAATCTAAAATGTTCTTATTTTAACACAACACTACAAATAAAGATCAAGCCGACCAAAGTCGTGGTTTCTATAGAGTGCACGATATTAAAACTGTTTTTACCTCTTGGGAAGCTATACAAAATGTTAATAAAAGTAAGCCTCAGCATTGATTGGGTTTACTTATCACAGAAAAGAAGAATTAATTCACGCAATAATATATCAGACACAAATGGCTATCTTGTTATAAAACAACAAACATTGTCCAGTGTTTGGTTTGTTAAAGAATACATTCTTAAACATATAAATCCTAGGCGAAATGACTTTTGGAGAAGGCGCTAAGTTATCATTGTTAAATATGTCGGAGTTAAAAAGAAAGAACATTGTGACATTTAACCATTTAATCCATTGAAACATATTTTAATTGGTGTATGCATTGCCAATGGAAATGCAATGTTGAAAACTTTAACTGCAATGCGTTTCCGTGATATAATCAAGACTCATTTTGCTTATCAAAAACCGTAAAAAAAATACACTGATGTCGAAGTGTAAATTATATATTATAATACAAAATTTAGAATATATGCTATGAGTGCCACCAGAGAACGTTCCAAAAGGGTTAAATGAATCAGATTTAAGCAACGATAGATCATTGAACGACCTTAAAATTGAGATCATCCCATACCGCATAGTAAACTATATAAGACCTCAATATGGCCAAGTAGGGAAAACTCAAACGAAAGAAAACAATGGCCGGATCTCTCACAAAACATTCAACAAAACATATACGACTATGAAGACCGAAAGCAAATAACAACTTTAAAAAACAGGTTTATGACTTGGAACAGGTACATATAGAATGTGGCGTGATGGAAGATGAGCGTGTATGTGTGCCTAGCCCTTCTCTCTAATAGGACAGTATTATAACAGCATAATACATTCATTACAAACACAAACTAATACAATTAGTTGGAAATAACATGGTCTAGTTCAGATCAGCACACGGCAAACTTCACAACTTACACAGAGAAAATAAAACAAAAAAACATCTAAGCAAACACATTTTGATTTATTACCATTCTTTTTTGTTCTAAAATGATCCTCGACTTTAACCGGGGTAACATTTTGTTCGAAATATATAAGTTTATATCGATCGTAAACATCAATTTCTCGTCATCAAAAAGTTTAAGAGAAGTTAAGATTGAAGGAAACTTAACTCTCACTTTTAAAGTGTGTATTGCAAAGCATTACAAAAGTTTGATCATTTTAACAACATATATATGGAGTGAAGATTGTTTATATGACTGACATGAAGGGTTGAGGTGTTTTAAAGTACCATATATCGTTATTCAGACTGATAACGTTAATTTGCTGATATGTGTTAAAATATTCGATTGGAACCTACATGAAATCATGATAATAACTCATATATTTGTTTCAAAATCATTATGCAACAACAACGTTTCAACTTTTTCGTGTGAATGTTGAAATGCATGATTCAAAGCAGAGGAATAAGTCAATTCTGTATTTTTGGATTGAAAATAACAAAAACAAAGATAGTCATATCTGATCTGCGTTGTCCAAATGTTGATACTAAATGGTTTTGCGTTTACCAAAAATGTTTATTTATGACCCATGGCATGTTGCCTGACTTTTACACTTTCAAAAGAGTTGTTCATGCATATGTAGAAAATCTGAGTATTTTTTTCTATATTAGATGTTTCTTACCTTGGTTACATGATTGACCATGGTAACCCGCATCACAGCCTCCAGGTGGACATTTTCCATCTGCCTTGCTGCAAGTTGCAGTAAGACAGTAACATTTATTGACACAACCAATACCAAAATCTCCATCGTCGCAGGCTGGGGCAAAATAAAGAGTAGTTTCAATTGAAAATTAAAAATTATATTATTATGACTTTCTCTTTGTACATCACAATCATATTACTAGTTTTAATCGACTGATTGTAGCAAAAACCAACAGAGACTGTCTCTTGTTGTGATGGTTTACCACGTTTGATAGTTTAACCGAGTGATCTTTGCACCACTGGTTTAGACATATCCTGTACCACTGACTTCAAAACGATCCGATAGCAGCTTGTTGTTTGTCATACCCGTACCAATGGTAGATTATTATATGGTTCTTTTAGTTTGGATCGTCTTTGAACCAAATCAGCATCCGTTCCCAATCTAATGTCTACGCTCATTCAGAAAATAAGGATGCCTATATTCATGGCGAACTATACCAAAATCATTAGGAGTTTAAAAGTAATTAAAAGCATATCGCACACTGCAGCTGTATTTCCATTTTTTTCAAATTGTAAGATGTCTTCGATTTACAATTATAAATTGTTCTTTAAAAAATTGTCACAGTTTTGATATACTAAACTACACTTACGTAAGTCGCATTTTTCGTTGTGTTCATAACCAGGATTACAGCTAGTGGTGTTATCACACAACCCACTAACATGATGACACATACTTGATACACATCCCTCACAAAATCCAGAACAGTTTCTCCCAAATTGACCATCAGGACACGCTGAGAATATTTATACACATTTTCACATCAAAATAGATATTAAATATATAACAGGACACTACATTCTGACAAATGAATTATATGTACTTATAAGATACATTTCTGCGGTCGAGATTTGTATTAGGGTGTAACATTAACGTTTTGTATTTTTTGTATTTTTTTTAAAGAAAGTAAGAAAATTGAATCGCTTGTACAACTTTGTACTTGTTTTTCTTTACACGATGTTTAACTATTTTGATCTGAGCGTCACTGATGAGTCTTATGTAGACAAAACGCGCGTCTGGTGTATTAAATTATAATGCTGGTACCAGTGATAACTAATTATACTATTGAAACAGTTATTAACTAGACATGTGAAGGTAGTTAGAGAATAAACCATTTGATTGAAAGTGTAATTGAACAGTGTGGGAAGTTATAAATTGAAAGACAAACGCACAGATAAATATGTTACTCCTTAATCTCTAGAAATACCTTCTGTTTGTCATAGAATAAAAGATAACTAATTAGATTGTTTCTTTGAAAAAAAGAACATACTCAGTGAACAATTGAATCCCTGCCATCCATCCTTGCATCCAGCAATGCATTTGCCTGTAACGTGATTGCATTTAGTATCCCAACAATTTTCTGAACACTTTTCTAAACAATCTTTGCCATATGAACCCTCATTGCATTCTGTAAGATAAAATATACTACATAAAAATTCATATGTTGTACAGGGGCGGATCCAGGAATTGGGAAAAGGGGGCGAAGTTTTAAAGTACACCCTCTACGCCCCCTCTGAATTCGCCACTGTTTATAGGAGAAAAAAATTAATCCCCTAAACTATAAATACAGCTTGCGACAAATGTGCCTTTGTCGCCAACATTCTTATTACTTCAAATGAAAATATCCGAGAAGACATAATAGAAACGGACAGTTAACAGCTGACTTTAAATGTTGACAGCTAAAGATTAAGTAACGCAAACGTTAATGAAACTGGTAGTATTAAACTAAGGTATTCCGCAAATGTAAGAAATCCAACTTCTAAAGTAGTTTGAGATCTCTTTAAAGTCATATGAAACGAGTGAGTGGTGAACAATGATTTATGCAATTCTTGAACCAATGCATGTATATATCATTAACTTAGTCATTTGTACACAATTTTATCATTATCATTTTCGCAAATATATCATATAATCGTCAATTATTTTTCTCTGTTTGTTATGATTTAGCAAATATGGCTGCTCATTAAAAAGTAAAATCACAAAAATACTGAACTCAGAGGAAAATCAATTTGGAAAGTCCATAATCACATGGCAAAATCAAAAAACAAAACGCATCAAAAACGAATGGACAAGAACTGTCATATTCCTGACTTGGTACAGGCATTTTCAAATGTAGAAAATGACGTGTTTTGAAGCCGAGTTTTACCGATTGTCACCTTATAGGAAACAAATCACAAAAAGCATGGGTATTGAGCACGTGCTTAACATGTTTAATCAGATATATTTTTATTTCAATGACAGATCCATGCGTATTGCGACCACCGAATGTTTACGAGGAGGGTTACGCTCTGGTCACTATGCATACGGAAAATATGTCGGCGAATTGCTTCCTGAAAGCAAGCAATTAAAAATAGGTAAACTTCACCTAAATGTAGGCAAATTAAAGAATTTTCCTCAGAAAAAAGTATATGTACATAAGTTGTATAGTGAAAACTATCCATTTAGTTATAAAAAATATATGTATATTTTTTTTATAATTTGAGGTTTCTAATGACTTTAAAAGATTGCTGCCACTAAATTGGTAGGTTTTAGGAAATTTGTAGTTTTTGGGCATAATCTGATAGAAAGAAACTGTAAACAGCAATAATTGCCCTAAATTTTACAATTGTACACACTGATCTTCGTATTGAAACTATTGTGTCTAATACTTCTTAATTTTAAACGAATGTTTATTTAGGATTTTTTTTTTTATCAATCACCAAACATGGCCGCATGACTAAAAATAAAATATAGGAATAAAATGCAGCGTTTGGCATATATCTTAAAAACTTAAGTGATAAGGAATGAGGGATAAACTGTAAAGAACAAAAATGTTCAGCAAAGTATGATCCTTAAAAACAGTTTTTGATATGAATAAAAGTGTCAATTTAAAGAGTTATTGCCCTTTAAGGACATGTTTGCACAAGTTGTTTATGTTGAAAATGCCTGTACCAAGTCAGGAATATGATACATTGTTATAGGTCTTGTCCATGCTTTATTGATGTGTTTTGTCATTTGATTTTGCCATGTAATTATGGACTTTCCGATCAGATTTTCCTCGGAGTTCAGTATTTTTGAGATTTGGCAATTTTAAAACACTCATTTTTATATAATAAAAAGCAAAATTAATCGTTGATGAAAGACTTCAGCAAAAAAAATAATAATGGAAAATATGAATACATGGAGATGTTGGTTGACAACATTGAGACCTATAATAAACACAGGCACTTGTCTCAGAAAAAAAAACCTATATGCCTTAATATAACACAAGGTACTTAACTATTTTTTTTGAAAAATGACACCCAGTCCCGAATTCACGTTATTTTTTTTATTTCTCGGTTGTCAAACCTACTTAAACTTAATATGCCATACATCTAAATTGATTTATCTATACAATGGTATATGACACGACTAATCATTAGTAGCAGGCCTCAAAAGTCGGTCAACGGGATGATTTTTTACATTCGTCTCAAGCTTTGGCAACACACAGCCCGCAGTGATTGAATTATTATAAAAAATATTAAAATAAAAACTGTCAGCTTCCCTCTGACTATAAATTATTATCTTTATTGTAAATTCTTTACAGATTATGTGACATTCATTTTGTTATGAATCACACTTGTCCACAACAACACTAATTTAGAGTTATAAATGGACCAAAATATCCCACATTTATTTTTAGCCAGACGATTGACAAATGAGAAACCAGTATAAAATTACATGCGGACTGGGTGTTGCCAAAGCTTGAGACGAATGTAAACAATCATCCCGTTGACCGACTTCTGAGGCCTGCTTCTTATGATCCCTACAACAATGATAGTCGAGTCATATACCATTGTATAGATAAATCAATTTAGATTTACGGCATATTAAGTTAAAGTAGGTTTGATAACCGAGAAATACAAAAATAACGTGAATTCAGGAATGGGTGTCATTTTTCAAAACATTTAGTTAAGTACCTTGTGTTATATTGAGGTATATAGGGACAAAAATTTCTAAAACAAGTGCCTGTGATAATACACTACAAAAACAATAAATAGAAATTTGTTTAAACCCTATTTGTTATTCCAAAATATACAGCGTAAACTCGTAACAATAAATAAACAAGAATTTATAAAGATCAAAATCGAGTCTCATATTTGACTATATGTATGTGAACTCATATGGAAAGATCCAATTTGCATTTAATGAGCTAGAGCTTGACAAAATCGTAGTTTTTTTTGTGTCATAATTTTTATGAATGTATTCAACATTTATCATTAGTTTAACATAATTTTCTGTAATCCCTTTTATTTCAATGGTAACAGAATAAAACACTATACAATTCAATAGTTTTATGAAACCTTTTTAACGTTTCCAATTCATAGAATAAACTTGTTTTACCATCTTCACATCTATCGCCAGCCCATCCATTCATACAACCAAGTATACAAATTCCACTTTCAAGGTCACATGGTCCATTACAGTTGTGTGGGCACGTTGTATTACATAAAGGTCCATAGTGTGTCGGGGGACAACCTATAAAAGAAATGTAGTCGAAATAATTCTGTAACCACATTGATTAATCAGTGTATATCACATCATAAATAAACTCTTCATATATACCAGGATTAAATTGTGTGTTTACGCCAAACGCGCGTTTCTTCTACAAAATTTTCATCAGTGACGATCGAATCATTATAATTGATTCTTTTTTAGTTTTTTTATCAATTACTCATTCCATATAAAAAAAATATTGAGACCTCATCTCTTGAGGCCGACCTTACCAACATGAATCAACGAAGGACCTACCAGAGAAAGATAATATTCGAGCTGAATATCAGTAAATAACACTGTCCCTACACATGTACATTGAACATTGACATCGTATACGGTTGAGGTTTATAATGCTAAGCTTGGATATCAAGTGAGCCAGGGAACGATGATTAGAGATTTTCACTGAATATTTAACCTACAAACACATAAAGGCGGCTTGATAGGTTCTTCTTCCGCGAGCACGTTGTAATGTCGCCTATTTAAATTCATTCATAACGAACACGGATGAAGACAGAAATTCCTTTGTCTCATAATTTTGTGTTAAATAAATGGGGCATATTTGATTCATTCAGGTGGATTCACAAATTCTTGAGAAGAGATTCGAGTATCACTAATGAGTCTTTTGTAGACGAAACACGCGTCTGGGGTAAATACAAAATTTAGTCCTGGAATCTATGATGAGTTTATTAACCTAACATAGGGATGTCAGAACCGAAACACCAAAACGTGCAACTTTTGGAAGAAACCTTCACAGTCGTGTTGACATAAGGATTTCATGTAGCCCAAATTTTAGAAGCATCGTTGCCGCAACAGGAGACATAACTTGAAATTGCACTAGTTTGTTTTTAATTAAAATTTACTAGATAAGTGAAAAATATAAAAGTGGTCTGAAAGCTAGTCAAAAGTGTTTTCGAAAGAAAAAATGAAGACTTCATAAATGTTTTAACAGTGAATATAAAACCGTCTCAAAGCATTGTGTTTTGTTTCTTTTATAAATTAGATGTAGAAACACGCACCTATAATCCCTATTTCACATAGCTCAAGTTCTATAACTGGACTGTGCACTGGAGGTACATAGGTTAAGACCATAAAAACGGCGTTAACGTTGATTTCATGAGGCAGATGTGTACCATTGTATAAAACTGTTCCACTAGTCCAGGTATTGCTAGTATTTGAAGCGTAAATAGTGTGATGACCCTCTGTTGTTGTACCATCTACAATAGAAGGTACAAATGTTTCATTTAAGTTTCACAATATATACTTACTGATATATTAGTAATAACCGTATGCATTAAGGTGACATTATAATTTACCAAATCTAAATATTGCAACGACAACCACTGAAAAGCAGACTCCTTAATAGGGACAAATACGTACAATGTACATAATGTGTCTATGCTAAAACAGGTTTGTGAGCTCTAAACACGCTTATTCAAGGATCGTGCTGCTAAAATCAATTTCAAACAAACTGTTAAAACTAGATATAAACCTTTTATCTCAATGGAAAAGAAAAAAACAAGTCCCTAACATAAACAAATGAAACTAAAAAGACACATATCACCGATTTAAGGAAATTCGCATAGTTCAAAGCTAATTATAACTTCTGAATAAATCTCCCTTACTCTTAATATACCTATAACTTAAGACGTAAGCAACAATCGCAGAACGGATTTTGCAATGCCATCACACATGTTAACAGTTTTGTCAGGATATAGGATATTGTGTGCTCATAAATAAACATAAAACGAGTATGTATAGAAAAAAATCTATTTCAGTAGCGATAATTATATCATTTAAGAATTTATTACGTACGTTGCTCAATGGATGAAATTTAAAAATAATTTTATTAAGAAACCAGCTTTACAGCAATAGTGGCGTTTGGTGAGATTTATTTCTGTTCAGTGAAGATTGAGGCCAAATTATTAAAAAGCTTCTAAGACCAACTATATTTTAAAAAAGTGCATCATTTCATATGTGGCTTTACGATTTTGTCTCACCTTTACTTTACATTACAAGCAATGAGTTGACTTCAGCATACCTTTTTTAAAAGGTTGTAAAAGAACTACATAGATATATTATGATATGAAAATTTATAACTCTTTTTAAAAAAAAGTACATAATATTCCCTATAGAAGGCCCATTTTCGAAATTTTGTGAACTATGATGATTTTGTGCAATTACAGACATAAGAGCTTTCCTGCCATCTTCGATTCAAAATGTGTTGTACCCAAAACATTTTAATTATGATATATAATTCATCAATATAAAAAAAAATGGCCGTGGATGGCGGCCGAGGTTAGTTATGCCAAAAACAATTACAATTATGGAAAAAAAATACCAAAATTGACACAAGATACAAATAATGTTATTGTTAAAGGTCATACAAGAAGCTTCATTAATTGTAAAGGACGTGCCAAAAAAAAAATCATTGTCACAATAGTAATATGTATGGCTATTTGAAATGTGTATTTTTTTTGGGTCTGATTTAAAAAAATCTTTTTTTTCAGGGTGAATTTTAATCTTTCGTGAATCTTCTCTAGCAGGTTATCAATTTTACATAACTTAAATTATTGTATGCTGGTTCATATTCTGGACGCCAATTTTTGCTCCTTTATTATGTTATTCACTAACAAAACAATTATGAAGCTTAGAAATGGAAAAATAATAAAAACTAAACTTGTTCAAAGGGTATCTACACGTCTCAATCTTCAAAATCGGTTATCTAAAAATACTACCATCGCTAACATTTTTAACAATAAAAATCGTGGTTACCCTTCTATCGATAAGTGTCATGCCAAAAAATGACTTACATGTCCCCGTCTTTCCACCAACAATACCGTAAGGTCCACCTTTAATGGTCGCACATTTTCTTTAAATTTTGAAACTGATATAACTTGAAAAACAAACAGTATTATTTATTTACTCACATGAAACAAACCGGGGTGTAGTATTCAGTACGTAGGAGAAACTGGACGATATTTATCTAAACGCACTCAAGAACATCTGTATCGTTTTAAAAGACCAAATAAATTCAAAAGTATCATTTACCAACACCTTAAGAAACACAACCATCCTTTTAAATATTTAGCAGTTCAACCTTTAGAAGTAGTAAATAAGCAGCCTGGTGAATCGTATTCAAAGTGTGTACGATCACGGAAAATAATTGAATTAAATTGGATTAAAAAATTACAGACAGTTTACCCTCTCGGTCTAAATGATAATTTCATGGGAATTGGTAATATATCAAGAACCAATTCCGTTAACAGTTTGGATATAGTTTCTAAAACTGTTCGTAAAAACCGTTCTCACGGTCGTAGTACAAATCGCAATCAATTTCGGGCCAATCATACCAATATTTCGGACCTAATTTATATTTCAAAAAACAACGGCAGACATTATCTGTTAACAAAACTCTGTTCGTTACCGGTTAATAAGTTAAATAAAATTTTGGAGGATTGCAACACAATTTCATTTAGCAGTCCTAAGTATGAAATTGTTCAAATTATTATGGCATATTGTTATTCTAAATTATTTCCCAAAATTGATCGCCCTGAAGATCATAAAAAACATTTTATTAAAATTAAGTATGTCAATAAAGGCTTTGATTTTGTAAATATTGCCGGTATATTTAACGACCATTCTGTTTAAGAACAAATTCCTGGTTATTTTGACAATACTGAGCTACCTCTTATTTGTTATATTTACAAGAAATCTACCCGGAAATTTGTGTTTAATTATAGTCAATTGTGTAAAGATGTTAATATCAGTGAAAATACACCTACTTCATGTAATTGCAGTAATTCCGCATATATTTATGGACCCATTTCCCATGTTATAATAGGAGATCTTAACATCGTTCAAGACCGAGAGTTAAAATCATTCCTCAGTAAAGGACCTAAATATCGTCCCCCGTCAATTATTAATTGGAATGAGTGTCGTAATATCATCCACGACTCACTCCATACTTACTGTATGAAATGGATAAAACGGGAAAAAGCTGACAAAAA
The DNA here is from genome assembly GCF_036588685.1 of Mytilus trossulus. NCBI lineage: Eukaryota > Metazoa > Mollusca > Bivalvia > Mytilida > Mytilidae > Mytilus > Mytilus trossulus. Next base: position 61,455,902 of record NC_086373.1, read on the forward strand.
AATCTTTGGTCTCTTTTTTTAATTCAGTAATGAAGATATTTGATATACGTATTCAACTTTTTAAAGAACATTTTACTATTAACAATAACCACAATAAAACTATTTCTCGTATCAAACATAAACTAAAAGAACTAGCCAAGGAATTTGTTTTTGTCCCGGCCGATAAAGCTGCTAATAATGTTATTATTGTTTGACGTACATTTTACATTGAGGTTCTGAAAAAGGAAATCACCAACATTCCAACTGACTCCATTTTCAGAAAACGAAATCTGTAACAAACATAAACTTTTAGCCACCGCTTTACAAGCAGAGCCAAATACAATGAAAGTCCCAACTATGTATTGGCTTCCGAAGCTACACAAAACCCCTTATAAATATAGATTTATTTCGTCTTCAAGCCATTGTTCAACTACTAAATTGTCTATTATTCTTACCAGCACACTTGGTACAATTAAAAACCTTATAATAAATTGTTCAAATAAGGCCTTCGAAAATAGTGGAATAAATTACTTTTGGAGTGTCAAGAACTCGTTGGAAGTACTTGATAAATTGCATGCTCATATTGGTGATTTTGAATCTGTTCAAAGTTTTGATTTTTCTACCCTGTATACCACATTGCCTCACATTCTCATTAAGAAAAAATTCACACACCTAATGAAATGGGCATTCAAAAAATCAGAATGTGAATATATATGTTCAAACTCTTTTAGGTCATTTTTTAGTAGCAATAAACAAAAAAACTGTGTTAATTGGACATGCTTTGATACTATATATGCCCTTGAATTTTTACTAGATAACATTTTTGTTCGCTTTGGGGATTCCGTATATCGTCAGATTATCGGAATTCCAATGGGGACTAACTGTGCACCACTTATTGCGGACCTCTTTTTGTATTATGAGTTACAATTTATGACAAAAATAAGCAAAGACCCATCAAAACAACATTTGATAAACAAATTTAATAATACTTTTAGATATTTGGATGATATTTTGGCTCTCAATAATGACAACTTCAGTATGTATATTAATGAAATTATCCTGCTGAACTTACTTTAAATAAAGCTAATACTTATAATGACAACTGCCCTTTCCTCGATCTTGATATCTATATCACTAACGGAAAGCTGAATACTAAAATTTATGATAAAAGGGATGATTTTTCATTTCCTATCGTTTATTATCCGTTTTTAGATGGTGACGTTCCCTTGTCACCATCTTACTGTGTTTATATATCTCAACTTGTACGATTCGCTCGTGTTTGTAACAATGTTTTAGATTTTAACGAGAGAAATTTATGTATTACTGAAAAATTATTACACCAGGGTTTTCGATATCACAAACTAGTCAAAACATTTTCTACATTTTATCATCGGTATAAAAGACATCATACGTAAATATAGCTCAACATGCAGACTTTTTATACGTTCAGGTATTTCACATCCAATTTTTTATGGAAATATCTATATTATTAAACGAGAAGACCTCATTTTTGGTGTCGCTTCTCTTCCTTCCACAATAAATCAATCATCATGCCTCTGTGTCCTATAGGTAACATGCATAGTCGCATTTGTCATCCATTTTTATGATTATTCAGATTGAGTTATTTTGGGAGAAAATCGACAAAAAAGGAGTCCGGATATGATTCCGTCATCGAACTAACTTTTAGTCATAGAGTAGATTTCCGGTTTGAAAGATGCACAAATACAACCAATCGTATGATAGATAACTAAATATGAAAAATAAATAAGCCAATCAGAGAGTTCTCCATAGCATGGGGCTTAGATCGCATGAACCACAACTATTTTACCTCCTTATAGAGGACAATAATTATTTTTCGCGTTTATCTATATGTAAACTACGATTATGATACTTTAATATACAGACTCTCTGTATTCTGTCTACTGTTTTCTTTGAAATGTTTACTATTCAAGGGGTCATACCAGTTGTATATATATAAATTAAAATAAGTAAAATATTTGACACAAGTACAACCAATCATATATATATGATGGATAACAAAAATAGAGAAAAAAAATAGCCATTCAGAGCGTTCTCAATATCATGGTGTTTAGATCGCAATAATCACAACTATTATACCTCCTTAGAGAGGACAATTATTTTTCGCGTTTCATATGACGGTGTTTAGATCGCAAGAACCACAACTATGATACCTCCTTAAAGAAGATAATTATTTTTCGCGTTATCTACAAGTAAACTACGATTATACTACTTTAATATATAGAGACTATCTGTATTCTGTCTGGGACTTTCTATGTTAGTATAGAATGTCGGCCCTGATTCTGTCTACTGTTTTCTTTGAACTGATAACTTAAGGGGTCATACCACTTGCATATATATTAAAAGAATTAAAACATGCTTAACTTCATCTTAAACTACCTCGATCAAAAACTTTAACCTGAAGCGGGACATACATGGACGGACGGACGGACAGACTAGCCTGAAAACATAATGCCCGTAAATGGGACATAAAAATGTATTGTTGAAAGGGAAAATAGTGAGTTTGGCAAAAATGAAAGTAAGGTAGAGATTAAAAGTAGGCGAGCATTTTTCGGGGCGACGGGATCGTGTGTTTTTAAGCGCGGGATTTGGGGATTGATCCTGACTGGATCCGGGAATATATTTTCGATTTCGTGATTTCGGGGTATGCTTTTCTCTTAATTCTGCATCTCTGGATTTCATGGTTTTAAGCGCGTGATTTCGGGATCAGGACCCCTCCGACCACTCCTCAAATTAGCCTAAGTCATTTATACAATATGCATATCCTACCATTGACATCTTAATAAGGCTCTCAAAAAAAAAAAAAACACTGACAGATTGTCCTAGAAGCATATTTTATTAGACTAATAAAGGTCTATATATAAGCAGTTAGATTTATTTCATGTTTGAAACGGTGCAATTGTTATATTTATTTGACTTTTACCAAAAGCAGCATTGTAGCAAAGGAGAAGAATAATTGTGGTCTGAGACCAGACACACGTATTTATTTGAATTTAACAGATAGGAAACGAATATTGGACTTTTAAACAAGGGAGAAGGCTGTTGATATCTTTGATGAAATTTCCCATACATACTATCTTTTACAAAAAAAAATCATCCTACAACAGTCCACAAAGCTGTACTATACCCGCGATTTCGCGGGTGTGTTCTAGTTCTGTATAAAGCACAAAGGTGTCAGTATTCACCTCAGAAACTTACAAAACCTTTAAATAGACTGATTAAGAAGGGATATAATTACGATACTGTTGTCAAGTCATTAAAGATTGCATATTTTGGCGTTAATATTGATTCACTGATAAGGTCTTTGCGTCGGAACTAAAGACATTTATTCTAAAAACAGTTGTTGGCATGACACGGGTTATGTTCTTCTCATATATGTTATGATGGCATGATACTAAACCCCTAACGGGAAGGATTGTGCCTGATGTTCATATGATGAAATCATAATCTTTCAGTCAGTTTAATTGAAGTCTGGAGCTGGTATGTCAGTTAACTGCTAGTAGTCTGTTGTTATTTATGTATTATTGTCATTTTGTTTATTTTCTTTGGTTACATCTTCTGATGTCAGACTCGGACTTCTCTTGAACTAAATTTAATGTGCGTATTGTTATGCGTTTATTTTTCTACATTGGTTAGAGGTATAGGGGGAGGGTTGAGATCTCACAAACATGTTTAACCCCGCCGCATTTTTGCGCCTGTCTCAAGTCAGGAGCCTCTGGCCTTTGTTAGTCTTGTAGTATTTTGATTTTGTTTTTTTGTGTACAATTTGGAAATTAGTATGGCGTTCATTATCACTGAACTAGTATATATTTGTTTAGGGGCCAGCTGAAGGACGCCTCCGGGTGCGGGAATTTCTCGCTACATTGAAGACCTGTTGGTGACCTTCTGCTGTTGATTTTTTTATTTGGTCGGGTTGTTGTCTCTTTGACACATTCCCCATTTCCATTCTCAATTTTATAATTTAGCCTTATACTTTGTAAAAGCAGAAGATCAAATAAATGTTCTATATTCAAATCCTTTGTTCGTTTAATTTTTTTTTTTTTTTAAATTGATTTACGTTTCTCATGTAATGCACGTACAGTATTATGGGGTGCAGTTTATTTTGAAATCGCTTCGAAACAGAAACTATTAAAGTCTGGCAATCAATCATTAGAATACTTTTGCAACATCTATGAAGTATAGTAGTTATATAACAATAATATATATTGATATCATTTTTTAAGATTTTAATATTTTATGAAGGTTAACTTCAATCTTAAAGTGGATGATTTACAACGTGAATTAGCTTTTGACAGGGGTATGGAATTAAAAATGAAATAGAAAATAATGTTATAAGTTGATTTAAATGTAGCCTATGATGACAAAAAAAACCCCACATGTTTTGATACTTTCGACTGGTTTATGCATTCAACATATATAGTGCCAATGTTCTCTGTGAGCAAGTGCCTTTGCATATTATACATTTCAAGTGAGCCTGAGCCCCAGTTTTCAATAAATTGTAACAAAGGTCAAGCGATTCTTAGTTTTGTTTTATTGCTATCAACAAATTTTATCTGTTTTAACAAATGCATCAAATAAGTTAACGACAAACCTTGATTAGGAATGCTATATAAGTTTCATTATTCTATGCAACATTAAAAATCACAATGATAATTATGCAGGAAATTGACGAAACAGTCTTTTAAAACCCCAAGACATTGTACATGAAGGTAATATTAAAAAAAACAGTGAATATTTATTATTGAAGGGATGCATACACCTTAAAAAAAACAATTCCCTATGTAAATTCCAAAACGGTGTCAAATAACTTACCATGATTATGTTTTTTAAGTTACATACCTAAAATGATATAGATTCCTGTAACAATACTTTTCCCCTGTAGCTCAACATGGAATCTTCCATTAGGTCTTGTGGTTTTGACACATGTTGTTTCAATTCCATCGTTTGCAAGACCAGCATCTACACTACCACTTGGAACCTGCCATACTATTCCTTCATATGCTATGTTATCTATGATAAAAACGAAAATGAAACGAGAAAAAAAATATATTTCGAAATATATATGTCAATTTACAGTTTAGAGAAATACTAAATATTCTGTCAGATATTTACTAAAATATATATTTGTCGAATTAAACTGGTTTTAGTATGCAGGACAGGAGTTTCTGGAAAAAACTTAGATCGTGTTCTTTTGACTTCGAAAATATTGGAAGCCAAATACCAAAAAACCGACTGTTAGGGTAACAATAAAAACACCTAAACAGAATAGCAACAACAATGTAAATCATATTATAGATAGAAGTTCAGAATCAGATACTAAAGACTTAAAGGGCAAAACTATATTCAAAACAATTTGTATTAGCTTTGCTATTTGATGTTTCAATCCTATGATATATATAAAACCAAAACGAACCATTTAACATGCATACCACGTTATGTCATTTGTCATGGGGTGTATTACTTAATCGTATAAAGGGTTCATGAAGTAAATTACCTTATAATCTTTTATAAAAGCTAAATATAAATGTTCGACAGTTGTTAATTTCTGTGTCATTTGTTTTCCTGAGGAGAGTTGTCTAATTAACAATCACACTACATCTTATGTTAAATATATATTAATATAAAGTATAAATAATGTTAATACTCAATAACTTACACTTGTTACAATATCTTCCTGTTCGTCTCTCCTTACAACCGTCGGTACAAACTGCAGTATCTTTACTGCAAATATCATTTAAACAGTTTTTAGAGTCACATCCCCAAACACAAGATCCGTTTCCAGGGTAACAATGTTGATCTATACAATTTTCGGGACAAAATTGTTCGCAAGTACTTCCCCAAAGACTCTTTTGACATCCTAAAACATGTTCATGTAAATATACGTCAATAATAATTGAGATTAGTTATTGATAAATAATGCTAAATATTTAAAAGAGAGGCAAAGGATATCCGAAAAAATCAAAAATAATGTATCAATTCAATACGAAACCATATCGTTTTATATCGAAATATCATTTTGTAATGAATATTCCATATTGAATTATATCCAAACATCATTACGTAATGTCAAAACCATATCAAGTATAGAAAAAATATCATGAAGTTAAAGTAAAACAACATAAGGTTATAACAGAGTTCCACATAAGAAAACTGTGGCGTTCCATACCTACTTCTCATGTGGCACCTGTTGTGTTGCTCATGTTATTACAAACCCAGTAAAAAGTATTATTCAGTAAGTCACATTAGTTGAAGTGAAATGAAATTGTAGTTTACCAGCTGCAACCACTTACCGGTATTTCATGAAACATTTTTTTTCCCTAAAGGTGTTTGTTTCATTAAAAGATCAATGTTCTAGACATGATAAGGTTTTGTGTCTGGTATATGTTGTTAAGGTTTTTGTTTTTTGACAATCGTGTAATAAATTATAGTATTTGTTTATATTTTAGAAAAAAATGAACTATATTGTCAAATCATAAACTTTAAACATGCAATGAAGTGCTGTAATCTACACAAATGTGGTGTGAAAATTACAGACAACCTCAGCTATATACTAAAAACTTAAGAAACAAATATCTTTACGAACGTCTTTCAACCCACCATTTATGGCAACGTAACATAACTCAACCATAGGTCCATCTTCGCGACCGTCTGATTCTGTAGATCCTTTATCATCGTAGTAAATGACAAATTTTCCAAATTCATAACAAGGAATTGTCTGAGTGATGTTTGGGAGACCAGGACCATCTGCATAGCAGAGAAAACCAACAGGTGGAATAGTTGATGTGTTGGTAACATATAGTTTAAATCCATCCATACGTCGAGAAACTGTAAGAAAGGTTAAACCAGTATAAAATGAAACGTAAGCAAACAATCAGGCAAACATTGTCCATTAGAAATTATACAATTTTTTTTTTAAAGGGTTCAAGAATGTATATTTGCGGTTGCCTATAATTGCTCACATTCACTTTATTTTAACTCTGGTGCATTTTTGTCTAATTGGAAACCATACCACATCTTCTTCTTTTTTTAATCTTGATAGAAACTAATCATGTTAATTCTACGTTGACGAATTTCGTTCATATTCATATATATAAATGACATAGCCTGTATACAACAATTAGAAGTCAACGACAAAGAAAACACAACGACATATAGACGGCAACATTCAGTTTTCAAAAATGAGCAAAATGAAGAACTGTGAGATATTTTTCAACAAATTTATAGTTTTAAACCTGCAGTGAAACAAATAAAAAAAAAGATTGGCATAATGTTTTTTAAATTGAGCTTTAACAACACTGTTCCGGAAAAGGGTTATGCGCTTAAAACATGTTTAACCTAGCCAAACATTTCATGTGCCTGTAAAGGCCAGTGATTGTCGCTGGTGTATATCTGTCATATCCATTTTTTGGAATTCTGGTAATATCAGTAAGACCGTTAATATTGAGTTCCAATTGTTTTGCATTTTTCATGTCATGGCCTTTAATTGCCGATGTTATCGTTGTTAAAATTCTCCCTCGCCCTGCTCGTCCGAATTTAAAACATTTAATCTCTAATTCAATAGGCTATAGACAAGACAAACACAGATATAGGATAAGTTGCTCGCAGTAACATCTTATTTTCTCTTGCGATACAATATTTTATTTTACTTTATTGTACATATTTCTTCCTTGACACAATATATAAACACATGACATATAAACATGTTCTTCTTTCGCAGCGTTTCTTGTACTCCGGCTAATACCTCCAACGCCTGTACGTACAATAAACATAGCAGCAACTGCACATATACCTATGTGACCAACTTCAATTCGACGTAACTGCGAGCACCTTCGATACTAGTACATTTAAATCCCAAACTTTAAATAGTACCTTTTAACCCCACCCATAAAAACCGCCAAACGTTAACCTTCCTCGTGCCTCCTGCACCTAACATCAAACTTATAAATAGTACATACTGTTACAAAACCAGTATCCGAACTAGTTATACTAGTTCACATCTATAAATAATAACTACAAATAGCAAACGGGAAAACCCCTATTTCAAACGAAATAAAATACATTGAAAGGCGTACGATTGATTACAATTGCTTATATCACTTCGTTTAAACTGTAAGGCATAGTTGTTTCGTTGGCAATCACTCCACATCTCGCTGTTTTTTCCCCCAATAATCTATTAAATCACTTAAAAATGTATATACCAACCTGTAAACATCGGTAATGATAAAATAAAAAAAATATTGTTTAATATATTTTATTGTCACACATAATAAATGTGTGTTTTTTTTGTAAAAATATTGACCTAAAATTGTCTTCTATGGAACAAATATTCTGTTATAACCTTTTGAGGTCCTTATTTGCAGTTTATAGAAGATGTGGTGTGAGTGCCAATGAGACAACTCTCCATCATAATTCATTTGTTCTTGATATTTCATATAATACGGCATAGCAGCCCAAACATATCGGTGCATGAATCTTTGCATACAACCATAAAGCGGACGTCGATTCGAGAAGCTAAAAAATGGACGTCGATTAGAGAGACCAAAAATTAGACATCAATTAGAGGAAGGACACAACATTGGCCGTCGATTTAAGGAACGGACGTCAAATAGAGACAGGACGTCGATCTGAGTCTAACATATATCATCATATTTGTATGAAAAACAATTTCTGTTCTGAATAAGTAAACATCTAAAAATTTAACTTCTTGTTTCTCTTTTCATTTATTCATTTCTCAAATGGTCCAATACATGTTGAAATATAATACATGAGATATTCGCCGATTTAGCGAAGTGAAGGAAATCCTTATGTTGTTTGCCTGGGTTGAAGCAAAAAAGCATATATGCATTTACTTTTTTACATTATTTTAATTATGAAATGATATATGGTAATATGACATTTAATAACGTTTAAAAATTATAAGGGTTTCCTTTAACTTATTGTTACCCTAGAATATTCAAAATACAATTGGTAATCATAATAAACTATTATACACTAATGTAAAACTGTTTGGTCCTTTATAGATGATTCGTAGAATTTACCATAGTCCTTAACCACAAAGAACAGACAGACATAAAATATATGTGTCCGAATCAATTCTCTAGATTTACCGTCATCAGAAATGCAAAGCAAAACATACTAAAATCTAGTCATGGATGAGTACCAATACATGTTTATAACTACATAACCGAAAAGAACCTGAATTCATCCTAGCTTGATTTTGACTGAGAGAATTGAAACCTTTGATTCTTAATAATTTCGTGATCTATTGACAAAGAATTTGATAATAATGTGTTATGTTTATGAGTTTTCAAATATGTCTGCCTTCAACATCATTGAAGAGACAATACTTGTAGTAATGAACATCTGGAGAGGTATAATGATATACTCAGTTATACTTACTGTTCTGACCTTGGTACTGGCATGACTATACGAACATTGTGTTATTTCTCAATACGCTGCCACAAAATTTCTAAATGTATTAAGAAAAGGAACTTATCTCTGTAACGAATGTTAATCCATAATACAAGGGGTACAATCAAAATCACGTGATGGATATACACACACCGGAAGTTACAGTCGAACTCGCCGCTTGAAAGGTTAGTAGTTGCATTTTCTTGTTTATATCAATTAAATTTTGATTAATAATGTGGCACACCGAATGTCGGATAGTATGTAGTTCTAAAATACACAATTGTTTTTGCTAGAAAGCGTGCAGTTATTGCGAACACTTCGACACAGTTCCAGATTTTCGACGGATAACTGTGTCGAAGTGTCAGCATTAACTGCACGCTTTCCAGAAAGGATAATTGTGTATTTCAAAACTAGATAGTATCCGACATTCGGTGCACTACCTTATTTATTAAAATTTATTGATATAAACAAGTAAATACGACTACTTACCTTTCAAACGGTCTGCTCGACTGTTACCTCCGGTGTGTGTATATCCATCACGTGATATTGATTGTACCCCTTGTAATATAGCTCTCTTTACTTTTCAGCGTTTGATTTTCCTGTTGATCCCCTTAATGTTTTGTTGTCTCCTCGGCGTTTGTAGAAGTGTTGGACAACAGCGTTCTTGATGAGTTATTTAAATGTAAATTTTGAATAACTTTTAGACAGATTATATCACACGGGTCATATGAAGTTATCAATTTTCTTTTTGGTATACATGTACTTACAATCTTCTCTGTAGTATATAATTACATCTGTGATGAATACAGTCTCTTTATTGAATTCAAACATCCACCATGCATCGGGTTTGCGAAGCAATGTGTGGGTACATATATCTACACTAAACTTATTTGATATAGGTGGTTTTATAGCATTTATTGCAGGGCCTCCACCATTTGAACTTAGTGAAGCCTGTCCAAATGGTGTAAGATTCTCTGTGAAAAAGGAACAGAACACAAAATAAGATACATTTTAGACAATGCAGCAAATTCATACATAATATAAGAATATTTACTCTCACGCGTACGATAACCTTTAATAGTCTGATTGTGTATGAGACGAGATGTTTTCAAGCAACGTTATGTTAAGTTGCAATCTCATTGATGTTTACACAAATAGTTTTTCATTGATATTGTTCTTATTTCTAATTTGCATATAATACTTTTAAGTTCTGTTCGGATAAAAAATTGTTTTCTGAGAGAGCGAGATGGATCAACCTTTAACATTCATAGATCAATCATTCATTCCTCCTTTAGTTAGACACATTAACAAATGAAGTATTCAAAAAGTTTTTGACGTACAATCTTCAACGGATATAGCTTGATCAAAATTTATGATCTATTATGAATTCTATTTGTACTGTTTTGGTCAATTTAAACTTAATCTACAGCTGGTATCTTTGGAGTATAGAAGATTGAAAATGGAAATACTTAGAAATATGTATAGTTGCATATATATCAGTTACCCTTTTTACAATTTACGAAACTGACAAAAGCAATATACATGTGTATTTTAAATGATCAATGTGTTATTAACTACTATTGCTACAACAAATATTTACTGGCTATTGGCGGGCGGACTAGTTTTATTCGAAAACTTATTCTTACAGAGGGTTTACACAAAATACTTAATCATATTCAGATTGTGGTAAAAGCTTGAAAGGTTTGCAAAATAAAATAGCTCATAAAATATTTTCAGCCATGGACCCAATCTGAAAGTAGAAAGTAAAGGTGGCAAAATATTAAAACATTTGACTTTTCTACTCTTTACACAAGTATTCCACATTCCAAACTAAAAGACAAATTAAAAGAGTTGGTATTACTTTGCTTCATAAAAAAGAATGGCCAACGTAGATACAAGTATCTTGTCTTAGGGAGGGATAAATCCTCCTTTGTAAAGACTCACTCTGATTCAAACAAAAAATTCTCTGAAACCGATATTATCAAGATCCTTGATTTCTTGATTGACAACATATTTGTTACGTTCGGAGGACGTGTTTTTCAACAGACTGTCGGCATCCCAATGGGAACAAACTGTGCACCTCTACTTGCTGACTTGTTTCTTAATAATTATGAGGCTGACTTAAAGCAGAAACTTCTTAGGAAGAAAGATAAGAAGTTAGCAATATCCTTTAATTCTACTTTCCGCTACATAGATGACGTTCTTTCACTAAACAATTCAAAATTTGGTGACTATGTGGAACGCATCTATCCCATCGAATTGGAGATAAAGGATACTACAGATACAGTTAAGTCGGCTTCATATCTTGACTTACATCTAGAAATTGACAATGAGGGTCGGTTGAAGACAAAACTTTACGACAAAAGAGATGATTTCAGCTTTCCTATTGTGAACTTTACATTTCTAAGTATCAACATTCCAGCAGCACCTGCATACGGGACATATATCTCCCAATTAATACGATATACCCGTGCTTGCATTTCCTATCATGATTTTCCTGATAGAGGGTTACTGCTCACAAGGAAGCTATTAAACCAAGAGTTACAAGTGGTGAAGTTGAAATAATCCCTTCGTAAATTTTACGGACGCCATCACGAGTTGGTTGACCGTTATGGAATAACCGTTTCACAAATGATATTGGATATGTTCCTTACGTCGTTACCACAATCCCCTTCCCTTTCATGAATTTGACCTACCGAATAAGTTTATTTACCGGATTTGTAATCACATAAGCAACACGACGGGTGCGGCATTTGGAGCAGGATCTGCTTACCCTTCCGGAGCACCTGATATCACCCCTAGTTTTTGGTGGGGTTCCTGTTATTTATTCTTTAGTTTTCTATGTTGTGTCATGTGTACTATTGTTTTTTCTGTTTGTCTTTTTCATTTTAAGCCATGACGTTGTCAGTTTGTTTTAGATTTATGAGTTTGACTGTCCCTTTGGTATCTTTCGTCCCTCTTTTATAAGATGGTAGATTTTTTATTTTTTTCAATACTTTAAAAATTAATGCAAATTTTATAAGTTAAGCTATTGACATACAGCCTTAAAAATAGATTAACAGTACTCCCATCAATTGACTCGATATACAAAGTTCATACAAGTAATGCTAATATTGTCATAATCGCGGTAACCTTGATATATATCTTGAAATTTGTATGCCAAAATAGGAGTTCCAAATTTAAATCTGATGAAAATAAATTGTTTGGTTGATGTTGTTTATCTGAAATCAACTGTAGTTCTGTGTCATTTTGGTCTCTTGTGGATAGTTGTCTGATTGCCATTTAAACCACATATTCTTTATTTATATTTAAAAAAGTACATTGCATGCAGACATAAATAGTAACATAAAAAACAAATAATGTTATCAGGAAATCATCTGTTAAATAAAAATGTTCTAAAATTGACACTATAAATATCAAACAATAACTAAGTAGTACATGTCTTGTCAAATCATACAATAATGATCACTCTCTAATATATCCTATCGTATTGACCCTCACATATACACATAGTACATCCAAATTCTATCTTTACAAACTTGCATCTTCCTCGGCAACATGTTTTACTTTTACATTCATATTTGTTTAGTTTAACACAGGACTCTTAGTGCAAACAAGTTCCGAAGGATACCAATATCGACACATTTCAGAAAATCAAAATGGCCTGTTTGGTGTCCATTTCAATGCCGCTAGAAAATTTATACCAAAAAAATTTGCAAACATATATTTTATATTTATCACAACAAACAAGGGTTATCATTTTGTGACTTAAGATATTGGAGTTCTGGCAGCCGTTTTGATTGGGAATATTTTGGTCCCAAGGACACAGTTATCGTCTTTAGTGTGAACAGTTTATAACTTCGATTTTTTATTTGAAACACACTCTCAATTTATTTCTTTATATCTTATACATGAAATACTAAGCATGTTAAGTAGGGGGATTTAATAACATGTTAACACGATTTTGGTGCTGAATCTTTATGTTAAGTAGTGATCTAGTCCAGTTAAAAAGGTCAAATTTAACTACATCTGAAGCTTTCAAACTGAATTGTAGACCCCCCCCCCCTTAACACAGCAAATGTTGAGTTAAAGCTGGTACAAGTTTCTATAATGGTTTGTTTTACTTGTAGTACACTAAACTGTAAACAAAAAAAATGAGATATACACATGGAAAAAAGTATTGCAACACCTTGATTTTTTTTAAATTGGAAAATCAGTCTCTTATTTTGGATGGAATATGATAAAATATTTGTAAAAAAATATAGAAACGTAGTAAATGATAACATTGGCTTTAAAACGAACAAAAAATGTATGAACTTTACAATGTCAGACATTTCAAAATTATTCTTTAGATGATTGTTCACATCATGGTTGATCGTTATACGCCAAAGAATTACTACTTTGTGCGCAGCCTCCATTCAAACGAATAACTGCATATTAACGTCTTCTGATTCCTGCCATAAGTCGACTTATTTGTTGCTAAGCTAGCAGCATCCATTCTTGAAGAAGGGTATTATTTATTTCATGACTTGTTTGAACTGGGGTGTCCTTTCATACACTTTACGACCAATAGTGTCCCATATACATGTATGCTCGATATGGTTCAATTTCGGGCTACGATTGGGCCAAAGAAGATAAACCGAATTCCATGGGAACAATGGATCTTCCTCCACGACGCTAATTTCCAACTTTGGCGAGCTCCGCACTATATTGGATACGGGCATCTGTGTGTCTGTTCATAGGCAAAGGTCTCCGAAATGCTATTATCGCACGATAACCAGTAGCGATGAGCCGATCTCGAACAGTTCTTTTTAAAAGCCTCATGTATGGTCATCATTCTCATTTAAGAATTGCACTGTTTGCCATGGGTTATCTTCTGAACAACCTTCATTATGCTTTATTTTCCCTAGCAGATGTTATAGGGGGTCTTCTTGACCCCATAGGGTCTTTAACATCGTTTCTTGCCTGATTTTTATTCTCAAAACGACTAATAGTGGAATGGTGATGACCAACAATACGCGCAATTATTACAGCAACATACCTCCTTCCATCATGCTGGATATCTGCATTCATGCTGCAGTTATGAGTTGTGGATGACCAATTACAAGGTGTCAATAACATAAATTTATAAATTTATAAAATTGGATATTTTAAGTGTTGAAAACAATGAGGATAAAAACATCTGTTTTAGTGTTAACAGTGCAGTAGCTGCATCTGCAGATAAGAACTGATAGAGTCGATATTTATTGATTAAACTGAGGTGATATTTAAATAATGTTTAACTCGTTCTGTTTCAACAAATTATTTAACAAAAAAAGAAAAAGTGTTTTTTTAATTTGAATTTCAATTTGGTGTTGCAATACTTTTTCCATGTGTATAGATCAGGTGCAACTTTATTACAAGGAATTTGAATTTATCGTCTAAAAGAAATGTTCTACGAAATAACTTTGTTCTCGTTGCTAAAACAGAATTCCATAAATCTAGATTATGTACTTTGGCAACTTTCCTGAATGGTTCGCTGGTTTAGTTTGGTTAAACTTATAAAGTAAAGAAATCACATCTTTGATTTGCAGAAATTCTGTTAAAATGTTCCATTTCGGCATGAACAACTACATTGTATTTTTTGCAAATAATTTTTTAGCAATGTTTAATATTTGATGTTCATAAATTGGTCAAATATGTCATGCGCATGAAATGAAAGTATCTAATAGAAAATTCCGTTTGTCCACAGGTTTGCTTAAATAAGAACAGAGAATTAAGAAATATAAGTCCACAATATGTTTAATGGACCAACAGTGATATATCGGAAACACTGGATTGAAATACCTAACGAACAAATTTGAAAGAAAGTGATATGCCGACAGTGGAAACATGAATGATAATGACCCCTTGCAATAAAATACATTATCATTGGATCTGATTATCAGCTCTTTGATGCTTATATATGTTGCATATAGAATTGGTTTAACCTATCAATCAACCAGCAATGACATAGTCGATTGACTGCTATTGAATTGCAGAAGCACTCGAAAATCACTAGGAAAAATGGCACGAATCCTGTCTAAACTAATAATCAGATATAAAAAGATATTATTAGAAGAAATGCAAACTTTCTTTTTAAGTTGAAGACGAGTTACAAAACAAAATATTTAGACACAGCTCTAGTGAATTAACAGAAGACATTTCTTCATGGTCTTTTCCTGAGGTAATGTATCTTATCTGACAATAGTTAAGATGCATCGACATTCATGGTCGACAAAAAAGTATTTGACTGAGAACTGCAGGACAATATTCTTTTCGCCAGAGTAAGTGCAGGACAATAAATTTCACAGAAGGCCAAGTATCATGTTAAAAGAAAAATTAAATAAAAACTAGCTAAACCTTTCACTTGTATGACAGTCGCATCGATTTCCGTTGTTTTATAATCGTAATCACTATAAATTCAAATGAGTTAAACATGCTTCACATAAACTATTGAATCAAGTGAAATAGACACTTAAGTGTTTAAAAAGTGTCTGAAATCTTTGGTCAGATGAACATGAAATTTTTGACCACAATCAGACCTAAACGGACCTAATGTTATGTGTGTAAGGTCAAGCACTATCTGCTCTGTAATATTCAGATCAATCAGGCAATCCATTGTTGAGTTGCTACCACTGAATTGTTAATTTTAACTTGTAAATGACAAGACATCTTTGTTACCAAACAGACAATATTCGACAACATACATTATTTTAAATGATCCTGTTCCCTAATATTGTCAATAAAATGGAAATGAAAACGAAGCGGTCATTGCCATGCCATTGTAATGTTAATAGTGAAATTTTAATATTTTAAAAGTAAGGTTGCAACGCCTCCATCCAAATAAATAAATTTCTTTAATTATTATATGGATTTTTGCGCATGCTTTTTTTCAGATACATTACGTTCCTGCGTGCTAAGTCATTATTTCTTTATTCCATCTTAAGTTTAAAACTTAGATTGTTCGTATTGCAAAATTGGATATTAAAACTGTTCTTTTACCTTTGAGATTTCAAAATCATACAACAATATATTAAAAGATACATATCTAGATAGTTCACGGAATTGAAATTCGATGCTTTGTTTTGGTTTATAAGAGGAAAAAGAAACCTTATCAGATGGATCTCAAAGTGAGAAAAATAATTTACGATGAATGTTATCAATAATCGAAATAGAAGTTAGCTCAAAGAAGATGTATAACATTTACTGTAAATTGTTAAGAAGAAAATTAAGCACGAGGAGAAAATGTTATCATAACTCATTACTAAGATTTGAGATCGGTGTGTAACCTTTCAATGAGTAGACATATAATCGGTATTCTAATCTTGAAGGTAACTGAACATCTAATTTAACTTACGTTGGGCTGTAACAGTCAACAAAATAGATAAGTGGATAAGTAACATGAGCAGCATATTAAATGGCGAAAGATCCATCAGGTACAGTCGCAACTTATGCTTTACTGAAATAAAAGTAACAACACATGTTAATAGATATAGGAAGATGTGGTGTGAGTGCCAATGAGACAACTCTCCATCCAAGTAACAATTTAAAAAGTAAACCATATACAGGTTAAAGTACGGTTAGGGAGTGTTTGACAACATTGACTACTCACGAGCGTCGCGAATGTTCAGACATATATAAATGTGCTTTGGTGGAAAAGAAAGACATTGTTTGGTTTGTTAGGGTTTGTTAGGGTTCATAATTAACTCCTGAGAAATTGTGTAATAATGAGCGTTAACAAAACACAGCGATAAACATATTGATTCAGTGTGAGTGGAAATTTCCTGTTGTAAACTTTTTAACAATTTAATTTCAATGGGAATATATCTTGTTCACATTGAAAAATATGAGAAATATAGCATAAATTTTGTCTAAAAAGTATATATTTTTAAAGGAAACAACTTTGGTGTAATTTCAAAAAAGTTATGCTACATGTATAAGCTCCATTAATTTCCCTCAATATTGGAATTCATTCGTTTAATTTTTAAATATTCAAACCTCTATCCCACTAAGTTGCCATCGTTTTTTTTCTAAAAATAATTGGATGTTAAACGAAGATGTACGGTTTTGATTTATCAATTATAGCAATAAAAAGACCTCAGTCCACGAACATTGGTAGCGAGAAAGATAAATGAATCCACAGTATGATATTTTCTTGTCTTTACTTTGATCTGTCATTGACGTCATGATAATGATCTGAAAACGATGTCATTTTATTTTTGCCTTATTACGTCATTGGTTGACATTCATTGGTGTTTATTTGTGGAATTATATATTTTGCGACATCATTATTACAGAAATTCACATTTACTAAAAACCATAAAAAAAGTTGTTGAATTTATTTGAAACTGATCATTCCTTCCGTTATTGTGATGTTTACAGTTTTTTCTCAGAATTTAAATTTATTATGGGTTTTATAGCGAATCAGAATTAGAGTAATACGTGTTTTCTTTTTTTAGTTGCATTTCATTGTTTTCATCTTGAAGATATGTTTTAATGGATGAAGGAATGTACGTTATTCTCATTTCAATGTTATATCGAAGGTACATATGTTTAAAATTCAAATATTTCTATATTAATGGTTTAAGATAATAAGCGAACATACGTTATCCAGAAAACAAAGAAATAATTGAGAAGAACGGTTCATTGAAAGCATGTTTACTGTGAAATTAAAAATACTTTAAAGTTCCATATGTATATATTAAAAAGGCGAATAAGGAACTGTTCATTTCGTAGGAATAAAAAATAAGAAAAAAACACACAAAAAATACGTGCAACTGAATTAGCAAACATTGCAAAAAACCCATAGCTTACCTCAACTTTAGTCAGTATTTATACTTAGTATTTATAACACACTTAAGCAATAAGGAAATTGGGCGATTTTTTTAAAATTCTATTTTAATTTCTATTTGTAATCATTTAGAACTCGTTGAACTGCATCTGTATATCGAAAATATAATGAATGTTTCTTTAAAATTTATAATTCCACCGATACAGTTAGAACAAGTTAAATAGGCCCATTAACGTATAGGCTTTATCAAATATAACATGTTTCCTTCTAAAATGCCAATTCTGGAGAAGATAAAAATGTATTGGGCAATTACCATTGTTGAAGAAAAAATCTGCGAAATATAAAATTGAGCTTACACAGTTTTATGTATAAATGTAACGATATGAAAATATATGGATCCTCGTCTTCTTATAGGTACTGACTAAATCAATAAAGGATGATTGATGTATGGACACAAAAATCCCTAGGTTGCCAAGTTTGGAAAAATGGGAAATAAGTCCTAAATAAACAATTCGATAGAAACTTCAGTTTAAGTGTTGTACTTGGTGACACTACAAAGATCTTCGATAAGTTTATTGCACAAAATGTTACCGTCGATTGTCATTTTTATGATATAGACTCAGTTATTAAAAATAAAACTAGTTTCTAAAGAGCCTGTGTCTCTCACCTTGGTCTATGTGCATATTAAACGAATGACACAGATGGATTCATGATAAAATTGTGTTTTGGTAATGGTGATGTGTTCATAGATATTGTCCCATCCGTGAAGTCATATTACTTTACTGAACACTCTTGCTGTTAACAATATATAAATCTATAATGCACTTTGCCCAGTAGTAACAACGAAAGACATTTTGTAAAAAATTACCAAAAGTTTCAAAAGTTATGAAAATTGTTAAAATTTACTATAAAGGGCAATTCATCCTTAAGGGGTCAATTGATTATTTTGCTCATCATGGCTTATTTGTAGATCTTACTGTGCTGTAAATTATTGCTGTTTACCGTTTATCTCTATCTATAAAGGCAACAGTAGTATACCGCTGTTCAAAACTCATAAATCCATGGACAAAAAACAAAATCGGGGCAACAAACCAAAACCGAGGGAAACGCATTAAATATAAGAGGAGAACAACGACACAACACCGAAATAATATAATAATATAATAATAATATTGGAGATAATAACCAAAAACAGCAAAATTTCCTTGAAATTAACAATTCAGGGGTAGCAACCCAACAACCGCTTTTTCGATTCATCTGAAAATTTCAGGGCAGTTAAATTTTGACTAGATAATTAATTTTACCGTCTGTCAGATATGCTCTAAATGCTTTGGTTACAGAGTTATAAGCCAACATCTACATTTTACCCCTATGTTCTATTTTTAGCCATGGCGGCCATCTTGGTTGGCAGGAGGGGTCACCGGACAAATAAGTAAAACCAGATACCACAATGATAATTTTGACAAAGTCTAAGTAAATTTGGTCAAGTAGTTTCAGAGGAGAGGATTTTTGTAAAAAAATACAAAAATTTAAGAACAAATCATGGTTAAATTGACTATAAAAGTCAATAACTCCTTAAGGGGTCTACTGACCATTTTGGTCATGCTGACTTATTTGTAGATCTTACTTTGACTATTTGTTGAACGTTATTGCTGCTAACAGTTATCTCTATCTTTAATGATATTCAAGATAATAACCAAAAAAAAAAAATTTCCATAAAATTACCAATACAGGAGCAGAACCCTAAACACGGGTTGTCCGATTTATCTGAATATGCCTGGGCAGGCCGATCTTGGATTTATACACAATTTTAATTCTGGTCAGATTCGCTCTAAATGCTTTGGTTTCAGATTTATGAACCAAAATCTACATTTCACCCCTATATTCTATTCATAGCCATTGCGGCCATCTTGATTGGCTGGCCGGGTCACCGGATACATTTTTTGAACTAGATACCCCAATGATGATTGTGGCTAAGTTTGGTTAAATTTGGCCCAGTAATTTCAGAGGAGAAGATTTTTGTAAAAATTAACAAACGACACCGGACGACGGACGACGGACGCCAAGTCATGAGATAAAAATGAAAACTCAAACAATTTCAGGTGCGCTTTTTAAAAATATGTGCAATCTGTCTGTGAAAGTTTAATAAAAATGTATTTAAAAGTAAGAGGGGTTGATTATTAAAATTATTACCGTCTTTCGTCTGCAGATATAAATTTGAAGCTTCTTTCGTCTGGAATCATAAAATAGTTATCAAAGGTACCAGGATTATAATTTAGTACGCCAGACGCGCGTTTCGTCCACATAAGACTCATCAGTGACGCTCATATCAAAATATGTATAAGGCTAAACAAGTGAAAAGTTGAGGTGCATTGAGGATTCAAAATTCCAAAAAGTTGTGCCCAATACGGCTAAGGTAATCTATGCTTGGGATAAGAAAATCCTTAGTTTTTCGAAAAATTCAAAGTTTTTTAAACAGGAAATTTATAAGAATGACCACAATATTGATATTCATGTCAACACCGCAGTGTTGACTACTGGGCTGGTGATACCCTCGGGGACGAAACGTCCATCAGCAGTGGCATCGACCCAGTGGTGTAAATAGTTATCAAATGTACCAGGATCATAATTTAGTACGCCAGACGCGCGTTTGTCTACATAAGACTCATCAGTGACGCTCAAATCAAAATATTTATAAAGACAAACAAGTAAAAAGTTGAAGAGCATTGAGGATCCAAAATTCCAAAAAGTTGTGTCAAATACGGCTAAGGTAATCTATGCCTTGGATAAGAAAATCCTTAGTTTTTCGAAAAATTCAAAGTTTTGTACACAGGAAATTTATAAAAATGACCACAATATTGATATTCCTGCAACACCAAAAGCTACGGATTATATATCACATTTTTCAACATTCACTTGAAGTTCAACAAATTTTAAATGCACATATACATGTACATCACTACATGTGTGTGTTGCTTTCTTCCACAGAAAACGAAGGCTTGACAAAAACTTGACAAAAACTATCATCCACATAATCTGATATTATGTATCCAAATACTGGTGTTTGTTATAGAATATTTTTTTGTTAAATAAATTGAACTTTTCCCGCATTTTCAAAAATAAATTTACAATTAAATGGAAAAAATCTTCATTTCTGCAACACTTGTAATGTTTAAATTTCATTATCCTAAGAAATTCTTATGATAACATATTTGTTATTTCGCATTGGTCAGTTTTTTTATTGGTGGAGGAAGCCGTAGTGCTCGGTAGGAAAACTGACATCGTGATCAATTAAGATTGAAGTCGAACGCACCTGTCATGGTTTGGAGTTGAACTCACAATGCTATTATTAAAGTTAGCAGGCTACTGATACAGTAGCTTGACTACATAGACCACTCGTTTGCTATTGATATTATTGTGTGGTATGTATTCTTTTTTTTCAATAGCTTGTCCAAATATTGATATAGAACGGCTTTGTAAATTTATGATGTACTTAAATATTGTAAATTATTTTATTGTAAATATATTTTGCTTCAATTTGTTTATTAAGCCATCTCAAGATATTCTAGAACTTATAAATAATTTACATGGGTGTGAATTTTATCTTTATACAGTGTCTTTTTATTTTTAGTCTTCCTGTCATGTTTGTGGGACAGAAGATCTTAATATCTAAAACTAAGCAGTCCAATTTGACTTAATAAATAACTAGTTTTATACAAAACTTTCTAATAATTTTCTATCACGATCAACCATGACATTATTATAAACATATTCACGACGTCGTGTGCCCAACTTTTGAACACGCTTGTGTTGCAAAGGATCTATTTTCCAAAACATTCTGTTTTCTGATCGTAAATTTTTTGTTAAACCTTTTCCCGTTTTCAGTTGTTATCAAGTCGCAATTGCTTGTATCTCGGATATGAGATTTTTTAACAGGTTACACATGTACTAAGTTTCCTTAATTATAACTCAAATAATTATACTCAGAAGACCTTCCCCGCGATCTCTTTTCCACTAAAGCTGACAAAATTTTACAACAATGTATTCATGTATGACGATTGTGATCTATAATGATGGTTTAATGTGATATACAAAGTATAGATTTTTGACCTCTATCAATTTGTTTTGTAAATGTGTATCGGTTATTGACCTCTATCTTTTTTTGGTTGACATTTGCAAGTACGAAAATTGTATTGCCCTATATATTTTAAAAGGATCTCATGTAATGGACATCATTCAATGATTTCTGTTACGCGCTAGTTTGGCCCATTTGTGCATGTAAACAAGGTTCAAAAGCCTTATTTATTATGAATAGACACAAAATAAACATTAAAATATTGATTCTTTGGAATTGATATGGATTTGGTTCCTTATAAAATTCAAAGTCCAAAATTTACTGTTTTAGTGAAAGTTTTGGTTTTAATTTTTTTTAAAGGATGCATCCTTCATTTCCTTTGCGACATTTATGTACAAACTTTTGCAAATTTTAATAAATGGGCCATAAATTGAAGTAATACGCAAATTCACAAGATGAAGTTTTATTATTTCAATTTGATGCTTCGAAGAGTATTTATTTACTTGTACATCTTGACATGAATGATTTCCATGAAGGAGATATTTCATATGTTTTGGATATGATGCTTTTACATTCATACTTCACGTCCACTAAAAATTGAGAATTGAGTCATAAAAACAACAACCCACCAAAGATCAGAAAACAGCCAGAAGCAACCAAAGGAAGCGGAAGCTGGTCTCAGTTAACCCCTCAACAAAACATGTGAACTAGTTTTGAACATGCATTTCTCTAATTCTATGGAAATGTATCTCTTTCCGAACCCATTGTATAATTTTTTTAATTAACGTGGGGTTGCCGGTGATCTCAAAAGATCATTGGATGATTTAGAGGGTCATAACCTCTTTAAGTAACTTGATGAATCAAAATATGTGCTAATGAAATTGACAACTTCGTGAATGTGAAAGGCACTCAAAGGGGATTTTCGTTTAACAAAAAAGGAAAATTTATTTTTTATTAAAAACAGATTCTTACATAGTTACTTGTGGATTATCGGATTTTTCCAATCTCGATAGTTGAATTATAAATTTTAAAGTCATTCCCGAGGCTCGGACTTTAAAATTGATATTTTAACTATCTCAATTGGATAAATCCGATTGGATAATCAAGTCGTATCAATGTAAGAATCTATATTTAACAATCTTTTGGTGCAAAAAGGACAACATGATATTATTAGAAACAACGAAACACAAATATACATAACGATCGAAATATTCATTTTATTTGACGAAATAAACGATTCATGCATATACATATTATATATTAATATTTGCTAAAAATACATGAACATGTTAAAACGTGGTGTAGTACGGAGAGCCGTGTCATAAAGGTTAGTGCATTGGACTACTAACATGTAAAGGTTTCTGGTTTTATCCCCGTTCCGAGGAGAAAACTTAAGGATTTGCATTTTCGTCTTCTCTTTAACACCATTTGCGAGTATGGTATTGAGATACGACGATAGTCCGTCAGAAGGGGATGACAAATGACTGACCCGTGTTTAAAGAGGCATACATTCTTGAACTTTAAAGACACTCTTGTAGATTTCGAAAAAGAACAGGCTTATACCGCTACAAGGCAGCACTCGCACCAGTAGAGTTGGAGGAATTAATATAAGTTGTTATAACGTCTTTCCCAATCCCCTGTACATTAATATGTTTAAACTAAAAGCAAATAACCTTGTAAAAACGTATTCATACTATAAAAATATAAGATGCTTTATTCTCATTATTTAATACAGAGTATGGGTACTTGCATACTATTTTATAAAGACAAACAACAATTGATATTTTAACGAAAGAAAACGTACCTTACATCAGTAATACTTTCACAGTAAATTAACAATAGAACTAGGAAGTATATCTGTCCATTTCTCGAGTTATGTGTGAATTTCAAGTTTAATTCAATACTATATAATACCTTTTACCAGTCATGCATACATTTGATACAGTATAATTATCCCAGAACATTGTGTTTAGGATAAAAAATAATTATCATACAATTCCGAATTAAAAAAAAGTACTTTTTAAAAAGCTCAAACATATAAATCCTTACACTTAAAAAATAGCAGACATTTTAATAATTTTAAAGAACTACAACTGTAGATACTCATGAATTCCCCCTTTTTTTACCTTGATAAAAGGTCGAAGGAAATACTTTTTCTACATTTTTTGTACCTGTACACGTTTAAAAACAAAATATGTAAATAAATGAAATGAAGCTTTTAAATTGTCATCTGTAGCAGTCATTGTAATACACACTTAATATCTAGTTTCTGTATTAGGTATAATATAATTTGCTTCAAGCAAAAATTACCTTTTCAATGAATTTATCGCTTGAGAATATTTTCTATATGACATACACTACTGTATGCTACATTATTTGAATATACACGCGATTAAAAAGCTTTTTATCGATCACAACACTAATATTTATATATATATCATATATATCACAACTATTGTAAACCATGTTGACATATTTGTATAGAATATTTTGCACCAAAACGGTAAAATGGAATAAAGGAAAAAGAAAATATAATATGAAACAAATTGAAAATCGAGGGGCTTATTTGTCACACTTTCCAGAGTCTCCCTTAATAATTTTTGTCCATGTTTGTAATTTATAGAAACCCTCTTTTAACTTAAAATTTCTGTAAAATTTTATTACGGCCAAAAATAACGGCGAGTCTAGATAGTAGTTGAAAAAGTCGAGTTGCGAGTAACGAAAGTCCAGTTTAGAGAAATGAGGGTTGAGTTGTGATTCGAAAAAGTCGGGTTGCGAGTTATATAAAGATAAAATCTTTGCAAACTAAATGATTTATATTTGATAAAAACGGACGAGTACACAACCTAAAATGCTTTAATTTTTAATTTCAAGGAATATTGAGACAGAATTCAGTGTAGTCAATTAGGAAAGGAGTCAAACACATTTTGCTACGCATAAAATCTAAGCGTCAGTGATAGTGAATTCCACACTTGTATAAACCTGTATTTGATTTCGAGATAATGAAATTATCTGATGATGAATGTCGAGAATTGTACGATTGTTTACTATGCGTAGGCACAATAAGGTTGGATAAATATTTTGGTGCCAGTTGAAGTAGACGTGGAAACTCTACTCATGCAAAAATTTTTTTAATTTGAAACAAAGATAAATTCTGCACAATTTAATAAAAAGTTCAAAGGAGTAGGTCCAGTAAGACCATTTTTTTAGCCCCAAAATATAGTAGTTTTACACAATTGTAAAAATGTAAACTGTTAGGTATTTATTGGAAAGTAGAGTGCTTCTGCCACATAAATACAAAATGTATGGGCTGTTTTTTTTACAATAAAATGCACATATATCGGGAACTAGCATCATTACTAAATTACTAAAATCTTCACAATGTTAGCATTTTATTCAAATTTAAGACCGTTTCCGTCTTAAATAAAAGTGAGGGCATTTGTGTTTATTCTTAATATTGAAATGTAAGTTGTATTTGATGATACTACATTACATATTTAAAGGTTGAGCATATTTGATAGAGTTTTCATATTTAAGCTAGAGTCTGAGCGTTTTTAGTGAGTGAATCAGTTAAAATCTTTCACACACACTAATTGAATCAACTGAAATAGACCCTAAGTGTTTGAAAAGTGCCTAAAACGTTTTGTCAGATGAACCTAAAATTTTAGGCCAAAATCGGTCCTTATCGGTCCTACTCCTTTAACAAACTTTTATGATTTGTTTGGGGAAATTAATGGGGTATATTTCTATTTCATTTTACAAAAAGCAACATGAAATATTCGATGCTATACCATAAGTATATCAAACTTAATATAATCAATTGTATGAAAGTGTACACGTTGTTCAAATGATAGAGAAAAGGAAAATAGAAAAAATACCGAACCCTTAGAAAAATTCAAAACGGAAAGTTATTTATTAAATGGAAAATCACAAACGAAATAAACGAATGTAGAACACCTGCACTGGACAAAACAGTTGTTACACGAGAGTTTTACGTTGAGATATAGATCTATTCCTATTTTAAAGTTCTAAACCATTAATCTAGTATATGTTATTCCTCTCTTTTATGCCTAGTGTGAAAAGCGATGTCCTAAGTATTTTGCTTTAAACTTGTTAAAAAGGAAGTCAAATAATGTACTCACTAGAAAAGTAATATGTTTTGTAAACGTCCAATTTTCATTTACATTTCTATTTGACAGTAAATTACATTTAAATGATATGATCTATACAAGGAAGGGGAGGAAGGGTAGTCGTTATTGTGCATTTAATCTTTTTTTACACTAAAACGGAAATTGTATGTTTAAAAATGTACACCTCATCTCCGGATTATTAGGTACACATTGACGAACAGCTAAGACGTACATAATATAAAATATTAAACAGCTTATAATAACCAATTTTACTCCCGCTATCTGTTCTCAAGAATATCATGAAAACTTTCCAGGTACACCCGAAACCATTAATATTGAAACACATCAAATAATTAAACAATCCGCTTCTTTTTCAAAACTTCCCATAAAAGCATTTAAACAGATAAGCCAGAATTTGAAATCATAACTGTAACCCAGTAGTCTGAGTTAAAGAAATAAATAACAATTATTGCAAATGAAAAGTATATCTTGAAGACCTTGTATTATATGATAATTCAGTTGAATAGGACGTCAAATCCACAAGATAAATGTGAGTATAAAGAATAAAAAGAGGTGAAAGATACCAAATAGACCTAATTATTGTCACAATATTACTGTAACATTTAATCGCACTTTTAAAAATGACACCGTGACCTACACATTCAGCTAAATATGTTAAGCGATTGCCTGGATTATTTAAAATTAGTAAACCAGATAAATGTTTTTTTTCTTTAAAGTTTACGTTTAATCACAACTAAATTTGACTTATAAAGTTTTTTGTTGAAGACCTTATCCTTTCCCAGCACATTTGTTCACATCCGGCTTGTGTTGGCTTTGATCAATCTTTAAATTTCTGATACATGGTTTATGAAAGAATGCCGAAAAATACCAAAAGGACTTCAAGCTAATAAGTCGAAAATAAAGTGACAGCGCTATGAGTAGAAATAAAGACCAACAGACTAATAAAAATGGAGAGCACACAAAAGTTACCTTTAACGATTGAGCAATGCCAACCCCGCCAACAACTGGAGACGATCTCAGGTGCTCCCAAGAGTTCACAGATCTTTCTCCACATGTTGTATCCGTCGTGTTGCACATCATAGTACAAAAACAATGATAAGTATAATTTGGCGAAAAGGGACGGGATTAAATGTATCATAATTTGAACATATCAGTTGTCATCAGTGAAACAGATATTCATTAACGACCAACCCGAACAGGTGATAGTGTTGGTTACAACTGCCCCAATTGAAATTGAAAAAGCTCAAACATATAAATCCTTACACTTAAAAAATAACAGACATTTAAATAATTTTAAAGAACTACAACTGTAGATACTCATGAATTCCCCCTATTTTACCTTGATAAAAGGTCGAAGAAAATACTTTTCTACATTTTTTGTACCTGTACACGTTTAAAAACAAAATATGTAAATAAATGAAATGAAGCTTTTAAATTGTCACCTGTAGCAGTCATTGTAATACACACTTAATAACTCTAGTTTCTGTATTAGGGTATAATATAACTTGCTTCAAGCAAAAATGACCTTTTCAATGAATTTATCGCTTGAGAATATTTTCTATATGACACACACTACTGTATGCTACATAATTTGAATATAAACGCGATTAAAAAGCTTTTTATCGATCACAACACTAATATTTATATATATATCATATATATATCACAACTATTGTAAACCATGTTGACATATTTGTATAGAATATTTTGCACCAAAACGGTAAAATGGAATAAAGGAAAAAGAAAATATAATGAAATATGAAACAAATTGAAAATCGAGGGGCTTATTTGTCACACTTTCCAGAGTCTCCCTCAATAATTTTTGTCCATGTTTGTAATTTATAGAAACCCTCTTTTAACTAATAATTTCTTTAAAATTGTATTACGGCCAAAAATAACAGCGAGTCTAGATAGTAGAATTACGAGTTTAAAGTAAGTTGAGTTACGAGTTGAAAAAGTCGAGTTGTGAGTAACGAAAGTCCAGTTTAGAGAAATGAGGGTTGAGTTGTGATTCGATAAAGTCAGGTTACAAGTTATATAAATATAAAATCTTTGCAAACTAAATGATATATATTTATAAATGTACTCACTAGAAAAGAAATATTTTTTGTAAACGTCCAATTTTCATTTACATTTCTTTTTGACAGTAAATTACATTTTAATGATATGTTCTATACCAGGAAGGGGAGGAAGGGTAATCATTATTGTGCATCTAATCTTTTTTTACATTTAAACGGAAATTGTATGTTAAAAAATGTAAAATTTTAACTCCGGATTATTAGGTACAACTTGACGTTCAGTTAAGACGTACTCACCATAAAATATTTAACAGTAATTTAATAAAAAAAAACTATTGAACCCCTACCATTGTCCGACGAAGAAGAATGTCTTAGCATAGAGTTAAACTAGCTGTGGTAACAATATCGTTTGCAAACAGATAGCTTCTATCTAAATATTTTAAATATATTTGATTCAGTAGACGTACTATTTTATGCCTATTTTGCACATTATTATTTTTCCTCCGAATTTATATGGAATCCCCCGTTTTGGTTCTTAACGCATTTGAAATATGCAAGTACATTTGAAGTGGTGTTCAAGATGTTCAATTATATGTATGTAAATAAAACTTAGACTGCTACTTACATGATCGATAATGAGTCTATATAGAGAACAACTAAGACAGAAACAATCGAGACAGATTATATATATGACAATAGGAAACGGAAACAGAATTGACATACATGTAAACAGTAAAGTGTGTAACGCAGGAGATGATATTGATATGAACTGAATGAACTAGATAGACATTTTCAACCATGTCCCCCCCCCCCCAAAAAAAAAGGCATGATATAAATTTCTTGCATTCTACATATTTTATAAGATTAAGTGTTAAGGAAAATAGATAGATGTATAAGCAGTATTGAAGCAGGATTAACTAAGTTTAAACATTATGTTTAGCTGTAAGACCTCACAAAATCGTTATAATTTACCATTCTTTTATACATAAAAACGACTCGGTGTAAATATGTTCCTTCAATTTCTCAATTCGCAATACTTGTACTTTGTTTTATTCTTTTTTGATGAAACGGTTTGTTTTTATAAATTTTTTAAAACCAGTAATTTATTCGTCTGCTAATTTGACTGGATAGCCTTATAGCTACTGTATATCGAATAAAATTTTAGATGAGTGTATTATTTGTTCTGATTTGATTTCTGACACGCATTGGTTGCATATTCAAGATACATTTATCTCAGATCACGAAATTATTTTTAGCTCGTATATGTATAACTATGAAGGTGATCACATACCATTGGATAATCATTTGAATATTGATTTTTGCAAATTTATGCTCTCGGATTTCTATGACAGAGATATATGCGCTCTACTAGAGTTTGAATTTCCTGTTGGTTATGACTGTAAACAAATAGTTTCATGGTGCTTCTTGTACTGTAAAAAATCATAAAGGGGCGATACCATTTTCTAATGACATTGATAAATATCTTCGAAAAGAAATAGAAACTAGAGGCTCTAAAGAGCCTGTGTCGCTCACCTTGGTATATGTGAATTAAACAAAGGAAGCAGACAGTTCATGACAAAATTGTGTTTAGGTGATTGTGATGTGTTTGTACATCTTACTTTACTGAACATTCTTGCTGCTTACAATTATCTCTATCTATAATGAACTTGTCCATGTAGTTTCAGTGGAAAATGTTTGTAAAAATTTACAAATTTTATGAAAATTGTTTAAAATTGATTGTAAAGGACAATAACTTCTTAGGGGTCAATTGACCATTTTGGTCATTTGACCTATTTTTGAGTCTTAAATTATTGCTGTACATTATTGCTGTTTACAGTTTATCTAAATCTATAATAATATCCAAGATAATAACCAAAAACAGTAAAATTTCCTTAAAATTACCAATTTATGGGCAGCAACCCAACAATGGGTTATCTGATTCATCTCAAAATTTCAGGGCAGATAGATCTTGACCTGATAAACAATTTTACACCATGTCAGATGTGCTCTAAATGCTTTGGTTTTTGAGTTATAAGCCAAAAACTGCATTTTACCCCTATGTTCTATTTTTAGCCATGGCGGCCATCTTGCATGGTTGGCCGGGTAATTAAACACAAACTTTAATCTAAATATATCAATGATGATTGCGGCCAAGTTTGGATTAATTTGGCCCGGTAGTTTCAGAGGAGAAAATTTTGTAAAAGATCATGGATATTTACGAAAAATAGTTAAAAATTGACTATAAAGGGCAATAACTCCTAAAGGGGTCAACTGACCATTTTGGTCATGTTGACTTATTGTAAATCTTACTTTGCTGAACATTATTGCTGTTTACAGTTTATCTCCATCTATTATAATATTCAAGATAATAACCAAAAACAGTAAAATTTCCTTAAAATTACCAATTTATGGGCAGCAACCCAACAATGGGTTGTCTGATTCATCTCAAAATTTCAGGGCAGATAGATCTTCACCTGATAAACAATTTTACCCATTGTCAGATTTGCTCTAAATGCTTTGGTTTTTGAGTTATAAGCCGAAAACTGCATTTTACCCCTATGTTCTCTTTTTAGCCATGGTGGCCATCTTGGATGGTTGGCCGGGTAATTAAACACAAACTTTAAACTAAATACATCAATGATGATTGTGGCCAAGTTTGGTTTAATTTGGCCCAGTAGTTTCAGAGGAGAATATTTTTGTAAAAGTTAACGACGACGGACGCAGGACGACGACGACGACGACGACGCCGGACGCCGGACGCCGGACGCCGGACGCCAAGTGATGGGAAAAGCTCACTTGGCCTTTCGGCCAGGTGAGCTAAAAAGGCTTTATTGGGTCCTTTTTATTTGATGCATTTTGACCTTGTGTTATCTATGATTCCATGTTCAGCAGCGCAAATTTGTTAACGTTTCACCAAATTGAATGCAGTCACATAATAGACTAAAGGGTTTTAATATTATTAACTTTCTTGACGATTTCGCGGGTGCAGAAACGTCTCAAACGCCTTTAAGGTGGTATGGGTGTCTTTCGCCATCTTGGATAGTAAAAAACAGAGAATCTAAGGTCCATATTTTCTATCAAATTAGCAAAATTTGATGCAAGAATGCAGATATTTCATGTGTTTTTACATTTAAAAGATCCAATTTATAAGAATATAACTTATAAATATAAATATATGTACAAGTGTAGATTATTTTTGGTTGTTTTTAAATATTTTGAAATTGTCATTTTAAGGGGAGGTAACTCTAAAACAGTGCATTTTCTGTTGGATTGTTCATGGACTTTTCCTGCTTTGTATTTTAGCCGGAAAAAACGTACGGTGACCCTATCTTTTCTTTTGATATTATCGAAGCATTGTTTGAAAGCTATATTTTCCTAATTTATTTTACAATTCTATCATTTCGTTTAGTTTCTATTCACAAAATGGTGTTTTTTCCTGTATAATCCATACAAAATGTGTCATTTTGTCACGACCCGTAGCTTGAAAAAATGCACGGTGACCTATCATTTTTATAATATTTTTTAACATGTATCAATAGATACTACATTTTGGCAAAGTATGAACAAATTCTATCATTTTTATTTTAGACTCCCATACCACCTTAAAGCATTTAAGGAGCTTGAAAATTTATTTCTGTCTTGTGGTGTAGAGGAATCTACCCATAAGGCCTTCTCACCATCCCATTGAATGGAATTTTTAGGTATTATTTGCAATACAGTCAGGTCAACTTTAGAAATCCCTGACGAAAAATTAATGGAATTAAAGTTAATAGACTTAAATTCAGTTATCGCCGGGGCCACTCACGGATTGTGTTTCATGTTTTAGATTTACCCAACATGAGTGACGTTATATTCTATGACGTCATTTAGTCCTTTTTAGAATTTTATCTCAGCAAGCAAGCTGTTTCAATTTCGTAAGCGGTAGAATTTCATCGCAGCAAGCAAGCTGTTTAAATTTCGTAAGCGGTAAACTTAAAAATTTGAAATGGTGAGGTAAACTAGTGTTAGAATTTGTATGGTTTTAACTAGTCCAAATAATTATGACGTCTTGAAAGGCTATTATATTTTTTTTCTGTCGAAGTAAGGCGTCAAAGAAAAAAATTATAATAGCCTTTCAAGACGTCATAATTATTTGGACTAGGTTTTAACTTAACTCATGCTTCTAATACACCTTATAGCTATTTATCCGCCATTGCTGGATTTCACACAGGTTCCCGTAAAATGTTGACGTCATAAAACAAAATATCTGACGCCACAATGGAAAAGTGATTGTTGTTGACGTCAAAAGTTCAAGCGGCAGGGTCAGCCGGGAATAGCGATAAGGTGTCATTTATTAGAAGTAATCTTAGAAAGAATTCGTTTTATGGATCGTCATTTTTTAACCATATTTGATATATTTCATCGCCATGTGGAGAGCACATTCACAGACTGAATGAAAAATTGGTCCCATGAATGGATTATTTGTTTTCATTTTTATATATTTTTTTTTTACAAGTGTGAGTAATTAGATGCAACATTATCCTAAGATTTGCAAATTATAGTAATGTTTACCATGCGTCATTGTTAATCATACATAAAATTAGATGCACGACGAGTTTAATTTGTTATTATATAAAAAAAAAATATATCATCGTGTCATGTGTTTTCGTACTAATAACAAGTTTCACTTCCTCCGGTTTTCACTGTTGAGTTTTTATTTACCTGTGTACTGGAATTTTAAAAGCATATTCTGTCGACTGTTTGTATGTGTCTAGATTTATTTGTCAAGGCTTACTACGTTTTTTAACTGTTTCTGATTATTTTGTGATTTTCGTTTGTCAAAAAATGACGTCATATGTTTTCGTATGAAGTAAAAACTGGATCAGTACACGTATAGGAAACGACTAAAAAAACCGGAAATTAGAGTTTTTTAAAGTCGAAGTTCTGGTGATTGCTTGAGTCACTAAAAAATGTAATATTTAATACTTTTCAGTAATATAAATAACTAAATAGCTTTCGGTTGATGTTTCATGTGCTGAAATTGTAAAATTGTTTTCATATTAGAGATAAAGACAAATGATTATGCCATTGAAATTATTTTATTCTGGATTAATGGCACTGTACATAAAGGAATCACACATTTAAGTGTTACTCATTTTCTGACATTTCACAATTAATAATAGCTTTATACATGAATTACTTTTATATTAACCAAACATATTTAACGTAGTGAACTACATGCATAATTTCATAAACTACTAGTAACAGACACATATAGACATATATATATATAAATAGAAGTTGGCCTAGCTATTCTTCCTGCAAACATGGTAAGCCATGACAAGGGCAGTTAAAAATACTGTGTGTCCTTACTGCTCTAACATTACAACAAAAACGTAAGTGCACCCAGTGAGAGCAGCCATCAAACATACATTGGCCCCATTTTGCTATAGTCAAATCGCCACATTCTTTAAGTTTTTGTGGATAAAATTTGTGACATACACAGCACAGGTCACTTTCAGACATTTGACTCTCATGCTCATACAGGCTTTCTTGACTGTCTGATAAATAAATAACCTGCAACCCACTTGTACCTGGTGTAGGTGATGAATTACCTTTCGATTGTACACCCCTTTCTTTCATTTTTTTAGTACTAGATTTCTTTTTACTACTACTTTTTGTTTTTGAAGAATTAATTTTACTACTTTTGGTTACAGACTTTTTAGACTGACAGTGTTCTTTAATACATTCTATAACATTTTCTTCTGTAATTGATTTACCAGACACAATTTTTGACAAACATTTTCTGTTATTCTTTTTAATATTTTTATTTGACAAACCTTTTTCACGACTATGAAAAAATGTAGATAATGTTGGTGATTCTGTCAGATTTCTGTCCCTGGGTATGTCAGTCAGTGTCATGTGTATGTCTTGTGTCTCTTCATTGTCATGTAAAGTGTCTGTCTTGTCTGCAATGTCAATGTCCATAAAGTCAGGGTCATCAAAGAAACGAAAAATGTCAGGAGACAAGTCCATGGGTGGGGAATTAACAGGTACTGGTGTCATAATTTCAGGGGATAAAGTCTTGGTAGGGCTTCCAACAAGTACCTGATTCACACCAGGAGACAAGTCCATTGGAGGGGGGTTGTCTATACTGTCAGTCTGGTCAGAGGTCAAGGGTACATTTATGTCATTTAGATGGTCTATGATGTCATCTGTTTCTTGGTTCTGTCCGTCAGTCTCCGTCTGAGTGTATACAGTAGCTGGTAGGTACATCTGTGGGGATACGGAGATTTGTCTAGAGGATATATTCCTGAACGTTTGAATGATGACTTCAAATTGTCTGGCGACAGTCCTTTAACATAGGCATTTGTGCATAGCTCCCCAACATTATATCTACTAATTTTGCAGTGATTCTCTCTCATAAATTTATGACAAGAATGGTTGTATATTTTAGAGAGAGGACCAAAACAATGAACATCAAGAGGTTGAAGTAAGTGACTTGTATGGGCTGGAAGAACCAAAAGTATAATGTTGTTTGTCTTGGCCCAGTCAATAACACTTAGAGAAACATGCGACAAATGGCCATCATATATTACAAGAATTGGCTGTTTGTCAGATAAACCTTGAACATAGTTAATAAAATGTGTTTGAAGATAACTTTGAAATATATCAGTGTTTGACCATCCGGTAGGGCTAACATCACCAGTGGTTCCAGGTGTACAGCCCTGAATTAGTTCCTGCCTCATGCGCTGGCCAGCAAAGACAAGAAAAGGTGGTATTTGGGTACCAATAGCATTGCCAGCAGCTATGCTGGTTGTAGTTTTGTCTCTCTCTGAGGTGACAGCTGATGCATTTATCTCAACATCAGCAACTACCTTTGGAGGAGTATGTTCCGGTGTAATACCCTTTTCATCAATGTTATATATACAATGTGGCTTGTTCTTTAGGTCATATTTATTTAATATATTCTCTAACTCATCGAAATATGAATCAATCACTTCCTTAGAAGCCCCTTTGGCCCTATATATTGACAAAGCACGTGGCTTCTGTAACTTCAAATCAGGCCACCTATCCATCAATGATCTAAACCACTGAAGTGAAAGTTGTTTGTCAGTTTTGTCCTTTTATCTAATGCTAACAGCATAATCAGAAGCTAGAGCTGTTACTTCCACACGTGTATAGCCGTATCCCAGGTGGCTCATTTTTTTTAATGTGGTTTACCAAATGAGCCTCTTGTTCAAGGGAAAAGAGTGGTGGTGGGCCAGATTTCATGGTTTCAGGGTCCACCTGTCAATATAAATATTGATTGTTGAATATCCATCTGCAAATATTTCATGCATATTCAGGACAACAATATAAATATTAACTCAATGGTGTTGATATGTATTCGTTCAATTTTCATTTTAGTCCAATTTTTCCATATTTTTTGTTAGTTTGATCCTAATAGTTAAAACCGACAGCTTTCACATACGAAATTGGAGAACAAAGTTGAGTCATTTCAATTTTAATATTAACAGACAATTAAAAAACCATTTCCGTATAAAGTTAAGAAAATGATTGTATAAAAATACGTTTGAACCCCCTTTATTATCAATTAAAATATTCACAATTCTTAACGGTTCTATCCTTCAATTTAAGTTCTTGATACATAAAATAATTTGTGTAAAAATGAATTTACCGTATATTCAAGCCCATTTCGTCGGCTTGTTGTATGTTTTGCTGTATAGCTTATTATATTAATACAAGCATTCCACAATAAACACTTTTTAAATATATATTTACGAAAATATTATCCCCGTTTTAGTTGTCCAGTTTCAATAATGCAATCAATTACATTTATGACATATACATAAATTTAGAATACTTGAAAGTAAATCTTATTTTATTCAATCTCGATAAACTTTGCACATTTCAACAGTAAAAAAATATATGCCTACATTTGCCTACATTATTTTGTTAAACATCATGTGAAACCTGATCGATTTATCGGTATTTACCTGTTTAACTCGGGATCCGCTTTTAACCGGAAAATACTTTTAGAACAGTTTAAAACAAACGGTAAAAAGCAAAAATAAGCTAAATTAAATACAATTTTCCATGTTAAACTGCTGTAGTTTGAACAATTTTCATCCGTTTTTCAAGTTTTTTACGTCATACGACTGCTTTTGGAAGGTAGATGTTTTATATGATACAGCGCCACCTTCTTATTAATTAACCGCGGATGTCACACAGGTACTTTATAATTAACGGACTCGATAAAACCACGTGACTGATAAGAAATTCAAGATGCCAGTTTACAACCGCGGTAACGCAGATAGTAACCAAAGGGGTCTTACCGCTGAGACTATAATTGGATAAAATTGTATGACTTTAGTACAGAGCTCAGCATGCTATAACTACATGCTAATTAGTCGTTGTTATTCCTTCTAAATATTACTTCCATGATCTGACACAATATTAAAATATTTTTTCAGGCCGCGTCCCCCGCAGCCATTTTGAAAATACCAGCAGGGTAGGAGTAACAAGAACCTGCAAGGCCCTTAAAGATAAGGTTACCGACTTTCTTTGTATTCTTTAATGCAACTATTTGTTTTTTTTAAAGATCTGAACAATTTTTGAAGTTAAATTTCTTTTCTTCGTAAATAACAAGTAGATTGATCACTTGGACACACACGTGGAACTATTTTCTGTTTTATAAGGTATTGTTTCGGATTTTCGCTCCTTCTCCGACTTAGTTACTTGCATTAGTATATTTGAATAATTATGTCCCTTGACTAGAAAAAAAAGCGGATTTTGTTAATGAATTTGTAAGTAATTATATATAATTATTGTTTGAAATAATAGTATTTTATGTAATATTCAGAGAATCTTCGACTTCTTATTCTTCCAATAGAGATGGACTATTTTTGAGTGTGAATTATGACTCTTTGCTCGCTCGTCTTATTAGAAAGTCTTATTTTACACTGAAAGTCAGACAGGGGCTTAGCTAGGTAATCAGCCAACTGTAGGCACCAATCGGCAGGGGGTCTGGGGCCGCTCAAGGTCCCCACTAGGTCCAGGGCAGAGCCCTGGTAGAGGGTTCAGGGGGGCCTTCGCCCCCCGACGGAAAACGGTTTTAAGCATTTTAGCTGTATAATTTTATGTTCAAAAATATTAAATTTACTGGTTATTTATTCATGATAATTATTATATACATGATGAAAAGTTCGAATAATTATGAGTAATCTGACTAGTGAATTAGGTAAAGCAGAACAATCGGAAATATGGATAAAAAAACTCACATTATGCAAGTGCCCAGCGTAGATCAGCGTATCCATTTAATGAAGCAATACACTCTGTTTGGTATTTTCATATCTATTCCGTTCTGATTGATGTATACATATAACTTAATTAATAGTAAATATTGTGACGATCCTTCATTAAAAAAAATAGGAATCCACGTAAACACTAATATTTCTATATAATAAAACGATCCGTTTGGCTGGAAAAAAATCATAAATCTTTTTTTAATTCTTATAAACCTACACCCTAGCCAGACAAACACATACACACAGTTCTGTTCTGTTCATACCATCGTAACAAAATTCAAGAAATGCATATTTCTTTACTAGTATCCTCTACTGTAAAATCCCTACCTGGTTAGGAATTTGGACAATTTTTTTTTTACAATAAATACATACAACAGGGAGCTAGGTCCTGTAAAAGGTGTCGTCCAGAACGAAGGTCTTGAAATTTGAAAATGCATGTTCATTTGAAAATGAAGGATTATTGGAAAAGAGCAGAAATTCTGCAAACTACGAACTACCCAAAGAGTGGCATTCTCTCTACAACTAGGCATCGGATTTAATGTCCCCATTTTTGACCTAACGTGACTGCGTATTTATACATCCTCCACAGCCAAACGGACAACCAACATTGGCAAGTCGGGTGAAGGCAAAATGGAAAGCTAGTTGAAAACTAACAACTAATTAAAGTAAAACACTCATGTGTCTAAGTTGAGTTTCATTCAAGTTTTTGTTGATAGAAGTGAAATGATCTGAACCAACTAAGTTCTAGTTTATAGATTCTATATAAGGTAAAATCATAATAACATTCATTTCTATCCAACATTCCATTCACTAAGAACGAGAGACTAGTGTGCACTTGACATTCGATAATCAAAGAGTTTTGACAACTTAACTGGCGTTCATCTACAGATAACGTTGTTTATCATTTTTTATTTTTTGGATAAAAAAATATTTGTGAAAAATATTTGTGAAAAATTATGTGTAGGCATGTGCCTAAAGTGCCTAACGGCAGCTACGCCCCTGTGACAGAATTTGGGGTAAATCACATTTACTGAATTACAATTAGTGGCGTTGTCCGTACCATTTACTAGCCTCTAGATATATTTGGAGAATCCGGCCTTACAGTTTTAGAGGTATAATTATAGATTACAAATGTAACTGTTATGTTTTTTAAGTCTTCCTTGTTGTACATGTATTGCCAAAATTATTAAGTTGTGTAACCATATCCATGTAAAATTTTAGGTATTTGAATTAGACATTTGTTCACGCATACATGATTACTTGAGCAGATACAATCAGTTAAGTGTCACTACGAGCACCCATGAAATCTTAAATTGCACAAATATGATCACTTACATTTATGAGTAAAATTTGAGCTAGATCTACTCAATTGAGTTAGATATATCAATTTTGATACTAATCTAAATGGTTATTTGAGCACACATGTGGCTATTTACACTAATGAGAGCAATATTGGGATTATTGAGTAAACTTAGCAAATCTTGATAGAGACAAACCTATGAGTGCTTTACCCTGCATATGACTGCAAGAGATATTTTAAAAGTTTTCTGGAACCCCAGATGAAAAGTTGAACTGCAACATTGCAAAGTGTTAGTGTTTTATTTTATCAAAATGTTAAAATTGAGAATGGAAATGGGGAATGTGTCAAAATCCTTCCTGTTAGGGGTTTAGTATCATACCAATGATACCATCATTACATATATGAGAAGAACATAACTTGTGTCATGCCAACAACTGTTTTTTGAATAAATGTGTTCAGTTCCAATGCAAAGACCCGATAAGTGAATCAATATGAACGCCAAAATATGCAATCTTTAATGACCTGATAACAGTATCGTTACTATATCCCTTCTTAATAAGTCTATTCAAAGGTTTTGTTAGTTTCTGAGGTGAATACGGACACCTTTGAGCAATCTATAGATATTTTCATGTATAAATTGATAATTATTTTAACCAATTTATACATTTTTTTTAATTTGTTTTTGACAATTTTTTGTTCATTTAAAAATATAGGGACAACAAAGTTGGTGTATGTGGGTTCGATTCCCACCCTAGGCATTCATTTATATTGGCTGGTGCAAAGCGGGCAGTTTAGCTTAGTGGCCCCACACTGACTCTGTTGTTCATCATGTTCATATGTCACTTAAAAAAATTTGGCCGCCTTCTTCAGGTCTTGCCATCTCTATTTTTCTTTTTGTAAATCATACACAACAAAACTATTGAATAATTGTGAAAATTATACCACAGATAACTATGGTAAAACTTTAATTGTTGTTGGGATAATTAAACTTGGCAGCAATGGCTGCCATCCAAGATCTTAAAAGTTTTTATATTGATGAATTATATATCAGATTTGGATTCTTTTGGTCACAAAACATTTTGGAAGGTACACTGTAGGTGGTGGCCAAATCTTTATTCTTAAAGGCTTAAAGCTTTCGGGTCTGAAAATTGCCCAAAATCATCATGTTTTGAAAAAATTTGGAACATAAAATGTACTTTTATGAAAAGAACTCATTTATTGAGCGTTAAGACTTTAGAAATATACCCATTTGAGAAACCAAATAATTGTGAACTTTTTGGAGCTTTATGTTAAAGTAAATATTTTAGGCCATTTTGGACAAGAAGTGAAACTTTTCCTTTGAATCAGTGGTTTCACACTTATAACCATACTATATACTAAGTATCTGTTACTTAGAAGATAGCTGTTTCACAGTACATTGTTAAACTTGAAGATAAATTTATACCAACAATGACCAATATTAATGATGGAATGAGATTATACATGTATATATACTGTCAGTGGCGGATTCAGAGGGGGGCGTACAATGTACATGTATAGCTGCAGATTCTTATTTAAAAAAAAAATATAATGGATAAATGATTGACTGTGTTAACGTTGCAATAAAACCAAGATAACTCAGTGAAGCTATTTCTGAACATTAAAAAAGTTTTTGTTGACTGCAACAAAAATCTAGAATAAGGGATAGTAATATTGCTGTGTTAACATCCACTCCATTAGTGATTGACCCAAAAGCCAAATGTTCCAGAAAGTAGAAGACCTGGCCATTCTCTGGGGGCAGTCTTTAGTTTTCTATGTTGTTTTTAGTGTACTTTTATTTGTCTGCATGTCTTTTTTAGTTTTAGTCATGGAATTGTAAGTTTCGGTTTATGAGTTTGCTGTTCATCTGGTATCTTTAATTTAGCTCCAATATTACAATTTGTCTGTTTTAATATGATTGTCTTAAACCTCTTTATCATAGTTCAGTGTCAGAGCATTGGTGAGTAACTATATAACACTATGTTGATTGTCTATTATAAGTTATATGCTAACTATTTTTGTATGTGTGCAAATATATGGTCATAATGCCAATCTAACAGTTCTCATTTGACCACATAATCATTGATAATTCACAAAGTTAAGTATCCTAGTTCAAGTCAGTATCTCAGATATAATATACATATATATATATAGCATAGCAAATTATATTATTTGTACTATATTGTAAGTTGAACATATCTGTCCGGCAAGTATACATTTTGTAATATAAACACCTGTCATTTATCAATAATTCAACACAACTTGAGGTCCTCTGATGTTCAGTACTTCAGTACTTTGATTAATTGTTATTGTTTCTTTGTACAGTCATTTGGTTTTGTTATGTCAATGCTATGTAGCATGGTGGAACTAATATTTATGTTTTGTTGAGTTGTAGCACAATGTTGGGTAGATCATTAGAAACCTTGCTCGACCACAGAACACGGCCAAGGGTTGTAACAGTTGGACCAGAGACTTGGACAATACGAACACACCAGTTTTTATAGATGGGTCACCAGACTGGACAGGATTCACGACTCATCACGCCACTAACTCAACTCCTTTAGCCACATACATTTGTACATTGGATCATCATCAGACGTTACTTATGCCAACCCCTAGAGCTTTGCATTAGTATGATCCAGTTGAGAATTTATCAGGTCATTGTCAGATTTACCAGTTAAAAGCAGTATATTACTTTTAAGTTAAACCCCCTCATGTACAAAATGTACATGTGATTCCAACATATAACAATCATATTTATAAAGAATAATACAACTTTTGCAAATCTTATGGGTTAGATTGAAAAGATTTGTGTAACGTTTATATCTCAGTTTCTAAAGTTAAAATTGCTGAATGTCTTACTTTTATCATTATTGTTTTTTTTCTTCTTATATATATGAGAGTCCAGGTGGTCGTGTGGTCTAGCGGGACGGCTGCAGTGCAGGCGATTTGGTGTCACGATATCACAGTAGCATGGGTTCGAATCCCGGCGAGGGAAGAACCAAAAATTTTGATCTAACATTGTTGGGTTGATGTTTAGACGAGTTGTATGTATATATAGTAAGGGAAAAAAAGGGGTTAAATGGTTTTATCTTGTAACCAACGTTTAAAATGAGACTATTACAAGTTTTGTGTAATTTAAATTTGTCCGTCGCAGTTAAACGGATATATACATGTATGTACATGTAATATTAGCAAAGCTAGTACAAACTAAGTAATTATTGACAGCTTGTCTTACAGTCTGCTCCACCAGTTAAAAATCTTTAGTATTTATGTGTCGACAACAGCTTTAATTTATATATATACTAGTATAGAATGTATTGTAATCTTCATCCTGGGGGATTCTAGAAGTTGCCCAATTTATGAGTATCGTACGCTGTATGTTTATGTGCTGTTTTTTATTTTAGGCTGTGCGTTATTAGGAACTTTTCTTTGCATAAAATCATTGGCCTTTACTTGTTGC
This sequence comes from Mytilus trossulus, assembly GCF_036588685.1. Taxonomy (NCBI): domain Eukaryota; kingdom Metazoa; phylum Mollusca; class Bivalvia; order Mytilida; family Mytilidae; genus Mytilus; species Mytilus trossulus. Next base: position 61,498,458 of record NC_086373.1, read on the forward strand.
TTGGCAACAGTTGATTCCAAATTATGGTTGTTATTTATTAATGATTTTGTTAAGCACTTGTTTGTGTTTTGTTTTTTGTGTAACACAGGTCATCCTTTATATCTTTTGGATGTCCTAACAGAGAATTTTACGTTTCAAACGAAACTTACGTACGTTAACGCAAGAAACTTAGGCTAACCATTATACGGACTTATAGAGGTTTCTCAACATCTTACGAACGAACGAAAATCGCCCTAACTTGACGTAACTTGCCGTAACGAAAAAAGAGGGAGCGCTTATTTATTCATTAATTTTGGACTATCGACTGTGATCTTCCGTTAGAAATGTCTTCCGCATAATCAAAACAAAACCAAACAAAAACATGCATGCAGGTTTTTTTTTAAACCATTATGAGTTTTAGCAATATTCTATGGACTGCAAATAGTCTCAGATCTGCAATCTAGTGTATTTTTGTTGAGATAGGAGAGGCAATACATATATGGTTGTCAACTAATTTAAGCTCATATTAAAGGTGAAAATTCAAGGGCAAAACGGGGTAAAATAGATCTTTGACTGTACGCCTCTCTGAAAAAGCCGGTTTTTAATTTGAAAAAAAAAACATCCTCGCCGAAATTTTTTTTTTACCCCAAACTTCTTGAATCGAAATGTGCACTTCTTCGCCTTAAATGATTTTTTAAAAGCTAAATTTGCAAGAAGATAAATAAAGGAAGATGTTGAAATAAATCTTTGAATAAAAAAAGACAATTGACTTGTAAATGATGTTTAGTAATGTATATTGTTTGGCCTTTGGCTTGTTTTGATTTTATGGCCATTCTTATGTCTCTTTTTGTATGAATTTATTATAGTATAGGCCTATACACATTAGTTTTAATATATTTCTACTTGTTTTTTTATATATTTTTTTCCGTTGAGTTTTTATGACATACAGAGATTGACCTTAGATCTACTGCGCGAGACTTTTAAATTACATATACAGCACTTGGTGTTAGATGAAACATTGGAAACATCGACTCTGTATCTGTATGAGACCACAAGGCTCCTTACGTTTACAATAAAAGTATATAGTTGGCACATTGATCAAATTATCAGCCGCGAGCCATGAAAACAAGAAACTATAATAAAATTCCACGAATAAAACTGAAAATGAAGATGGAGAATATGTCAGAGACAACAATCCTATCAAAGAGCAGAAAAAGGCCAATGGGTTTTAAACACAGGGAGAAAATCTCGCACCCGAATGCTTGCTTCATTTAAACCAAAAAAGTGTGCTGGTTCAGTGATAATGGTTGTGTTGTTTTTCATTTTTGGAAACACAGATTGTTACCGAAATTTGAAAAGCATATTTTTTTTCACGTCACAATAAATGTACCTTCTGATCAATCAATTATCCTGTTTACGTACATTTTCATTATTCAATAAAGCTGAACATATACCTTAGATTTTACTACATAAAAGAGAAGACATTAAAATTCATACCGAATCAGGCTACTCTTACACTCTCTTGAAAATTAACTTCATATATCTGTGTTTCTGTCAGATGATTAAGTATGTTTATTTATATCCATCTGATCAGTTAAGCTTTCATCATCTAATTTGTGTAGTTTGTTCTCATGTTGTAGTGTCACAAACTGTACCTGTTACAAGTGAGGAGACTAATTCAGTGGTTGTCGTTTGTTGATTTGTTAATTTTTTTTTTCGTTAAATTTTATTTCATAGATTAAACCTTTTTTTTTTATTTATATTGTTTTACAACAGGCTGTTCGGGGTCATTTAAAAGACTATGCGGTATGCACTTTGCTCCTTTTTGAAGGCCGTGCAGTGACTTTTATTTGTTAATTGTTTTATCATTTGGTCTGCTGTGGAGAGTTGTCTCATTGACACTCGATGCAAGGTTTTTTTAACAACGACATTCGTAAATAATAATGTTTTTTTTTTAATGGGCAAGGGAGATAAATCAAACGCATATATTTGACATGTAAACAAACGAAACTCAACGTATGAAAACGTAACATTCAACAACAGAAAATCAGTCAGAATACTAATCTTTAACCACAACAATACAATGCAAGGTTGCAAAAAAAGAATATAATTGTTTATTGTTGTCTTTAAACATGCTACATTTGTTGTACAATATCGTTAGAAATGTTTTACTGCACACAATGACTGCTCCATAACGATACGTTCGTCGAGTTTCGTCCGTTCGTAAGATGTTGAGAAACCTCTTATAAGACACAATATAAATTGTGGTTGCCTCCCTTCGCCGGTTCTGTATTTCAGGATATTAGTTATAATTTTGTTTTAATTCTAAAATAACATTCATGTAACAGGCACGGACCCTTCGACTTTTATTTGGGGTGGGGCCGGTGGGGGAGGGGGTCGGGGTTGCTGGGAATTTAAAATGAAGATATTTCTGCCCATTAGATATTATTCAAAACAAAATTTCCACGTCAGACAGAGTCTCCCCCTCCCCCATATTTTTTTTTATCTAAATGATCGACGACTTAATTACAAATTAAATACAGAATAACATGTACCATACATTGTCTTGAAATATCAATGTTATTTGTACAGGCTTAGAAACAGGAAGAACGCGAGGCTGTTTCTAAGCATTGATATTATTGAGACAATAAAATTGAGAATGGAAATGGGGAATGTGTTAAAGAGACAACAACCCGACCATATAAAAAACAACAGCAGAAGGTCACCAACAGGTCTTCAATGTAGCGAGAAATTACCACACCCAGAGGCGTCCTTCAACTGGCCCCTAAACAAAATACTAGTTTAGTGATAATGAACGCCATACTAATTTCCAAATTGTACACAAGAAACTAAAATTAAGAAAATACAAGACAAACAAAGACCAGAGGCTCCTGACTTGGGACAGGCGCAAAAATGCGGCGGGGTTAAACATGTTTATGAGATCTCAACCCTTCCCTATACCTCTAGCCAATGTAGAAAAGTAACTGCATAACAATACGCACATTTAAAGTTCAATTCAAAAGAAGTCCGAGTATGCATGGTTGTTCTATATTTATGCGTTAAACATAAGGTTCTTTTTATACAATCATATCTATTTGGTAGGAGGCTAGATCAAATTTGAAATACATAGGCAGGACCATCGAATTTATGATGAAATCAAGTTTTGAAAAGTATTTACAAAATCAAAGGGCAGAACAAAAAAATGGCCGCAAAACAAGATGATTGGAATATAGAAAAAATCAAAAAAGTTTATCCATGCACCCCACCCTAAAAATAAAGGGGCTGCATCCTTATCAAAAACAATGGAAGAAAGTAAAAGGTGTACAAAAAATAAAAAAATAACACATTTACAGAAAAATAATTTGCCACAACCGTTTTTGGTATTTGAATGTCAATATTTTCTTTTTGTCCGTGTTTATTCTTCTGAAGATTGAGCGAATTATCGACCTCACTATACCAGAATACAAATAAGTCTGCATGGTCGGCATTCTATAGAACTGACGGAAAGGAGTTCAACTATTTGACTATACCTCATCATTGAAGGTCGAGTCAATTAAGATAAACGGTACTGTAGTTCCATCGGTTTAATTAAAGAAGTAAATAGGTGTAGTCATGTTTGTACATAAGTTGACAGAGTAAAAGGTTGACATGTTGACAAGTTGACCCTAGAAAGGTCTACAAGGTTGACAAGTGTTAAGGTCGACAGATTTACAGGTCGACCTGTTGAAAATACGATAAATGCTTGATAGGTTGACTGGTTGACAAGTGTAAAGGTTAAGAGGTTGACAGGTCGACATGTTGAAAAGTCGATAAATGCATGATAGGTTGACCGGTTGACAAGTGTAAAGGTTAAAAGGTTGACAGGTCGACAGGTTGACATGTGTGAAGGCTCAAGGTTAACAGATTGACAGGTCGACATGTTAAAAATCGATAAATGCATAGGTCGACAGGTTGACAAGTGTAAAGGTTAACTCTCGTGTATTGTTGAATGATGTGTTGGACTTGCAAAGAGAAGGGCTGAATTTATAAATGATCTTGATGAATAACAAGCTGCTCCTAAAGTTGCAGAATAAGGCCATGAAAGATTTGTTTTTATTTCGTTCTTTATTTAATATTTAAAAACCTTTTCAGTCAATTATTCAAATTACAGTCCTTGCGGTACATTACAGCTCTTCCATAAAAGCATGCAAAACAAACCGATGATCAACTTGCTTGCTATGTTTGTTTAATTGTTTGTAAATTATAACAGGTAGGAAGTCTGTTAACTATATACTGGAATTTGATTGCAATAAACATTAACTTCATTTCATGTCAATGTGTATTGTCCAATCAAATCCCAGTATCTATAAAACTGACTGAAACTCCTCCTACCTATTTTTTGCAAACAACCAAGCAAACATAGCAAGCAAGTTAATCAAAGGTTTGCTTTGCATGCTTTTATAGAAGAGATGTAATGTACCGCAAGGACTGTAATTTGAATAATTCTAAACAGTTTTTTGTTTCTCAGTCATGTAACATGTTAAACACTTTTCAGTATGATTATTGGTATCTAGTGGCAAGTTTTACGTCGTCACTTCGAAAACATTTGTGTGCATCAAGTTTAATTCAAAATACACATGTTATACTGAACAATAATGATATATCAGTAATAAAAAAAATAAGATAATGACTCAGAAAAGAAAATCAACCTTAAAGCCAACTAAAAAAGGCAAAGCTCAGGGTCATCGTTTCACGAATGTGAACTACCGAATTAAACTATTTACCGGATTTTTTTTATAACATAAGCAACACGATGGGTGCCACATGTGGAACAGATCTCTTACCCTTCCAGAGCACCTGAGATCACCCCAGTTTTTGGCGAGGCTCGCGTTGTTTATTCTTTAGTTTTCTATATTATGTATTCTTGTCCTTTTGTTTTAAGCCATGGCGTTGTCAGTTTAATTTCAATCTATGAAGTTGACTGTCCCTCTGGTATCTTTCGTCCCTCTTTTATCATTAAGCAGATATGGTCTGATAGCTACCCAAATTGAAACGACAGAAATTTTAAACGAATCAAATATGCTGCTCCATTCAGCTTACGCTGTCGCTTAGGCAATGCAACAGGAAAAAAATATATAGATCACTATTTCCGAAAATCCTACTCGGCATGGTTCACCTATTATGGTAATGTATTGTTTTGATTGACAGTTAATACAGTACAACATTGCCTGTGACAGTCAATTTCTTAAGTTTATAGGCTGATTGTCGTAAAAAGGTCCAATAATCTATGCATCAATTCACGCTTCATTGACATAAATGGTTAAGATATTATAACCATTTGATACCGTATCTCGCGTTTGGATTTTTCATTCGAAACGCCGACCTTTTCTTTTCCCGCGACAGCTTTCTTTTTTCTAGAGTAATTACCTTTCACCAGGGATGCTTCGAACGGAAATAGTAACACAATGCTATCTTCAATCGCGTTGTCAGTCCGTAGGTTTGTCCGTTCGTAACAAACCTGTTGACACTCTCGAGTCTGCATCCTTCAAGGGATTCTAGACATGGCAAATTTATCACACCGCGATATGATTTTTTTTTCACTTGCTATAATGAATTTTCTAGGTAAAAATATTCTTGATAGATTGTGGCACACACGACACAGATCATTCATTAAAAAATAGATAAAAACGATCTAAACAAATGATAAAATAATCCGGGTATTTCAATAAAAAAACCACTACAACCTACAAGTATATATTTACCTACATTGCTGAACTTGTACAATGTCCTTCATCTTAGATCAACTTTATCCTTTTTAGAATAAATTTGTTCAAAAACTATTTTTTCGTACACTCCCTCAACGCGGCACGCGATATTCACAAATTAGTTGAAAAGAAACTCTTTTAGTACGAAAATAGGAAACATTGTTAACTGCATATTATTCAAAATATACCTGTGTCCCCTGCGAACAAAGTTGACATTTTCTTACGTTCGGATATAATACTAGTGTAAACGTTCGGTCGTATAAATAGATTTGAACTAAATGGACAAAGGGAGACAAACACAATTTTACAACGACCAAGTTAAGGTGTATTATACGGTAGCGTATTAGCGCCACACATTTTTTTCCCCCCTATGTTTGCGTTACAACGCAAACCTTTGCGTAATAACGCAAACCTTTGCGTTAAACGCAAACCTTTGCGTTATAACGCAAACCTTTGCGTTACAACGCAAACATTTTGCGTTATAACGCAAACCTTTGCGTTACAACGCAAACCTTTGCGTTAAACGCAAACCTTTGCGTTATAACGCAAACATTACCTTTGCGTTATAACGCAAACATAGGAAAAAAAAACAAAAATGTGTGGCGCTAATACGCTTTCGTAGTATTACGTACGTCAAAGTGTATGATTTTTGTTTAATTTACAAGTTAAATGGCCAACAGGAGATAACAATGAGCATTTTTTGAAATGTTAAGGTATGTTACGTATTACGCACGTCAAAAACCTAAAATTCTCTAACAGGTAACTTTAACCAGTTTTAACCTGTCCTAGAACAGTTCCAGCTAGAACAGTTCTACCCTAGAACTGTTCTAGGTAGAACTGTCAGGATCAGTTCTTGGTAGAACTGACTAAATCAGTTCTAGGTAGAACTGTCAGGATCAGTTCTAGGGTAGAACTGTCTAAAACTGTTCTAGGTAGAACTGACCAAATCAGTTCTAACCGTAGAACTGTCAGCAGAACTGACCAAATCAGTCAGGACTGAAGAACAGTTCTAAATGACGTCACTGCAGAAAGGGTACTTTAAGATTTAGAAGAAAAATCAGTTCCAATTACTTTACTATATACAGAGACATATAATATGTATTATATGTCTCTGCTATATATAATAGCAGATTTTCTATATTTTTTACTGATCAAAATTTACATGTACAAATATCGAAGTGGATAGGAGGTTATCCAACTCATCGGAGAAATATTTTTATAAGATTGCAAATGAAACATCATTGTTTACGTGTTTTCGTTCCCCGTTTTTAACAGTCTCTTCGTAAATATAACTCTGCATTTAACAGGTCAGGACCACTACCTTATATGGAAATGCATAAATTAGCATACTTATGTTCTCGCACATGTAATTGTTTATTTACATGTGACGCAATTTATTTTTACCTAGGTTTTTGACCAATCCACTAAATGAGTCACAATGCATGATAGACTACTACGTGTTTACAATCAACCAAGAACACGTGTTATTTACTGAAATACAACACATTTTTTCGTGCAATGCGGGATTCACAATTTCGCTTAGTTTTTCATTTTGTGTATCCTTATTTATAGTTCATGATATAAAGTATTACTTCCATGCTCAGATTAACGAAGAGATGTTTCTATGCGAAGAAAAAAAGGGTTTGAATTACCCGATATATAGCCATTAACATGTTTGATGATGGCACAGATATTTCATGTATTTGTCCACCAGACAACAACGAAACAACAGCGAGAAAACACAATTACCCATATGACAACTTACTAGTGTAAATAAAGTAAGCCGTCGATAACAGCCGGTGCTGATATTCATGGGTACAGCATTTTTTGTATAGATAATTAAAGGCTAATGTGTGATCCTTGAATTTTGTGTTCGTAAAAAAGGCGAAGAGGTATTTACATACATCGCAGTGTTAACACAATCTATAAGTATTTATTTTTTTCACATTTCAGTATATGGGACTTCCAAACTGTTCCCTTTGTTTTGAAGGTAGTAAAGGTCAGCAACTGTAGTTTCAGTTTGTTCGTTTTTTAACGGGCTCGGACATTTGCCAAACTGAATAAAATCATTACAGCTGATTTCTTATACCTGCAAAGTAAAACTTTGGTTGGCTTGCTTGCTTTGATTGTATAGTTGTTTATAGAAGCTTTGAAAATAAGATCGACATCTTTAAACAATATACATGTATAGACATAGTTTAACTTGTATATTTTATATTTTGTACAATATACAAACAAAGCAAGCAAGCTAACCAAAGTTTTGCTCTACATGCATTAGGAAATAAGCTGTAATGATGTTATCCATGTGTATGTGCGACAAGGTGGAAAATTTGATATGTTTTGTGAAAATTGCAGCGTTGGCTCAATAATAAAATAAAAGAAGATGTGGTATGATTGCCAATGAAACAGCTTTCCACAGGAGACCAACATGACACAGAAACTAACATTTATAGATCACCGTACGGCCTTCAACAATGAGCAAAGCACATACCGCATAGTCAGCTATAAAAGGCCCCGATATAACAATGTAAATCAATTCAAACGAGAAAACTAACGGCCTTAATTATATATATAAAAAATGAACAAAAACAAATATGTAACACATAAACAAACGACAACCACTGAAATACAGGCTCATATACAATTTATTTTTTTATGGGATAGTTTTTTTCTCCTTTTATATATTTAATTGGGCCGTTTTGGTTTTTTTTTTTGTAAATTGTTTTACACAAGTAATTTTTGGGTCATTTATGGCTTACTTTTCAGCATTGAACCTATGACTGCTTACTTTACTAGATTATTTTTTTGTTGGTAAGATGTCTCATTTGGGACTCATACCTCATCTTCTTATTTCTATATACAAAGCACGTTTTAGAAGGAAAAAAATAGGTAATATGGCACCCACTATGATCCAAAGACTTTTAATATTGGAGATATTTTGTGATAAAACTAGCAACAAACGGATGTTATCGATTGTTGAAACTATAAAAAAAAATATGTATTGAGCTATATACCGTTCCCGCTCAGTGGCGTATCCAGGGGGCGGGGGTTCCGGGTTATGGACCCCACTTTTTTGAAGGATCAGTGCATTTGAATGGGGACATGTAGTTGGAACCCCCTCCCCTTTTGTCAAGGGTTAGGACCCGCCTTTTTCAAACGGCTGGATCCGCCCCTGCCGATTTCATAACACCTATTTTTAGCATAATGAATATTATGATGTTCTTATTTTTAGTTCAGGTCTTGATAAAAAAAAAACACATTCAGTACAAAAAGAAGTGTTTCAATAAAAGTTTTCGTGTTTTTCTAGGCAGAAATGATTTTGGAATGACATACTATCGGTTTTAAAGATCTCAAATGATTTTCTTACTGGACAGTGGTCACTTCACTGGATATTTCACTGTTTCATGTCTTGAAATTAATGTAGGTTCAATTCATAACAATGCACAAAACCGGTTCCACTACTTTTGCAAGGCGAAAAAGAAAGTCGAATCGTGAAGCCAGTAAGCAATATTTTTTTAATCTGAGCATGCAAATTGAGGATTACGTTATATATTTTACATTAAATATATTTGCAGAATAAACACATTGGTAATGAGAGTCCCAGACAATATATTAGTTGACTGTTTTCCCACTAATTCCACGTGTTTTAAGAAGTAGTTTACTCGTAGTAGCCCACAATGCATTGTAGTTCATTAAGACGATTGGTCAGTTTTTCAAGGCCATATTGGCCTTGTGTTTTGGAAATTACTATGCAAATATATTCTGACGTCAGAAAATCTAGAGTTCTCGACCTGTTTAATAGACCACTTTCGAGTTCATCCGTCACCGGCAAATACTCGTCAATTATGCACGCCTTTATGACGTCATTTACCAGATAGAGGGGGTCGCCTGTATCCCTGCACTATTTACGTTTATCAAGCGTCTAAGTGATCGTCTTTGTGCAGGATAAACTAGAAATAATGATTGCTCTGTAGGTACTTACTGACAATTCCCTAATGACAGCAGTGTTGATTGTCAATTTTTAGAATTCAATTTGCCGAATAATTCGTACAATACAGAATTATAGTTTTCCAACCACTCGCTCAACATCGGAAGGAAGTGACGACGCCCCTAAACTCACAAATGACGGTGATAAAGGCGCGTATAATTGACAAGTTTTTTCCGGTGACGGATGAACTCGAAAGTGGTCTATTCAAGGACATTAATCTTGATTTACCTTGTTTGCCTTGGATTTACATTCATGATTTAGGATTCTGTTTTGACAAATGTTCAAACGAAAATTGTACAGTGGGTGAATTATGGGATTAATGAAAACAGTGTTGTTAAACGTAAAAAAAAACTATGTACATTTGCATTATCTCGATGCCAAACTTATCCATAAAGATTATGAATAATATCTTGGAGATTGGAACGTCAGAAAAATATACTCGATCTGAACATGAATGAAATATTAAAAGCGTATCATGTGTACCCATTTGTACCTGGTTACAAATCAAGATATGAATATTTTAAGCACTATTTTCTTGACATATATGAGGGCCCTCATGGGGTTTTTGATTATGTGATTACTTGGCTGTTTTTATAATGATTATTTGATTATTAAGCCAAATATTTCATGATTATTTGATTACCTAGGACTGTATTTTTAGTTTATGATTATTTGATTACTAAAGATAAGCAAATATTTAATGATTATGTGATTATATTGGCAAAAAAATGGTGATTATGTGATTACTAGGACCCCCCCCCCCCCCCCCCCCCCATGAGGGGCCTCATATATGGTATAGTCACTATACTATTCCAAGAAGAGAACTTCTCATACGTGTACTTTTCATTTTAAAATAAACATGTGAGTGTTGGATGATGCCGTTAAATAGTTTTGTTTAAAAAAAAACCCATCATGAACTACTGACTTAAAAAGTTACTTTTGTGACGGTTCATTATTTAATAATTTAAGTTTGGATGTAACGGGTCTTCTGACGTTATTTTGTTATCAGCACCCATAGACATAAGCTAGTCATATGACCGTAACGTCATCAACGTTTTTTTCATGGTTTGCCAAGGTTTAAACATTTTGTTAAAATGGAATTTAGAATTAAATTATAAGAAATGACTGTAATACTTTTTTCTGTTAATTTGAAATAACGTAAAAAATGTGGTGCACACTGTTAAAAAACCCACTACGCGCATTTTTCAGTGTGCACTAAATTTTTTATGTTATTTCTTTATAGACAGAAAAATACATTACAGTCATTCCTTAAATAATAATATTGTTGATACAGAGAGGAAATAATGGCGCTCTAAATTGATGTGGACAAAATTTGGTGTCTTCTTTATCATACAATATCCGTCCTGACATAGAAATATTATTGGTTTACAATGAGGCTATATTTACATGATAAAGAATATATGTTCAGTTTTGGTTGATGCGGTCAAATAATTTTGTTATTAAAACGACTCAGTCTGATATATCAAAACTGCCATGACAACTGAAATTTGTTAACAATTCAATATTTTGAATAAAAAGAGGACACACTGTCATTTGAATTATACAATCCATCGTGATCGGTTGTTGTCTGCTCTATGGTCGGGTTGTTGTTGCTCAGACACAAATTTTTGTTACATGAGTCAGTCTGAGGTATTGAAAACTAACTGATGTTTGTTTCTGATGCCATATTTTGAAGTAGGAAATGCTGGCACTCTCAATCTATGTGAATTTTTTTTTGTGGTTGTTGATTTCCAATATTGAAGTTATTTATAAACTACAGTCCCTCTTGACCTAAAATTATAACTGAAGTACTGTCCAACTATATCATGTATATAGACTTGCATAAAAAATAAGCAAAAATGGTCAGTTCTGGTTGATGCGGTCAAAAGATTTTATTACAAGACTCAGTCTGAAGTATGAAAACTACTGATATTTGTTTACGATTCAATACTTTGAATAAAAAGAGGATATGCTGGCACTATAAATTCATGCGAACAAAATTTTGAGGTCATTGTTTTCCAATATTGCTGTAACTTGTATATTATAGTCCCTCTTGACCTAAAATTATTACTTAATTACTGTGCAGCGATATAGATTTGCAGAAAGAAAGAGCAAATAAGGTCAGTTTAAATTAAAGCGGTCAAAATATTTTATTACACAACTCGGTCTGAAGTATGAAAACTACTGATACTTGTTTACGATTCAAAACTTTGAATAAAAAGAGGACATGCTGGCAATATAAATTCATGCCAACAAAATTTGGAGGTCATTGTTTTCCAATATTGCTGTAACTTGTATATTACAGTCCCTCTTGACCTAATATTATAGCTGAATTACTGTACAGCTATATAGATTTGCAGAAAGAAAGAGCAAATAAGGTCAGTTTAAATTGATGCGGTCAAAATATTTTATTGCATGACTCCGTCTGAAGTATGAAAACTACTGATATTTGTTTACGATTCATTACTTTGAATAAAAAGAGGTCATGCTGGCACTTTAAATTCATGGGAACTAAATTTTGAGGTCATTGTTTTCCAATATTGCTGTAACTTGTATATTACAGTCCCTCTTGACCTAAAATTATAACTTTACTGAATTACTGTGCAGCTATATAGATTTGCAGGAAGAAAGAGCAAATAAGGTCAGTTTAGAGTGATGCGGTCAAAAGATTCTTGTATAACAGGTCCGTCCGAGATATGAAAACTACTCGTAAACGGATATTCACATTTGTTTACGATTCAATATTTTAAATAAAAAGAGGACATGCTAGTACTATAAATTGAGTGCAAATACAATTTTGAAATCATTAAAATTTTCCAATATAATTTGTATCCTTGCCTAAAAATAAACGGGATTCCTACAGTGTGCAGCTAAATGTATATAGATTTATATGATGAAATCAAATATGATCAGTTTAAGTTTATAGTGGTTCAATGGCAGATCCAGAGCGGTGGCCCCCCCTTTTTTTGACGGTCAATGCATTTGAATGAGGACATTTAGTTGGACCCTCCCCCTTTTTCCTGGGTTGGGATCCCCCCCCCTTTAAAACTGCTGGATCCGTCCGTGGTGGTCTGGGCCGGAATAACGTATTACATTAAGGTCAGATAATTTTTTTATGTAAAACGAGTCATCCTGACTCCCCGAATGACAAATGTAAAACAATTGAAATAAAAATGCCCCCCCTCCCAATATTAACGGCTTAATTTATGTTAAAAAATGGAAGAAAACAAATAATTTATGTAGCACATCAACAAAAGAAAATCACTGAATTACATGCTCCTGACTTGGAACAGTCACATATTAACATGCATGCAGAATATGGCGGGGTTAAACATGTTCTCTTGCCGACGAAAAATTTGAAATACAACCGGCAAAATAGCAAAACTCTTTATAATATTAATCGCTATTTTGCCGAAGCCTTTATATTTAGACAAAGAGTTCTTAAAACTTATAAATCAATTCTAGACGTAGAATATATAAATCAATTTTAGCCGTAGGATTTATAAATCAATTCTTGCCGTAGAATTTGTAATCAATTCTAACCGCAAAACTGTTCTAGAAGTAGAACTGACTAAAACTGTTCTAGGGTAGAACTGTCAGGATCATTTCTAGGTAGAACTGTCATCAGGATCAGTTCTATGTAGAACTGTCCAAATCAGTTCTAGGGTAGAACTGTCAGGATCAGTTCTAGGTAGAACTGTCCAAATCAGTTCTAGGTAGAACTGACCAAATCAGTTCTAGCTAGAACAGTTCTAACCTAGAACTGACTAAAAGGTGTCAGGCTGACAGTTCTACGTACTGTTCTAGAACAGTTCTCCTGACAGATTCTGACAGATTTAACGAGAGGTTAGAAGTGATCTCCACTGTACATGTATATACGGCTTATTTTGGCTTCAATATTGATTCACTTGCACATCTATGCATCAGACTAAAACTCCTTTATTTTTAAATCAGTTGCAGGTATGATAAGAGTTATGTTTCTCTAATATATTTTATGGTGATATGATATTAAACCCCCATGACGGGATGGTGCTAGATATTTCATATATTCAAGACATAGTTTTTCGAACAGTTTAATTGAGTTCTGGAGCTGGCATGTCGGTAAATGTTGTAGTCACGTTGTCGATATATTTTTGCAATATCGTCTTTTTCAATTTTTGTTTTGTTTGATTTGTTACTTATTCTGATATTGGACTTTATTACTTTAAACTGTGTGATGTTTACTGTGCGTATTGCTGTGCGTTTGCTTTTTCTTCATTTAGTTGAGATTTTAAAAAACTTTTTTACCCCCTCGGGATTTTAGTATCTGTACCAAGTCTGGGGCCTCAGGCCTATGTTAGCTAAATAAAAATGGATAAATTTTTATTTTAGATTAGAGTTTAGTATGACATTCATTATCACTGATCAGCATCTGGGAATATTTTTTTTCATTTATATTGCTGAAGCCATTTCTGGTTTTTAGAGGGATTTCTTCAGATGCTTGGTCCCAACTGCAGATGTTTATCCTGCTATTACCCCAAGTGAATTTTTACTGTTATTTCAGACCTTTAGTAACTGTTCGGTTTTCTAGTTGATACATTGAATACATTTCCTATCTCTTTATGAATTGTTAAGGTATTGCTTACTTGTACATTTTGTATCTCTCATCAAAAATTGTGACATTACTAATTTACTAGAATTGGATTTTTTTTAGCAATTTGATGTGTCAAAATTGAGGTTTGAGTTTTTAAGAAGGTATTAAACACTCCAGGCATTTACATTTACCACAACCAGAGTCATGCTGAAGTCTAGCATATTTTCTTATCTTGTGTTGGTATGAATTCAGTGTATTTGAAGCTGTCCTTTCAACTGTTTTGGAGGATTATTAAAAGGGCTGGAGATTCAATACTGACACTTATTACAGGGTTTTATAGAAAAATTATTATTTTTCTTCATTTATTATGCTTTAAATTGTATTCGTATTACTATGTAACATATACTTCCATATAGCTATTTGCCGTACAAGAATTGTAGGAGATCCTATTCGCTTTAATGTTTGATGTTTGAATAGTAGAATCCTCAATAGTAAGTATGTTTTTTGTAGCAGACTGACATCCTCCAGATGTTGTTGAATTAGGTCTAGGCACGAAAATGATTTTTTGTGATAGCATATTTGTCGCATGTTAAAAGTTAACTCAGAATATATAATGAAACTATAAGGATTCAACATATTTGTTTTTAATAAACTTGTAGCAGGTAATGACACAGGTAGTTTTAGAGTGGGTCTATGCACAATGAGATAAAGAACATGATCAGATGGAGTGTGATATTCATCATTCTTAAGTAAGGATGGTCTCAAATTTGATCAATGCAACCATGGACTGGTGCTGCTATAGAATTTACAACTATTTATTGCCGTTATAATTAGCTGTCGGGTTGCTACATAAAATATTATGATTTTCGATAGACCAGAAATTTTTCAACTAGAATATTTTTCACTTGTCACCCTTAACCTGCTTATGGAATGAATTCTCAAACATCTTTAATATTATTTGTTGATATACTTTAATAAACTATAATTTATGATATACAAATACAATCAACTATCTTATGGTTTGCTGTAGTTTTTATCTGTGAAGGTAAATATGTTTTGAACAGTTGTTCACAAAACTTTTTCTAGATTATTTAACATATATATGTACCAAGTTGTACTTTAAATAAAAATATATATCTATCTATATATCTAGACATTTATCATATATATGGACCAAGTTGTACGTTAAATAAAATATCTATCTATCTATCTAGATTATTTAATATATATATGTACCAAGTTGGACGTTAAATAAAAATATCTATCTATCTACCTACAATGTATCTGTAGTTATCTCATATCTGGTTCACAGCTTTGCAGCGAACCGCCCTTTTTATGGCGGTTGATAGAGTCTCTGTTTTCCTCCGTCAATGTGGCAGAATTCGCTGCATAGAATCTTAATATTAACAATGAAATTTTAGGTTTTTGAATAATACAGACTACACTTGTGTATTCCACGGTGTTTTCTAAATTTAAAGCACCAGTGTATCCCACGGTGCATCTTTACATTTTCATATATATCTATCTTCATATATATCTATCTATTTACCTGGTTGCCATATTATCTTCGGGTAACCGACCATAGATCTATCTTCATATACATCTATGGTCGATCTATCTATATATCAATATATATATTATATATTATATAAATCTATCATATTATGAATAAAAGCTGTGGCCAGATATCGCCAAACCATATATGTATTTTGTTTTAATGGCACTATCTGAGATAATGGAATTTAAGTTAATAGACTTAAATTCAGTTATCGCCGGGGCCACTCACGGATTGTGTTTCATGTTTTAGATTTACCAAACATGAGTGACGTTATATTCTGTGACGTCATTTAGTCCCTTTTAGAATTTCATCGCAGCAAGCAAGCTGTTTAAATTTCGTTAGCGGTAAACTTGAAAACCCGCCCTCCCACTCCTTTTTATTGTACAAGATACTGCTCTTTTTTATTTATTTTTCAGGTTTGTGTCGGTGATAGTGGTTTACTAGTATGATGTTAACTCGCTTGCTGTTGAGAAAAGTGACTTTTATTTGAACTTTGAGCATCATAAATATATTCCCGTAAATGGCAGAATTCGCTGCATAGAATCATAATGTTAACTATGAAATTGTAGGTTTTTGGATAATACAGAGTGAGACTACACTTGTGTATCCAACGGTGTTTTCTAAATTTGAAGCATCAGTGTATCCCACGGTGCATCTTTATGTAATAGCTGACTTTTAGGCCTCAAGGAAAACTAAAGTCGCTTTGCTAGGGTTCAGGATATATTTTAATCAGTAACGTAAAACACCCAACTTGTGGAGCAAGGTTGTTACTATCGTGGCACAAACCAATTCAAACGTACATACTGTTATATCACACAGTGATATCTATATGACAGCTTACAAGTTGTCAAAATGTCAAGTCTGTCAATATAATACAATCATGACTATTCTCTATAAATTCTCAAACACTTCAATGGCTACTGGACATATACGTCTGACCATTTCGACTCCATTAGTCCTTCTAACTCAAAACAAAGAACCTCGGAACTGAGCGGTAAAACTTTCAACTAACCAATCAAATCCAAGTTATCATGAATAATGTATGGAAACGTTTCAGTGTAATAAAAGTTTATATGAAACAATATGTTTTGAAGTTTATTTAATATTAACATAATTATACATCTTTATTTTACAATAACAATATACACAAAATAAAGAGGCTACCACATTCTCCCCTGTCTTGGAAAAATGACTTCCACGTCATATGACTCCTCCTCCCTCTGACAAAGAAATGACGTTTTCGGCATTCTAAACTGGTATTTCTCTATGATGTTTCTTTCACAATCTCAATGATGGTACGTGTGATGTCATTCTCCATTCCTCTAAACATTCCGTCTTTCAGTTGTCTTGTTAACCATTCTACTTTCTGTAGCCAAGATGTTGTTTGTCCAATAGCTTGTTTAGTGATATAATCTTTCAAATATGCAGGTGGTTTTCTAATTCTTGTTCTTGATGGTAATTCTCTTGGTGGTGTAGGAAGTATTCTACGCCGTCTGAGCCTTGCTGGTTGTTGCTGTGTGTTATCTTGAGCCGTTGTGTTATCTGTGTCTGCCTCGGTATCACCTGATGTGTCTGGGAGCGTACTGCCATCCTGCTCATCCTGTTTGTCAGAAGTATCCCCTCTGTCAATCTGGTCAGTCGCTTCCTGACCTGTTATCACATCAGCCCCAAGAGGTGGTTCACCAGTGTTTATCTGTACTAGAGGGATAACGTCTTGTCCAAAACCATTCTCTTGACTACCATCAACTAGTAACTGATCGTCACCAGCCAAGTTGACGGTTCCTTGTTGCCCATCTACCACAGGTACAGCATCACTGTTAGTGTTGCTCTGTGCGTCTTCCTCTGGCAAATAAATTATATAGCCCTGCTCTGACTCCTCGTCCGATTCTGTGTCAGTTTCCTCTTTGGTACTGTCGGAGTTCGTCTTCTTTTCCTCAAGGAC
Organism: Mytilus trossulus; assembly: GCF_036588685.1. Lineage (NCBI taxonomy): Eukaryota > Metazoa > Mollusca > Bivalvia > Mytilida > Mytilidae > Mytilus > Mytilus trossulus. The sequence goes on from NC_086373.1 coordinate 61,516,242, forward strand.
TGTCTTTACAGGTTTCCTTGGTGCAGGGTTTCTCTTAGGCTCTGTAGCCTTTTCCAAACCGGGCAGATGTCCAATTGGTAGAAGGAGGTTCCTATGCAATGTTCTTTTGCGTCCTTCTCCATTTTCCTTCTGGACCACATAAACAGGTATGTCTTTGTTAGGCTGTCTAACAATTCTGTATGTGTCCTCTTCCCATTTATCCGCTATCTTATGCTTCCCTTCGAATGCGACTACTTTGACAAGTACACGATCTCCAGGTTGCAAAATGGCTCCACGGGCTCTTTTATCATATCCTTCTTTCTGTCTTCCTTGTGCTGTCTTTGCTGAACGAGATGCAAGTTCATATGCTTTCTTCAGACGCTCCTGCATTGCTTCGGCATACTTTGTAGATGGTTCCTTAGTACCAGTATCCTCAATCCCAAATGCTATGTCCACAGGCAAACGTGGTTGTCGACCGAACATTAAGAAGTACGGCGAAAATCCAGTGGTTGTCTGTTTGATACAGTTGTACGCATGTACGAGTCCAGCTACGTGGGACTTCCAATCTTTCTTCTGCGTAGTCTGTAGAGTTCCAAGCATATTCAACAATGTACGGTTGAATCTCTCTGTAAGTCCGTTACCCATAGGATGGTAAGGTGTTGTTCGAGACTTTTCCATTCCTGTAATGTTGCAGAGTTCTTTGATGATCTTGCTTCCAAAGTTCGCTCCTTGATCAGAATGAATACGACTTGGCAATCCATAATGTACAATGAAGTTGTTGAAAAACGCATCTGCTGTGGTTCGTGCAGTCTGGTTCTTTGTAGGAACTGCTAAAGCATATCTCGTGAAGTGGTCTGTAATTACCAAAATATCTTCATATCCTCCTTTTGATCTTTCAAGTTTTAGGTAATCCATGCAAACCAGTTCTAAAGGTTGTGTTGTTTCTATGCTGATAAGTGGAGCTCTATCATTCGGAGGCTGTTTTCGACGAATACATCTTTCGCAGTTGGTAATCCAGTTCTCGATATCTCTATTCATACCATACCAGATGAAGCGGTCACGTACCAATGACAAGGTCTTGTCTCTTCCCTGGTGGCCCATATCATCATGTAAAGATGTGAGAACTGTGGATATGCAGTTTTCTGGGAGAACTAGTTGTCTTGAAGTTTCACCATCAGATTCTATCTCTCTGTACAACACTCCGTCTATAATCTTCAGCTTCTCATAGTTGTTAAGGAACCAGTTGTTGAGTGGTGAATAGCTCAGCTGTTGTTTATCTGGTTTGCGATGTTCGTTTATCCAATATATCCAGTCTTTGATGAATCTGTCTTTGCGTGGTTCGGCTTTAACATCAACTAACTTCTGAGATGGTAATGAATGATCCACAGATGCATCTGGAATAATCGATAGGCTCTGGTGATGAGGTTGAGCATGTTGCAGGTTACAGATGGCTTTCACTGACTCTGGTTGAATGGTTTCAGTACATCTAGACAATCCTGGAAGTCTGGATAATCCATCGGCATCTGCATTAGCCTTTCCTGGTCTGTATACAATGTTGAAATTGTAAGATGACAGAGCTGCTATTCATCTGTGTCCGGTAGCATCGAGTTTAGCTGACGTCAAGACATAGGTGAGTGGGTTGTTGTCCGTTACTACAGTGAAGGTGTTCCCAAATAGGTAGTCATGAAATTTCTCTGTCACTGCCCACTTTAAAGCCAAGAACTCCAATTTGTGGACAGGGTAATTCTTCTCGGATTTACTCAAACCTCGACTGGCATAAGCAATGACTATCTTCTTCTCATTCTGTTCTTGATACAACACAGCACCTAGTCCAAGCATCGATGCATCTGTATGAAGTTCAAAGGGCTTGGAGTATGATGGAAATCCAAGGATCGGGTGGCATGTGAGCTTTGACTTCAGTTGTTGAAATGCATCTTCTTGTGATTTTCCCCATATCCATGATGTATTAGCTGGTTGTAGTTTCGTCTTGCGCTTTCGTGTCTTCTTAGGTGGTGGCATAAGATCAGTAAGTGGTCTGGCAATCTTCGAAAAGTCTTTGATGAACTTCCGGTAATATCCTATGAAACCCAGGAACTGTCTTACCTCGTCTGCAGATGTTGGAGGTGGCCAGTTGACAACTTTCTCTATCTTCGCTGGGTCGGGTTGTATACCATCTCTAGATACTATATGACCAATGTACTTCACCTTTTCCTGGAAAAATGCGCACTTCTTTGGTGAAAGCTTGAGTCCACTCTCTCTTAATCTCTGTAGAACTCTTTGTAGCCTATCTAGGTGTTCTTCGTATGTATTTGAGAAGATGATCAGGTCATCAAGGTAGATGAAACAGATGTTCAGGTGCAAGTCTCCAAGGATTTCTTCCATCAACCGTTGATACGTGGCTGGACTGTTGGGCGTCATTTCTTTGTCAGAGGGAGGAGGAGTCATATGACGTGGAAGTCATTTTTCCAACACAGGGGAGAATGTGGTAGCCTCTTTATTTTGTGTATATTGTTATTGTAAAATAAAGATGTATAATTATGTTAATATTAAATAAACTTCAAAACATATTGTTTCATATAAACTTTTATTACACTGAAACGTTTCCATACATTATTCATGATAACTTGGATTTGATTGGTTACGTGGGCGCCAAATGTAATAGCTGACTTTTAGGCCTCAAGGAAAACTAAAGTCGCTTTGCTAGGGTTCAGGATATATTTTAATCAGTAACGTAAAACACCCAACTTGTGGAGCAAGGTTGTTACTGTCGTGGCACAAACCAATTCAAACGTACATACTGTTATATCACACAGTGATATCTATATGACAGCTTACAAGTTGTCAAAATGTCAAGTCTGTCAATATAATACAATCATGACTATTCTCTATAAATTCTCAAACACTTCAATGGCTACTGGACATATACGTCTGACCATTTCGACTCCATTAGTCCTTCTAACTCAAAACAAAGAACCTCGGAACTGAGCGGTAAAACTTTCAACTAACCAATCAAATCCAAGTTATCATGAATAATGTATGGAAACGTTTCAGTGTAATAAAAGTTTATATGAAACAATATGTTTTGAAGTTTATTTAATATTAACATAATTATACATCTTTATTTTACAATAACAATATACACAAAATAAAGAGGCTACCACATTTACATTTTCATATATAGATATAGGAAGATGTGGTGTGAGTGCCAATTAGACAACTCTCCATCCAAATAACAATATAAGAAGTAAACCATTATAGGTTAAAGTACGGCCTTCAACACGGAGCCTTGGCTCACACCGAACAACAAGCTTTAAAGGGCCCCAAAATTACTAGTGTAAAACCATTCAAACGGGAAAACCAACGATCTAATCTATATAAACAAAACGAGAAACGAGAAACGAGAAACACGTATATATTACATAAACAAACGACAACTACTGTACATCAGATTCCTGACTTAGGACAGGTGCAAACATTTGCAGCGGGATTAAACGTTTTAATGGATCCAAACCTTCTCCCTTTTTCTGAAACAATAGCATAATAGTGCGGTGACTGAAGGAAGATTTGTTTTACTTTAATCTCCCACCGAACACACACCTATATAATATATCATTCGAAAGAGGAAACCGTGTGCTATAACATTATGCCTGTCGTCAATACTTCATATGGTCACAATGTTTTTTAATTGAGGTCAAAGGTCATATGTACCAATCTGTGAATATTTTGAAGGGTTTTAATTTTGACATTTATTTCTATTTCTAATCTCCACCTCAATACAAACGATACTGTTTTAGCTTTAGAAATGTTTGTTATTATACACAAACATTAATCATAACAATTGTTTTTTGTAAAAAATGTCCGTAAACGACGTTTTATAAACAAAACTGCAAAAATCCAGTTTTTAACTCATAAAATGTTTAGAGCACCGTAGCTTTATAAATATTCTCAATTTCAGATTAAAATCAAGAGTCATGAAGAACAGTACTTCCAAATTATTTTTTAAACTATCATATTGGGTGTGGTATCAAAACAAAGCATTAATACACTACAGTCAAATATGACCTCAAATTGATTTTTGCGGATGGTTCTGTTTTTAAAAAAGAATACTTGTAATGTTGCTTCTGTTCTTCCACAATTATTGCGGCTTTCATAGTATTATCTGCTGTTGTGTATTATTCTCTTGTTCTTGTCTATTACATGATCGTTCTGGTATCTGTAACCCTCCTTTTTTCCTTGGCAACGTACCACAATCTTCAAAGGTATTCTATATAAAAAATAAGATTTGGTATGATTGTTAACGAGACTTTTCTTCAAATATTACCATCTGACACATTAGTTAATACTTATGTGTCGCCGTACTGCATTCAACAATGATTGAAACCTATACTGCTTGGTCTTCAATTCCCAAAATAACAAATGTATACGAATGATGTAACATCCTTATAAATGAACAAAATAAATAAAGAAAACACACACAATTATAGCATATAGAAAGAAACAACAATAACTGCATAACAAGCTCAGGACTTGAGACAGACACATACAGAATGTGGCGGGGATTAATTTTTTTGGAGGCACGCACACCCTCCCAGAACTTGAAACATTGTGTACCAGCTAGTGCAACAAGCAACACATTTACGCGTTATCTCCGTCATCTTCATTTTCAGCAAGAATCACAAGACGTGTATTAATATTTTTACACATTTCACTTGCCTGGCATGGACACAGGTCTGTACATGAAAGGTTTTGCTCAAAGCAAACACATTCTTTTGAGCATACAGATTTTCCTTTACAAGTACAAACAAGGTCTTGTAGGAAGTCCGAGGACATTTGTCCCTCGAAAAACACAGGCTTCAAACCATCCTTATCAATCCATCCAAAATTTAACGGAGATCTAATAGGTGGTTTTGGGAGGTGCGATGACATCCATATGCTTGTCTGCAAGGATGCTCCTCGAAGCAAATGTTGTGTAAATGTTGATTCACAGGGGGGAAGCTTGGCCAGAGACGCATCTTTAGTTGTCGCTAGTTTTACACGCATTTTATTGAGGTCACTGTGAAGGTTTTTGATTTTACCCTTTTGATCATACAGCATAGCAACAAACTTTCTTGCAACTGAAACAGATTCCTCAACATCACAGTTTGCCAGGTTTCCTAAATCGGACACATAACAACACACTTGCTTCAGAACTTTGAAAACCGTTTTTTTACCTATACCAAACATTGCCGATGTGGTGTCACATCCTGAAATTGCATGCACTGCAGGTAAGCATTGACTAACGATGGAATTCAAAGAATTGCATAGTTCATGTATAGGTACAAAACGTCTTGCATCTTTGGTGCTCGTTACAGTTCCTGTTTCAAACCATAGTTCTGTTGTGTTTTTCATAGAAGAAAAGTAGTGGACACAAAGAGCTATAACATCCGTGTCAGGGGATTTCACTATAATCCTGCCTTTCAAGTTACCACTACCAATCTGCTTATCAGCATAGATTGCGTGCAAAATCATACGAGTATCAGCTTCTTCATGCGTACTGTAAAGATCAACGCAGTCTTTGACAGGTGTCTCTTTGACACATTCCCCATTTCCATTCTCAATTTTATCACAAATGTGTTTTACGATTTTGAAAAGCCGCGGAGCTGAGGTTGAACGATCTCTGTCCCAATGTCACCAAAAGTTTTCAAATTTTTAGCATTGATACACTGGATAAGAGCTATACCATCCCTTATCAAAACGGTAAGCGATTTATCGAAGTCAGGGAGAGAGTGACAATATGATGTCTCGTTTTCGAGTTGATGACAAAGATCGGCTTTACATGATTTTCTCATGGTTCAATCATCATGAAAAAGGGCTGTAGGGATTGGTCCAATCGGAAATGACAACACCTTTTCAACAATGACGTCATCTCGACTATTTACTAACACCAAAGCTCGACGAAACACAAGTTCAGGATTGATATGAAGATTCAAAATTTCACCTGTTCTACATTTCAATTTTGTTTTTTTCGTTAGGTCCTCAAATGGTTTTAACTTTGACCGAGGGATAGAACCAAAGAAACTACGAACCTTGCCTTCACAAAAAGCCCCGTCAATAAATGATTTTGCCATTGTGTTACCATCATCAACAGCTGACGTCAAAGAGGCCTGTATGTCTTTTGAAGCGTGCATTCCAGTAGAAATGTTTGTTAGTGATGGTGGATGGAGTTCTGTGGCAAACGGGTCAGTAATTTTTTCTAGAACATGGTCTAAAATTTTCTGAACTTGTTCTTCATCTCGAATCAAAGCTGTTGGCTTAACCTCATCATGCTCAACGCTTTTGTCATTGATGCAACCAGACCAAGCACATGTCGAGTCAATGACCATCTCATCAGGGCTGGCTTTTGTCGTGTTATGCCACTGATGCCACCACGACCTTTAGAATCTTTTATGACAGCCTTTTCAGTTGCCATGTCACTCCATACTCCGTTGAACTTTCCAGGCTTCTGGCGTATCGAAAACTCACCTCGTTGAAATGCTAATTCTACATCTATTGGTAATGATAGCATATCTAGCAGGTAGACAGGTAGCCATCTTGAGTAGTTGATCCTATTTGTAACATATATATATAGGGCAACATTGCAGCAGTAGAGCTTAAGTGAAGGGACCAATTTCCCTCTCTTTCTGATCTTACATTCTGTATAAGTATTCCAATGGCTTCCAAAAACATGTTCCAGAACATAAATGTGGGGAAATTTTCACAACCCCAAATCCGGAACTCTTCAGGCAAAGGCAAAATGTTTGTTTCAAACAAAAAAAACTTTCACCTCAGCAAAGTGTTTGGCTTCTACAGTTTTCCCTGCCTGAAACATTGACATAAACGTGGAAAAAAGGGTCAATGTATTTTCTGGAAATTTTTCAATCTTATCATTAAGGCCTCTTACTGCACGGTTAAACTGTTTCCCGCATAACATCTGATCCACAGTTGCAGCAGCATACACAGATGAATCAACTAACAAATCACGAAGACCACCATCGCCCCATAATTTACAAATTGCAGCAATAAAACACGATAATGTGTGAAATCCACCAATTCGTAAGACATGGCAGTCAAATGTTGTTGGCAAAGCCCACTTTACTTGCTGAGCAATTGCATACAGTTGTTGGTCAAATGTCTGGATAGCATTATCTTGTCCTATAGACGTGGTCATGTCCAAGCATTTTTTCATGGTAGTAAATACTGTAGACATATCACTTGGCTTTGAGTCAATTATGGGTGGGTATGAAACAACGGAATATTCTGTCCTAACTTCTGAAAGAGTGCTATTGTACCCACTCCAGAAAGGAAGCTGGGGAGTGTCAGAAGGCAAGGCAAAAGGTAATTCAATTACACCTCTAAACAAAAATCTCATTAGCACCCATAACATATCATGTGAATTTGTTCTATCAGTGGCGCAAAGTGAAATTTTTCCATATGCATTAGGAACTCGGGGTGGTTCTGTTCTAATTTTTGGTTAATGGAAAATAACACAATTCATCATGGACATGGCATCCTCGGTCAGTGTCAACGATCTCTCATTACCACGTTTTATCTTAACTGGTTCAATGGACGATTCTTTAGAATTACTGACTTGGAAAACTGGCCGTGCCATTGAATGAAATGTGTTTTTTCCATCTATTGTTTCCGTATTAAAATCAATGTTATCGGCACCTTAGCTTCTTGAACAAGACCCCACCATTTGCAACATGGGAAACATTATAAGGAACGTACACACCATCTTGGATTCGCTCAATTTCATGATTGGCAACACTTGTTAGATACCGTCGAACTTCACTATACGAAGCACAAAATCCATTGGCGTTCAATGTTTCAACAAGGTGTTTCGAACCAAACTCATGATACACTTGTAAGGCCAATCCTAAATAAAAAGGAGTAAAACTGTGTTTGGCCACAGAAACAATAGACTCAACAATTGCCAAGCATTTACGCAATTTATCGGGTGCCACTTCTTGTGAATATGCTTGGTTGTATGCAGTATCATCAAGTAACCATGAAATGAATTTCAATAAAGACGAAGGCATTGACTGGATTGAAGAAGGAAGAGACAATTCATCCGAAGTTGGGTACTCGTCTGTGGAAATTTGTAGAGTTACGATGTCTTTCCTTAATATACTTGCGGCGGAATGCAATATCTGTTCGTTATTTGTGTCTATTGAAGTTGACATTGATGCCTGCATTTCTGAGATTTTGAGGTCAGTTTTTAATTGATTAGCAGCTGATATGGCATCTCCAATAGTTATGTTGCTACTGAATATGATGTTAGACTTACCCTGACCCTGTTGTGTTTGTATGACAACTGAGTTCCTATAAAAATCAATGAGTTTAGACTGCAACTTCCAAGTAGAATATTTTAGATTAGAATCAGGAGGAAGGAAAGATCTGTATTTATCAAGTAACGTTGTCATGAGGAATGCTTTTTTCTCCACCATTAAATCATTGTCAATAGCCAAAATAAAATTAGTAAAAGCAGTATCGTGATGTGAGATTTCTGCTTCAACGGGTTCAGATTTTTGTATTTTCGTTTTTAGCAAATATTTTGTAATGCAACCAGAATGATAAAGTGCTTGATGTTTAAAAGATTGATGGGAAATAGTTTCAACTGTTAAATCATCGTCATCGCTTTGCGCCACGGATAAAACATTCTTAATACGCTCATCTGATTGAAACTTGCGTAGTTTTCGATCTTTCTTAAAGGTTTTCTTGCAACAAAAAATACAAGAGTTCCAGTCGAACGATTGCATTCTCGAACGCGTACAAACCCCGGAAACTGAGGGGCAACAGTCAGATAATTTTCTGTCGTCATTATATGTCAGACAAGTAGCTTCATCACTCTTAAAGGGGGAACAATTATGTTTACTTGTGTAACTTTTGTAGCAGGATCGATGGTAAACTGCCTGCATTTCTTCAAATGCACAAGTATCAAATGAACCAAATTCATCTAGAACCCTGCTGTACACCTCATCCAATCTTTTATTTATTGCAGAAACAAAAGCCGACTTACCTATACTTGTGAATTGACTCAAACGTTCAGTCGATGGTTTTTGGCATATTAAGCAATGCATAAAATTTTACGACTTTCGTCTTTTCTTATGACTAGAAGGGGCAAGTTTCAACGGACTTGACGAATCGTACATGTCGCGGAATTTTAACTGAAACTATCCGTCAATTATTTAGTTTTTTACAGTAACAATTTTCAGACAAAATATATTTTTGTTGTTTTACAACAAAAAAATAGAATATAAACATATACAAACAAACTATGTACTATATACTAGTGCACTTAATTGAAAATATTTGTATATTATAGCGAAAAATGTAGCAATTTCATATATCAGTTGAGAGTAATTATTGACCATAAGGTTTAATAATACAAAAAACGTGATGGAAGAGATTTGGTCAAGTTCCGTGTTGAAATTTCAGTTTTTTAGTCTATTCTTTTTCCTTTGATATCTAAAGGCCTTTTCATATTTAGGCTCCGAAATTTTTATCAGTAACTTGTTTTATAAAGCACTTTATGGTTAAAATATTATTGGATAGTTTTCAATACTACTATAAAAAAGAAACTATAGTTTGTGTCTGAATTTGCAAATAAAATTACCTTAATTTTCAACAGTCAAAATTAAGTAAAATTATTAAATTAAAAGAAAGAAAAAAATACTGAACATAATAGTTAGACATATGATAATAACTTAAGAAAAAAATATATCAATTAAATGTAAACAAATATGTTCAAATTTTCATTTTGAAAAAGGGGGGTTGAAACATTTCAATATACTACTAGTCATTAAAACGACTTTTTAGAAAAATGTGACCATACGAACTTCTGACGACAGGGCAAAAAATAAAGAAGATACATTTGTCTTCAAGTTAAGACCATTTTTAGCCGTGTGTTATTCGGGGAGTTAAACTCGCTATCTAGACGACTTTTTACACTTCTGTCACCGCACTATAACATCACAACATAGAAAAACATACGATAAAATATCAATTGGCAGACTTAACTCAATCAAAAAACGTATGATTACACAATGAACGAATAATTTTGATCTGCGATATCTGAATACAAATGCACAGTAAATTAAATATTAGAGACAAACATTCATGACCAAAAAGCTAACAAACAAATTCAAACACACTGAGAAATATTTAACCAATCAATGTTCACTTTAGAAAAAAAAACGTTTTTTTATAATCTTGAAGTTTATACAAATGTTGTAAGAATAAGTGAAAAATTGAAGATATTACAAATAATCAAAGCTGGTGTACAGACAAGATCCATATAAATAAAAAAATAACAAAAAAGCATTATAAACACTATCAACAGGTCGAATTAACAAGAAAATACGATTTGAGAGTACTCGCAGTTACTGACAGCTAGTTAAAAGCCAAAACCAATTAATAGTAAAAAAATCATGCATCAGAGACTAAAATCGCCTAAAACACATCACAGGGATTTAGTATTTTAACGTCATTAATAGTCAAAGAAGACATGACTTGTGCAATGCCTAAAATAAATGTATCGACAGGTAGTAGTATAGTGAAGAGCGACTTCTATAGAAATAAAAGTTAACGTGTCTGTGTCTCTATACATCTCGCCTCAAAAGATAATGAAATTTAGTTATGTTTTAATTTGCTAATGACAAAATCAATATTAGTGCCAATGTGAACTATATTCAGAGATCTAATTACAATATTGGTACGATAACCCTTACTTATAAGTTTGTTTAAAGGTTCGATGAGTTTACAAGGATCACATAGTGATTTCCTTGCTTTAAGTACAATATTACCATAAAATTTAGGATGTGAAATACCATTTTTAATAAGCTTTCTACAGGTATAGCCAAATTTACTTATCAAATCTTTGTATCTATGAAAGAATTTAGTAAAAGTTTTAAGTAATTTATGGTATCGAAATCCCTGACACAACAATTTACCAGTGATGCATTGATTACGTTCGTTAAAATCTGTGACATCAGAACACACACGGGCAAACCGAACGAGTTGCGATATATAAACACCGTATGATGGAGCCAACGGCACATCGCCGTCTAAAAAAGGAAAATTAACAATAGGAAATGAAAAATCGTCTCTTTTGTCGTAAATTTTAGTGTGAAGTTTCCCGTTTGAAATTGAAATGTCTAAATCTAGAAAAGGACAACTGCTGCTGTTTATGTTAGATTTAGTTAAAGTAAGTTCGTTTGGGTAAATTTCTGAAGAGAACTCTGGATTATTCAACGAAAAGATATCATCCAGATAACGGTAGATATTTTTGAATATATCAACCAAATGTAACAATGATGGGTCTTTACTGAGTTTGGTCATAAACTGAGATTCATAGCAATATAGAAATAAATCTGCTATTAAAGGGGCACAGTTGGTGCCCATAGGAATACCTACTACCTGACAATACACTTCATCGCCGAAACGTACATAAATGTTATCAAGCAGAAAGTTTAAAGATTCACTCATATCCTCACATTTCCAGTAAGTGTATCAAGCATACTTTCCTTTTTCGTTACAGAAAAAGGCCTAAAACGAGTTACAGCAAATAAAATTACAATGAGATTTTTCGAAAGACCATTTTATCAAATACGAAAACTTTTTCTTTATAAGATTGTGTGGAAGTGTAGTGTACAGAGTAGAAAAATCATAACTGTCAACAGAATTGTAAGGACCATTGAAAGCATGTATTTTATCTAAAACCTCTAAAGAATTTTTAACACTCCAAAAATAATTAATACCATTATTTTCATAAGCTTTATTACAAAAGTTAATAACCAGTTCTTTGATAGTAGTAAGGGAGGTGGTTAGAAGCACTGATAGATTAGTAGTAGAACACTTACTCGAAGCGGAGATGAAACGGAATTTAAATGTTTTTTTGTGTAATTTCGGTAACCAGTACATGGTAGGGACTTTCAAATGTTCGGAAGATGCTTTAAGCTGGGCAGTGGCAGTGGTATGCTTGTTAACGATTTGACTCTCTGTGGTGCGCACTGACCTGAATGTAGAGGAATTGATAATTTCGTTTTGAAGAACTTTCGTGTAGTATATGCGTCACACCACCACTACATTATTTGCTGCCTTGTCTGCCGGTACGAACACAAACCGCTCTGCGAGTACCTTGAGTTTGTTTTTTATTCTAGAAATGGGTATATCATGGTTCCTATTATTAATTTCAGAATTGTTTTCTAAATGAGATATTCGAATATCAACAGCATTCATAATTTTATTCAAATAACTGTCTAAAGATTTTTTATCGGATTTTTCACGTTTGCACCAATTTTTACAATAGGCAGACAAAGCGTCTTTAATGACCTGACGACACTGTTTCCAATCTATTGTAGATGGAGGACGGTATTTCGGTCCTTTCTTTAGAAAAGTAATGACTTTACGGTCATCGACTATGTTGAGGTCTCCTGTGATAACATGACCATAAGGAACATATTTAAAACTAGATGTTTCGCAATCTCAAGTGGAAGGAACATTATTTTCTATATTGACGTCTGTTGTAATTGACGTATAATTGAAAATCAAATTTCTGCTCGTTTTTTTATAAGAATACGAAATAATGGGTTGTTCTATATTATCAAAAGATGGAGGTATTAAGCTATAGACAGAAGAGTCATTGAATATGCTAGACAAATTAATAAAATCAATACCTCTATTTATATATTTTAATTTGAGAAAATGTCGTTTATGATTTTCAGATTGATCAATAATAGGAAAAAGCCTGTGATGACAAAAGGCTATTATAATACGGGTGTATTCATAAAATGGGCTAAAACAAGAAATTTTATCACACTCCAGAAAAATAGCATATAATTTACTTATAGGTATCTGACCCAGTTTGCATAATACTTGATGTCTGCCATTATTCTTTATTATAGATAACAGATCAGCAAGTGTATAATTTATACGATGTTTAATACGTTGATTGCGGTTCTTGCGTTTACCATGAGACCTATTATTTCTAAGTCGTGTATCAACAATATTAATGACATCGATATGAGTTTTAGATATGTTCCCCTGCCCTAATATTTTATCATTTAGACCGAGAGGATAAGCTGTTTGAAGTCTTTTTATCCAAAACAATTCGCGAACTTCGCGTGATTTTTCAAATTGCTTGTGCGATTCTCCTGGTTGTTTTTGAACGGTTTCGAGCGGTTGGAATTTTATATATTTCAGATTATGATTATGCTTATCTAAATGCTGATATACTAAACTTTTGAATTTTTTGGGTCTACGAAAGCGGTACAGATGTTCTTGATTTCTTCTGAAATACTCTCGTCCCGTCTGTCCCACATTTTGAATACCACACTTAGATTGGGTTCAAGTTACCACATATATTAGGTTTTGAGTTTTTCAGGTTATATCACAGGAAAGGGAGAGCGAAAAGGTTATCCCGTTCACTGTTGACCTTATAGTATTTTGAGAAGTTAATCTAAAACACGTTAGTCATTTTTTGGCATTGCACGGGAAAATTTGTGGATATCCACGTGCATTTTTGTTAAATAATCTGGCTGTAGTGGCATTACCAATACGTTTATTTAACCTAGAAGTTGTGTTGTTGATAATATTTTTTCCATTCCGTAAAGTCATGATTATTTAATAGGGGTATAGGATCAATACAAAAGACCGGAGGTTGTAACATTGAATGAGGATCACAGTTACGGAATAGGGAGTAATTAGGAGTGCAGTAAAGAACTCTTACAAAAACTGTAATAAAAGGCCCGACGTATGGACTTAAATATAACAAAACTGACATGTATAACAAACACAGGGCAAAAGCAGTGGTTGTCAGAAATCTAATAAAAACCATAGCAGGGGGCAATAATAAAAAATAGCAGGCGTGGATGAGTATCAATACATCCCAACATCGTAAACAATAAAGATATAAACATGTGAAAGCTCTCTCACAGGCAAACAACCAATAACTGAAATATATCTTCATATATATCTATCTATCTAACTGGTTGCCATATTATCTTCGGGTAACCGACCATAGATCTATCTACATATACATCTATGGTCTATCTATCTATCTATATATGACGCCCGTCAAGCAAAAAACACCCTTATCGCTTTTGACGTCGTTATCGGTAGTCAACGCTAGAATGTAATGTAGAACTAACCGATAAATTGCACGTTGAAATTGAGATATTTTTTCTAAATATAGCGTTATCCATATGAACTGAACAGTCTATTATTATATTAATACATTTAACTACTTCTGTAAAATAATGCCGTATTTACGATTTTAAATTTAATTTTGTGATAAATTTCTATTAAAACTTTTCAAATGCTTGTTTTGACACGCTGTATATTCTTACTGTCTTGAGAGGAATGATTTATAAAAAGTAAAATCACAAAAATACTGAACTCAGAGGAAAATCAATTAGGAAAGTCCATAATCACATGGCAAAATCAAAACACAAAACGCATCAAAAACGAATGGACAAGAACTGTCATATTCCTGACTTGGTACAGGCATTTTCAAATGTAGAAAATGGTGGATTAAACCTGGTTCTATAGCGCTAACCCTCTCACTTTAATAACAGTCTCATCAAATTCCGTTACATTTACATGATGCGTTAAACAAACAGTCACAATCAATAAAACAGTCAAAATATGGGAACATCAGTCATCATCGTATAACAATTTAACAGGACACAACAACATCTACTATCAACGAACACATGGATTGATTTGAGTGTCTGACGTCAGAAAAATTATATACGTCACATAAATTTGTCGTTCAATGTGCATACAATAGTTATCAAAAGTACCTGGATTATAAACAATTTTAAATTTTACATAGGCAATGAGCGCAGACAGGGTTAAAAAATCAAAAGTATGTAAGAATAAATTACAGAAATCAAACTAGTCCAAACGTTATACATAGAATTTATGAGAATCAAAAACTTTTATAAACAATATAATAAAATCCCACTCATCAGCAAGTCTCATTATGACATATAGTACCACATTATGTGATTGTTTACGTATTAACCTTCTACAATATATAAATAATACCAATGTTGTGTGAAAAAAAACCCACTTATAATAAATATTTTCTAAAAAACACTAAAAGTTTTTTTCCGCAGCTAGATTTCTTTTATACTTTTAATACGGCAAGTTATTGTATGAAGAACCCAAGAAAATAATCTAAATTATATTTGGCACAACATCATCATGCATGCCAACTGCGGAAAATCTTATATGGTTAATCACACGAGAGAGTTTGCTTACAAAAAATTAAGTACGACAGAGAAGAAAGTCTGTCGGAAATTTTTCGTCTTTTATTTTGCCACGCTTTAATCCGCAATATTAACTACTGTACATAAAACAATAAACCATTTGTTCAAATGAAAACATTCTATGAGTATTTTATCAGAAAATATATCAAACAAGAATGTGTCCCAAGTACACGGATGCCCCACTCGCACTATAATTTTCCATGTTCAGTGGACCGTGAAAATGGGCTAAAAACTCTAATTTGGCATTGAAATTAGAAAGATTATATCATAGGGAACATGACTGTGTACTAAGTTTTAAGTTGATCGGACTTCAATTTCATCAAAAACTACCTTGGCCAAAAACTTTAACCTGAACTGGGACGAACGAACGGTACGACAAACGAACGAACGACGGAACTACAGACCAGAAAACATAATGACCCTCTACTATCGTAGGTTGGGCTTACAAATTTGTAATGTGTTTAAAACTGTAAGTATGAAACAAATGTCAGTTCATAATTATATCACTCACTTTAAAAAAAAAAGGGGGGGGGGGTATACTGTTTTTCTTATGTCTGTCCTTTAGTCAATTCATCCTTCAGTCCGTCCGTTTGTCCCATGAATATTTTCGTCGCATTACAAGGATTTCTATAATTTGGTTTCAGGGTTTATATAATTCAGTTATATCGTGCGATGCGTTTTCAGATTCATCACCCAACAACTTCCTGTTTACCGAAATATTTCGGTGGGGGTATCATCAGTAAGCAGTAACTCAAAAGTTTCACTTGTTTTAGATGCTTTAAAGTTTACTTAAATCTCCTACTAGAATCGCCAAAATCGGCTTTAGAGGTCCCGGCCACTCATCTTCTAAGTGGAAAGGAGATGGAATTAGCTCGGCTCATACGGCACAAAAACTATAATAAACCTACAATTCGATTCTTTGGCTAGGATGTTGTCTTTTTAACAGATTCTGCATTAATTTTCCTTTCTCAATTTTATTCAGTTTTATCGTAATTATTGTTTTACATTTTCTAAAAGTGAACAAAATATAGGTGTTCTGCTTCCATTTGATTTTTTCTTTTTTATCTTTTATTCTTAAATGGTCTGTGTGGTAGGCCACGAAGAAACAAAACAACAAAGAAAGGAAGAAAAAACAACGAAAATAAAAGATGCTAGAGGCTTGAGGTTATTCGAAAAATTATTAACAATTTTGGATGCATACACGAGATTGCTTAAGCCGGTTAATCATTATTACAATGTTGTCAAATATATGTATACTATTTAATGGTCGCAGTTCAATTTCATCCCTCCATTAAATATGAATACCCAAGAGCTACAAACAGTTAGCAAACACAAACATCTAGGTGTCTTTTTTTCTAACAACGGATCCTGGAACGACCATATTGAATATATAGTTTCTAAAGCTTACAAAAGAATAAATATAATGAGAAAAATGAAAAATGTTCTTGATAGATTTTCACTTGAAAAAGTTTACATATCATTTGTTCGCCCGATTCTCGAATATGCCGATGTCGTTTGGGACTCCCAAAATCAGAATTTGATTGCTAAACTTGAAAATATCCAGCTTGACGCAGCTCGTATCGTCACGGGGGGTACTAAACTTACCAGTATAAACAATTTATATATTGAAACTCGATGGGAAAAATTATCTGAAAGACGACGCAATCATAAACTAATTCATTATCACAAAATTTTGAATAATAAAACTCCAGAGTATTTAAGAGACTTATTGCCTGATTCAGTAGGAAGTAGGCATGATCATAATAAAAGACAAAGAAATAATATTACCCAAGTCAACACACGGACCCGTTTATATTCTGAATATTTCATCCCTGCAACAACAAAACTATGGAACACTCTTAACTTGAACATAAGAAAATGTGAATCTCTATCATTATTCAAAAAACAAATTAGTACCCAAAATAGTAAGGTCCCAACGTATTATTATATAGGACATCGTTTTGGTCAAATTCTTCATGCTCGCTTAAGAATGGATTCAAGTTCTTTGAATTCTCACCTTTTCGTTCGTAATTTAGTAGACTCTCCAAATTGTCGTTGTGGTGATGTAGAAACAAATACTCACTTTCTGTTATCTTGTCCTATATACATTAATTTAAGACATGAACTATTAGATTCTATTTCAGTTCTTCCTGTCCAAGTAAACACAAAAACTTTGCTTTTTGGATCAACGGTACTCTCAGATGAGCAAAATAGTATTTTATTCAGCTTGGTGCAAAAATATATTATTAAAAGTAAACGTTTTAACCCTTGATGTTAATGCCTCATCGCTCAATAGGAACCCAAGCATTTCACACTGTATAAATTACAATTATTCACGTTTATTTATTATTATTTTTATTTTATTTTTCTCATGAATTTTTTTTTCTCTTCCTTTTCACCTTTTTCATATTCATATATTTATTACAGAGCATGCCAGTATTTATATTTATGTATTGTTCAATAAGTGTATCATGTCTGTAAAGGGAGACAGATTTGTAAAAGCAAATTGCTTGTTTCTGAATCCCTAATATTATTTCATTGTATAATATGTTTAATGTTGATTTATCTGAATAAATATTGTTTAAACTAATTTCATTTGTCTTAAATTTCTTTGATTGTGAATAAAACGAGATGCGGGATATTGTTTGACTTAAATTGAGTTGTTAACTTTGTTGAAATAAATATGCAACTCCAGTACGGAAGGTTATACAACGACGAGAAGACAATTTTTAAATTGATGTTTTTGACTTAATGATCAGAATTCGCTGACTGTATCACCCATCGTATAAATCTCTTAATTCACGGATAGATAAGGTTAACAATCCAATAATAAACTTTCAATGGAATTTTTAAACGCCATGTAAAAATCAGAAACAGAAACAGAAACAAATGCAATTTTGCAATGTTGCGTTAATTTTCAAAAAAGATGATGCTGGATATATTACAATGAACTGTTAACATGAAGCAAGGACTAATTGAGGCAGCACAAGCTGAAAAAAAAACACCATATAATTAGATCACATCAAATAATCTTGTTGTTCTTCATATTTTTTTAAATTTTGAAATGTCATACTTTAGATGTTAAAAAACGATCTATTTTACTTTTGCATAATATTGAAATTTTTAAGTTCACTTCGAATCGATATCCAGCGAAACTTATTATAATTATAGCAATACATAAAAATAGTTAATATTTATTACGTTATGGTTGGTTTTGTAAACATTTACATGCGTATATATGTATTGCAAGAAACATATCTGAAACGGACGAAATTGCACACGCAGCTGCAGTTCTCATTTAACGATAACATTGAAGATAATACATGTAGAAATGAACTATCCAAATAAGGCAAAGATACGTATTTATTAGGTAAATTAAAATAAAAAGGCGTAGATAAATCCCGTTCTAGATATGGAGAGCGAAAGCGAACAAAATTTTACATAAACTTTTGACAACAGGTAAGTTTGTCGAGATGTATTGCTGTTACCGATAGTATTCGAGAGTCCCGATTAAAATCTTTGATTAAACACATCAACAGTAAAAGAAATACAAAGAAAATATCAAAATTTTAATAGACGTTTGAGGGAATTTTCAAATATGGTACAATATTTGAAAAAATAGGCTAGTCTGCATGGTTTACCACAAACATTACCTCATAACAGACATGACTCTGAGCCTCAGATTGTGTTATCTTCTTGTGAATCAAAACATCAGTAAACAGTAACTCAAAAGTTTCAGTTGTTTTAGATTCTTTAAAGTTTACTTAAATCTCCTACTAGAATCGCCAAAATCGGCTTTAGAGGTCCCGGCCACTCATCTTCTAAGTGGAAAGAAGATGGAATTATGTCGTTTGTGGGACTCTTATACTCTTATAAGAGTCCCATCTACGACATAAGAATATATAGATGCAAACATTATGTGCGGACAGCAAGACGACCAGACATTTATTCATTCTGTCCAGTGGACATATCTAGTCTATAAATGCTCCGTGTTGAAGACCGTACTTTGACCTATAAGGGTTTACCTTTTTAAATTATGACACTCATGCTTATGCTCATCTTCTTATATCTACATCCAGTTCCATTTGTCTGAAATGCTGGTACATATGTGTCAAAAACCGACTGTTTTGATTCACAAGAAGATAACACAATCAGAGGCTCAGAGTCATGTCTGTTATGAGGTACTGTTTGTGGTAAACCATGCAGACTAGCCTATTTTTTTCAAATATTGTACCATATTTGAAAATTCCCTCAAACGTCTATTAAAATTTTGATATTTTCTTTGTATTTCTTTTACTGTTGATGTGTTTAATCAAAGATTTTAATCGGGACTCTCGAATACTATAGGTAACAGCAATACATCTCGACAAACTTACCTGTTGTCAAAAGTTTATGTAAAATTTTGTTCGCTTTCGCTCTCCGTATCTAGAACGGGATTTATTTACGCCTTTTTATTTTAATTTACCCAATACGTATCTTTGCCTTCTTTGGATAGTTCATTTCTACATGTATTATCTTCAATGTTATCGTTAAATGAGAACTGCATCTACGTGTGCAATTTCGTCCGTTTCAGATATATTTATTGCAACAAATTTATACGCATGTAATTGTTTACAAAACAAACTTTAACGCACGTTAAACTAAAAGTGATTTAAACGAAAAATAACATTTAAAAACTTAAATATATCTCGAGTGCGAAATTTCAATCTGTCCGTCTTCGAAATAAATATTAACTATTTTATGTATTACTATAATTATAATAAGTTTCGCTGGATATTGATTCGAAGTGAACTTGAAAATTTCAATATTATGCAAAAGTAAAACAGATCGTTTTTTAACATCTAAAGTATGACATTTCAAGATTAAAAAAAATATAAAGAACAACAAGATTATTTAATGTGATCTAATTATATGGTGTTTTTTTCAGCTTGTGCTGCCTCAATTAGTCCTTGCTTCATGTTTACAGATCATTGTAATATATCCAGCATCATTTTTTTTGAAAATTAACGCAACATTGCAAAATTACATTTGTTTCTGTTTCTGATTTTTACATGGCGTTTAAAAATTCCATTGAAAGTTTATTATTGGATTGTAAACCTTATCTATCCGTGAATTAAAAGATTTATACAATGGGTGATACAGTCAGTGAATTCTGATCATAAAGTCAAAAACATCAATTTAAAAATTGTCTTCTCGTCGTTGTATAACCTTTCGTACTGGAGTTGCATATTTATTTCAACAAAGTTAACAACTCAATTTCAGTCAAACAACACCCCGCATCTCGTTTTATTCACAAACAAAGAAAATTAAGACAAATGAAATTGACCTGCGACTATTTAATAGTATACATATATTTGACAACATTGTAACAATGATTAACCAGCTTAAGCAATCTCGTGTATGCATCCAAAACTGTTAATAACTTTTCGAATAAGCTCAAGCCTCTAGCATCTTTTATTTTTATTGTTTTTTCTTCCTTTCTTTGTTGTTTTGTTTCTTCATGGCCTACCACACAGACCATTTAAGAATAAAAGATTAAAAAAAATAAAATTCGAATGAAAGCAAAACACCTATATTTTGTTCACTTTTAGAAAATGTGAAACAATAATTACGATAAAACTGAATAACATTGAGAAAGGAAAATTAATGCAGAATCTGTTAAAAAGACAACATCCTAGCCAAAGAATCGAATTGTAGGTTTATTATAGTTTTTGTGCCGTATGAGCCGAGCTAATTTCATCCCCTTTCCACTTAGAAGATGAGTGGCCGGGACCTCTAAAGCCGATTTTGGCGATTCTAGTAGGAGATTGAAGTAAACTTTAAAGCATTTAAAACAAGTGAAACTTTTGAGTTACTGCTTACTGATGATACCCCCGCCGAAATATTTCGGTAAACAGGAAGTTGTTGGGTGATGAATCTGAAAACGCATCGTACGATATAACTGAATTATATAAACCCTGAAACCAAATTATAGAAATCCTTGTAGTGCGACGAAAATATTCATGGGACAAACGGACGGACTGAAGGATGAATTGACTAAAGGACAGACATAGGCAAAACAGTATACCACCCGCCCCCCCTTTTTTTTTTTTAAAGTGAGTGATATAATTATGAACTGATATTTGTTTCATACTTACAGTTTTAAACACATGGCAAATGTTTATGCCCCACCTACGATAGTAGAGGGTCATTATGTTTTCTGGTCTGTAAGTCCGTCGTTGGTTCGTTTGTCGTACCGTTCGTTCGTCCCAGTTCAGGTTAAAGTTTTTGGCCAAGGTAGGTTTTGATGAAATTGAAGTCCGATCAACTTGAAACTTAGTTCACAGTCATGTTCCCTATGATATAATCTTTCTAATTTCAATGCCAAATTAGAGTTTTTAGCCCATTTTCACGGTCCACTGAACATGGAAAATTATAATGCGAGTGGGGCATCCGTGTACTTGGGACACATTCTTGTTTGATATATTTTCTGATAAAATACTCATAGAATGTTTTCATTTGAACAAATGGTTTATTATTTTATGTACAGTAGTTAATATTGCGGATTAAAGCGTGGCAAAATAAAAGACGAAAAATTTCCGACAGACTTTCTTCTCTGTCGTACTTAATTTTTTGTAAGCAAACTCTTTCGTGTGATTAACCATATAAGATTTTCCGCAGTTGGCATGCATAATGATGTTGTGCCAAATATTAGATTATTTTCTTGGGTTCTTCATACAATAACTTGCCGTATTAAAAGTATAAAAGAAATCTAGCTGCGGAAATAAAACTTTTAGTGTTTTTTAGAAAATATTTAAGTGGTTTTTTTTCACACAAAATTGGTATTTATTATATATTGTAGAAGGTTAATACGTAAACAATCACATAATGTGGTGCTATATGTCATAATGAGACTTGCTGATGAGTGGGATTTTATAATATTTTTTATAAATCATCCCTCTTAAGACAGTAAGAATATACAGCGTGTCAAAACAAGCATTTGAAAAGTTTTAATAGAAATTTATCATAAAATTAAATTTTAAATCGTTAATACGGCATTATTTTACAGAAGAAGTTAAATGTATTAATATAATAATAGACTGTTCAGTTCATATGGATAACATGAGTAAAAGCTGTGGCCAGATATCGCCAAACCATATATGTATTTTGTTTTAATGGCACCATCTGAGATAAAGGATATTCGAAGTATTCTTGGATCGTGGGAGGGTAGACAATCAGCAAAACTTAGGGATATCCTGTCCCTTATAGGGAAATTGAACTTTTTAACATTATATGTGCGTCCTGGGAGGGTCTTAATTTCGTTTACTTAACTGGCTAAGTGAGGTATATGACAGAAAGGGTTACATTCCATTCCGTCAAACGTTAACAAAGATATCGCATGGTGACAGAAGTTCGTCCCGTTATATAATGGGATCTCTATAATGTCGTTGGAAGAGTGGTCTAAACCGGATGAAATTTTCTCCTCTGATTCATGTACTACTGGTTGTGGAGGATGGTTCAGCGGTCGATTTTTTCACAGAATCTTTCCAAAGTTTATTTTAGAATATAAGCTTCACATTAATTGTCTTGATTTATTAGCAATTGTATTTAGTTTGAAACTCTGGTGTCAATTTTTCAAGGGCCGTAAAATACGAATATTATGTGAAAATCAAGTGTCAGTTACAGTGATAAACACAGAAAGATCCCGAAATTAGTACTTTCTATTGTGTCTGAGAGAAATATGTTCCTTATGTGCACTATCAGAATTCGAGGTATGAGCATGTCATGTGCCCGGAAGTGATAATAGAATCAGTGATTATTTGTCTCGTTGGCATTTGTCTGATTTGCATCGAACTCAATTTTTAACTCGGTTTCCTGGAATTTAGAGGAATTTGAAGTTGAGCACAGTCTCTTTTATTTTAGTCACAGTTGATGATTTTTATATTTACATAATTAAATATAATTCATATTTTCAGATTTTCATTTTAAATAGTAAAAAAAAGATGTAAAAAAGTTCATTTTTTTACATAAATAAGGCCGTTAGTTTTCTCGTGTAAATTGTTTTACATTGTCTCATTGGCAATCATACCACATCTTTTTTTTTATAAGTCTGCGTTAGCAGTAGGAACTTAGGAAAATCTATCAGGAATTATATCAATGGTGTTAACATTATGCATTTTTATTCAGATCTTTCATTTCCACTTTAAGATAGTTTTGAATTTAAGTTGTTAATGGCGGGAATTTCCAGAGTCCAACACCACTGTCCTAGACTAGATAGGCCTATTTCTCCCGAATTGCTAAAAGAGATGCTTACATTTTTAGACCTTGATAATTGTACATGTACAGATATATTGTTTATTGGTGTTTTTTTTATTTGCCTTTTTTCTTATGTCTCGTAAGTCTAATTAAGTGCCAGATTCTGTAGATTATTTTGATTGTAAAAGGCAATGTACTAGAGGCTTTTTATGCATGAAAGAGTAGCAATTGTAGTGTTTGAATGGACTAAAACTAAACAATGTGATAAACGAATTTTAAAAATACCTTTGGTCAAAATAGATGATTCTATTTCATGTCCCGTTACTGCATACAATAGAATGTATCTTTTTTTCCTCCCAAGAATATCCAGCAGAAAGACAACCTAATATGAGTAAAGGAACAAATCAGCAAGACGAGGACCATAGTTGGTTCTCATTAGAATGTCGATGGTTTGTCCCAACAAAAAAAAAAGAAGAAAAATCCCTCCCTCACTTAAACAATATACTTGTATCTAAGTTGGCTATTATTTTTAATGGCCATAAAAATAATGACCATAGGAACAAAGTAAAACCTGTAAATTGTGTCATGGTCGTTAACACATTATGCGGCCCGATTTGTGACCATTGTTGCATTATAGTAGTTTTTAATCCCGTTATTTGATCTAGGACAAATAGAAGTCTCATTGACATTCATGCCATATAGTATATTATATATGCACTCACACCACATCTTCTTATATCTACATATGGTATATCATATATAATTATATCATTATGTCACAATATCATTAAAACGTTATCTTATGTTTTAGTAAGCAAGGTCAATAAAATACAATGTTAATAAATGTTGCATTTAAAAGAAACTGAACTGCCATGTACTGTTTTGCAATTGATTGCTTTTATAGTGTAATCATATCATTTGAATAACTAAACCATATTCGTCATTGCTATAAATATAAAGATAACGATAAGCATTTTATTTTTTCACATTTATTACTGACTAAACAGGATACAGCAAAAATTGTAATTCCCATAATTGCAATTTATTGCACGATGCAGTTTTATAAATATTACAAATACTCCAATTTCATTGATATATTCATTGATGTTATGCTTAATATTAATAATATTAACAAATCAGTACAAAGTTATGATATTGTATATAATGTTTGTTTACAATTTTACCTTACTAAACATGTGAAGTTTAGAGTGTATCTAACGAGAATAAGATTGTCTTCACATAACTTATTTGTTGAAACAGGACGATATCACGATGTTAATAGATCAGAAAGAAAATGCACTCTCTGTACTTTAAATACAACAGAAAACGAGTTTCATTTCATTTTACAGTGTGATTGTTATAATGCAATTAGGAGGCAGTTTATTAAGCCATATTATTATAAGCGTCCATCGTCATTTAAGCTTATACAGGTGTTGAGCACAGAAAATGTAAAAGACATATGTAACCTTTGTAAATTTCTTTTTCATGCATTTAAACGTAGAACAGACATGTTATAAGTTACTAATACTTACTACAGATTATTATTCTTCTCGGATGTATTCATTTATCAGATATATATGTTTTGTGTATTTATTTATGATATATTGTATTTGCATATATATTATATTTGTACTGATGAGCATCATTTGCTCAAAGTAATAAAGAATTGAATTGAATTGTATTTAATCATTCGATCCACTGGTCTCAAACCCTTATGACGAAAAAGATTTTTGTAATTGTGCGTGTTCCATTGGCTCTACTTTTTATCATATTATCATGATTATCATGATTATATCTCATTTTATTATCTATGAGGCAATTGAGGTTTTTGAAGACCATACGTTAACCAACTTGTTTGAATAAGAGTAAATATCAAAAGTGGATAGCGTGGTACACAACTACAACACAAGTAAATCCTGACCAGAAACCATTGTGTTAAATATATAGTGATAACCTCTGAATGACACGTTGTTGATTCAGTTGTTTTCACAAAACACCCTTCTTTTAGGGAGATCTTTTGTTTTGTTTATTTACTTGTTTCCGAATATGAGACATAACTTGGGAATGTTACCAGTATGAATAACTGCTAATTAAAATAGTGAGCAATACTTTAACTGAAGGGAATGGTAGTTCATAATAAAGGTATAAGTATGAACTCGAATAAGTTCAAACCATATACAATAATATGACGAACAACCCTATAGAATTTTGAATAATATAGTTGTGCATATGAAATTTTCATTCTAGAATATTTTTTTTTGGCGAAACCTAGCCCAGTTATAGCTGTACAATGAGTTCCTATTTGAAATTGCATTGTATATATCAACAGAAAGGCACGAACATGTATATTTTTCTATTTGCCATTATCTTATTTATATTAGAGTATTTGAAGATTGATGTGAAGCTGATTTATTGATGATAATGCAATTGTTATTCTATAAAATTACGTGTTAACCATTTTAACTTCATTTTGTTTTGTCTAAAGAAACAAAAACACTGCCTAAGCAATCGAAGACTCTTCTAAAATGTTAAAACATTGTTTCGTTTGACAAACAAGAGGTTACTGTCATAAATATTTTGGAATTATGACTCCTAAAACCTTCAGCATGTTCAGCTATAATAAGTGTCAGAATATCGATTGTTCTGCCATTGTCTTCCATAATAGTTTTGTTAAATATGGCAGACATCATTATTCTTGTCATACTGTTCCGTGATGTCTTTATTTATAATACTTAAAGGCAGGAAGCATATCAGTTTTATTTTAAATTGGGTATAAACAATATTTACACAATTCTACAGTTGTTTAGAAAAAGAAAAAAAACAAACAATTGCTATATTTGTACGCTTAGATTTACATATGAGTTATCGATTTGTTCATATTCATTTGATGCTGAATGTGGAATAAGATCCTGATATGGTGATGCGGGGTCCATTCTTATAAGGTCATCATACTGCGGCTCATTTCTGCATAAAAAGAAAAAAATAAATGGTTTAAAAAATTAAATAATGGCAGCTTTACTTACACATTAACTAACACTGATAAAACGAGTGTACATGTGTTGATGATACATTTTAATTAAGCAAATCATAATAATTCAATTTAAATGATCCTAGATATAATTTTCACTGAATTAAACAATATTAATGTACTTTTCTCCAACTTTTGGGGTTAATAATTTTTAAGTTTCGGTTGTTCGGATTTAAACTAAATTAATGAAAACATAATATCGTAAAAACAAAATATGTATCATTTGACTGCACCAAATGCACATTCAATGTATCGCTATATTGATTCGAGATTAAAAACCAAAAATTCCAAAAAATGTATACGTTAACGAGCTGATTAAAACAAAAAGGACCACAAGCAATATTCCTTTCAGCACGGAAATGATTGACTCCCGCGCGAGTAAGTGATACTCCCGGGGAGTAACAGTTCATTAGCAGATAATGTATTGAGAGCGATAGGTATTAATCCCAATCGTAACTCATCATTAAAAGCGATACACAAATACTTCATAAGAATGCATTCAAAAATACATAATAATATCAGTATTCCATCATCTTTATTGACAAACAACATGAGAGATGCTAATTTTCAAATGAACATGATTACATATCAAAGCTACAACAAATCAAATAAATATTTCGAAACAAAAGAAAGCAAACTAAAAGATTTGATTGTATCTAGTTTTATTTGTTCCACATCTTCGTTCGATGGTAAGAATGCAATGCTTCTTCTCTGTATTTTTATATAGTGGAGAAAGGGTTGACCAAAGTTCGAACTGGAAAAAAAATATGCTTAAAAAGATAACGTAAACATTAAATTGGTTGATATCAAAGTGAGTAACAGATGTATGATATCCTCTGGTTATTAGCAATTAAGAAAAAGTAACTACTTGAATGTGTTTGTATTATCTTAAATGTCAACCTCGCTTATGTATAAGTGCCCTTTATAAACTAACAAAATTGAATTATGGAGTGACAGAAAATAAACTCAAACGAACAAATATGATGAATAATCATGGTAGATGTTTCTGTATGGAACATCATGACAGCCTTATGTTCCTGATTATTATTAAATGTAGTGGTCCCAGAATTATATGCATCCGTGACAGCATTAATTACATGCAGGGGTCACAACAGTACATGCTGTGTTTATAACGTTATATGCAGTTGTCAACACATTGTATGAAGTGGTCACAACATTATATGTTGTCGTTCTAAAATTATATGCAGTGGTCAAAACATTATATGCAGTGGTCAAAACATTATATTCAGTGGTCAAAACATTATATGCAGTGGTCAAAACATTATATGCAGTGGTTACAACATTATACACAGTATTAATAAAATTATATGCAGTTGTCGGAACATTAATGCTGTCACGGCTGCATATAATGCTGTGACCACTGAATATAGTGATGACCATTAACATAAGGCAGTTATTGCGTTCTATATTTCTGTACCACTTGCAGACACTTTATAATGGTGACTCATATACCTATATATGTATGTGCAAGAATGTAGAATTTAAGGATGAATTAATTATATACACTTACTGATGTGAGTTATTTGTAGTATTCCTAGTTTCTGCAATAAATTGACAATACATAATTATTTAAAAGGCGATCATCTTCGTAAGAATGTAAATTAAATACAAATACGATCATAAAACTTAAAATTTCAACCTATCACAAAAACTATTTCTATGTTTTAAATACAAGATCTATTAACAAACTCTTACATGTTCAATCAGATTTAAATTGAGTATTCTACGTAAATCGTAGCATATGAAATGTCTTTTAAATCTTGAACGTTTTCCTGGTATGAAGTCACGTTTAGTCATTACGTTTATGCCAGAAAAGCATTCCTGAAATTTCCCGGAATTATATTTCTATCAATTAAAATGTTTTAACGTTATTATTTCTTTTTACAATGTATTAGAATTCGTGTTAAATGCAGGACTAAATTGAAGGATCGTCGTGACGTCAATTTGGATGAAATAATCTCAAATATCCGTTATACTGTAATACCAGCAGTATTTTTTAACCATACATGATATATTGTTATGATTAAATTATTGTTGTTAAATCTTTTAAATAAATGTTTTATGCAATTTTTGATTGAGATGGATATTGAAATGCGTTGATGTTAATTGCGAACCATAAACAAAGTTTGTTGGAAAAAAATCCTCATGACTTGCAGTGAAATACTGCAAAAATCGAAATATTCATTTCACTAAATGATAACAATAAGTCAAGCATCTTTTAACTGAGTTATTCGATCGGTTTGAAGTCAAACCACTGTCCCAGATTAATAGTCAAATTTGTCATGGTTGTTGTTTGTCATACTTACGTATGTCACTCTTTGTTCTAGCATAATTAAAACAATTGGGTTTTACATTGGAGTTGTATCGAATGTTTCCAAATAGTGCCTTTCATATATTGCTTTGACTTTGCTTTATGACTTTGACCTGTGTCGAAGGCCTAACGGTGATTTTTACATCCACTTCCTTCAGTTTGTGGTGGAGAGTTTCTTATTTACAAACCAATGATATCTCTTAATACTTGATATTATTCAGTTTGCTATTACTTGTAAAAATGAAGACAAATAAACATTTTCAAAGTCAACGTCAACAGGATTACATGACACGACAAACTGCAGTCGTCAAAAACTGCAAAATACGGTTCCCAGACAAACATTGGAGTAAGCTTCGGAATTGAGGGTTGTATAAAGCTAAGAAAACATATAGTATTTTTAATTTAAATGCAAAATGTGCAGAACGTCTGAAAAAGAGAGACGAAAGAAATTAGAGGGACATTCATAACTCATAAATCGAAAATAAACTGGCAACGCAATGGCTAAACATAAGAAAGACAAACAGACAAACAAAAGTACACAAATCACAGCATAGAAAACTAAATAATAAGTAACACGAACCCCACTAAAAACTAGGGGTGATCTCAGGTGCTCAGGAAAGGTAAGCAGATCCTTCTCCACATGTGGCACCCGTCATGTTGCTCATGTTATAACAAATCCGGTAAATAGTCTAATTCGGTAGGTCACATTCATGAAAGGGAAGGGGGTTGTAGTTACAACGTAAGGAAAATATCCGATATCATCTGTGAAACGGTTATTCCATAACGATCAACCAAATCGTGATGGCGGCGGTAGAATTTACGAAAGGATGATTTCAACTTCAACATTTGGAACTCTTGGTTAAATAGGTTCCTTGTGACCCTCTATCAAGAAAATTATGATAGTAAATACAAGCAGGGAAATATCGTATTAACTGGGAGATATATACTCCGTATGCAGATGTTGCTGGAATGATGTTATTTAGAAGTGGCAAGTTCACAAAGTCTCATAATTGATATTAAAAAAATTAAAAAAATAGTATTGTAAAATAGTGTAGCAACTTTGTTTCCTGTTAATATACTAGATAAATAATCGTAGTTAACGATAAACTATACAGTGGGTTTTATGGTGTCTGTTATAATCAGACAAAATGAATAATACTGACTATCTGCACATTTTACCTTTCTTACCTTACAACATAACTTATTGCGACCAGAGTCAACAAAATCAACCAAACAAATACATTTAGAGTAGTTCATTGTTTTGCTTATTGCAATTTCCAAACAGGATATGGTTTGCAAACAAACATTTGTAATTTCTTCCGAATAACAAACTCGGTGAAATAAAAGAGATATGAATATATACAGCATGTAATGGAGGCCTCATTTATGAATCAATATTAGTAAAACTTGGCTAAAAGAACGTATTTTTGTTTTTTGAAGAATAAAAAAACCACGAGATAATTTTCCTTACCGTAAGTAGTCGTATCGCTTGGCGTTGTTTTACCCGTATCTTGTGATGCAATTAATCTGCGCCTGCAAAGTAAGAGACCACACAGTAATATATAAGACTTTTAAGATAGGAAGTATGAGAACTTTTAAATAATAACTCATACAATGACCCATAGTTGCTTTAATCGCTACATTATGTTGGATAACGTTTCATTAACAATCCTATCACATTTCATTTCCTATATAGCTTGTATTACCAACTAGTTTGGTATACCTACAAAGTCAATTCATGTGATGGTAAATCTGTTATTCAAGATACAAATTTTAATATATTACGTCTGGCATGTCTCCCTCTACACATGCTTCGTTGGAGAGCTTGAATAAAAATAATTAGATGAATAACAGGTGTGAATAGCAATCCGGTAGAGTAAGGTCATTTGCAATTTTATTAGTAGACAATTTTGAATTCAAAGTGTTTATGTTTTCCATTTATCTTGTTTATATTGTTTCGTCATTTTCATTAAATAGTTTATAGTTTTAGGTTCTTATTCGTGTGGCGTAAATAATATAAATTATGGCAATTCATTGTAGTGTGAAAAGTCTAATCAATGCCTTCCAAGTAGGACGACGTAATTACTAATAACTTATTTTATCGGTCGTCCCTCTGTCTATATTACTCTGTTCAGCTCTTAATATTATTCCGTATTTTGACGTCAAATACGTTGACCCGGACTTAATAACTTTTACCCGGTCATATCAGCGACGTCATTATGTTTGAACCGACATTACTAACTTTGACCCGAACTTATCAAGTCATCTTTCGTGTGTTGGCGAAACAAAAAAAACCACTTCTGAAACACGCAAATAAAGCCCGATAAATCGATTATCAGATTATCTGCATATTGATATTGTAAAATATCAACTGCTTGACATTCATGAAGGCTTTTTGCTACGCTCACTCGACAAAAAGCTTCATATAAGCTTTTATAAAATTCAAGCTTCAAAAACACATAAACTGTGTAACAACAACAAACTTCAGAATATACACAATACAAGTATTATAAATAGTTGTCGATTAATCCACCTAATACAGCAACGTAATAATGCAAAGACAATTTTACAAATTCAGATTCACTATTTAACCATTACCTAGTAGTGGGAACCATGGAAAAGGGTAAATAAGTTAATGAGAGTCGACTTTTTTAAGATGTTCTCAATTCATGTTTGCTGTCACCACTGATTTTAACACTACAATTAAGTGCATTAAACTATAGCGATTAACCTAACCTACATGACTAATATAAATTAAGACTACAAAATTGAATGTTTTCATCAAAATAAGTGTTCTTTAAATCTTCAAGCTGACTTTTTGCAAATGAATAACATTAACATTATTTCGACTTGTTTTTTTGAATTTCATTTACAGTCAGGAATATGACAGTTGTTATCCACTCGTTTGACTTGTATGAGCTTTTAATTTTTCAACTTTGTTTAGAATTTTGCTCTGGGTCGGTGTTCTAGTTATTTTTGTTTTTTCTGCTGTTTGCTACTGTTTTACACGTGTGCCTTTAGATGATTTTTGATATTTGGTAAGAAGTACACGACACAGTAAAGTTGATTTAATTTTTGAATTTAATCGTTGGGTAATGAGAATAACCTTATGATATGCCTAGATAAATATAAATATTAAAAGCATGTTTGTGATCGCACAGATAATCCTGATGTTCAACATATTATTCTTAGGTATGCAGACCAACCATTTTAAAATTGGTCACATGTCCTCTATTATTATATTGTTTTCATTGTTAAATGATTGTCAGTAAATTGTATAATAACAGTAGATCAGAGTATACAAAATAAGAGAACGGTCATTAATTCAAAGTATCAGTATGGGATATTAACGTGACAATGGGTCAATATCGTGATGACACAAGCTTTTGTGTGATTCTTTCTAATGGCCATTCTAATAGGAAAAAGATTACTGTATTTTGTTGCTAATACGACATAATGTTTTTTGTTTAGTTTACATATTGTTGTCAATATTATTGATATTTTTGTGACTGTCATACAAGTGAGAGGTTTAGCTAGCTGTGTAACCAAGTCAGGAAAAAAGTAAAATCACAAAAACTCCCAGGAAAATTCAAAACGGAAAGTCCTCAATCAAAGGGCAAAATGAAAAGCTGGAACACATCAAACGAACGGATAACAACTGTCATATATCAATGTTAATGAAAAATGACATTCATTTGATTTATTTCAACTTTTAATTTTGTCATTTGATACGGGACTTTTCGTTTTGAATTTTTCGTAAGAGCTTATTTTACTTTCTTCTTAACTAAGATTTAAACTTACTTGTAAAAAATAAATACTGCCACTATTATCAGCACAAAGATTATGAGAGCAGCAACAATTCCACCTATAGCAGCCACGTTTGACGTTTCTTCGCTTCCTATTTGAAATTCATCTTTAGTATAGCATATACAGCATATATCAAATGGAGATTAAAGCATTTACACAAATTCATTGAAATACTCTATCCCTCTCTATTTCCTATATATAGCCTTTTCTCATTCGGAAGATATTTGTATTCAAAAATTTGAAAGTCACACAGAGACGAAAGTGTGATGGGAACCATTATTTTGCTCCTGAATTTGAACAATAAGTAGAAACTCTTCAATCTATTGTATTGATTAAATCTAACTTTTGAAAATTTTATGTCAAAATAAACATATTTAAACAATAAGTAGAAAATCACGAATTTTCTCTTTAAGATACTTATCATGCATTTAGGAGTTATATCTGCTTGACAATTTTATGTACTAGTAGTAAGATTATATTTTCACCTGGAGATATTTAACATGCGAGTTAAAATTTAAAGACAACATGTCTAATCGCTAAAGAAGACGGCATATGAACTTCATTACTTAATAGTTTGTCACGATTTTACATTTTATAGGTATTATTGATTAATTATTAAAAAAAACACCGTCCAGTCTATTCAAAACGGTCCTATGATGTGAATGTATATTTATATTTCTCTTCGATTGAATTCTGTATATATGCCCGTGTAATCTTGCATGCAAAGTGGTATTTCAATTTAATTTTGACTGAAGTCTGTTAAAGAGATGCAAAAGATACCAAAGGAACATTCAGATTCATAAACAAAGTTGTTCGTCCGTAGTGTTGTTCCCGACTATAGTATATCTCCATCAGGAACTCGGAAGACAAACAATCAAAAAATAAAGGCAACTGTAGTATACCGTTGTTCGAAATTCACAAATCGATTGAGAAAAAAACACCAAATCCAGGTAAAGCTGGGGTCACACATTCACGATTTTAACTGCCGTTCTTGACATGACCATATCCGATTAAAATTTGTCAACAGTCTAATCAAGATCCAGTAAATCGTGAATGGAAATTCAAACTTTCATTAAAATTTGTTAAACAAATAATATAATCACGACAATCAGATATTGTACAGGAAGCGTGGATATTCAATTGTTTCCAAGCAAATTTATCCCGATAATCACGTTTTCAATCCGCTTCTATTTCATTTTGTATCTTTCGCCAGGTAAAATTCGACCGAGTCTGTCACGACTGCGTCCCGATTCTTCCGAATGTTATTCGACAGAGATCAGACAGTGATCAGACAGTGAACCGACGCTGACGAAAGTTATCCGTTCAAAAACTGTCAGCAAACTCGAGACGATCAGGTATTTTCGGAACGTAATCCTATCACGGTCCGCTCTATCGCATTGCAAACGGCTTTGTCTGGTCTCAGTCGTATTGTATTCTGTAATTGTCGGGACTCTGACGTGGGTATCATTGACGAATTTCGTGTTAATAACGGGACTGCTTCTGGAACGGTTTCGGTAAAAAACGGTTCGCAATCGACAAGATCTGGATGCAATCTGGACTCAATCAGCAGAAAAACAGCAATAAGAAATTCCTCCAGATCATTCCCGTTCAACAGGACACCGTCCAGAATACACAGAACATTGTTAGGATTTTGATCCGATACAGCAGAATCTGTCACGACATAGGCACGATTGTAATCCGACTAGACAAAATCGGCTGCGTTTCACCGAATATTAAGCTGGGGTCACACATTCACGATTGTTACTGCCGTCCTTGACAGGACCATTCCCGATTAAAATTTGTCAAAAGTCTGATCAAGATCCTGTAAATCGTGGATGGAAATTCAAACTTTAATTAAAATTTGTTAAACAAATAATTTAATCACGACAACAATCAGATATTGTTCAGGAAGCGTCGATATTCAACCGTTTCCAAGCGAATTTATCCCGATAATCCCGTTTTCAATCCGCTTCTAATCCAATTTGCATATTTCGCTTGGTATAATTCGACCGAGTCTGTCACGACTGCGTCCCGATTCTACCGAAT
Source organism: Mytilus trossulus (assembly GCF_036588685.1). Lineage (NCBI taxonomy): Eukaryota > Metazoa > Mollusca > Bivalvia > Mytilida > Mytilidae > Mytilus > Mytilus trossulus. The sequence continues at coordinate 61,550,962 of NC_086373.1, forward strand.
GTAAGCCGACAGATATCAGACAGTGACCAGACAGTAAACTGACGCTGATAGAAGTTATCCGTCCGCCCAATCGCATTGCAAACGGCTTTGTCTGGTCTCAGTCGTATTGTATTCTGTAATTGTCGGGACTCGAACGTGGGTATCATTGACGAATTTCGTATTAATAGCGGCACTGTTTCGGAACGGTTTCGGCAAAAAGGGTTCGCAATCGACAAGATCTGGATGCAATCAACTCAATAAGCAGAAAAACAGTAATGAAAAATTTCTTCAGATCAGCTGTCTTATTAAATTTCATTATATTGAAAAAAAAATACCTCCACATATTCCAGTAGAAATGTCGCATGTTCCAGTCAAACAATTACACTTTCCTGTGCAGTTCTTACCAAAATGTCCATCGTCACAGGCTATTAAAATAATGAAACAAACATTTATATAAGCCAATAAAGTAACGGATATTCGTGATAATCAACAGAGTATAAAAACGTGTACAATAATTAATAAACTGTGTGCCTGTCTCGCTCAAATGATATTAAATTTATCTTAGCTAGTTTAAGTAGTTTTAGTTTTAATTGTTTAAAACAGTAGTTATAATAAGAAAACAAGTATGTTTATCAAATATTTGTAGTGATTCTACTACCTCTTCTTAATTGTGTATAACAAATTCTTCTACATTTGAATAACTAGTCATTCAATACAACTGAACATTTTAAAGTGTCTGCAATGTTTCGAAAGTATAGAGTTCAATATTGTGCTCACAATAATATAAACATATTCATAGAATTACATTTATGAGCTAAAAAAAACGATGATGAATTGACTCATATGAAAGTACAATAAAAGTAGTATATATCATTTTACGTACTTTTATTGCAGTATTTGTCGTATAGATAACCAGGTTCACACCCAGACTTGTTGTTACATAATCCAACAATCCGGTCACACATAGAAGATATACATCCTCCACAGACATTTTTACAGTTTTGACCAAACGTACCCCTGTTACATTCTGAAAAATATCGTGAAATAAATGATTTTTTTTTGTGTTACTAGTAATACATCATTAAGATTTACCATCTCGTCAGATAATCTAAAACTCTAAACTTTCTAATCATAACAGTCTTTCATCACATTTACAAATAAATATCTGGCCAACCGAAGTCATGGTTTCTATAATACAAAGTGAACGATATTGAAACGTTTTTACTTCTTGGGAAGTTATAAAAAATAATAATAGAAGTAAGGCTCAGCATGGATTGAGTTCACCTAGCACAGCAACGAAGAATTCTGTCACGCAATAATATAACCAAAACATATGCCTACCTTGTTATAAAAAAAAGCATTGTCTAGTGTTTGGTTTGTTAATGAATACATTCTTAAACTTATAAATCCTAGGCGAAATGAATTTTTGGAGAAGGCTATAAGTTATAAAGTTCAAAACTTTAATTGCAATGCGTTCTCGTGATATAATCAAGACTCATTTTGCGTACCAGAAACGGTACAAGATGCACTGATGTCGAAGGGTAAATTATATATTATTATACAAAATATATGATATGAGTGCTAACGAGAGAACTTTCAAAGAGGGTTAAAATTAATCAGATTTAAGCAAAGATAGACCATTGTACGGCCTTACAAAATGAGAACATCCCATACCACATGGTCAACTACTAGAATATAAGGCCTCGAAGTTTGAGTATGCATAGTTTGCCGATTGTCTATCAGTCTGAAAAATTATGAAATTGTTAATTTGTGAATGATTTTAGGGTCGGTAAAAAATAATAGTTTATTATTTTACAACATAATTGATTTGAAAAGATTGCAGCACTAATGGAAATTGTAAGTTGTACTAAACTTTTCATTTTTCTTGGACGAATAAAGTAAAATCTAAGCTTTATCAACTTTTACAGGGGTAATATTTTGTTCAAAATCTAAGTTTAAATCGAATACATACGCGTCATCAACAAGTTTCAGAGAAGTTAAGGTGTATAGGAACTGCACTCTCACTTTTTTGAAAATGTGTATCACTAAGTATTACAAAAGTTTGAATGATTTACGAAAATACGGTCGAATATTGTTTATATGATTGATGTGAAAGGTGGACTTGTTTTGAAGTACCATATTATCATTCAGACTGATAACGTTAATTTGCTGATATTTCTAAAATGTTCGATTGGAACCTACATAAAAACATGATAATAACTCATATACATGTTTCAAAATCATAATGCAAGAATAGCGATTCCACATTTAAGGTAGATCCCCAAACACATGATTCTAAGCAGTCGAATAAGTATTTCTGATCTTCTAATTGAAAATTATAAAAAAAAACAAGTTTCCTTTTAACATAATGGACTGTCTGTACTGATTTGTCAATATGTTAATATAAAATGGTATTGAGTTTTAGGAAGTGAAAATAAATATTTTGAAAATCTGAGGTTTTATTTTCTATGTTGGATGTTTCCTACCTTGGTTACATGATTTGCCATGGAATCCCGCCTCACAGCCTCCAGGTGGACATTTTCCAACTGCCTTGCTGCAAGGTGCACTAAGACAGTAACATTTCTGTGCACAACCGATACCAAAGTCTCCATCGTCGCAGGCTGAGGTAAATTTAAAATGCGAAAATATTCTTCTATAAAAACTTTCTATTTGTACACTAATTTCATATCACTAGTGTTAATCGGCTGTTTGTAACAAAAGATAACGAGTGTCTATTGTGTTATAATGGTTTACCACGTTTGATATTTTTAACGAGTGATCTTTCCAAACTGGTGTAGACATACCCTGTATCACTGACTCAAAAACCTGCTAATAGCAGCTTGTTTGTCATATCCGTACCAATGGTAAATTATATTTGCTGTTCTTTCAGTTTTTGAATCCGTTATCATGCCAATGTCTACGCTCATTCAGAAAAGAGAAAAATGCCTATATTCATGGCAAACTACAACAAAATCATAAGAAGTTTAAAGTTAATTATAAGCATATCGTACACCTGCATTTCCCTGTGTACCAAAATGTACGATGTATTAGATTTACGATCAGAATTTATTCTTTAAAAAATTGTCACACAGTTTAGATATTCTTAACTATACTTACATATGTCGCATTTTACGGTGTGTTCATAACCAGGATTACAGCTAGTGGTGTCATCACACAATCCATTAACATAATCACACATACTTGATACACACCCATTACAAGATCTAGAACAATTTCTCCCAAACTGACCGTTAGGACACGCTGAAAATATGTATATACATTTTCACATCAAAATATATCTATTTAAGGTAAGGTTTGCGTACACAGGGAGATAACTCGAATTCAAATAATTGAAAAAAGGAGGGACCCGCTATTTTGAATTGCTTTGATTAACCAATGTTTGATAACTACAATATTATCGAAAATAAAACAACACCTACCTCACAATTGTCGTTTTGATGAGATTTTATCAAAATTTGAATCATACAAGTAACGTTATGACCGTCAGTTTGTTAGTTTTCATTTATATGACGTCACGTTCGGCCATAACGGTCTTTGTGCAAAAACAATTCATGAAGTTTCGCGGAGTTTTATTTTATTTCATAAATGTACATTTTTATGCCCCCGCTGTAGCAAAGGGGCATTGAGTTATATCCTTGTCTGTTTGTACGTTGATCCGAATGTACGTACATGTATCATAGTGTACGTCCGTTTTTACAAAATTGGTTTCCATACTCTAACTTTAGTCTTCCTCAACCAACTGATATATAAAACTTATGCACAATGCTTTTTGCCACAAAAACCACAGAATAGATTTGAATTTTGATGTTGTCACCTTTACAGTTCTAGATTTATGAATGGTCGGACAAGGGATACCCTTCTCCATTCTGCCGTCCCCTTTCTCTTGTCTCCCGTCATAAAACAAAAAAAAAACTAATGTATGGAAAGATGATTTCAATAGAAATCGGTTTAATATATTGTGTTTTTATGGCTTGTCCCCGTCTTGTCCTTTCACAAGATAGAAGTGTTGTTTATTCTGCTTCAAGAACCCCAATAACTTTTCACTGACTGTTAAGCTGTCTTTTTATTGAATTTGTAAGTCTGATGCACACTGTTTCCGATTTTTATATAGCATGAATACAAATTATAGAAACGCTGGCTTGAATGAAAAATGGCACATTTTTATGTCACTTTTAGTCAATTTAGTTAATAAATTTACCTAATGCGCCATGTGTTTTACTTATAGAGGATTCATATATAAATTTTCAGATATTTTTATTGCATAATTTTTACGAATGACAGAATGTTGAACTTGGTCTTTTCCTCAAATACGCACACAACCCATACGTTTACATCATTCGAAATGTATTTTATTTTTATCAATCACTTTTACAACTGACGGAGTGTTCTAATAATATTTTTTTATGGATGCATTAAGACACAACTATTGTATTGTGTCGTCCTGAACATGCCTGAAGTATTTGTACTGGACATTTTACAAACTCTAATAAAAAAAACTTCTATGCATATCAGTCAACTTTGAACCAATTTATCTAAAACAAGGATAGTAATATGTGTCTACACATTCACGGACTCACTATAAAATTCGGGAAATTGTTAGTTTTTTAGTCTTTCTCCGTATATAAGAGATCATAATAAAGTAATGACGACGCTCAGAGTTACCTCATGAGGTCGTTTTCTGAATTTTTCGTTTCTGTTCTCCAACTTTAGTTTGCTTTTACCAAATGGTATAAAATTTATACGGAATGCTTTATGTTTCATGTTTATGTAAGAGGGGTTATCATCAGTGTCCCATGGACACATTATCCATTTATTCCAAGCTTTAACGTTTCATCCAATTGCTGCAAACAAACAATTTACCAAACATTGTGCAATGAAGCAATTTTCATTACTTTAATGGCAATTTGAATGCTTTTCTAAGATTTAAAATATTACTGTTTGAATATAAAAAAAGAAGATGGTGTATGATTGCCAATGAGACATAAACAACTAAAGGTAACCGTACGGCCTTCAACAATGAGCAAAGCTCATACCGCACAGTAGCTATAAATAGCCCCGATAAGACAATGTAAAACAATTCAAACGAGAAAACTAACGGAAGTACGGAAAGTATACATTAAGTGTTTCCTTCAAAATCAGAGTCTTGTGCATGAAGTAATGCACAAGTATGACACCTCCCCTTTCGACTGATAGTTGTGGGCATAACAAGTAAGAGACCACATCAAAAGTTTAATGTAGGATAAAAAAATAACTTAATTCACAAAGTTAGTTCACTGACTCCTCGTAACTTAATTTGGGAACATTGATTAACCGATATGGATATATGTAAAATCGATGTCAAATTAACAAAACTTGCAGCAACTTGTATCCCCCACCCCAAACTATTTGAAATAAGTTGTTTATCCTTCTTTTGATGTCATTTCTAAGTTAATCACTGTTTTCTCTCATTGATTATGGTCAATCCCAAAGTGTTACAAGACAAAATGATTCTTTTTAAAAAGATGTTATTAAAGATCACTTTGTTCTTTGCAGAGCAACAAAAAAAAATTGTTTGTGTTTTACAGAAATTACAAGATATACACATATAACGGCCATTTCCGTAAAAACGAGTTCGGGGACATACCAATTTTATTACCTCATTATAATGAAAATAGTTAATTCCTAAAGATCGCAGTTTTTTACAAAAACGGTGGACCCGGAAAAGGGATATTTTTGGCTTTTTGTTGCCATGGCAACGGGATTTTTCAAACCCAAAAATACAAAAATCTTGTTTTTAAGAATTTTTCAATGATATCTTTAATTAAATTTTACTATTAATGAATGAACCACAATTATTTATGCATGTTTTATTTAGTTTTATTTTTTAATAGTCACTCGCATACATTATTATTTCAGAAGATTTTAAATAGAATTTTCCCTAAAAATCGTAAAAAATCGGAATTTTGAGCTTTTCACCAGAAAAAACGGGACGGGCGATTTTCGATTTTTTTTTCTTTAAATGATTGGGTAGTCCTTCCTGAACAAAATGATGTATCATATTGATATAATACCACTGAGAAAAAAATCCAGGTTTTATGCAAACCTTACCTTAATATGAAACAGGACACTATATTCTGTTAGTCGACAAATTAATTCCTATGTACTTATAATATACATTTCTACGGTCAGGATTTGTATTAAAATGTAACATTAATGTTTTTTTCTTATTATAGCCATTTAAATAAATTACTTAATACACATTTTTTTCGAGAGAAGAAAATTGAATCGCTTGTACAACTGACAACTACACATGTGAAGGGGGTAAGATATTTAACTATTTGATTAAAAGTAGAACTGAGCAGTGTGTGTAGTTCTAGCGTCAAATGCACTAATTCAAGTTAACGCCAGCCTTAATATGTTACTCCTAAATCTCAAGAAATAACGTCTGTTTGTTATATATATACTATTAAACGAGAAGACCTCATTTTGTGTGTCGCTTCTCTTCTTTCCACAATAAATCAATCATCATGCATCTGTGTTCTATAGGTACAGTGAATAGTCGCATTTGTCATCCATTCATATGATTATTCAGATTAAGTTATTTTGGGAGAAAAACAAGAAAAAAGACGTCCGGATATGTTTCCGTCATTGGACGAAATTTTAAGGCAGATTAGACTTCCGGTTTGCATTTTTTTGTATACTTTGAACATACTTATACTACGAATAAAGTGTATTTTCTGTCTGATATCATTTTCAAGTTTACTTTCCACGGCGGTCACAGAGGTCATTGAATAGAGAGGGTCTGTTTAATATATCAATGGCCGCCATGGATCGATTTTTAAACTGAGATTTAAATGAAAAACAAAATACACTTTATTTATAGTAATGAATGAGGGGGTGGGGGTGTGGGGGGGGGGGGGGCTTTCGGGACGTCGGGATCGTGTGTTTTTTGGAGGAATTTCGGGATTGACCCTTTCGGGATCAAGGATTTCTTTTTTCGAATTTCGGGATGTCGGGATATTTGATTTTTATTAAATTCGGGACCTCGGGATTTCATGTTTGTACATGTAAGCCCGGGATATCGGGATCAGGAACCCTCCGACACCACCACATCCCTTTATGAATGTTCATGATATACAGGTAAGCGCTAAAATTATTCATGTGTTAATAAAATTAGTAGAGAACAAATAAAAAAATAGGATTTTTTTGGTGAAAAAGGAGGAGACGGGCTAGAAAAACAATTGTCCTGTCCAAAAGTACCTATGACTTTTGATACCTTTTCTGAAATTCTCCAGTCATTTAATCATTTACATAAATTCATTGATTACAAAAAAAAGAAGATGTGGTATGATTGCCAATGAGACAGCACTCCATAAGAGACCGAAATGACACCGAAATTAACAACTATAGGTCACCTTACGGCCTTCAACAATGAGCCAATACCCATAGTCAGAAATAAAAGGCCCCGAAATGACAATGTTAAACAATTCAAATAAGAAAACTAACGGTCTTATTTATGTACAAAAAACAAATATGTAAAATTGAGAATGGAAATGGGGAATGTGTCAAAGAGACAACAACCCGACCGTAGACAAAAAACTTCAGCAGAAGGTCACCAACAGGTCTTCAATGTAGCGAGAAATTCCCGCACCCGGAGGCGTCCTTCAGCTGGCCCCTAAACAAATATATACTAGTTCAGTGATAATGAACGTCATACTAATTTCCAAATTGTACACAAGAAACTAAAATTAAAATAATACAAGACTAACAAAGGCCAGAGGCTCCTGACTTGGGACAGGCGCAAAAATGCGACGGGGTTAAACATGTTTGGGAGATCTCAACCCTCCCCTTATACCTCTAGCCAATGTAGAAAAGTAAACGCATAACAATACGCACATTAAAATTCAGTTCAAGAGAAGTACGAGTCTGATGTCAGAAGATGTAACCAAAGAAAATAAACAAAATGACAATAATACATAAATCACAACAGACTACTAGCAGTTAACTGACATGCCAGCTCCAGACTTCAATAAAACTGACTGAAAGATTATGATTTCATCATATGAACATCAGGCACAATCCTTCCCGTTAGGGGTTTAGTATCATACCATCATAAAATATATGAGAAGAACATAACCCGTGTCATGCCAACAACTGGTTTTTGAATAAATGTGTTTAGTTCCGACGCAAAGACCCTATAAGTGTATCAATATTAACGCCAAAATATGCAATCTTTAATGACCTGACAACAGTATCGTAGCTATATCCCTTCTTAATAAGTATATTCAAAGGTTTTGTAAGTTTCCGAGGTGAATACTGACACCTTTGTGCTTTATAAAGAATATTTCCATAAAAAATTGGATGTGAAATACTTGAACGTATAAGAAGTCTGCATGTGGAGCTATATTTACGAATGATGTCCTTATACCGATGATAAAATTTAGTAAATGTTTTGACTAGTTTGTGATATCGAAAACCCTGGTGTAATAATTTTCCAGTAATACATAAATTTCTCTCGTTAAAATCTAAAACATTGTTACATACACGAGCGAATCGTACAAGTTGAGATGTAACACATAAACAAACGACAACCACTGAATTACAGGCTCCTGACTTGAATGTTCTTAATATACTAAATGTATGTTCATAATGAAATTAATAGAAAACCAAAAAATGGGAATTTTGGAAATAAAGGAGGAGGGATAAAAAAAAAACATTTTGCTGTCCCCAAGTGCCTATGACTTTTGATACTTTCCCAAAAATGCTCAAGTCATTAAATCTTTTACAAAATTCTTCCTACAGCAATTTACATACTCTCAACCACGCTCTGAATGCCTTCGATTTCGCGGGTGTGTTCTAGTATATAATAAAAAGTAACCAATTAGATTGTTTCTTTGAAAACAAGAAACATACTTTGTGAACAATTGAATCCCTGCCATCCATCTTGGCAGCCAACAATGCATTCACCTGTTACGTGATTGCAAAGAGAATTCCAACAGTTAACTGAACACGATTCACGACAATCGTTGCCGTGTAAACCAGCAGAACATTCTGTAAAAATAAAAGTTACTACATAGAAATTCATATGATACACTTATACAAACAAAAAAATCAACACATTAACTTTACAGCCTGACGAAAAAAATGTTGGCTCGTCTTCACCATGAATTTTACATTATATTAAAGGTTCAGCCGAAGATGGCATAGGTGATCTATTCCCTTTTCCACTTGAATCAATGCCTACAACCGTTCTGTATTTGCATTCAGATGACAGTTTATGCACCGTGATGAAATCGTCACTGGCAAACAAACACAATGAAGCAATAGAGCCTTGTAACTGTTATGTGAGCTTTAAACGTATGCAGGTTGACTTTAGTGTAATCAATTGATACACCATAACCTTTATGTTCCATTGGTCGAAACTGCTGGTAGACAAGCCCATTTGTCAATATTTTGGACTACAGAATTTTACCCTGCAAATCATATTTTTTTTACGATGGAGATGTTGGTTCACATCGATGAGACCAAAATCATAATATATACCAACTGAATAAAAAAAAAATAAAAAAAAGTGAATAGGAAATATTCCAAAATGTTCAGCGTAAACTCGTATCGAGTCTAAAAACGATAATTTAAAAACAAACAATAAATATTTGATTACAGTCCCCTTAACTGTTTGAGTTACACATTTGACTATCATCAAGTTGGCATTTGAATTCTAATATTAAGATTCCCTCCGGTTTTTTGATTATGTTAATAATCGTCAGTATTGCGTGTTTTCATTTTTAGGAATGGATTTAACATTTGTCATTTTAAGTTCTTTTTTTATTTGATTGTTTTTGTAAAAGATTGATTCAAAATAATTTTGTGTTGATTCACACCATAGTTTCACTCTCCCTCTGCTATCTTTCTTCCCTCTTTTATATAACCGATTTAACGCTAAAAATGTTAAAAAAAATGTATTACCGTGTTCACAGTTAACACCAGTCCATCCATTCATACATCCAAATTTACAAATCCCGCTTTCGAGGTCACATGGTCCTTTACAGTTTAGTGGGCACGTTGTATGACAGAAAGGACCATAATGTGTAGGTGGACAACCTGTAACAAAAACATAGCCGAAATAATTATGTAACAAAATTATTATATATATATGTATTACACCATACTAGATCATATCTTAGATTTATTTTATCAATTATTAATTCCGTTTAGAGAAAATGACATTTTTAAAAGCTTTCAATATTATGAATAACAGTCAATCCTACTAGAGCGAGATGATATTGGAGCTGATAATCAAGATTCATAATTAAATGCAATTTTCGTTTTCATTGGCATATTGTGTTGATAATTTGCTTTCTCCGGTTTAATTTGACACTTATAAAGTACTTAACACGTACAATTCAACAGATACAGAGTCTGCCACATTCCTTGACTTGCATTTAGAAAAATTTAGTCGGTTGAAAACGAAACTTTTTTATGTTAATCTGATCCGATATACAAGGGCTTATATTTCTTATCGTCATTCCGTTGCTGCTCAAAGGGAAGATATCAACCCAAGAGTTCCGAGTGGTGAAGTTGGGATCATCCTTTCGTAATTGAATCAGTTTTTATAGACTGAACCTAATTTGAAATATCTTTATAAACTGTATTTGCAATCTAACCAAAACGTTTTGCTGATTTTTAAAACAAAACAAATCAATTTGCCACATGTTTTACTGTGTGTACACATCTATACAGATGGTTTTCAACTAGTGATATCAATTTCAAATCTTTGTTTTTGTCCATTTAAAAGCACTTACCAATAATCCCAATTTCACAAAATTCAAGGTCGGTAATTGGAACCTGAACTGGAGGTATGTAAGTTAGGATTCTAAAAACAGCTTCAAATTTGATATCAGTAGACAAAACTGTCTCATTGTATAACAATGTTCCACTTTTCCAGGCATCACTATTATTTGATGCGTAAAAAGTATGATGACCCTCTTTCAACGTATCATCTAAACAATTAGAATAAATGTTTCATTCCGGATTATATATATATATATATATAAAAAAAAGTCTAAATTGAAAACTACGTTCAAACCTATGATTGCGTTGGATAAAAACCGCAATTGTTATACGTGTGCATGTAAAACAAAATTCGTTGTAGAAGGGTCTAAATACAAGACAAACAACATTTTCCAAAAGACCAAAATAGTGAAAAAGTATATTTTAACAAAACGTATTTGACTAACAGGTCGAACAACTGATGTTCTTTAACCCTGCTGACTGCCATTGGCGATTGCCAAATAAAATTGAACACAAGATGTAACAAAATGGATGTTAATATAAATTTAATACTAAACAGAAAATAACTAACTTGTGGCCACGATGTTATATATGCCACAAACATAAGGTGTCAATATTTTTTTTGTACACCAGATCCGGATTTGACAATAAATGTCTCTTCAGTGATGTTAGGGATCAAAACGGTATTTGGAAGGCCATATAAGATTTACCCTTATTTTTAGATAGACTCTTGAATTTTAAGAGTCAATATAGGATGAACGGATCAGATAAACCGGAGGGAAAATATGATACAAGCCCAAACGAAAAAATATAAAAAAGTCTAAATTGAAAACTACGTTCATATATATATATAAATATGCCGTGTACAAGTTGCGATTTTGTATAGGTTTGTACAATACAAAAGTACAAGTTATAACATGTACAAAAGTACCTCATACATGTTATAACAAGTACAAAATATTGCTTAAAAATGGTCTTAACTTGTACAAAATTTGAAAATAAAAAAACGTTTCTAATAAACCTCAATAATATTTTTTTTCTCTTTTTGTTATTGTCCATTTATGTTTGTTAATATCTTTTTGATACATTTTATCAATAGATAAATAGTTATCTTTAACGTTTGTTATTGTATGATTTAGTAGACTGTAATCTGTTGAGTGGTCAGTGTTTTTTAATTTCTTACATATTTTATGCATTTACATTTTTCAGGTTGAAATTTTAGTAACCATTTGTCAATCCGTGCTTCCATCTTGTAAAGGTCAACTTGTATACTATTTAGGATTTTTCCAAATCTATAAGAGTGTCTTTTTTTACGTGCAAGAGATATGGCTCTCTCTCACGCGTCATGCATTTATCGCCCCCTTCCGACGGACTATCATCGTTTCTCAAGACCTTACTCGCAAATGGTGTCGAGGGAGAGGCGAAAATTCACCCCCTGAAATGTTTTCCCAGAGTGGGAATTGAATCAAGAGCCTTTGTGTTAGTGGTCCGATGCACTAACGACTACATCACGGATCTCCGTTCATTGATAAGGGCCCTGTCGATGAGAGAAACATAAAATGCGTGATGTTGAATGTGAATGAACATGGCGGCACTAAAATTGGAACTAAAGTTTGACAAATAATCGGATAATTGAGTAGAAACCAGTTCAATATTTTGTCAACAAAATTTTAAATGTGTTTGAAGGCCCAATGAGTGAAATGAGTCTGAGAGCGATACATGATACATTGCGTAAGTAATCGATTTATGAGTTTGACTGTCCCTCTGGTATCTTTCTTTTCTCTTTTATCATTGAGCAGAGGGCAAGGTTTTGTGCATTGTCAGTGTAAGAAAGGCGTTGGAAGTCTGGATGGTGTAAATGTAAAAGAATGGAAGTTTTGTGCAACTCAAGGTGTCACATGTCTCTGTCTTGTAGCAACAATTGATAAAAAAATCTGAAACGTATGAAAATGCAGTAGTTTATGCATGCTGTAAATGATACACATTCTTTTGCTTTTATTATCTAATGCATTTCAATCTTGCATGTATAGCCTGCTTAACTATTGTTTTGTACAGGTTAATTTCATTTTAAAGCAATATTTTGTACATGTTATAACATGTACGAGGTACTTTTGTACATGTTATAACTTGTATTTTAGCATTGTACAAATTATAACATGTACAATATTTTTGTTAATGTTCTAACCTGTACAAAATTGCAACTGGTACACGACATATATATAATATATATAAGACGCTTATGTGCAATTGTTTCATACGCTGAAATGCGATGATCTTCTGCTATATTATAGAACACACTACAATCTTATGCCAACGATACGCAAAATTGTGGTTTCCCGCGAAAGTGCTCTTGTTCGCGAAAGTATGGATATTTGCATCATGAGGCTACAAGCCGTTTGTACAAACAGAATTGACATGCCGGTAAACGAGCATGTTTGTGCAGAGGAAGTTTTTGTAATTGACCAGAAAGGAGAAACAAATGATTCCAATCCGGAACATTTTTGGTCTGTGCTAGAAGAGTTTGTATGCGGAATAGTTATTTCCCATAATATCATACACATTAAGTTACAGAAATGCAAACCTTTGATCCCGCTGTTTCGGTGGGGACAATCGAGCGTCGGTCAGGATAATGGATAAAACAGTTCTCGTAAACATACAAACTGATGTAAGGAGACGGTGTATACCGTAAAAGAAAGCAAAACGGAAAAGTACAGCACGTGTATTTGATTCTTCAAAATTTGATTCAGAAACTACTTTAATGTTTTAAATCCCATGTCATTTACCTGCCAAAAATCCCAAACCTACTTTGTAACTTTCTATTTTGAATTATTTTCTTAAACATTTTGTTTTACAAAATTGGTTCGTCATGTTTGTAAAAGAGATGTGTGCTATCAAAATATAATTGCCAATAAGACACGTCTTTTTCAAAGGCTAAATTAATATGATTAAATATCATATGTTACCATGTGGCTAAGCATTCTGTTGTTGTTTTTTTATTTGGTCGGGTTGTTTTCTCTTTGACACATTCCCCATTTCCATTCTCAATTTTAAATAGTATTCTATAACGACCCAAGGTTATCAAAACAACCAGTCTTGACGGTGTAAAATAATCAACCGCGAAAAATAACGGACTGATTTATATTTAAAACAATAGAAAGAAACAAAAAAATCACAATTCAAACGGGAGAAATAACGGACTGATGTATATGCGAAATAACAAACAAAAACAAATAGAAAGATAATGTATAATTGTCAACGAAACAACTATCTACCAAACACCAAATATGGTTTATGTGTAACATTATGACCTTCAAACGTGAAGCAATGGTTAACAAGACACATGTAACTATCTCCACAAAATGACAAATGTATAAAAATCTAAATAAGAACGACAACAGCATGATTCATAAACAATGCAATAGACGAAGTTACGAAAGTATGGATTTTCTTTTACAGATCATACATTCATGACATTGGAATATATCTTAATTTATGTGTATTTGGACGTTTTTAAAATGAATTCTTGGATTTACATTATTTTGGGTAGCAATAAACAAGGAATACCGGTTTATAAGTTTATTGCTACTCTGATTTTCATGATGATATTGTGAATACAATTTGTAAGGGTTCCGCGGAACCCAGTGTCTTGCCTACTTTTGTTGTTAATTGCAGGCTCAACAAAAATGAGGAAACAAAATAATAAAAATATTCCTCTCAATACTATTTCCTTATTGTAAGAAGCTTCTGTCCAAGTTTGGTAAGAGTCCAGGAAAGTTTATGAACCTAATAAATGTTTTAAAAACTTAAACTACAAACTGTATGTAACGTTAACTGGAAGAAAATCTTCAGTCCATTTATAGGTAAAATAAGGAAAAACAGGAACTTTGTTCTATATACTAACTTTTGATCATAAACAAGCTGTTGTCCCAGTTTGGTACAAATTCAGGATAGTTTAAGAAAGTTATTAAAGTTCTAAATACTTTAACGACAGATCTAGAGTGAATGTAATGTTTCCTGGCAGATAAGTGAAATAAGAAAAAACAGGAATTTTGTTTTTACAAATTTACTTGAGGATACTATCTTATGAACATAAAACAATATTCTGTCAAACTTTGACAGAAATCCAAGATAGTCTAAGAAAGTTATTAAAATTTCAAAAAAATTTAACCACAGAGTAATTGTGGACGCCGCCGCCGACGACGATGACGACCCTGACGCCGACGAAATGTAGGATCGCTATGTCTCGTTTTTTCGACAAAAGTCTTAAGCTCGACAAATTTAAAACAAACGTTCACTATTATAAACAAATCAACTATAACATCGATAAAATATGTTTAAACATCTTTTTTTATATTAAAGGAATAGCACAATACGAAAGGTGCAGCATGCTTTAAGTCATGTTCTGTTTGTTCTGCAATTAAAAAATTATAATACTAAAATGGAAAAATATCTTTTATCCATATCAATCACAAAATTCACATGAGGGAAAAAGCTTTAATTTTGAGTTATTAAAACAATTCAACTAAATGAAACAGAAACTTTTGTTCTCATCACTTGTTTGGAAGTTCTCCATAATTGAATTCAAATTAGAATTGAGCGTGAATGACGAAGGTAAATAAACAAATGCGCTATGGACACACATAATAAGTTTTGTTTTCACTTGTTTATTTTCGATGGATGTAATTGTACAACGTGTCATGGGGTAATGGGCTGTAAATGTTGTATTAAACGAATGACTCCGACTGTCTAAAATTGTATTCCACACTCTTTTTTTAGGTATCTACCTTACTGTAAAAATTATAAGCACTTATATGTTAGTTACTCTTTGACAATTGTATTGTAGATAACATACCACCTAACAGGATAAACAGTCCTGTTACAATGCTTATCTCTTGAAGGTCAACCTGAAATGTTACACTAGAACCCTTTGTTTTAGAACATGTTGTTATATCCCCATCATTAGCCTGACTAGCTGGTTGACTACCACTTGGATCCTGCGATACTATACCTTCAGATGCTATGTTATCTGTGATGAAAAGATGCACTTTGAAATCAGATTCTTTAATTTTATATATATATGAAATTGAATAAAGATGTTATCAATATAATTGTCAAATAAGATGGAACATATGAATAGGATAGTTTTTGATATAAGCATATAATTATGTATTTGTTTACAGTACTGGTTTTGGCATTTCAAAGCTAAATAAACAGCTGCGCCATGAGCGCATGCTACGCCCGTTGTCTTGTGTGAAAGTTTTATGCAACAATCATAAATAGTTTCTGAGAAAATTTTAAGCAGTAACTTTATATTGTTTTTGAGATACGGCGGGACATATGACCCCCCTGTTTATTTTTACAAAAAATATCACTAAAATAATTTTTTTAATCATCACTAAAAAGTATACAGATCATTAGATTAATGTAACAAAGTAGTGTGCAAAGTTTTAAGCAATAATCATAAATCGTTTTTGAGATACGGCGCGACATGTAAAAAAACCCACACCCCTTTTTTTTTTAACAAAATACTCAACAACTCTAAAACGAAATTTTGAATAATCACTAAAAAGTATACAGATCTTATGATTATTATAACTAAGAAGTGTGTTAAGTTTTAAGCAATAATCAAAAATCGTTTTTGATATACGGTGCGATGTGAAAAAACACATCC
Organism: Mytilus trossulus; assembly: GCF_036588685.1. Lineage (NCBI taxonomy): Eukaryota > Metazoa > Mollusca > Bivalvia > Mytilida > Mytilidae > Mytilus > Mytilus trossulus. The sequence continues at coordinate 61,567,403 of NC_086373.1, forward strand.
CTGTTTTAGTTACAAAGTTCAAATTTTATTTTCACCAAAAAGTATACAGATCATTTGACTATCATAAGAAACAACTATAATAAGTTTAATGAAATTTGGATAAGTCGTTCTCAAGTTACAGTGCGACATGTTTACGTCGGACAGACGGGCGTATAAAAACATATTTACTGTTACGTCTTTCTTAAAAAAGGTAAGAAGTAAAAAAAAAAAACCAGAAACGTTTATCGAGTCATAAGCGGATTTAGGGGAGTGAAAGTGTGCCCGAGCACCGCATTATTCAGTTACATTATATAATAAATACATAAGATATGTATAAGCATCAGTCTAAACGTTGGCTAACTAGGTGCACCATTTTTTCAAAATCCTTGATCCACACCTAATAGCCCAACTCCAAGTCCAAAACGATGACACACAACCATAACAAAAAAAATACGAGATATAGACCGAAAAACAGACAAACGTCTTAAACATGGAAAACTGAGTAAACTCATTTTATACCCAAATTCTTGAAATCCTTATTGATCAAATTAGTTTTCGGTACAAAAAAAAATCGTTCATATCTATATCATAAAGGAACAGTCACAACGTATCATGTAGAACATACTAATATTGTATCTTTGGTCAAAGTGTGTAAATTTCATTTCAATATAAAAGTAAGACAAAATAAATTAGCTCAATCATTCAAAGAAGAAAAGTTTTATATTGATATTTAAACACAGTTACTTACACTGGTTACAATAGATTCCGGTCCGTTTTATTTTACAACCATCGGTACAAATTGCAGTTTCTTTATCGCAGATATCATTTAAACAGTTTTCAGAGTTACACCCCAAAACACAAGAACCATTTTCAGGATAACAATTTTGCTCTATACATTTGTCGGCACACACATTTTCGCAGTTACTTCCCCAGTGACTCTTTTGACATCCTGAAAATATGTATATTTCTAAAACAATATTTTGATATATAATAACCAGAATGTAGTTTTAAAAAGATACTTTACACAATAATGTGTTTGTCCTAAAAAAAATTAAATCTATAACCAATGTTCTTAAAAAATTTTTTGTTTTGTTTTTAAATGACTGTTATTTTTAGAGGCATGGCATTCGTTTGATGTGTTTGGACTTTTGATTTTGCCTTTTGATTTTTGATTTTCCTTTTTGAATTTTCCTCGGAGTTCGGTATTTTTGTGTTTTTACTTTTTAATAAACATATGACAATGAATTTCAGTTTGGTGTTATACCGGTATATAACAAAAGTTATTCAAACTATTTCCTGCTTATGGGATCTAAAATGATTTTCTACTCTCTATCATCTTCTTATTTATATGTCTTCACCATGTTATCGTACTTTTGGATTACCAAACTAGAGTTGTATGTCATTGCTGTGAATCCATAACTTTAAAAGTAAACAGTTGCACCTACAGATCAAAGCAGCATATTGTTAAATTTAAACTGTCTTTTGGAACTTTTGATCCTCAGTGCTTTTCAACTATGTACTTGTTTTGCCTAACGAAATCATCTGGGCATCGCTGGTTAGTCTTCTGTGGACGAAACGCACGTCTCGCATATTAAAGTTTAAACCTGGTAACTCTTGTGAGCTATATATTATTCGTGTGTTTCTCTGTCCTGAATGTTCCTCCATTTATTTGTATTGAAGTTCTTTCATGTAAGTTTTCTCTTACAATATCCTGTACTAAGTCAGGAAAATGGTCATTGTTATACTACAGTTCGTGTTTGTGTGTGTTACATTTTGTGTCGTAGTTCTCTAATATTTGTTGCGTTTCCCTTAGTAACCCGGATTTGTTTTTTTCTCAATCGATATATGAATTTCGAACAGCGGTATACTACTGTTGCCTTTATCAAACATACTCCAAAGAGCGTAAACCACAACAAAGAAGAGATAACGTAATGAAAATGCAGTAATGTACAATAGTTCAATTCGAAAGATGCAATATAAATACACATAACAACCATTAACCTACCATTAATGGCAACATAACATAACTCTACAACAGGTCCATCGTAGCGACCATTTGATTCTACAGACCCTTTATCATCGTAATAAATAACATATTTTCCAAGTTCATAACAAGGAATTGTCATAGTAATGTTTGGAAGGCCAGGATCAGGATCTTCATAGCAGAGATAGCCGTCAGGTGGAATAGTTGAAGTATTGGTAACATATAATTTAAATCCATCCATACGACGAGCCACTGTAATAACAATGAAACCAGTTATAAAGGTTCGAACGTAATGAAACAATGAATACGCAAGACTTTCAATATGATAATAAAAAAATATAAAACTGTTTCAAAAGCATATATAGCTACCAAACATGTGTATATTCTTTTTTTTTCTTCTTGGGTTTTAAAATGACTTGACATTTTATTTAAATCTTACCATCTTACTACAATATATATATAAATACCCATGCTTTATAAATGCAAATTTCGGCAACTGGTAATTTTGAACAGAGAAACTGCTGCAACAAGCCATTACGAAATCGCAGTCATGCATTACGACATCACACCCGTGCAATACGAAATCACAGCAATGCTTTATGAACAGATGAAACGGGATATCGATTAAATCAAAATGTCGGGTTTTTTTTGTCAATTAGTGATAAAAAGTATAAATGTGCTCAGTGTTCTGTAACGTCTTGAAAAGAAAATGTTACAGTCTTTTCGAGTACGATATTTTATTATTATCATTCAAGTTAATCAATCACCATGCCTTGCCTGCGGGTCCATTACAACCACCCTTGGTCATTATTTATACCTATATATAAGAGAATTGTTACAGAGCCAATATGAAAAGTTCATACATTGAAACTGTTTTGTTTAATGTTAAATTTTCATTATGACTGCAAATGTTTGTCTAAAGAAATAGTAAACTTTATCGAACCTTCAACAAACTACGACAAGGTGTCTCTTAAGAAACATCTTAAAATGTCTAAAAGATATAGCAAAAAAAAACCCACCAACAATCAAAAACTTTCAAAAGCACAAGAACTGATTACCATTCAGATAAAAAAAAAAGTTAAGTAATTTAACGTCTAATTATTGATTATTAATCGTATAAGAAAAAAAAACTATATAGTACAAACAAACCCTATGACACAATGATATTTAAATTAAACAATTTACCACGAACGTTAAATCAAGCAATACGATTAAATATGTCATAAAATTTATTTAGGGAGAGGGGTTGTCTTGTCCATCTGGATAGTTCAATTCCTGTACACTTAAGCATGTAGGACACTTAGTTTTGCAGTTTGACAACAAGATATTCTTCTCATTCTAGTGAATTGCAGTTTTTTGTTTGGTCCTAAATTGTGAATACCTTGAAGAATATAGAACAGTCCTGTACCACGGAAATAAAGATACAGAGATTGCATCTACAAATTAAAATATAGCAATTATAATTTTAACTTTCACTATATATGCACTTTACTGGATTTACCTTGATCAGTAACGCTATAAGCTTAAACATTAAAACAATTATAATGATCGTGAATACTTATAAACGATAAATGACCGTAAGGGACCAAAAATGTAGAATGGCAAATTTTTAAAGTGAATTATGACTGCTTGTGTTGGAATCTTAGATTATTTTATTTATGAAGAGATAATTCAAAAGAGGTATGCTATAAATCATATTATCACAGAAGCACTGACAACTTGATGATAAACTTAGTGAACCGGACCTAAAAAAATAGAAATAACAATGTATCAATTCAATCGTATACAACCAAAAAAAAATATAACAAAATTACTGACCTCTAATATAAGTACAATGAGGGGCTTGAAAAAACATGTGCCGCTCAACTGCATCTTTAAGAATGGTCACATTTAAAAAAAAATATCCTGCTAATCTTCACTGCTTATACTGATGTTGCGAAACTGAAGTATTTGGATACGTAAACGTCGACTCAATAAACACATTGATTAAATAAAAAAGTGGTATACTGTCATGTGTACAAGGTTTCTATTGTATGCTTAATTTATAAACAAAACATTGAGATACTGTATGGTAAAACACAGTTTTTGACTTGTATCTCAAATATCAAAGCATTGAGGGCAAATCAGACAAGGCATTAAAGTATTCATTAGGCCAAGATCTACATGCCCTTAATTATCAGCCAAATCGGGTAACTGATTATAAAGTTATTGCAATTGAATTGATAGTTTGAAGGAAAGTTTGCAGTTATCGGTTATTGTCTTGAATACTACTATAGATAAAGATAAAATTGAAACAGTTCTAGTATATATATATACATCTGTTGAAGGGTTGTCACTGACTCAGACGTACTTATGAATATAATTATTTTCTGTGACTGTATCTTACATTAATTTGTAGGATCCTTTACTATAGATAATTTAGCTGATCTGTAACAATAACATTTTCATGCCTTATATATCATGTACTGTAGTACGACGCTTGATTAAAACTGACGTGGAAAGGTAACACATGGCCAGCGAAAGCTCTTTTTTTGAGAGCCCAGGTGGTCGTGTGGTCTAGCGGGACGGCTGCAGTGCAGGCGATTTGGTGTCACGATATCACAGTAGCATGGGTTCGAATCCCGGCGAGGGAAGAACCAAAAATTTGCGAAAGCAAATTTACAGATCTAACATTGTTGGGTTGATGTTTAGAAGAGTTGTATATATATATATATGTAATCAGTTCCATCACTCAATTAAATTTACATCTGAATTTTCAAGCGAGAAAATTGCTTTTCTCGACACCACCACATTTGTAAAAAACGGGGTCATGACAACTGACCTCCACACAAAGAAAACTGATAAACACCAGTTCCTTTCTCCAAAAAGTTGTCATCCGAAACACTGCTCCAGGAGTATACCTTACAGTCAAGCCCTCAGACTAAAGCGAATTTGCTCCTCTGAATCCAAACTTAACTATCGTTTGGGACACAGCTGAAATCAAGAGGATATAAAACCAAAAATATCACAGACGCTTTTGATAAAGCCAAAGAAAAAGATCGAGCTAGCCTCATGGAATACAAAAATAAGGCGACCCGTGCAGATAGAATTCCGTTTGTTGTAACCTTCCATCCCGATTTGACAAATATTTCATCTTCTATCCGAAAGCACTGGCGTCTAATCGAAAATGACTCTTCCTTAAAAGAAATTTTTCCATCACCTCCTCTTATTGCCTATCGCAGACCCAAGAATCTCAAAGACATACTTGTGACATCTAAAGTAAAGAAACACGAAACTTCAAAATTTGGGTGTTACAAACAATGCGGTAGACGCAACTGTAAGTGCTGTAAAGCCGCCAACACTGACCACTCTTTCAGCAGCACAGTAACAAAGCAGCGATACAACATCTATGTTACATCTAATTGCAAAACGGAAAATAGTATTTACATTCTTACTTGTGGAACTTGCAAGCTGCAGTATGTTGGTGAAACAGAAACCACATTCAACATCAGACTAAACAATCATCGGTCGTTTTATACAAAAGGAAGAAACTGTCAAATTACGAGACACCTCTTAAGAACAGGACATACTTTTGAAAATATCACCTTTCAAATAATTGAGGTAAACCAAAATTGGGACTCCGAAATGAGAAAAAAGAGAGAAAGGTTCTGGATGCATCAGCTACGTACTCTTGAACCTTATGGACTTAATGAGAGGGATGAAAAACAGTTCTACCCGAAACCAAAGGAATAAATCATCAATTTTACTTCTATTTAACTAAAACAACTAATTGTTTTAATTTTTGAAAAAAATATTTATGTACAATAAACGGCAAAAATTTGTTTTATACAGATCATCAATCAATATGTTAAACTTTTGTGTAGCTCAAGCTACAAAGATATTTTTTGTCATGCATCCGATTTCACCTTGATAGATGCACACGCCCGATGAAGCTAATTTGTTTAGCGAAATATTGCGTGAATAATATATAAATATAACACCAAATTTTATAACACTCATTAGTGTGTTAAAGTTACATTCTTAGACACTTATATATATATATATATATATATATATAGGCGTAAAAAATAAATTTCACATGTGCAGATGTATATATTCATTAAATAAAATAATAAAATAAGTAAAAAGTTATGGAACTGTTAACTTTTTACTTATTTTATTATTTTATTTAATGAATATATATATATATATATATATATTGAAAAGAAGACTAAACCAATGATGAAAGATTTAACAGAAAAAAATTCAAGTGAGAGATTCAGGCTCTCGAGAGAATCGTGTTTTTTTTTGGTTTTTTGGTTATGATTATTATCTGTGGCTGTAACAAATCGGTATTAATTGAACAAGAATTGTGATTTATAATCATTCAGCATGAGAAAAATATCTCAAACATTGCGTTTAATTACAAGAACCAAACATGGAATGAGTTTTATTTCCCTAAAATAACATTTACTGGTGCTAAATCATGAATATAATTACCAAAATTGTTGTTGTTCTGAAGTGGTTGTGCATGTTGTTATGTTCATAAAATAATATAAACGTGTTTTCATTTATGATGGAATGACCGTTACCAACATTTGTTTTTGTCTGCGTTGTAGGAAACAATTGATAGCAGGGTAAATTCTGTTAGCTCTCATCTTGTCCATTGGAAGAGATAAAAAACTAAATACTACTTTTTTCGTACAATTTCTGTCTGACACGGGTATTTTGTAACTATATAATAATGTGTATACTCACACCCTTCTCTGTAGTAAATAGTAATATCTGTTATATAAACCAACTCGAAAGAAAATTGAAACATCCACCACGCTGGTTTGTTGCCAACTATTGTGTGAGTACATATATGTTGACCCCATTTATTGGATATTGGTGGATCTATGGCACATTGTGCGGAACAACCAAGTGCCATTGAACTTTGTGTAGCCTGCCCAAATCTGGCAAGGTTCACTGTAAAAACAATGAGCATGGCATAATCAAAATGCAAATAATGATTTTTAAATAATGCACCTAATTTAGAAGAGGGACGAAAGATACTAGAGGGACAGTCAAACACATTTGCATTTGATTTTTTATCAATATTAGATGTCCTCATTTGTATGATAAGTCTTAAATTGCAAACGATGTTTTTGAGAACTAAATTATGTGCTGACCGTATATTGAAGTAGAGTATGATCTAGCATATTTACCTGAAATTACCCGTGAATGTTTTTGCAAACTCTGCGAAAGCTGTGTACCGATTCCCGTGAAAGTTGTTGATCGATTCTGCGAATGTTTGAAACCAACTCGGTGATAGTTATGAACCGATTTCGTAAAAGTTGTTGACCGACTTTGCAAAAAATGTGAACTGACTTTTGAAATATTTTGTAAATTCCTCTCCCCTTTAATCTCTGAATGAATGTTTAACATTGAATTCATTTTAGTAGGTTGAAAAATGGAACATTTGATATTGATAAAACAGCACATAATTCATGAAAAAAAATATGTTGACTCTGTGATAATTAATGAAGACATGATGAAATCATGCAGCCTGCGCTTGCTATCATATACACACATTTGTGATCTTAATAGTTCTTCTTGAAATGATTAAAATATTTAAATGAAATATTCATAATAAACTCGTCATCGCTACCTGGATAAAATTTTGTATTAATATAACTGAAAGAAAATGACATTGGGAACTTTTATTATAATTAGCAAATAGCTTTATATGAACTCTCGTTTTGAATATTTATATGAGCTTTCGTTTTAAATTGAATATTTCTCGTTTTAGTTTTAAGTTGAATATTTCTTGTTTTAAATGTTTCTTTATTTTAAATAAAATGTTTCTTATTTCAAGATCAAAAGAGATTATAGATGTAAAACTTAATCTGACGGCTGTCAAAAGTGTGAAACTTGCATTCAACTTCAGTAGAAGCAATTATCGCTATTTTGCGAAATTAAGCCGGCGGACAATAATCCGTTTATATTACATAAGATTTCAAGCCGTATTTTGGTAATACTTAAAAAAAAAATTCTCTCTCTCTTGTTTTAATTTGAGGTACAATATGCCTGTAAATGATACATGTTAAACTCTTCTGTCAAGAATGCACTATTTCAAGTTGTGATGTGCATCATATAATCTCCAAGAGCATTTATCTTGCTAATTGTAAAGGCATGTGTTGCTTAAATATGGTGTATATAATTATGTCGGAATTAAAATGAACAGACGTCTTAATATTTCTGCATTGTTCAATCCCTTAAGACAAAAACATGAAAAAGTGTAATACCCCTAATACAAACACAAATACACAGAGGAATGATGATTTATTTATTGTGGAAAGAAGAGAAGCTACACACAAAATGAGGTCTTCTCGTTTAATAATATAGAAATAAGGACTTTGTTATCTAGATCTATTGATTTTATGTAAAGACACCCGTTCCTTATTCCATATAAAATGAAAATAAAGGTACATGATTGTTTTACAAACCAATAGTTTATTGAAATATGAATAATATAGCGTTGTACATATCCTTAGCATACCAGACTCAGCTTGACTTACCTTTAAACCGATAAACCCACGACATATTATCTTGGAACGTTACGAAAACACACTTTAAAAGGCCAAATACAGTACGAATTTGAAGAGAAATGAGGACTGAATATGATACATGCATGTAGTTCCAGGATTCTCAAATAAATACTTCAATTCTCAGGTTAAAGAATAATTATATGGAATTATCATTTAGTTGTACATGTATCACTGAATGGAAACGAGATATAATTATTTGAAAACGATCTGTATATTGAGCAGGATTTATCTATTTTTAAATAGGTGCAAAATGTATCTAATTATATTAGCTCGGGTGTCTTCCTCCACCTTGCAAATTGAAATAGCAGATAACAATTGGTCTAGAGACTTAAGTGTGCAAATTTCGAAAGAAAATTACGTGGTTTATCATATTTACGAATGTACTTGCATGTTAACAGAAACAGATCTTTTGTTTTATTCGACTTTTTAAACTTTGCCACATACGGGGAGACAACTCGAATGTATAGGCTGAGTTTAAGCAATAAAAAGAGTCTGGTAACCTAATTAGTTTCCTTTTCCTTATCTGAAACATATTATTAGAGCTTACTCCTCATATTTTATCCCAAACATTATATGGTGTATTTTTCGTTTTTTTCGTACAACATGTACAAAATCGGGGTTTCCCATGCATAATCTACATATAGCGAGTGACTTACTGATTGGTTAATTGATTGTTGTTAAACGTAACGTGTATCGTTATTGCGCTATTTCGTAGCGGGAAAAAGCCAAAGTGCCTGGAGAGAAAAACTGAAAATCCTAGTAAATTAATATTTGAGTCGAACGCCCAAGCTCAAACTGGATTTAATTTGAACTCACAATCTCATTGTTGACAGACTAATGATATAGTACATCGTCTACGTAGGCCACCAAGGTAGTCTGTTTCCCGGCCGTTATTGAAATTCTTGACAAATCTGTAAAGAAACCAAAAAGTAAATTCAACTTACGTTGGGCTGTAACTGTCAACAAAACAGATGTGTGGATAAGTAATACGAGCATATTAGATGGCGAAATGACCAGCAAGTACAGTCGGAACTTATGCTTTGCTAAAATAAAAAGAACAACACATATTAAGTACTACAAGACTTTTAGAGAGTGTTTAACGAACTTGACTGCCAACGAGGGTCTCGTGCAGTCGGTAAATATTAAGACATGGAATTATTTGATATAAATGTCCTATGCCGAAAAAGGAAGAGGACATTTATAAAAGTTTTTTTGTGGACAATAATCTACTACTGAGAAAATACGTAATAATAAGCCTTTACGGAAACCACACACAATTGAATTGAATTGAACTGAACATTCTTGTAATCTTATTAGATACATATAATTAACATTAACGGAAATCCTGCGACAAACTTTGTGAATGTGTTTGAAATGAACTTTCCCATCATTGTTTATTTGATTAACAAGAGCAAACAAAAAAACAAACAAATCTTCCTCAATAGAATAAAAAAATGTACCCTGGGAGCACATACGCGTTTTTTTTCCATAAACTTAATATTTAGAAGGGTCAGAACTATAGATAAAAAGAAAGTCGATCGTTAAAAATTGTACCCGTGAGATTAGTGCTAGCAAGACCGGACTGACAGCCACACGGTTGCCTAGTCTTTCCATGTCTGTCGTATCGCATCACACGGGGACAATAATTTACATTTTATAAAATCAAAGAAAAAGTCCAATATTACTTCCGTTAATTAGATACTTAACTTTTTTTTGAAATTTAAACGCATAATGGATGCATACAAATAAGTGACTGATATATTATACTTCCGCGTGTCTTTTTGAATTAATTTTTTTTTTAATCGCGATGGTGTATTTTCTTAAATGAAGTAATGAAAGCCATTCTGGTTTCAATCTGATTTTGAACCATTTGTTTAATAATCAAATATTGCTATATATGTTATTATAAATATTAACAGTTGACGATAAGACTGATTCAGATTATAAAAATAATGAAAAACATCGAAATCTCGAAAACAAAAAAAATGTTGAGAAGTACTGTTCATTGAAAGCAGTTGTCCTTTGTTTGTATAATTTATACGTGTTTCTAGTTTCTCGTTTTTTATATATATTAGACCGTTTGTTTTCCCGTCTGAATGCTTTTACATTAGCTATTTCTGGGGCCCTTTATAGCTTGTTGTTCTGTATGAGACAAGGCTCCGTGTTGACGCCGTACCTTGACCTTTAACAGTTTAACTTTTATAAATTGTTATTTGGATGGAGAGTTGTCTCATTGGCACTCATACCTCATCTTCCTATATCTATATGATGATGCAATTTAGAATACCCAAAGTTCCGAATGATTAAAATTGTTTTAACGGCGAGCAACGACCATTCCGTGCGAACAAAAAACAATTGAATAAAAAAATAACTAAAAAACATGAAATTAGAAGAGCACATGTTGCAATAAAATAACCCCATATCTTAAGCTACCTCCACTTAAGTAAGTATGTTAGTATTCATGATACACTTCTTAAAAGCAATAAGGACACTGGGCGATTTTTTTTCATAGTTTCAGCGGTGCAGTTTAAAAAAAGATGAATTAGGCCCATAACTGTATATACGTACATGTATTTATCAAGCGGCACATAACATGTTTTCATTATTATGATATTTCGTGAGAAGATTAGAATGTACAGTGTATAGACCATTTGTCATTGTTATAGAAAAAAATATGCCAAGGTTAAAAATTACGCTTTCACAAAATTAAGACTACACATTTTCATTTATAATGGTATAAAAATCCTGTTTGGAGTGAGCCAAGGCTCAATGTTGAAAAGCGTACTTTTTACCATAATGTTTAATTTTACAAATTGTGACTTGGGTGGAGAGTTGTCTCACTGTCACGTAAACCATATCTTCTTATATATATATGTAACACTCCCAAACGTGTACTTCCCCCCAAACGTGTCCGATTCCCCCAAACGTGTCTTCTCTCCCTAAACGTGTCCGAAATGTACAATATTCCCCAAACGTGTCCGAATTCATAACCCCCAAACGTGTCCGATAAATGTTATTCGCCAAAACATGTCCAATATTTAACGCCCGAACGTTTCATATCTTTTAGCGTTTTATACATGTATCTCCTAAATATTATTGCTGATAATGTTAACGGCAATTTTTTGATAGGGAAACAGGTGACAAAAATTTCATTTATTAGCTTTAGTTGATTAAATGTAGGTTTTTAATGAATATCATAATTCAAAATTTAATCTGTAACCGTTAATTAATTTTTGATTGAAATTGCTTATTGTTCAGTTGCAAGTATTTCAAACTCATTTAGAGCTAACCTGCACCTAATTATAGAGTTGAATTAATGGGTAACTTTGTAAATTATTTTGTACTTATAAACTCCGATGATGCTTTTTATATTTATCCGAATATTGCCTGGCGGGCGATAAGCAGCATTTTTTAAAAACTTTTGTAAATAGTTCTTAATCTGAATTTGTGTGTTTTTCAAAAACTCATCAACTCATAAACTGGTTATCCGTTTTTTTTTATCATATACATTTTAGGTTTCCAGCATCACTAAAGACACACGACCAAGGGCAATAACGTCCAGTGCCAAATGCTTCATTCATTGGTTCTATAGATTCTTTTTATTTGTATGACTGTTATGTGATCAACGCCGGTTATTAGTGGTTACCGTAATTGCAAATTTAATTTGTACTGTATACATTCACTTTTTAGACTGTTGATAGCGCATTGTCAAGTTGCAAGTACTCTATGCATATTTAAAGCGAAATAGTTTTACATTTGCTGTATAAATTAACTTTAGACTGTTGATAGCGTATTTCCAGTTGCAAGTATTTCATAGATATAGGAAGATGTGGTGTGAGTGCCAATGAGACAACTCTCCATCCAAACAACAATTCAAAAATTAAACCATTATAGGTTAAAGTACGGCCTTCAACACGGAGCCTTGGCTCACACCGAACAACAAGCTATAAAGGGCCCCAAAATAACTAGTGTAAAACCATTCAAACGGGAAAACCAACGGTCTAATCTATATAAACAAAACGAGAAACGAGAAACACGTATATATTACATAAACAAACGACAACTACTGTACATCAGATTCCTGACTTAGGACAGGTGCAAACATTTGCAGCGGGATTAAAACGTTTTAATGGGCCCAAACCTTCTCCCTTTTTCTGAAACAATAGCATAACATCACAACATATAATGTTTTAATGATTTTACTGTTCTATACTGTTTAAATTGTCTTTAAACTGATGATTGAGTATTGTCCAGTTGCAAGTATTTCATGCATATTTAGAGAGAACATAGGTTACAAGTTTATATTTTGTTTTACCTTTGTACTGTATAAATTTACTTTAGACTGTTGATCGTCCAGTTGCCGGTGTTTCACAATATTTAGAGAGAACATACACATTTTTATGTGCAGAGAAAGGGACACATTCATCCGTACAATTTAACTAAACATGTGTGCTTACAATTTACATACGACATAGCCGAAATGACGCCCCCACTTTTACCCAGTTTTTTCGGCTGGTTAAAAAATGTACCTTATCTATATTTTTGATGAAATGGTAAAATTAGTATACATTAATGGTATAGCAATAACCAAGTAACGCTTCATATGGACACATTTTTGGGATTAGACACGTTTGGGGGGTTTGTTGAGAAATGGACATTTTTGGGTGTTTATACAAATCACACGCTAGGGCGATGTTTTTAACTACACATGTTTGGCAGTTCAGTGACGTCAATGTGGACACGTTTGGGGGAATCGGACACGTCTGGGGGGAAGGACACGTTTCTGAGTGTTACATATATATTCGTCTGACCCGGTCTAAACAAATTAAGAGGGCTTGATTATAAAGATTAGTACCATATTTCGTCTGGAATTATAAAAAAACTACGGATTATGATATATCTTATTTTCGACATTCATATAAAGTTCAACAAATTATAAATGCAGACATACAATGTACATCACTACATAAGTGTCGAGGGCATGACAAATAGCATTATGCTCATGATATTATATTTTGTATTTAAATACGCCATGTTTTACTGATAAATGTACACTTTATAACGGTTATGAATAGTTTTTTGTTACAATATCATGCACTTCCTCCAGGAAATCCTTTAAAAATTAAAATGTACAATCAAATGAAATGAATCTTCTTCTCTTATGCATTATTTAATGATTATCCTCAGCCATTTTTCCCTTTTTAATAGTAGCATCATTGTAGGAAAAATATGCTGTAGCAGTTTTAATCTGACAACATTCAATTTGTTCTCTATTAAACACTTTTTTTCGATACTTTCTGCATTTGCTTTTTTCCTGGGGTCAGTTTTTTATTGGTTGAAGAAGCCAGTGAGGGAACCACTGGACTTCGGTTTGAATACTGGCTTCATGGTTAATAACGATTGGAGTTGAACGCACCTGTCATGTTCGGGAAAAGGAACTCGCAAATACAATGTGGCTCGTAGGCTAGTGATCCAGTAGTTTGACTACTTAGACCACTCGGTCACTGATGTCCCATGTTTCTATTGACATATGTGATGAGTATTCTCATTTTAGATATCTTGTTCAAATATTAATACAGATTGTTTATGATATACTTGAATATTGTAAAGTATTTTATTGTTAATATGTTTTACTTCATTTTGTTTATTTAGCCATTTCAATCTATCCTTTAAGTTATACAATGTTTATTGATTTGTTCTCTTTATACAGTTTTCCTCTCTTTTTTCTTAAACTTTCTACCCTATTTTGTGGACAGAAGATTTTAATATCTAATCCGAATTATTAATTAATTGTTTTAGTAAAGAACTTTTCAGATTTTAATCATTTTCTTCTTGCACGCAAAAGACAGGCTACAAGGAAGCACACGCACAAGCAGAGTTGTAGGAATTAATATAAGTTCTTTTTACTTATTTCCCATTCCCTTGTAAATAAATATGTTTAAAACTAAATTCAAATAATCTAACAAAAATGCATTCATACTATAGAAATGATAAGATACGTAACCCTAATTAGTTTACACAGAGTATAACTACTTGCATATATTTTGTAAAGACAATAACAAATGATATTTCAACAAGAAGAAAAAGAAAACGTACCTTACATCAGTAATACTTTCACAGTAAATAAACAATAGAACTAGGAAGTACATTTGTCAATTTCCCAAGCTAATATATGTCAATTTCAAGTTTAATCCGATATTATTACTCCGAAATAAAAAAAAAATACTGTCTGAAAGCTAAAAACTATTAACTCTTTTACCTTAAATAATAACAGACTTTAATTTAAGGAACTAGGTACACCTGACTCTCCCCTTTTCCTACCTTAAAAAAAGGGGGGAATTAGAAATACTTTTTCTACTTGTATACATGTAGTTTAAACTTCCGTTTTGAATGTGGATAGCCCCCCCCCCCCCTTTTTCTCTAGTCACTGCTTACTTTTGTATGTTTTTAAGATTAAAAAAAATGTGTAAATAAATAAAATTAAACTTTATAATGGTCACCTGCAGCAGTCATCGTATTACACACTTGTACACCCTAGTTACTGTACTAGGTATAAACTAACTTCCTTTAAACAAAATCATTTTTCAACAAATATAACGCGTGGGAATATATGCATTAAAAAAATATGTTGTTTGGCATTGAAACGAGGTAGAGATATGTAAAAAATGAAACATAAAACATCTGAAATATAAGCGGCTACATTGACAGCCATTTCATGGTCGCCCTAAGAAAAAGAGGTGGTGTAGTAAGAAGAGCTGTGGTGTAGTGGTTAGGGCATCGGAATAGTAAAACAAAGGCGTCTGGTTTGTTTCTGGTTTGATCTCCGTTCCGGGGAGAAATTGTCAGTGATTGAATTTTTGGTATTGTCTTGAGAAACGATGGTAGTCCGATAGAAGGGGACGAAAAATGGTTGACCGGTGTTAAAACAGAGCTATATGTCTTGCACGCAAAAGACATCCTTGTAGATTTAGAAAAAAAAAGAACAGGCTACAAGTCAGCAGTATTAAAGGAATTAATATCAGTTGTTATAACTTGTTTTCCAATCCCCTGTAAATAAATATGTTTGAATCTGAATTCAAATAATCTAATAAAAATGTGTTCATGCTATGGAAATGACAAGATACTTAACCCTAATTATTTAACACAGAGTATTGCTACTTGCATATATTTTGAAAAGACAATAACAAGTTACATGTTAATGAGAGAGAACGTACCTTTGATCAAGAATACGTTCACAGTAAATGAACAGTAGAGAAGTAAATTTATCCATTTCCAGAGCAGCTATATGACAATTTCAAGTTAAATCCGATATTATTTTATACCTTTAACATGTAAAGCATGTATTTGTTACAAATACAGTATAATTATCTCTGAACAATGTATTAGGGTGAAACAATAGTTTTGCCATACAATTCCGAAATGAAAATTAAATACTGTCTGAAAGCTAAAAAATCGTCCACCTAAGACAATATCAGACTTTAATTTAAAGAACGGGTACACATGACCCACCCCTTTTCCTACCTTAATATTTAACCTCTGAATGCAGTGTTCTATAGGTTCCAAATATAGCTGTTTCACAATTCTTGCGTCCTTTAGGGATATATTCTAATTTGTTAACCAAATGGTTCCTGGATTTTATCATCACTTGGGTTTTGCCAGTATAAATGCACATGGATAGCGGTCAATTGCATGTTGAGAAAGATCCAAAGTGAAGGGACGTAGTACGTAATTTAAGTATAAGTTAAAACTCTAAGAGTGAAGGCATATCGATATTGAAAATACGCGGATCAGCCCTATATTCAAACCTTTGAAAAAAAATAGTTGTGAATATGAACTTTCTATTCTAGATTATATTGATTTGCGAAAATTAATAGTAATAACGATAGTTGCATAGCTTGAGCTGTGAAAGGAATTACTATGTGAGATTGAATTGTCTATGGGCGTTTCTCAATATAAAGCGTAACTTTCAGACCTAAAACTAAATGGAAAATCAACTTGTCTAAAATTTAATTGCAAGTTAGAGTTATTTTGGTTACCTCTATTATAGACCTGTTTGTGAACAAAAAGTGCAATCTTAAATACTCTTTAAAATGATATTATTTTCATAATTTGTGTTCTGTTTCGTAGGGGACTTTTGTCCCCTACGAAACTGCTGCTAAACACACATATTTTTGCAATTTTAAATGTTCCTATATACATTCCAGTTTGTTTACTTTATATACTAGAAAAATCTGATTTTTTCCTGAATTGTAGAACCATTTTTATCAATAAAGATTACACAGTACTTCACATATGAAGATACAACTCATTTTACGTAGTGAACATTTTGATGCGTTTCGTAGTTGACAAAACCGTTTCGTAGTGGACAAAAAGTTTCGTTGTTGACATCAACCCTATTCTATGTTAATAAAAACATAATAAAAGTTACATGAAACTAACCCTTGTTATTTGTTTCGCACTAATATAATTGAAAAAAGAGTTAAAAAAAAAAGACTGCATGGTAGTGGTAATGTCAACTACGAAACGTGTTTACCCATACTTGTGTCAAAAACAGTACTGAAACAGTACTGTCAAATTCGTTACTGAATAAACAGAAAGTATAACATTACAAGTTTTCTGTCTTGCCGAACAGTACTGATATACACGAGGGTAGAAATGTACCAAAAAAGCGTGAGTAAATTCGTAGTATTGTAGGGGTCCGTTTCGTAGGGGACATATTCACATGTTTTATTTTTTCCCCACAATCCCTATATTGCAATAGTAACATTGTCAAGACTGATTGTAATCATTAAAGCATGTATTAAGCTGTACATTGATATTTTTTTATTATTTTAAATAGGTATCAAAGGTAACATGATTATAATTTAGTACGCCAGAAGCGCGTTTCGTCCACATAACTCATCAGTGACGCTCATATCAAAATATTTATAAAGCCAAACAAGTACAAAGTTGAAGAGCATTGAGGATTGAAAAATCTTCATAAAACCAGATACTGAAGGAGATTTGACCCGTTTCTTAGTGGACATTAACAAAAATACGGTATCACTCTGGTCCATTTGATGTGCTCAATTTTTCTTACCAACAATCAATTAATTGCCCGTATTAAAGCATCACTTCTTATGTAAGACCCTAATGTTATATCTCTTGCAAACAAAGATTACATTGATTTTATAAAACTGTTTATTAGCAAATTTTATTGACTTCGTTTCGTAGTGGACATATTGTCAGGGACACACCTTCTGAAATTAAAAATCCTATGTTGAAAGCTGTTTATTAAGATATGGTGGCTCTAAACATACTTTTGAATTATTAAAATTAGTGGGAAAACTACCGGTTCTGGGCCACTTTTTATAATGTTAACCCTATGGGGAAAAGGTAGCCTCCTAAGAGGTAGCCTCCCGATGTGAGGCTAATTTTTATGACGTCAATTTAAGTTTTATGACACTAATTAATTAAATTAATTACTTTAGAAGATAAGGTCATTATTAAGTGTTACTAATTACGGCTAATTAATTGGCCTTATTTAATAAGTATAAATATGTATTTTCTTTATAATTGATGAATATTCCCGGTCTATAAATAGATACACATGAAAACCCCACCTTAGTATTAATTATTGTATTATATGGCTCTGGTATTACATACTATTTAATCACCGACGGCTATTTATCTCTGATTATTAAATCAATATTGAATGCGTGTTTAAACATGTCAACAAATCCGCCATTTTGAAAAATCGCGTCTGTCTTTTAAAATCATTAAATCGTTATATTATTGACACTTATTAGAATAATATATCTTAATATTAATGGTGTGATTTTTTTTTTTTCAAGTATTAGAATTTATAATATACTTGCAAAATCACTGAAAGCGTTCGTTAACTTGTCTGTGTCATAATCAAGTTTAGACTTGTCAATAATCAGATTTAAATGTAGTCGCCATGTTGAAAATATTATAAACATTGTCGCGTTATGCAGTCTTTTGAAATAAGTAAATCATAATATTAATTGAATTGAATAGTATTATTCGTACAAAGATGACATTTATCCAGGAGTTAATTTTAATGTGTTTGATGATACATACTGTTATATAAATACGTCTTTTGTTTAATATCCAACTACCATCCTTCCGTTATAATCATATATTTTAATATTTAGTATAAATTGACAACTAATTTTATTATTTCCTCGATCATATTCACTTTTCAACTGAAATCCTTTTACTATAAAATGCCAGACTGATAAGCAAGACACTTCAACAGTTTCTGTTGACCCCAAAAACCTGGTGTGATTAATTACATGGGTGAATGACCATTAATGTAAACATGTCAAGTAAATCTTATCAGATAATGATTATTTCAACTTTTTTTTTTATTAGGCTGTACTTAAGCAATATTCATTTTTGATAAACTTATTAATTAATAAATACTTTTAATTTAAATTATTCTTTATTACACATGTAACATCAGAAGCAGACTTCAGAAAATATAAATTTGCCTTGATAGCAAAGAAAAATACGTCTGATCGCTCTAACAGGTCAATTAGACTGAACTGATTATCGATCATAAAAATTTGCCGGATTTGAAATTAACCAATCAGATTACGTAAATTACGGAATTTCCACAATTTATGAAATTTCTGCTATATAAACGCTGTGAATTGCGGGGATAGCACAGTCTTATCGATGACACTCTAAAGGTGAAATCAAGTTTACATTAGCAGTATCTTAAGGATTTAAAGGTTTGGTATGGCTAATAATTTGTTTATTTTAAACATTTTTTAACGTTTGATAGTAAAGGATTATATGATATAAATTAAAGTTTTCTATATAATTTTGTTTTCTAAATTTCAAACTTATTTAACGAATAACAAATACATGGACTAGACATATGCTGCTATCAAAATAATGGGAAAAAAGGGGGTGTTGTATTTTAATTTAGAGTTCTCGAAAGTTTGAAGTAGACTCCTGCACTGGTATGGTGTACTGACGTAGGGCAGTGTCATTTAGCTAACAATGGAGAGGAAGTGTCATGTGGCATGCCCCGCTATAGTCAGGAAGACCTCTCCGACCAAAACCTTTGCAGTCTTGCTTAACTGCGAGAGCAGCTCTGTTTCCGGTGATGGAAATGTTGACGGGCGGTGACTACTTTGGCAAGAGCCTTAGTCAAACATTCTTGAATATCAATCAGATCGTTATTCATATCAGTATCAAGACTGGGAACCCATACGGTCGGTAGACTGAGGAGTCGTTTTTCCGACCCGTGGGCGAGTACCAGTGGCGATAGGTTCCTTTGATATGAATAATAACTGGTTGTCCGTATCATATTATAAGGAATAATAAAATTAAAATGAAAATGCCTATATTGAATACACTTTCACTTTTCAGGTTAAAAAGATGGAACCAGCAACGAAAAAAATAAAGATTGCAAAATCTCCAATAAAATGTGGTGTATGCGGAAAATCGTTTTCCCATAAAGAGAGTTTGATGCGCCATAAGAGATCGGTTCATACTGGAACGAAATGGCATTGCCCCACCTGCGATGTAGTATTTTCAAGAAAAGACAACTACCAACGCAATAAGCGAAACCCTGATACACAACCAGTCCAAAATGGTGGTGGTGTTACTATGAATAGTAAATAGTACAGAAACAAATGAAAAAACGGATCCATGCAATTTCAAAGCGCTCAATGGAACCGTTGAAACACATACGATTGGTGCAAAAGGATTGAATAAATTTGATCCAATGTCATTCCTAAAAAGCCGATATGATGATGTTAAAGATGTCATCAAGCGTAAAATTAATGAAAGAGGTGGATTGAAGTGGTATCTATCCATGAAGGTTAAAATGAGCAGACGAAAAGAAGATGCCATAGAAACTGCAGAGCCGCATTTCCGGGGAAAATGCCAGACCAGTTTAAAATTGGAGGATATCGATGCCGGATTAAAGGAATCTATCAAAAAGATGTATACATCTATCATTGAATATCAGCGACAAGGGAGTAATTGGACGGTAGATAATGTGGTAGATCTTACAATACACATGGCACGTTACAGACCACTAAATGGCTCAAGTTATATTTCACTTCCAATCAAACTTAGATCTAAACATGCGATAGTCAATGTGAAAAACAAAGATAGCAAATGTTTCATGTGGTCGATTTTGGCAGCAATTTATCCAGCGAAATGTCACGGAGAGCGAGTTTGGAAATACAAGGAACACACTTCAAGCTTTAACATTGATACCATCAAGTTTCCTGCGAAATTAGCCGACATACCAAAGTTCGAAAAGCAGAATGAAATATCTCTTAACGTGTTTGGGTTAAACAAAGGCGAAGTATTCCCTATTCATATTTCAAAACATTGATTTGAACAACATGTTAAACTACTCATGATATCGGACAACAAGAAGTCACATTTTTGCTGGATAAAAAATCTTAATCGATTATTGGGCGACCAAAAGTCTTCTGAACATAAGCATTTTTACTGTCCATACTGCTTGCATGGATTTACAAAAGAAAGAATATTAAACAACCACCTACCATACTGCCAAACCTACGGACCACAGAAAATCGAACTTCCAACTGAAGACAATAAGTGGTTACATTACAAAGATATTCGGAAACAGCCCAAGGTACCATATATCATATATGCAGATTTTGAATGTCTTCAAGAACCTATTGTTGATAGCAACAAATGTGATCAAAAGACGAAAAAAACTACAAAACATATACCATGTGGCTTTGCATACAAAGTGGTGGGTCTGACACCTGAAATGTCAAATGAACCAGTAGTATATCGGGGTGCAGATGCTGCCGATAAATTTGTGGAGTGTATGGTACAAGAACAAGATAATATAGAACAGAAATTTAAGCATTGCGAACCCATGATAATGACTGGGAGTGATTGGCAATCCTTTAAGAAGGCAATCATGTGTCACATATGTAAAAAAGAACTAGCGGACAGTAGAGTACGAGATCATTGTCACGTGACTGGAAAATTTAGAGGGGCAGCTCATAATGACTGTAATATCAATTATAAGTTTACAGGTCGAATTCCAGTTGTTGTTCACAATCTTAGAGGATATGATAGTCATTTAATTATGCAAGCTATTGGGAAAGTTGAAGGGGAAAAGCTGAAATGTATCGCTAATAATATGGAAAAGTATATTTCTTTTTCATTGGGATGCATGGACTTTATAGACTCACTACAGTTTATGTCTTCCACATTACAAAAACTTGTGGAAAACCTGGCAAAAGAAGGTTCTAGTAAATTTAGACACGTGACAAGCCACTTTGGAAAAGTACTGATAAGTCTACTTCTGCGTAAACAAGTATACCCATACGAGTACTCTGATTCCGAGGCAAAGTTTGTGGAAACTCAACTACCACCGATTGAAGATTTTTACAGTACATTATCGGGAGAAGGTATAACCACACTGTACTATGCACATGCACAACACGTATGGCAATTGTTTAACATGCAGAATCTCGGACAGTATCACGATCTATACGTACTATCAGATGTTCTTGCATTAGCCGACGTCTTTGAAAATTTCAGGGAGATCTGCCTCAACTACTATGGACTGGACGCTGCACATTTTTATACATCATCCGGTTTAGCCTGGCAAGCTGCCTTGAAAATGACAGGTGTCAAGTTGGAATTACTCACTGACATAGACATGCATTTGTTTATAGAGAAAGGATTAAGAGGTGGAATATCAATGATATCCCATCGTTATGCCAAAGCTAACAATAAACCTGTACCAAGCTACGATCCTAATCAACCCATTAATCACGTGATGTACCTAGATGCCAATAACCTATACGGATGGGCCATGTCACCAGCGCTTCCGGTTGAAGGTTTCAGATGGCTAAACGATTCTGAAATTGGGAACCTAAACATATGTGACATTGCAGACGACAGTGAAAATGGTTATATATTAGAAGTTGACTTGGAATATCCAAGAGAGCTACACGACGACCACAACGAATATCCACTTGCTCCAGAAAAATTGAAGGTCACAAATGATATGTTATCACCCTATGCGAAAAATCTATTGGACGATTTGAGCTTAAAAGGTACCTCAACAGAAAAATTGATACCAAATTTACATCCAAAGCAAAAATACGTGGTACATTACAGAAATCTAAAACTCTACTTATCACTTGGAATGAAACTAACAAAGATCCATAAAGTCATGACATTTGAACAACGACCCTGGCTAAAGACGTATATTGATTTCAACACAGAGAAGAGAAAGCTTGCAACAAATGAGTTCGAAAGGGATTTTTTCAAACTCATTTATAATGAAGTTTTTGGAAAGACGATGGAAAATTTAAGGAAGAGAACAGACATAAAACTTTTGAATGACCAATCAAAGGCCAGAAAATTAATCAGCAAACCAACATTTCATGCCTTCAAAATATTCAACGACAACTTGGTGGCTGTTCACATGCTGAAACAACGATTATACTTAAACAGACCTATCTACGTGGGATTCACTCGATTTGTCAAAGACACTAATGTACGATTTTCAATATAATTACATAAAGGATAAATACGGATCTAGAGCAACACTCTTATTTACGGACACTGACTCGCTATGCTACAACATCAACACTGATGATATATATCAAGATATGATGGAGGACAAACACTTATTTGATACGTCAGAGTATAACCCTGAACATCGTCTTTATAGCACTTTGAATAAAAAGGTATTAGGAAAGATGAAAGACGAAACACATGGTATTCCCATACAGGAATTTGTTGGTCTCAAGTCAAAGATGTACTCATTGATATATGAAGAGAATAAAAAAACTATGCGAGAAGAAGACAGCGAAGGGTATAAAGAAGAGTGTAAGCAAACATGACACAAGACACGAACATTATAAACAAAGTTTATTCAACAAAGAAATCCACATGTCTACCATGACACAGATCCGTTCATACGACCATACGTTATATAATATATCAATCAACAAACTGGGCTTATCCCCTTATGATGATAAAAGATACTTACTAGATGATGGGATACAGAGTTTGGCCTATGGACATTGGAGAATATAATAAGGATGACAATCGATATGTTAATTACTCTACGTCTGTCATTCGAAGGAAGTGGACGTGTTTTAAGAACTCTCAAAGATGTCGAATACTTGTCCAGATTGTGGTTCAGAATTTTCGAGAAAAGATGTCATGTTGAGACATCAAAGAAACAAACACAGAATAAGTCAACCATATCCGCAAATCAATGATGCATATCCGCCGCCTCCGCCTCCGCTTCCACCACCACCGCCGCCGCCGCAAAAGAATGTGATACTGCATCACCCGTTCACTATGATGCTGGCTGGACCTACTGGTTCAGGTAAGACGTTTTGGATGAAAACATTATTGGAGAGAGCACGGACTATGATTACACCACCACCAGAGAGGATAATATGGTGTTATAAACGATGGCAGCCATTATTTAGTGAAATGCAACAGACCATTAAAAACATTTTGTTTGTTCAAGGTTTACCTGAAAATTTGAATGATGACTCATTCATAGACTCTAGATTTCCAAGTTTAATCATTCTAGACGATTTAATGAGAGACGTCACTAATAGTAAGGATGTGTGTGAACTCTTTGTGGAGGGTAGCCATCACAGGAACCTTAGCGTAGCTTGTATAATGCAGAATGCATTCACAAAGGGAAAGGAGAGTCGAACCATGAGCATCAATAGTCAGTATATAGTATTATTACGACAGACTAAAACTTAATATATTTGAAAGCAAGAACATGTTTGGTGGGGGCGATTCTAAAGAGTATATTAGCAGAAAAGAACTAGAACCACATCAGTTTGAAGAATCATTTCATAGTGAGCAGACGTATTTACTAGACGATAAAGAAATCATGCCTTCATGTGATGATTGCGGTGTAGTCTTTGAAAGCGTTCCTGATTTAGCTAGACATATGCATAAGTGGTGCCCGGAAAATAATGATTTAAAAAGAAAAAGGGAAATTGAGGATGAAAACATACCCTCAAAGAAGTATCGTGTAAACGAAATTGATATAGAAGTTGGATAAGATATGGCTTTTATAAAATTAGCTGAACTTGCCAGAGAGGCAAATACAGATATATGGGAAGAAAAAGTTCATAAATACATGGATGGTGACATGAATGAAGACCACGCCATAAGTAAGGCCAATCGCAAATTAAAAGACGAGGATATGAGCCAATTTTTGTCTAGATATAGTAGTTTAGTTGAGTATTTACTACAGTTACAAAATGGTAAACTGCATGGCAAAGTCATGCAAATGATAACAGAATTAGTTAACGATGGCATGGACACCGTAAAAGCCATTAAAGTAGCTATCAGGAAATATAAACCTATGTTGGAAAGCTATCTAGATGAAGCTATTGAAAACTAAACAAACTATGGTGGTTCTGAAAGTGAAAATAGCATTGATGACGATGAAGAGGAAGAGGAGGATGAGGAGGATGAAGACGATGAAAGTTCAACTATATAAATACGAGAACGTTGAACTCTGTATATCATTCTATATTCGTCATTATATGTGAAAAGATGGCCTCTTGGGAAAAGTACTTGAGAAATATTTATTACAATCCAGCTAACCCAGCGAGTTTTACAGGGCCTGATAAACTTTACAGATTTTTTCGAACAGATTGAAAATTCGTTCTCAGTAAATATAAAATACGCAAATGACTGCAACGACAGGAACCATACAGTTTACAAAGACCCTTAAAAAGGTCGTTTAAGCGGAACAGAGTTATCGTTATTGGAATAGACGACCAATGGGATATCGATTTGATGGACATGTCTAAATTTTCGAAATTTAACAGTGGATTCAATTTCATATTGGTGGTTATTGACATATTCTCCAAACATGTATGGCTAAGACCTCTAAAGAATAAGAAAGGCGAATCCGTGGCGACTGCTTTAAAACACGTTTTATCAGAAGGAAGATCACCAAACAGAATAAGAACAGATAAAGGACAAGAATTCAGATCAAGATTAGTAAAATCTCTCCTAAAACAGAGAAATATTCAACATTTATTTGCACAAAATACAGAAATCAAAGCTAATAACGTTGAAAGGGTTATCAGGACTATTAAATCAAAAATCATGAGATTTATCACCAGTAAGCAGTCATATGATTATGTGGATAACTTACAGAATTTTGCTAACAGTTACAATAAGACCTTCCATAGAACGATTGGCATGGCACCAGATAAAGTCACCACATCTAAAGAGACCAACCTTTGGTGGAAAATGTAATGGCCGAAAAGATTGCAACCTAAGAGAGAGAAAGAACGAAAACCTTTCCGTTTCAAAATCGGTGATAAAGTTCGGATTACATACATGAGAAATCCTTTTACCCGGGAATACGATGAGAAATGGAGCGGAGAGATATTTAAAATATCTCAAAGAATATTACGTAGTGGACTCCCATTTTATCGACTTATTGATTTTCAAGACGACGAAATTTCTGGAACCTTCTACCAGTCAGAGGTGCAAAAACTGGATGTTCGGGAAGACGATATGTGGAAAGTTGAAAAATCCTCAAAACGAAAGGCAAAGGACCCAACAAACAACATTATGTGAAATGGTTTCACTGGCCAAAGAAATCCAATTCTTGGATTAAAGCTCGCGATTTATCTAATATTTGAGAGAGTTGACTTTGAAAGACTAACTTCAGGTCTCAACAGTTTACACCCCTGCACGAAAGATAGCATACTGTTGGCCCTTTCGTGAGGTTATAGATACTGTTGAGTTGTAGACAATTCTTTAATCCTTTTATCTCGATGTATAAAATAGTTATATGATTTTGTTATATTGTAAAGACATCATGCGGATGGCTCTCCAACCCATATTTGTCTGAATTGACGGAGATATTAAATATTGTACAAAACCATTGTTATTATTATTACTAGTGTGGTACCAAGAAGCCGAAACTTAAAAAAAAAAAAAAATAAAAAAAATAAAAAAAAAATAGGGATACAATCACTAAATAAAAAAAAAGGGGGGATCAAAATTGACATGAGCAAAACCATGAATCAATGCAGACAAATACACACACACACACACACGCACATACCTGAAAAATGATAAGCATCTACATACATTATTCAATGAAAACAATTAATGTCGGAATACCTAAAAATGACGTCATAAAAATTAGCCTCACATCGGGAGGCTACCTCTTAGGAGGCTACCTTTTCCCCATAGGGTTAACATTAGTAAAAGATCGCCAGAATACCCAATTCCCCACTACTATTTAAGAACTTATATGAAGTAAAAATAACATTTGTTTCTACATTGTTTTACGATATTTTAGAGCATGAATGTCGAGAAGGCGGTCTAGAGACATGCCATTTTGGTTGTTTTGGAGCATTCAGGAATGAACATCTTATTAATCCTTCTAAAAAATAAACTGTTTCTTTGCTTAAAAATGTTAAATATAATTCAATGTACTGACTGCATAAAAAAGTACTTGCAAAGATCAAACTAATCTTTTAAAAAGTGGATTGGACAAGAAATTACGTTTTTATTGAAAAACGCCCTATATCTATAAAAAGTGCAACCTATATATATCTATACACATGGAAAAAGTATTGCAACACTAAAAATCTTTATTTGTTTTGTGATATAATTTATCGAAGTAGAACTAGTTAAGCCTTATTTGAATCTCACCTGAGTTTTATCAATAAATATCGGCTCGATAAATTCTTTTCTGCACATGCAACAACTGTACCCGTAAAAAATAAAACAGATGTTTTTATCCTCATTTTAAATAAAAAAAGTTTATAAAGTTATGGGATTGACACCGTGTAATTGGTCATCCACAACTTTTAACTGCAGCAAGATGGCAGATTATCAGCATGAAAGAAGCAGGTACGTCGCTGTGACAATTGCACGTATAGTTGGTCATCACTGTTCCACTATAAGTCATTTTGAGAATAAAAAGCAGGCAACAGACGATGTTAAAGACCTTTCGAGATCAAAAAGACCCCCTATAACATCCCGCTATAACATCTGCTAGGGAAAATCAAGCATTTTGAAGGCTGTTCAGAAGGAAACCCATTGCAAACAATACAATCCCAAAAAGAGAGTGGTGGCAAAACAGGAGCCTGAACTTTAAACAAGAAATGTTCGAGATCGATTGATGGCTACTCGTTATCGTTTGCTTACGAATATACACACAATTGCCCGTATCTTATGTAGTGCAGAACTCGCCAAAACTGGAAATAAGCATCGAGGAGGATGATCCATTGTTACAATAGAATTCTGTTCATCTTCCTTGGCTCGATCGTAGCCCGGATTTGAACCAAATCTTGCATACATGGGGAAAAGTTAGGCGTAAAGTGACCGAAAGGACACCTAAGTTCTAGCCCGTCATGAAATAAACAATGCCCTTCATCAAGAATGATTGCTGCTACCTTAGCAACAAATAAGTCGACCTTAAGCAGGAATCAGAAGACGTTAAGAGGCGGTCATCCGTTTGAATGGAGGCTGCTCATAAAGTACTAATTCTTTGGCGTATAACGATCAACCATGATGTGAACAATCATTTTAAGAATAATTTTGAAATGTCTGACAGTTTAACTACAGTAAAGTTGTAAAATGCATTTTTTTGGGTACAAAATACACTTCATTTCGTTATCAAAATTGTGGTTAGATAAAACATTGTTTTCATATATTTTATGTTCGTTTTGATGTCAATGTTATCATTAACTATGTTTCACTATGATTTTACATTTATTTTATCATATTCCATCCAAAATAAGAGGCTGATTTTTCAAGTTTTAAAAAATGAAAGTGTTGCAATACTTTTTTCCATGTTTATATTTGCAATTTCATACTTATATAAAATTATTAAGAAATTCATAAAGAAATTACATATAAATGTAAGTAAAGCTGATGTAGTATTAATAATGAAAGATGTATTCTTTATTTGTTATTCATACTTCAACTCATTTTGTCATGTTGAAAGAAAGAAAAAAAACACTGCCTCTTACTTTGACTTTAAAAATGATAAACATTGTTTCTTTAGACAAAATCGAGGATAATGTTTCAAATGTTTATGAGTTATGACCCTTGAAACCTTCAGTATTAATACTTATAAGTGTCAGAACATTTATTGTTCTGCTATTGCCCTCTATTACATTTTTTATATTTATTATTAACACATTGTAATATATCTGTAAGTATACAAATGAATTAATTAATAAACGATGCACAATCAAATCTAAAACTATTAAGGAAGTTTATATAAGCTTGTACATTGTGATAGTTCATTATGAGTCACTAGTTTTATATACATTTTATCGTTGGGCATAAATTTACGGCAAACCATAAAAATCAAAAATATTATTCCAACATGCTAAAACACATACATAACCCAAGAACAATGGAAAATTTAAAAAAAAATCTAAGTAGCGGTCTTTACCTTTCAATGACCTGGTAGTAAATCCAATGTTAATAATCCTTCTACAACTATGACGGAAGGATTACACTATAGTATAATTCAAATTAGAATAAGAAATGGATATTATAGTTAAAATGTAACTGAACTACTTTTTTGGCATTCGATGCACTTTTCTGTATAAATTCAGAAATCAAAAGAAACAATATTGGTGTATTTCAATACTATACAATCCTGATCAAATTATTTCAAACATGAAAATTACACTTAAAATTAGAGCTGTTAATAAAATTATGACTCACTTAAACAGTTCTACATCCATGCACAAAAATTTCATATCTTCTGTCAATTATAAAATGGTTAAGAAGGGTTATGAATCTGTCATTTCAGAAAAAAGTAAAAACACAAAAATACCGAACTCCGAGGAAAATTCAAAAGGAAAATCCAAAATCAAAATGCAAAATCAAAAGTCCAAACACATCAAACGAATGGATAACAACTGTCATATTCCTGACTTGATATGACTGATATGACAACTGATATTACTACTTAACAAACACAATTATTTTTAAAATTCAGAATTGTTAAACTTTAAAAGTTTAAGGCACATATTGGATTGACCTCGCCCTCTATTTTTTTTGTGTTTGTGCTATGTTGGAAATATTTTTGTATGTTGCTTATCCGGATTAACCTAATAATTTTTAAACATGGTTTTTGAAAATATTTTAATTTTGCAGTTTATCGGAAAAAAAGTCAAAAGCACATTTATTGAATACAAAGTTCTTGTTTGGTATTTTGTATATTGATATTATCCCTTCTAGCAGCAATAGTTACCTATCGATTGATTAAGAAACCATGTGTATCTGTAAAATAACACAATTTAATTAATGTGACAGTTTAATTTGTAAATATGGTGTTTTCGAAGTGGTGCAGGAGATAATTTCAACTTTTCTTGGGCTTAGTTGTAAGACTTTTAGTTAACGACAATAGACCATAATTTTATTATTTGCCTTTAAAAGTATGTGAAACACAAAGACACAACATCGGTAGTGTACAACAACTTATCATTGAAATGTACGACAAATTGCATTTTAAAACCTCTCTCCGCTTTATTTTGACGTAATAATATCTGGAGTTACTCCATACTAGTATCGCCATTTTATTTGAATACCTGAAGAAAAAAAACTTAAAGAATTAACGTTTACAACTCATGTGTTTCCATTTATTTCTAGACCAACATGATACAGCCAACTGAGTAATCGCCATTATAGCTTAAGTATATAATACAGTACAATGCAGTGAAAGACATCTAACAAATATTGCAATATTCTATATATTTAAGAAATAATTAATGGGGGCTAGCTTGCATTTATACTGATTTTACCACGGGTTAGCCCTTTATTCTAGATATTTTACCACGAGTGATAGCGAAGTAACGACCCTTGAAATACATTGATGTTTGCACTGATGATGTACATACATGTATTAAAGTCCATCTTTTATATACTTACCTAATATATAAATAATTATTTCTCATTGTTTTTGCTGACTTTTTCTTTGCTGTCTATATTAAAAGATGTGAAATATACCAGAGGGACATACAATCTCATAGATCGAAAAATAAATTGACAACGTCATGGTGTAAAAAGAAAAAAGACAAACAAAAAAACAATTAAAGTACACAAGACACAACAAATTAAAGATAACTAAACACTTATCGACACGAACCCGACAATAAACTGGGATGATCTCAGGCGTTACCATACCGGTAACATAGTCTCAATCGGTAGATCACGTTCGTAAGAAATATATGAAAAGGCAGTGAAAACATCAATATAATTATTTATTGGTTATATAAGTAAAATAAGGAAATGTGGTATGATTGCAAAAGAAACAACTATCCCCATCAATTCGAATAAAATAGATGCAAGTAATTAAAGGTCACAATACGGCATTCAACAATTAGAATTGACACCATCACTTAAAATTTGAAACTATTAAATTGAGAAAACTTACTTTCCAATTTCGTTTGAATTTTTATGTATAACTTATTACTTTACAAAAAAGACATATGGCAAACATGAACCAACGAAGACCATTGATATACAAAAGTCCCAGACTCGAGATATGTACACAAAGAATAGTGGGATTAACAATTTTGAAGGCGCAGTTGGACAGTTGTTTAAAAGGCCAAAACAATAACAAACTTTGTCAAATAAAAAAAATATGAGAAAAAGGGCAAAACGAAAACCCTACAATTACAGACTCCTGACTTGAGAAAGGCACATACATAGTGTGTTGGGAATTCAAATTGTTTAAATGCGCCAACCGTCGCCTAACCAGGAACAGCGGTGTAACTGTCATTCATAAGAACCAAATATATAAAATCATTTGAAAAGGCATAACTCACCAAATGAACACTATCTGAACCGAAACACAGAGAGAAATGGAAGGGTGTTTAAATACATCCTTAAAAAGAAGACAAAAATACACATCTGAAAGTACTCACAATTACTGTAAAGCCAATAACAGATGATACAAACAGTATTATGTAACGTAAATAAAATATCAATCAGTCCACATCTAACATCCATATAATGTAATGACGTCATAAACAGTCAGAGAAAAATGTTATACATTTTTTTAAATACACATTTGTATACTGTATTATATTTTTAAGTCAGATTAATATATGCTTTATCAACTTGTTCATATTCATTTGACACTGAAAGAGATACTGTAGGCGTGATCAGATCCTGAAATGTAGATGTAGGCTCATTTGATACTGTAGGCGTGATCAAATCTTGATATGTAGATGTAGGCTCATTTGATACTGTAGGCGTGATCAAATCCTGATAGGTAGATGAAGCCTCATTTGATACTGTAGGCGTGATCAGATCTTGATATGTAGATGTAGGCTCATTTGATACTGTAGGCGTGATCAAATCCTGATAGGTAGATGAAGCCTCATTTGATACTGTAGGCGTGATCAGATCCTGATATGTATACGAAGGTTCCATTCTTATAAGGTCATCATACTGCTGCTCGTTTCTACAAAATCAAATGGAAAGCAAGGAAAATACAAAATGACAACAGTTCTATAATAACAAAATAACTAGCATATATGAAAAAAAAATGTTGACAATATATTCTTCTTGCGGTTAATTTTAAAGAATATCTATGCTAATGTAAAACAATCATAGACAGTAAATTAGTCACGTTGCGAGAAAGAAATATAAATTCCACAACTGCAACAAGTGTATTATGATACCTTTGCCATTGAGACTCTTTAAAGAATAAAAAATTAACTGTTGAGAGTGGGAAAATATCAAAATAAACGAGTGACAGTGAGGAGTCTGTTTCTCTTATGATTATTATCCTACATTTTCAAAGATTTGAGGAAAGTTGTGTACTTCTGATGTGGCGTCATCAGACTTGTCGCCTTTTTTCATGACGTCACAATAAGAAAATTCAGAAGAAAACAAGAAAATTTAATGTCACAATTACATTTCAACCAATCATTTGCCGATAACAGATCTTTCACTAGTGAGGAAATTTTTTTTTTTTTCAAAACAGAAATTGTGAAAATGGCTCAAAATTAGAGAATCATGCTTAATCTGATGTACAGTAGTTGTTGTTAGTTTATGTAATTGATAAGTGTTTCTCGTTTCTCGTTTTTTTATATAAATTAGATTGTTGGTTTTCCCGTTTGGATGGTTTTACAATAGTAATTTTGGGGCCCGTGATAGCTTGTTGTTCGGTGTGAGTCCAGGCTCCGTGTTGAAGGCCGTTCATTGACCTATAATGGTTTACTTTTTAAATTGTTATTTGGATGGAGAGTTTTCTCATTGGCACCCACACCACATCTTCCTATACCTATTTAGGTAATCTGTTGACAATATCATCTGTTACGAATTCATTTTTAACGTTTGCATCTGAATCATTTGTAAATGACGAAGGTGGGCCATATTTGAAATACAAAATTATGTTTGACATTCATATTGAATAGTTAATCATGGCAAATATATCTATGAGTGTAATGTCAAATATTACATTTCAACCAATCATTTGCCGACAACAGATCTTTCACTAGTGAGGAGAATTTCTTTTTTTTTCAAAACGGTCAGAAAATATTCCATTGCAAACAGATTATTTTAAAATATACTGCAGCTGTGCTATTTGAGCAATCAAATTGCATTGACCGTATATTCATATGTGATATACAGTCACTGACCGTATATCATCTTGTCTATGACGTTGACAATGTGTTTCCGTAGAGTTTTATTTATGACGTCAATAAAACATACAGGTTCGTGGAAATTTAACGTCGTCCGCTTCAAATTCAGAAATGATGTTTTTTAACCAAAATACTTCATTTAGAACAGTTTTAAGAGTTGCAGTATATAAGGAATAACCATACATTGTCTCGAAATATCAATGTGTTATTAGTACTCGGCTCGAAACAGGTAGAATTGCTCGGCACAGCCTCGCTTCCTACCTGTTTCTAAGCCTTGTACAAATAACCTTGATATTTCGAGACAATGTATGGTTATTCTATATTTAGAAGATTAATAGATCCAATTATTTGACAAATGGTGCGGGATAACATTATGAATGTATCTGGTAGATAATTAAGTGTCTTGTGCCTAATGTTAGTGTTAGATACAATAATCATTTAGAATAATTATATCTTTCAAATTTATTTCATTGAATGAATGCATTCGCAATACAATACGGAACTTAAATGGAGTTCGTTAACTAGATCACAGTTGACATGTTTCAATGAGCAAGACATTTCAAATAAAATGTAGAAATATGCTCGAAGTGATTTCCCTTGTTCACTATTAAAAACTTTGATAATTATGTCTCGGAGCATATATGTTATCATCCCTGTTGTTTTGCGATTCGTGTTGCTCAATAAGTCTTAACCCTCTTGCTGCCGGAGGGACACATATGTCCATGGATAAATTCATGGAAGCTTCTCATCAATGCTGTATCTCTTTCAATTAAAAGAACAAAGATTAAACAGGGTTATGTTTTTCTCCGATGGGTCCCAAATATAATGGTCATTATGTCGTGACGTCATATATCGAATGACATCGTTGTTTGGCTTGTAACGTCACAAACGCTGAGCTGTCGTATTTTCCGGCATATGAAATGCAACCTTGAAAAACGGTCGGCAGCAAGAGGGTTAACCTCTCTTTTTACAAAGAGAGGCAAAAATAAGAGTTGTGAACTCATAACGAAATCTATACAAACTTACCGATGTGGGTTATGGGTTGTACTATTCAAATTTTCTGCAAGAAATATGTATATCACAATCATCTGTTAGAATTTCATCCTCCTTTAGGAAGTTTCCTGCTCAGTTTCAAAATAAATTACTTTTCATAAGACTAGTATATATTTATAGGGCATCAATTGAGGAATAAAAAAAAAGTAAAAACAAAATAAGGGTCAATGTGTTTGTTTTCGAGATATTAGCCATTAAAATTTCAGCGGGAAAATGTTATCTCTTGATTTTTTTCATAGCTTTATCATTGACCAGTTACAGTTCTCAAAACCTTGATAAAAATAAATAAAATTTTATAAAACTTTTACAAATGGCGTATAATTATACATGTAAACTATTAATGAAAAGAAAAATGGGGGTTTATGGGCAAGTTTTTTTTTTTAAAGCATTCAAATGGATAAAACCAGAGGATTTCGAAAATCTGACAAAAATTCCAAAACATGACAAGCAAACATCCTTAACGTCTAGATTAAATACTAATAAAATAATAATGGAATGTATTATCAATACTTACAAAGATTTGTCTTAATGTATAAAGATATTCTATAATAAGAAAATCTCCACAAAGAATCAATTAATAAAGCAATATTAAAGTTGTAAATAAATTGTAAATAAGAAATTTCTGTTGAAACGCAAGTGATTTTAGAACAGTAAAGAGCGAGCTACTCTAAAACAGTGTCATCTATTTTTTTTTTATTGAATACCATAACAATTGCAAGATCATTATCAGTAATTATTAAAAGATATTGTAACCAGCAACATTTAATCAAGTTCTCATCCAATAGTGAATACTTAATGGCGATAAAATTGCATGGTAACTTTTGATAGTAAGATACTCTGACTAGGAACAGAAAATAAGTTGCATGTTTGACGCTATTTTGCTTGTTAATTTTAGATGTTGGTATTCAATTTCGCTAAAAATTATAGAAATTTGTTTTGCAAAGGCTGGTCAGCTATTTTTTTGTAATTATAATAGCATAACTTATTAAGTGCCAGTCTACCTAAGAATCAGGCAGTGGTGAAAACATGACAAAAAAAAACCACTCAATTTGACATTGATTTTAGTTCATAATATGTAGTTATGCACAAAAATAACATTCATTTCCATTTTCTGTTCTGGTAATAGCAGATGCAATTTGGTGAAATGCACTAGAAATTAACGAATAAAGGGAGATAACTCTGTAATTTGCTATCATTCTAACCAATTTTCAAACCAAGTTATTTTATATTACCAGACACATAAATAAACATCAGCAAAAATCATGTATTATAACAAGTATTTTTTTGTGGCTTGAAACATAACCAATGGTGACAAGATATAAACCATAAAACAAGCAAATTGGCGGCATTCCTATGGGAACAAACTGTGTGCCTCTTCTTGTCGACGTCTTCCTTTTTTCATATGTATCGGAGTTCCTCTAGACACTTGTCAAAAACAAGAAGACATTGATAACATTGGGAACTCATGAAGAATATGAAACACAAAATGAGATTGCTCTATCAACTTGTTTTCACGTTCACCATGATTCTGTATTGATTGTTTATCAATGTCCCGATCCGGTTAAAATAGACAACAAACTCGAAAGATATCAAAATCGCGACCGACAAAAAAATGGAAAAAATACGTTATAGATTCGTAATACAAAAAAAACTTGTATTTATAAAAGAGATCTTACTTTTGAATATATACATGCATTGATTCAAGAATTTCTTTAAAATGATCAATACAAGAACCTCTTTTATATTTCTAAAAAAATCAAGGTTTATATAACAATTACTGTTAAACTGACGTTTTCAATGTATACACACCACTTTGCTCACCGTAAGTTGCTGTATCGATCCGAACTTCATCTTGTCTTGATAGTGATCTGTGCCTACAAAGTAAAAAAATTACTCCAAAGGTTTGAAATTAACTTTAATCATACTGTAGAACTTGTTTTTGATAATCTTCTAATTTGATTTTAATTTACATTGTAACTATTAATGTCTCCTTCTGTGTTTGCCAGTAAGACAAATGTCCAGATTTTCAAATGAAGTGAATGTAAGCAACTAAAGGTAACCGTACGGCCACCGGCAATGAGAAAAATACATACGGAAATCGAATAATCGGATATAAAAGGCACCAACATGAAAAAAATGAAACAATTCATACTAGAAAACAAATGTCATTATCTTTAACAAAACAATTGACGAAATATGACAGACATGAATCAATGAAAAGCACTTCGCTATAGGTTCCACACTTTAGACAGATACCTGAAAAAAGTGTGTGTTTTGGGGCTGTAATTATAATTTTGAGCGCTTAACTCCTTACTTTGGAGATTTACCAACATTAGCTTATATAGAAATTAACTGTTAAACTCAGTTCAAATTGGCATAATTGAAAAGATCGAGACGAAGTTTGCAGGTTTACTAAAATGTTATGACTTTTAAATTTGTTCGTGTCCTTTCTGAATATACAAATACCAACATTGTAATCAACCATTCTCAAATCGTTGTTAATGTTTTGACGTTACTTTTTATTTGTATATTGGTTCATATAACATCTACAAGATCTGAATACAATTTATTATAGCTTGAAAAAGAATCGGATAAGAACGCAGTCTTTCGTGAAGGCATTTTTAATGAAACTAATTTATAAATATAATGTGTCATTTGTGAATAAAACGTCAGTTGTTGTCATTGGTTCATGTCTGTCATTTCGTTTTTAGTAAATAAGTTACATTGATTTACGTTCCAATGTGCCATTAACTTCCCTTTGACGAACATCCAATACATTTGACATTTGATTGATACTACATAAAAAACACAGAGCTGAGAGGGTGATAGAGCAGATTGTTACCCCGGGAAAACATTGTCGACTGAGGCGAAGCCTAGATTGACATTGTTTTTCAATGGGTAACAATCTGTCTATTACCCTTTCAGCTATGTGTTATTTAATTTATTATACTGATTTCAACTTTGATATACTTTGATGATTACCAACTTTCATTGTCATTTCTGTATAAGTGTCATAAGTTTTTTGCAAGAAACACATTTTGATGAAATTATTGAAAGGGATATAAATAGTAAAACAGAATATGATGTGTTTTGTAGTCATGGTACTGCGGCTAGTAGGGGCGTAGCTATCCTAATTAAAAAATCATTAAGCTACGAACTAATTAATAAATTTATTGATAGGGACGGAATATCAGTGCTTATCAATGTGCAGATGAATAACTCAATTTTTACATTTATTAATGTTTACGCACCCAACTGTAAAACATCTCGAAATTCTTTCTTTAAAAAAGTCAGCGATAATTTAAAGGAACACGGTCTAGGAATAGCAATACGTGTGGGCGATTTTAACGAGACAATAAAACCAATTGATAGAAAATCTATTCATCCATGTAAATTTACTCAACCTGTACATGGTTTAAAAAACTTGATTAAATCTAACAAACTAACAGATATATGGAGAAACTTAAATGAAAATAAACAGCAATTCACATGGAGAAGAGGAGATAAGTCACAAGCCAGTAGAATTGACATAATTTTTATTGGTTCAGATTTTTTACCACTGGTAGAATTTTGTAAAATTAAACCAGCTGCTATTCGGTCTACGGACCACCAAAGCGTATTTCTAAAATTTAAACCAGGGGTATCAGAAAGGGGCAATGGGTATTGGAAAATTAACAATTCAATTTTGCAAGATAAAGATTACCAAGAACTGATTAATACTTTGATAGATAAATATAATTTTGAAAAGGAGACATTAGATTGTAGATTATTATGGGATGGGTTTAAAATCACGGTAAGGGAAGTAACCACAAATTATTTTAAAAATAAAGCAAAGTTAACCAAGGGACGGAGATATAACATAGATGACGATGATATAGAAAAAGAAATAAATAGTATTGAAGAAGAACTAAATAAGATATATGAAGAAAAACCGAAGGGAGCTCAAGTGAGATCTAGAAAAAAATGGGTAGAGTTAGGTGAAAAAAAATATTCTTATCTCCTTGGGTTAGAAAAAAAAAAGACAAGTTAAAAAATCTATAAGTAAGCTAATGGGAGATAATGGAGAAATAATTTCGGATCAAGAGAAACTTTTAAACAAAATAAAAGATTATTATGAAAACTTGTATAGCAAAAAAAGTTTAAATACAGATTTAACAGAAGAATATATCAGCGATACAAAATTAGAAAATACCGTTGATGAGAATGACAAACTAATGTGCGATGGGAAAATTACAGTGGAAGAATGCACATATGGTATCTTTAAAATGAAATTAAATAAATCTCCAGGTCTTGATGGACTTACGGTAGAATTTTATAGATTTTTTTGGAATAAACTTAAATCACTACTTGTAAATGTATTAAATACAGGATACGTTCATATTCACAACGTACTAGTATATTAACTTTGATATTTAAAAAGGGGGATCCATTACTTTTAGAAAACTATCGTCCAATATATATATATATATCACTTCTTAAAATATAGATTTTAAAATTTTGTCATATGTTCTTGCGCAACGTTTAAAAAAGGTACTTCCAAAAATTATAAATGAGGATCAAACCGGTTATGTTAAAAATAGATTAATTGGGTTTAATCTGAGACAAATCCAAGATGTAATAGACTACTCAGAAACATACAAAATAGAGGGAGCAATTGTTTTTGTGGATTTTACAAAAGCATTTGATTCTTTAGAATGGGATTTTATGCTTGGAACTTTGAAACATTTTGGGTTTAATGAATCATTCATTAAGTGGGTTAAAACTATGTATACAGATGTTCAAACATGTGTTATGAACAATGGGTGAGTATCAGAAAATTTCAAAAATTCACGGGGAATCCGACAGGGCTGTCCTTTATCAGCCTTATTGTTTGTTTTGGCTGTTAAAATTATGGCTCTGAAGTTAAGGAACATCAACGAAGTAAAAGGAATCACTATTAAGTTAGATGGGAAAAATCACAGCATTAAAATTTATCAACTAGCAGATGGCACAACATTATTTTGTAAAGATAAAAACGATGTAATATCTGCAATGAATATAATCGAAATTTTTGGCTCATTTTCAGGACTATTGGTTAATAGAAATAAAACAGAAGGATAATGGATCGGGAAATTGAAATCATGTAAAGATAAAATTGCGGGGATAAATTGGGGAGATAAACCCATTAAAGCATTATGGGTGTTTTTTGGACACGATAAAGATGAATGCAATAAATTAAATTGGAATTGTAAAATAGAGAAAATGATGCAATTGTTCAAGACATGGGAAAAAAGGAATCTATCAATTTTAGGGAAAATACTAATTATTAAAGCATTAATTTTGCCGTTATTTACGTTTCTGGGAAGTGTCTGCTTAACTCCTGAAAATTATATTAAAGAAATAGAAACAAGAAGCTTTAAATATATTTGGGATGGGAAACCAGACAAAGTAAAAAGAAACCTGATAACACTTCCTTATGAAAAAGGAGGCCTACAAATGGTCGATTTTAAAAGTTACTTTATATCGCTCAAAGCATCATGGGTATATAGACTAGTTAATGGTAAATTTGCCAATTGGAAGCTTTTACCTTTTGAATTTTTAAAAGTGTCTAATAACATTTTAGTTATATTTAATATGAATTTAAATGATATAAAACATTTAGAATATTTTAAATATGTTCCAGAATTTTATAGAGAAGTAATAAAGTCCTGGATTTTGACTGGGGGTGGGCAAACAAAACAAGCAGTGACATATGCTGATATAAGAAAACAAACAATTTGGGGGAATAAATTTATTACATTTCATAAGAAACCAATTATATTTGAAAACTGGATTAAAAGTGATATAATATACTTGAACGACATTCTAGATGACACTATGTCACTATCAGAAAATTTTATTTTGAACAAATTAAAGTGTAAAGTAAACTGGATTGCTGAATTTCATAAATTGAAACAATCTATTCCACAAAATTGGATTGACATAGTAAAACAAGAAAATTCTGTCCAAAGTAAAGTAAATATCCAAAGAAATAAGAACACATGGAAAGATCGTTATTTTGAGACTTCATGGTTTTCAAATAAAATGTTATATGACTCTCTAGTGAATAGAAAAAAAGAAACGTCAGTAGGGATAAACAGGTGGCTCAAAATTTTACCATTGCAAGAAGCTTCAAATATGAATTTATTATATAACTTTATTTTCAAATACTTACCTGAAAATAAATTTAAAATATACAGATGGAAACTACTACAGTTTATTGTACCAACCAAAAAGCATTTATTACAATGGAAAATAACTAATAACAGTTTGTGTAATTTTTGTAACATAGAAGAAGACTATGCTCATTATTTTTTCAATTGCTCTTATTTAACAAGATTTTGGCAACAAATAAACGATCTCTTAAAAAAGAGTAATTTACTTTTTTCAATAAAATTACAACACATGATATTTGGATACAAAATTACAGACAGCAAGTATTACCCAATAATTTTTTTGATTACAATTATTAGTTTTTCAATATATAAGTCGTATTATGTATCCGAGCAGAAAACAAAAAACATAGACGTATTCAGAATTTTTATTAATGAATACATCAAGAGAGTAGATACCAATAGTAATGGACATAAGACAACAAGTCCAATGTTACTTTCAATTAAAAGAAACATAATCAATGAATAATGTTTTTAAATTGTTAAATAGAGTTTTGTAAAAAAAACATGTATGTCAATTTATTTAATCAGCTGATTATTCCCTGGGTAGTCAGTGGAGTGTAACAGGGTACGTCAAGAGAAGCTTGGAATCTTGATGATTTATGTAACAAGCAATATTTGATGAATAAAATTATTATGTAGTTAAAAAAAAAAAAAAAACAACTTTTAACAGTTATTTAGATTTTACACAATAAATGATGTGTTATCTAGACATAGGATCACTATAATTATATGTTGGCAATAACAATGTTAAAGTAATTCTTTCAAAAGAAAAAAAGGTTGGTTGTAGTTTACTTCAAATCTAAATGTATAATAATGTTATATCTTGTTAGATTAAGACTTACTTGTAAATTGCGAAAGCCGCTACCACTATGAGCACTACAACTATGACAGCAGCAACACCTCCGCCTATAACACCTGGTATATGCGACTCTGCATTGTAAGTCAAATAAAGATCAAGATAATTAATATAATATAATTGAAAATCTCTCTTTCTCCTATGAAATCTACTTTCGATAATGTTTAGACGTATGCTTTTAAAAGTTTTGAAAGTCATACACAGAAAAAAGTTTATAGGAGTCATTGTTTGTTTAGGAAAACTGTGTTAAATCGAAACCTCAATTATTGCAAATGAATACGGTAAAATTAAAAGAACTGTTTAGTAACAAAATGTTGTCATGTCATTTTGATAAAGGCGTAATTTTTATCTAAATTACCAGAATAATTTTTAGTATAAGGTAGGTAGAACTGGTGTTGAGCAACCTAAGGTTTCATACAAATAATTCACTTCTACTAACCTCATTGCATGCGGCATGGATAAATGAATATTTATAAAAAAAAATAGTTAAGTTTCTTATCAAGATGTTGCACTTTCCAGTCATATAGTTACATTTCTTGTGAAGTTTCCACTTAAATATCTATTGTCAAAGGCTTACTTAAAAGCAACACAGGCAATTAACTAAGTAATACGACGACGAAATAAAAACCATAGGTTGGTTTTCTCGAAAGTATCCTAATATTCGTCCTAAGTCACAGTCTGCGTTACATTTCATTTTCATCAACACGTAAAAGAATAAGCAAAAAGTTAAATTCAAACTTTATTAAATTAAGATGAAGATAAGATGATCTTTTAAATGACACATAACTAGGTTTACTAAATTTAGAACGAAAAATACGATATATCATAAGTTAAGAGAGCTTCTAGAACACAACTTAGGGCAGAGACTTTTCCTAAGACGGTCTGATGACACCCCTTATCCTAAGATAGCTTTGAAAAAACCACCCCAAATTTTTGGGGACGGTAAAATATAATTTTATGTTTTCTTGTCATGTTTTTCCAGCATTATTTAGTCAAACTTAACTCTTGTTCTACATATATTTTTTTTTACATAATTCGAAAGTCTGCTGAATATTTTTTACTAATTTTCAATTATTGAACAGGTTCTTTTTTAAATTCATTTTACAAATTAAAAGATCATTGAGCAATTTGATTAATTCTCTAACTTGCCGTTAACTCTCCATCGGTAAAAACAAGTCATTTCGTACCCTGACCATTTCGTACCTCTGCCAATTCGTACCCAAATCTGCCATTTTGTACCCACTGATATATCCATTTCGTACCCAATGGAACAAAAGCATCTACCATTTCGTACCTCGTGGACTTAATACATGTAAGCTATTTCGTATCATATTTATGATATTTTTATAAGATTATGCATCTAGACGTAACAATGCTATATAGACCGATGATTGGTTTGATTAAGCAGCACTTGCAAACTTCAATAGTTATAATTACACTTTATTTGTTGGCAGGATTTGATCTTAAGTCATTGTTTAACTCCATGGGGTACGAAATGGCATACATAGCAATCTTCCATGAGGTACGAAATGGCATTACATAAAAATCTTCCATGAGGTATGAACGGGTATTACATATAAATCTTGCATGAGGTATGAAATGGTATTGCATGTTAAATTATTCCATGAGGTACGAAATGGTCAAGATACGAAATGGTCAGTGTACGATTTTTTTTTGCCAGGGTACGAATTGGAAAAGGGGGGGTCGGAATAGTTGTTCGATTCGCTCGTGTATGTAACAATGTTTTAGACATTTTCTGACATCAGACTCGGACTTCTCTTGAACTGCATTTTAATGTGCGTATTGTTATGCGTTTACTTTTTTACATTGGTTAAAGGTATAGGGGGAGGGTTGATATCTCACAAACATGTTTAACCCCGACGCATTTTTTGCGCCTGTCCCAAGTCAGGAGCCTCTGGCCTTTGTTAGTCTTGTATTATTTTAATTTTAGTTTCTTGTGTACAATTTGGAAATTAGTATGGCGTTCATTATCACTGAACTAATATATATTTGTTTGGGGGCCGGCTGAAGGACGCCTCCGGGTGCGGGAATTTCTCGCTGCATTGAAGACCTGTTAGTGACCTTCTGCTGTTGTTTTTTTTTGTTTGGTCGGGTTGTTGTCTCTTTGACACATTCCCCAGTTCCATTCTCAATTTTAATCTTTATACAACAAAATTAAAATCCTGTTTAACCACAGGCTATTAATCCGACTGAGAACAATTTCGTTTTAGACGGACATAATAATTTGAAATTTAATGTGACGGCATGGTAAGTATAATTAACTAACACCCTTTACGGCAGACAAAAACAACAGATATGAAAGAAATGCCATGTGATTGCCACTATTTCTCATGAACTGTAATTTACTACCCTAAATAAAGCCAACGGAAAAATACATTACTCGACTAACAAAAGACTTACTTGATATAGCTATATATAGTGTTGATTGGGTAGTCTAGAGCGTTGGACAAAGTAAAGGCGGTGTTTCAACGACGTCTCAGATGCAGGATTTAAAATCCGATAAGGTAAGAACCCAACAAACATTTAAGAAATTACCGTAATTGGCGGTCGTATTCTGATACTCTCTATTCAGTTTATGTATGTTACACAGAGCGGCCAATTGGTCTGTACAAAACCTGGACACGAGTGATACTGATCCGTTTGGAAAAATGGTTATGGCAGCACAGATATCTTTGTCACCACCTTTAAAAAAATAAAAGCAGTTCGACCTAACCTTATCTTTTCCATACTTTATTTCAAAAGGTAACTTCCAGCAAAATCACCGCTGATTTTTAGCTCACCTGGCCCGAAGGGTCATGTGATTTTCCCATCACTTTGCGTCCGGCGTCTGGCGTCCGGCATCATCCGTCGTCCGTCGTCGTTGTTAACTTTTACAAAAATCTTCTCCTCTAAAACTACTGGGCCAAATTTGCACAAACTTATCCATTATCATTATTAGGGTATCTAGTTTAAAAAAATGTGTCCGGTGATCCAGCCAACCAACCAAGATGGCCGCCATGGCTAAAAATACAACATAAGGATAACATGTAGATTTTGGATTATATCTCTGAAACCAAAGCATTTAGATCAAATCTGACATGGAGGTAAAATTGTTTATCAGGTCAAAAGATATCTGCCCTGAAATTTTCAGATGAATCAGACAACCCGTTGTTGGGTTGCTGCCCCTGAATTGGTAGTTTTAAGGAAATTTTGCCGTTTTTGGTTATTATCTTGCATATTATAATAGATGGAGATAAACTGTAAACAGCAATTATGTTAAAAAAAAGTAAGATCTACAAATAGGTCAACATAAAATGGGCAGTTGATCCCTTAAGGAGTTATTGACCCTTTTAGTCAATTTTTCAACAATTTTTCGTAAATTTTAGTTATCTTTTACAAAAATCTTCACCTCTGAAACTATAAAGACAAATTTAACCAAACTTGTCCACAATCATCATTAGGGTATCTTGTTTAAAAATTGTGTC
Source organism: Mytilus trossulus (assembly GCF_036588685.1). NCBI lineage: Eukaryota > Metazoa > Mollusca > Bivalvia > Mytilida > Mytilidae > Mytilus > Mytilus trossulus. Next base: position 61,612,191 of record NC_086373.1, read on the forward strand.
CGATGACCCTACCCACAAACCAAGATGGCCGACATGGCTAACTAGAGGCTCTAAAGAGCCTGTGTCGCTCACCTTGGTCTATGTGGATATTAAACAAAGGACGCAGATGGATTAATGACAAAACTGTGTTTTGGTGGTGGTGATGTGTTTTTACATCTTACTTTACTGAACAGTCTTGCTGCTTACAATTATCTTTATCTATAATGAACTTGGCTCAGTAGTTTCAGAGGAGAAGATTTTTGTAGGAGATTACTAAGATTTACGAAAAAGGGTTAAACATTGACAATAAAGGGCAATAACTCCTGAAGGGGACAACTGACAATTTTAGTCATGATTTATTTGTAGATGTGACTTTGCGGACATTCATTGCTGTTTACAGTTTATCTCTATCTATAATAATATTCAAGATAATAACCAAAAAAAAGCAAAATTTCCTTAAAATTACTGGTTCTGGGACAGCAACCCAACAACATGTAGTCAGATTATTCTGAAAATATCAGGGCAGATAGATCTTGACCTGATAATTAGTTTCACTTCATGTCAGATTTGCTCTCAATGCTTTGGTTTTTGAGTTATAAGCCAAAAACTGTATTTTACCCCAATGTTCTATTTTTAGCTGTGGTGGACAGCTTGGGTGGTTGACCGGGTCACGTCACACATTTTTTAAAACTAAATACCCCAATAATGATTGTGGCCAAGTTTTATTTAATTTGGCCCAGTAGTTTCAGAGGAGAAGATTTTTGTAAAAGATTGCAAAGATTTTCGAAAAATGGTTAAAAATTTACTATAAAGGGCAATAACTCCTAAAGGGGTCAACTGACCATTTCGATAATGTGTACTTATTTGTAAATCTTACTTTGCTAAACATTATTGCTGTTTACAGTTTATCTCTATCTATAATAATATTCCAGATAATAACCAAAAACAATCTTCCTGTAAGATTTGCTCTAAATGCCTTGGTTTCAAAAATATGAGCCAAAAACTGCATTTTACCCTATGTACTATTTTTAGCTCACCTTGCCCGAAGGGCCAAGTGAGCTTTGACCATCACTTTGCGTCCGTCGTCCGTCGTCCGTCGTCGTTAACATTTACAAAAATCTTCTCCTCTGAAACTACTGGGCCAATTTAAACCAAACTTGGCCACAATCCTCATTGATGTATCTAGTTTAAAAAATGTGTCCGATGACCTGGCCATCCGAGTTCATTATTGATAGAGATAATTATAAGCAGCAAGAATGTTCAGTAAAATAAGATCTAAAAACATATCACCATCAACAAAACACAATTTAGTCATTAATTCACCTGTGTCTTTTGTGTGATATGCACTATGACCAAGGTGAGCGACACAGGCTCTTAAGAGCCTCTAGTTAAGTACACATGTAAGTTTTTCTCTAACTGATTTATTTTTGAGAAATAGGCTTAACACTGCTAAAATATCTGTCATATTTAGTGGGAAAATCTAAGTTTGAAACGCATTTTAAATTAAACATACCTGAAATCATACGAGGGCTGTCCGTAAAGTTCGTGGACAAGCTACAGTCTGCGTAAAAATAGCCTTTCAGGTAAATTATTTTGCATATTTGTAATCCTGAACTATATCCTTGTTAGGTTATATCAATATTTGTTCAATTTTAAATGCGAAATAATAACACTTGCTTCATATAAGTATTAGTGATAGGGACCCGGAGCACGGCGAAAATGGCAAATAAAACACAGGCAGGTGTTTTCATATTTTTAGTTATTTTTAGTTTCAAAATCCGCCAAAAATACATGACAATTGTCTTGAAGTTACACCTGATAAATTTGAATTGTCAAAATTTCGAAATGGCTGCAAAATCTCGATTGGAAGCATTGAATCAAGAATCGGCATCACGGAAAAGTTTGAGAGGCGGGCGGTTAACAAATTTTGTGTAGACATCGGAAAAACGCCGAAGTAAGTCGTTTTTTGTTTTTCAAGTGGCACAAACGGTTTGGGGACAGAAGAGACAATTGAGAAGACGATTGGTGGGAAGGCAGGCCATCTTTTAGAAAATCAGATGCAATAAAAGATGAAGTTTTGACCGGCGACTTACAGATCGCGAAATTGCAGACAAATGTGACATTTCTACAGCGCACCACACTTAAGCAAATGATTTAAATATCAATCGAGTACTATGTGCTAGATGGTTACCCGCGACTTCTTACAGCGGAACATTTAACCAAAATAATGGAATTGTCAAATCAATTTATTAAATTTTTTTCTCGTGGTGGCATACGATTTTTAGACAGAATTATTACAACCGACGGAAGCTGATTTCATTACTGCGATCAGGAAACTGAATAAGACCGTCAGTTTTCCCGTTTGAATGGTTTTACACTAGTAATGTTGGGGCCCTTTATAGCTTGTTGTTCGATGTGAGCCAAGGCCAAGGCTCCGTGTTGAAGGCCGTACATTGACCTATAATGGTTCACTTTTTTAAAATTGTTATTTGGATAGAGAGTTGTCTCATTGTCAAGCTGAGACTATCTGAGACTGTTCTAAGATTATCGAGAACTGAATGAGACGTATGTGAAGTCGAAACCAAAGTCTAGTACAGTTAAATACAGTTGAGTACTGTCGATATTATGTCGAGTTCTATGGAGTTGAATATGTGCTCGTCTTTAGTTTGATGGTCGAACACGACTAATGGTCTTTTCATACTCTTGGCAGTTTGTGGTGATATACATTGTAATACAGCTGATCTAAATGACAATACACTAATCACGTGTTTACCTATTATGTATGTTTGTGTTGTAATTTCATCGTTGTCAATACAATGGAATTTGATGCGACTTTCATACAAGTAAGAGGTTCAGTAAGCTATGAAACCTGGTTCAATCCACCATGTTATAATTCATACAAAAATATAAGAAAATAAAATTTTCCTAGAAAAGGAAAAACAAAAAACCCTACTGCAATCCTTCAATTGAAACAATGTTTCCAAAGTATGCTGGTAGTTTGCCTTCACCATTAGGTCTTTTTACGATTACCTTTGATTAGTAAATCATGATAAATATCCTACTATGTCTAGCTCCGTTCAATTGTCAATAATGAACAATCAATGACTGACAATTTAAATTAGGGGAAACACTATCGGCTGTTTCAAGCTCTTTTATCGGATTGTTGTCTCTTTGACACATTCTCCTTTTCCGTTTTGAATATGACTAATTGCCACACTTAACACTAAGCTAAATGAGCTTGTTACTTTCATAATAGAAAGGAACATTTGAGTAGTTAACGATGCGTATACATGGTCTATAAATAAGTATTTGTACCCGTCCCGATATCAATTGGTTTAAATAAGAATTGTAATTACTCCTGGTAGATAATGTACGCAGTTGAAATCAACATGATCAATATAAAAGCCTAAATCTGGAGTGTCTTGAAATGTATTCTTCAATAATTTAATTTCCATAACATTTGTGGTGATATACATTGTAATACAGCTGATCTAAATGACAATACACTAATCACGTGTTTACCTATTATGTATGTTTGTGTTGTAATCTCATCGTTGTCAATACAATGGAATTTGATGCGACTTTTATACAAGTAAGAGGTTCAGTAAGCTATGAAACCTGGTTCAATCCACCATTTTCTACATAAGAAAATATGTGTACTTAGTCAGGAATATGACAGTTTTTGACTTTTTTGTAGATCTTATATTATTGAACATTTTTGTTGTTTACATTTTATCTCTATCTATAATAATATTCAAGATAATAACAAAATGCGATAAAATTTCCTTAAAATTATCAATAAAGGGGCAGCAAACCAATAACGAGTTGTCCGATTCATCTGAAAATTTCAGGGCAGATAGATCTGGACCTGATAAACAATTTTATTTAGATGCTTTGGTTTTAGAGATATCAGCCAAAATCTACATTTTACCCCAATGTTTTATTTTAGCCATAACGGCCATCTTTGATTGATTGGCCGAGTCAACGGACACATTTAAAAACTAGATAAAAAAAAAATGATGGTTTTTGCCAAGTTTGTTTAAATTTGTCTCAGTAGTTTCAAAGGAGAAGATTTTTGTAAAAATTAACGACGACGGACGGACGAAGACGGACGACGGAACCGGACGCCAAGTGATGAGCTAAGGTGAATTCGTTACACATTGTGTTAGTGAACAAACACGACAAACATGCGGTTAGTAAATTAAATATTCATTCGAACTCAATATTAAAGGAAAGTCCATAATGACATGGCAAAATTAAAATACAAAAAGCATAAAAAACAAATGGACACGAACTGTCATATTCCTAATTATTGACCGCATACATGTCGTATTAGGTCAGTACCAAGCAGTTTAACTTTACATATGATTAAATGGCCTAGTTGTAAAGTTCACGTAGTCATTTCATAAATTCAATGTATTTTTTTTATATTATAATATCCAGTTACCTAATCCCCAAGAAATTTTTTTCGACGAAAAAAAGCTACCCAATATGTGGTACCGTCTGTAAATTCATTTCCAAGAACTTTTGTCATCTGTAACAAGTGTTTGTCCTTTTTAGAACATGTTTGCTCTGCTACAAGCCATGCAGTTTTCATTGCATCTGATGAAGGGTTATCTGAAAATTGGGGAAAATACTAACCTATATTATAAACTATCACAATCATTCGTTTGGTTGATTTTAAGTACAAATTTAAAGCAATTGATGTATTCGACCAATCATATATATGGTGTTTACTTATTTGTTATAATTCATACAAAAATATAAGAAAATAAAATTTTCCTAGAAAAGGAAAAACAAAAAACCCTACTGCAATCCTTCAATTGAAACAATGTTTCCAAAGTATGCTGGTAGTTTGCCTTCACCATTAGGTCTTTTTACGATTACCTTTGATTAGTAAATCATGATAAATATCCTACTGTGTCTAGCTCCGTTCAATTGTCAATAATGAACAATCAATGACTGACAATTTAAATTAGGGGAAACACTATCGGCTGTTTCAAGCTCTTTTATCGGATTGTTGTCTCTTTGACACATTCTCCTTTTCCGTTTTGAATATGACTAATTGCCACACTTAACACTAAGCTAAATGAGCTTGTTACTTGCATAATAGAAAGGAACATTTGAGTAGTTAACGATGCGTATACATGGTCTATAAATAAGTATTTGTACCCGTCCCGATATCAATTGGTTTAAATAAGAATTGTAATTACTCCTGGTAGATAATGTACGCAGTTGAAATCAACATGATCAATATAAAAGCCTAAATCTGGAGTGTCTTGAAATGTATTCTTCAATAATTTAATTTCCATAACATTTGTGTGGATCTGAAATGTAGATAGGTGAGGAATATTTGTGAACTACATTAACTAAATCTGAACATAACACCATTATTGTTCAGATGATGTTATGATACAAATGACGTGAATTCATTTACTAGTTTTGATGTCCTTGCAGCTGTTGCTTGACACTCTTTTCACTTCTGCAAGTTGTATAATTATGATGTTTTGAAAGCGGTTTCCCTTTGATTGATGAAGCACATTTTATATTCGGTTGCATTCAAATTTGCATTTATAATTTAATTTATACATATCTGTATATTTTGGAGCAATACAAATGTTCTCAATTGATTCACCTGCCACTTTCACGTAAATTAATGTGTTTTTTTTAGGCTTTAAAAACATGTAATATTAGTGAAAGTGATTCAAGCATGTTAATTTTACAATTTTATAGCCATAATATAAAATCAGCAATCCTATAACAGTTCGTTTCAATACATTAAAGAAAGAGATCGAAAGTCAAATCTTGTTCAAACGTATTTCATTTTTGTTTTACCTCCCCTGGTCCATAGGTTAGTCATTATCAAAATGTTGTCGTTCTTTAACTTTAACAAACACCTTTACCGAAACTGAAGGTCCAATATGAATCAAACTTGACCATAATCGTAAAAAAAATATTACAATGAGCTTGAAGCTTATAGTTGTGTCAGATGACACTACCTGCTTCCCATCAGGGTTGAAATTTTACTACATGTAAAATTAGGTTACAGGGATAAAATGCAAGTTGAATATATTATTGTTAACTTAGCCAACACTATGAATCAAGTGTAGTTCAGTGTAGTTATTGGCTTTAAATGACGACTTCACCATGTGTTATCGTTTTTGATACCATAGACAAATACATCGAAATTTAACAAGTGTAAATGATCAACAAGAAAAGATCTATAAATAAATCTATTGGCTGAAATCGTAAGTTGGCCCCTAAAAGAAGTTATATTATGACCCTTCAATTATGGTTTTAATCAATCTAATGAATGTTTCTTATTGCGGTTAAAACCATGATAGAAAGTTACAAACTTTAAATAGAAAAACAGCAAAACATGGTAAACCAAAAAGTTGATAATGCTGAAATGGTTGCTGGACCCTTTATAGCCATCATTTCAATTTAGTTACGATTTAGAGCCATTTGTTTGCTTCTTTTCTTTTAATTTTCGAAATTAAAATTGATAAATATGTCTATAAATAGCAAAATGATCACCAAGACAGGAACTAAGGATTTTCCTATCCCAGGCATAGATTACCTTAGCCGCATTTGGGACAACTTTTTGGAATTTTGGATCCTCATTGCTCTTCAACTTTGTATTTGTTTGGTTTATAACTATTTTGATATGAGCGTCACTGATGAGTCTTATGTAGACGAAACGGCGTCTGGCGTGCTAAATTATAATCCTGGTACCTTTGATAATTATTTACACCACTGGATTGATGCCTCTGCTGGTGGACGTTTCGTCCCCGAGGGTATCACCAGCCCAGTTGTCAGCACTTCGGTTTTGACATGAATATCAATTATGTAGTCATTTAAAAAAAAATCCTGTTTACAAAACTTTGATTTTTTCGAAAAAATAAGGATTTTCTTATCCCAGGCATAGATAACATTAGCCGTATTTGCCACAACTTTTTGGAATATTGGATCCTCAATGCTATTCAACATTGCATTTGTTTGGTTTATAACTATTTTAATATGAGCGTCACTGATGAGTCTTATGTAGACGAAACACGCGTCTGGCGTACTAAATTATAATCCTGGTATCTTTGATAACTCACTACAACATTGACTAAATCGCCAATCAACTCATAACAACAGTGATTGCTTGTAATCAACTCATAATAATAGTTATTGCGCGTAATGGGGATATCTACCTTTTCGACTTTTATTAAAAGACAGATAGGAATTTTAAAAAGCAAACAATTAGTTTGAAGTATGAAGAAGTGTTTTTAAGAGTTGCATCCAATCATGTTGGAACATAGTTTTCAGTATTAAAGTGTTCGACCAGATATAGACGTTCTAAATTCAAAATATAATATGACTTTGTATAGTTACAACGCCTATACTGATCAATCTTTAAATATGGAATTTATGGGTTTTATCACGACATGGCTATACTTTTTAATAATCTTTGGCATCATGACTACTTATAATATCTTTAAAGAGTCTATGTCGATCACCTGCATTTTCTTTTTAGATGAAAAGGACATATAATGAAGTTATGAAGTTATGTAGTTATTTAGTATTATGCATATTGTCAGAAAATTACGATTCAATTTGTTTTCTAGGAGTCAATAGATATAGGAAGATGTGGTGTGAGTGCCAATGAGACAACTCTCCATCCAAATAACAATTTAAAAATTAAACCATTATAGGTTGAAGTACGGCCTTCAACACGGAGCCTTGGCTCACACCGAACAACAAGCTATAAAGGGCCCCAAAATTACTAGTGTAAAACCATTCAAACGGGAAAACCAACGGTCTTATCTATATAAACAAAACGAGAAACGAGAAACACGTATATATTACATAAACAAACGACAACTACTGTACATCAGATTCCTGACTTAGGACAGGTGCAAACATTTGCAGCGGGATTAAACGTTTTAATGGGCCCAAACCTTCTCCCTTTTTCTGAAACAATAGCATAACATCACAGCATAGAAAAACATACGATAAAATATCAATTGGCAGACTTAACTCAATCAAAAAACGTATGATTACACAATGAACGAATAAATTTGATCTGCGATATCTGAATACAAATGCACAGTTAATTAAATATTAGAGACAAACATTCATGACCAAAAGGCTAACAAACAAATTCAAACACACTGAGAAATATTTAACCAATCAATGTTCACTTTAGAAAAAAACCGTTTTTTTATAATCTTGAATTCGAAGTTTATACAAATGTTGTAAGAATAAGTGAAAAATTGAAGATATTACAAATAATCCAAGCTGGTATACAGACAAGATCCATATAAATAAAAAATGACAAAAAAGCATTATAGACAGTATCAACAGGTCGAATTAACAAGAAAATACGATTTGAGAGTACTCGCAGTTACTGACAGCTAGTTAAAAGCCAAAACCAATTAATAGTAAAAAATCATGCATCAGAGACTAAAATCGACTAAAACACATCACAGGGATTTAGTATTTTAACGTCATTAATAGTCAAAGAAGACATGACTTGTGCAATGCCAAAAATAAATGTATCGACAGGTAGTAGTATAGTGAAGAGCGACTTCTATAGAAATAAAAGTTAACGTGGCTGTGTCCCCTATACATCTCGCCTCAAAAGAAATTTAGTTATGTTTTAATTTGCTAATGACAAAATCAATATTAGTGCCAATGTGAACTATATTCAGAGATCTAATTACAATATTGGTACGATAACCCTTACTTATAAGTTTGTTTAAAGGTTCGATGAGTTTACAAGGATCACATAGTGATTTCCTCGCTTTAAGTACAATATTACCATAAAATTTAGGATGAGAAATACCATTTTTAATAAGCTTTCTACAGGTATAGCCAAATTTACTAATCAAATCTTTGTACAGTGGAGATCAGTTCTAACCTCTCATTAAATCTGTCAGAATCTGTCAGGAGAACTGTTCTAGAACAGTACGTAGAACTGTCAGCCTGACACCTTTTAGTCAGTTCTAGGTTAGAACTGTTCTAGCTAGAACTGACTTGGTCAGTTCTAGCTAGAACTGATTTGGACAGTTCTACCTAGAACTGATTTGGACAGTTCTACCTAGAACTGATTTGGACAGTTCTACCTAGAACTGATCCTGACAGTTCTACCCTAGAACTGATCCTGACAGTTCTACCTAGAACTGACCAAATCTTTGGTCAGTTCTACTTCTAGAACAGTTCTGCGGTTAGAATTGATTACAAATTCTACGGCTAGAATTGATTTATAAATTCTACGGCTAGAATTGATTTAAAAATTCTACGGCTAGAATTGATTGACAAATTCTACGGCTAGAATTGATTTATAAATCCTACTGCTAAAATTGATTTATAAATTCTACGGCTAGAATTGATTTATAATTTTTAAGAAATCTTTGACTAAATATAAAGGCTTCGACAAAATAGCGATTAATATTATAAAAAGTTTTGCTATTTTGCCAGTTTTATTTCAAATTTTTCGTCGGCAAGAGAACATGTTTAAGCCGCCATATTCTGCATGTATGTGACTGTTCCAAGTCAGGAGCCTGTTATTCAGTGATTTTCTTTTGTTGATGTATTACATAAATTATTTGTTTTTCTTTCATTTTTTGAAGATAAATTAGGCCGTTAATATGGGGGGGGGGGGGGCATTATTATTTCAATTGTTTTACATTTGTCATTCCGGGAGTCAGGATGGCTCGTTTTAAATAACAAAATTATCTGACCATCTATAATGTAATACGTTGTTCCGTCGGATCCAGCAGTTTTAAAAGGGGGTGGGGGTTGGGGGTCCAAACCCAGGAAAAAAGGGGGGTCCAACTATATGTCCTCATTCAAATGCATTGATCGTCAAAAAAGGGGTCGCCCCCTCTGGATCTACCATCGATCCACTATAAACTTAAACTGACCATATTTGATTTCTTCATATAAATCTATATACATTTAGCTGCACACTGCAGGAATCCAGTTTATTTTTAGGCAAGGATACCAATTATATTGGCAAACATTAAATGATTTCAAAATTTTATTTGCAATCAATTTATAATACTAGCATGTCATCATTTAATTTAAAATAATGAATCTTAAACAAATGTGATATCTGTTTACGAGTAGTTTTCATACCTCGGACGGACCTGTTATACAAAAATCTTTTGACCGCATCAATCTAAACTGACCTTATTTGCTCTTTTATCTGCAAATCTATATAGCTGCACAGTAATTCAGTTATAATTTTAGGTCAAGAGGGACTGTAATATACAACTTAGTTACAGCAATATTGGAAAAAAATGACCTCAAAATTGTGTTCGCATGAATTTAAAGTGCCAGCATGTCCTCTTTTTATTCAAAGTATTGAATCGTTAACAAATATCAGTAGTTTTCATACTTCAGACTGAGTCGGGTTATAAAATCTTTTGACCGCATCAATCTAAGCTGACTATGCGGTATGGGCTCTGCTCATTGTTGAAGGCCGTACAGTGACCTATAGTTGTTAATGTTTGTGTCATTTTGGTCTTTTGTGGATAGTTGTCTCATTGGCAATATTAATCATACCACATCTTCTTTTTTATATATAAACTGACCTTATTTGCTCTTTCTTTCTGCAAAGCTATATAGCTGCACAGTAATTCAGTTATAATTTTAGGTCAAGAGGGACTGTAACATACAAGTTACAGCAATATTGGAAAACAATGACCTCAAAACTTTGTTCGCATGAATTTATAGTGCCAGCATGTCCTCTTTTTATTCAAAGTATTTAATCGTAAACAAATATCAGTAGTTTTCATACTTTAGACTGAGTTGTGTAATGAAATCTACTGACCGCATCAACTAAAACTGACCATATCTGCTTTTTTTAGTCTATATAGCTGCACAGTACTTCAGTTATAATTTTAGGTCAAGAGGGACTGTAGTATATAAATAACTGCAATATTGGAAATTAAAGACCACAAAAAAAAAATTCATCGATTGAGAGTGCCAGCATTTCCTACTTTTATTCAAAATATAGCATCAGAAACAAACATCGTTAGATTTCATATCTGAAATTATTTGTCTGCATCAATCAAACCTGACCATATTTGACAGCATCAACCAAAACTGACCATCTATGACTACATCAGCCAAAACTGACCATATTTGCTCTTTTTTATGTACTGTTAACTCTTGTATATATAAGAATTGATTGTATAATACAAATGATAGAAATACATTGGAACACCTAATTTCTTTTGCATCAATTAACAGTGTCAGCGTGTCCTCTTTTTAATAAAAATATTGCATCATAAACAAATTTCAGTAGTTTTCATACCGAAGACAGACTGGTATAACAAAATTGAGTGTCTGCAGCAACCAAAACTGACCATATTTACACTTTATTATGTAAATCTTAATATACATGATATATAGATAATCATATAGCTGCATTGTAAATCACTTATAAAATTGAGAAAGGAAATGGCGGAAGGTGTCAAAGCGACAACAACCCGACCAAAGAGCAGACAACTACCAATCACGATGGATAGTATAATTCAAATGACAGCATGTCCTCTTTATATTCAAAATATTGAATTGCTAACAAATTTCAGTAGTTTCGATATATCAGACTGAGTTGTTTTAATAACAACATTATTTGACCGCATCATTCAAAACTGAACATATATACTTTATCATGTAAATATATAAATGTATGGCCTCATTGTAAACCAATAATATTCCTATGTCAGGATAGATACTGCATGATAAAGACAATACCAAATTTCAAAATAGATTTTAAGCGCGCCCTTATTTCCTCTCTGTATCGATAATATTATTATTTATTAAAGAAATGACTGTAATATTTTTTCTGTCTATGAAGAAATAACATAAAAAATTTGGTGCACACTGAATAACGCGGGTAGCAGGATTTTTTAACAGTGTGCATGCACCACATTTTTTTATGTTATTTCAAGTAGACAGAAAAAAATATTAGTCATTTCTTATAATTTAATTCTAACTTCCAATTTAAACCTTGGCAAACCATGAAAAAACGTTGATGACGATACGGTCACATGACTAACTTTTATCTATGGGCTGATAACAAAATAACGTCAGCCAATCAGAGACCCGTTACATCCAAAATTAAATTATTAAATAATGAATCGTCACAAAAGTGACTTTTTAAGTCAGTGTAGTTCATGATGGTTTTTTTTTAAACAAAACTATTTAACGGCATCATCCAACACTTCATGACTGATTCATATACTTTATTTTAAAATGAAAAGTACATGTATGAGAAGTTCTCTTCTTGGAATAATTTGAAGGAGGAAAATGATTAGTTTTGTTTGTAGCCTAAAGTCCAGTGGCAAATGTTTCATTCATGTTCACATTGAGTATATTTTTTTGACGTTCCAACTTCCACACTCCCAGATTATTTACGATATAATGCAAATGTAGCCTACATAGTTTTTTTACGTTTAACAACACTTTTTTCGTTAAAATATCCCATTATTCATCCACTGTACAATTTTCGTTTGAACATTTGTCAAAACAGAATCTTAAATCATGAATGTAAATCCAAGGTAAACAATTCAAGGTAAAACTTCCATGAATCAAATGCAGAGTTTTATGAAGAGACTGTAAAAGACGGGGAACGAAGAAACGTAAACAATGATGTTATCTATGCAATCTTATAAAAAATGTTTCTCCGATGAGTTGGATAACCTTCAATTCACTTCGATATTTGTACATGAAACGTTTGATTAGTAAAAAATATAGAAAATCTGCTATTAAATAGCAAAGTAATTGGAAGTGATTTATTTCTTCTAAATTCTAAAGTGCCCTTACTGTAGTGACGTCATTTAGAACTGTTCTACAGTCCTGACTGATTTAGTCAGTTCTGCTGACAGTTCTACGGTTAGAACTGATTTGGACAGTTCTACGGTTAGAACTGATTTGGACAGTTCTACCTAGAACAGTTTTAGACAGTTCTACCCTAGAACTGATCCTGACAGTTCTACCTAGAACTGATTTAGTCAGTTCTACCTAGAACTGATCCTGACAGTTCTACCTAGAACAGTTCTAGGGTAGAACAGTTCTAGCTAGAACTGTTCTAGGACAGCTTAGAACAGTTCTATGACAGATTATTCTGACAGTTCTAATGAGAGGTTAGAAGTGATCTCCACTGTATCTATGAAAGAATTTAGTAAAAGTAATTTATGGTATCGAAATCCCTGACACAACAATTTACCAGTGATGCATTGATTACGTTCGTTAAAATCTATGACATCAGAACACACACGGGCAAACCGAACGAGTTGCGATATATAAACACCGTATGATGGAGCCAAAGGCACATCGCCGTCTAAAAAAGGAAAATTAACAATAGGAAATGAAAAATCGTCTCTTTTGTCGTAAATTTTAGTGTGAAGTTTCCCGTTTGAAATTGAAATGTCTAAATCTAGAAAAGGACAACTGCTGCTGTTTATGTTAGATTTAGTTAAAGTAAGTTCGTTTGGGTAACTTTCTGAAGTATATTTAGAGAACTCGGGATTATTCAACGAAAAAATAGCATCCAGATAACGGTAGGTATTTTTGAATGTATCAACCAAATGTAACAATGATGGGTCTTTACTGAATTGGGCATAAACTGATATTCATAGCAATATAGAAATAAATCTGCTATTAAAGGGGCACAGTTGGTGCCCATAGGAATTCCTACTACCTGACGATACACTTTATAAGCTTCTTTGAACTTTTTTGCTTCAATGTACTACTGCGACAGTTTGTCATCGCAACTCCTCTGAAACCACAAAACCGAATTTCATGAAGTTTTGTAGATGATACGGACATACTATATTGACAGGAAATTATTATTCAATATTATTTCTTATACTTATTTAATTTCTCCAATAACAATGTGGGGACGTGGGGTATGTAAGCGTGCTCACTAAGATTCTTTAATTTAATGCATGGTTTAAACGCTAGTAGTCTGTTGTTATTAATGTATTATTGTCATTTTATTTATTTCCTTTTGTTACATCTTTTGACATCGGACTCGGACTTCTCTTGAAGTGAATTTTAATGTGCGCATTGTTATGCGTTTACTTTTCTACATTGGCTAGAGGTAAAGGGGGAGGATTGAGATCTCATCAACATGTTTAACCCCACCGCAATTTTGCGCCTGTCCCAAGTCAGGAGTCTCTGTTATATGATAGTCTTATAAATGATTTTTTATTTTAGTTTCTTGTGTATAATTCGGAATTTAGTATGACGTCAATTTTCACTGTACTAGTATACATATTTTTAGGGGCCAGCTGAAGGACACCTACGGGTGCGAAAATTCTCTCTATATTGAAGACCCATTGGTGGCCTTCGGCTGTTGTCTGCTTTATGGTCGGGTTGCTGTCGCTTTGACACATTCCCCATTTCCTCTCTCAATTTTATTTTGTCAAAGTAAATGTTATAATATGCAATACCTTACCATGTAATTCGCTCCATGCCTGATTGAAGTGGATACTTTTATTGCTTGTATTTTTCGAATCGTGTTGTTTTATAATGGAGAAGCTTCAACAACGTATGATTTATAGCTTTAGAACATAGTTAGCCTTACCTCCATCGCAGATAAAGTTTAACTTTACAGAACAACATTTAGATGTGACTATCCGTGATTATTGATTCATAATAGTATACATCACACATGTAATCTTCGTTTCCAATATCTATAATGAAGTATGTTTTATATATAAACACAAAACGAAAACAAAAAGAAACAATTGTCGAGAATAAAAAGGATATTACAGATTAGCTTCGTATAAACTTTTAGTAATCTATGGATATAACACTGTTTAGCATTTTACCGTCAATTAAAGATCTAAATGTTTAATATAACCATTGATTTCCCCTGTTACTCTTTGTTAAATTTGCACAGTTTAAAAATATGATGTAGAATCTATTTGTGTTTTAAACAGGTCTACAACTCTAGATTTTCAGACGTCAGAATATATTTGCATAGTAATTTCCAAAACACAAGGCCCATATGGCCTTGAAAAACTGACCAATCGACTCAATGAACTACAATGCATTGTGGGCTACTACGAGCAAACTACTACTTAAAACACGTGAAATTAGTGGGAAAATAGTCAACTAATATATTGTCTGGGACTCTCATTACCAATGTTTTTATTCTGCAAATATATTTAATGTAAAATAAATAACGTAATCTTCAATTTGCATGCTCAGATTAAAATAATATTGTTTATTGGCTTCACGATTCGACTTTCTTTTTCGCCTTGTAAAAGTAGTTAAACCGATTTTGTGCATTGTTGAAACTGCATAAATTTCACGACATGACACAGTTAAATATCCAATGAAGTGACCACTGTCCAGTAAGAAAATCATTTGAGCTTTTAAACCTGTATAATGTCATTCCAAAATCATTTCTGCCTGGAAAAACACGAACACTTTCACTGAAACACTTCTTTCTGTACCGAATGTGTAACTTTTTTTATCACGACCTGAACAAATAGTAACAGCATAATATTCAGTATGCTAAAAATAATCATTACAGCTGATTTCTTATACATGCAAAGTAAAACTTTGGTAAGCTTGCTTGCTTTGTTTGTATATTGTACAAAATATAAAATATGAAAGTTAAACTATGTCTATATATATATTGTTTAAAGATGTCAATCTTATTTTCAAAGCTTGTATAAACAACTATACAAACAAAGCAAGCAAGCCAACCAAAGTTTAACTTGGCAGGTATAAGAAATCAGCTGTAATGATTTTATTCAGTTTAGCAAATGTCCGAGCCCGTTAACAAACGAACAACCTGAAACTACAGTTGCTGACTTCACTACCTTCAAAACAAAGGGAACAGTTTGGAAGTCCTATATACTAACATGTGACAAAAAAAGTATTGATAGATTTTGTTAACACTGCCAAGTATGTAAATATTTTTTCGCCTTTTTTACGAACACAAAATTCAAGGATCCCATATTTGCCTTTAATTTTCTGTACGAACATTGCTGTACTCGTGAATATCAGCACCGGCTGTTATCGACGGCTTACTTTACACTAGTAAGTTTGTCTCATGGGTAATTGTGTTTTTTCGCTGTTGTTTCGTTGCTGTCTGGTGGACAAATACATGAAATCTCTGTGCCATCATCAAACATGTTAATGGCTAGATATCGGGTTATTCAAACACTTTTTTTCTACGCATAGAAACAACTCTTCGTTAATCTGAGCATGGACGTAATACTTTATATCACGAACTATAAATGAGGATACACAAAAACTAAGCGAAATTGTGAATCCCGCATTGCACTGAAAAATGTGTTGTATTTCAGTAAATAGCACGTGTTCTTGGTTTGTGACTCATTACGTGGATTGGTCAAAAACATCCATGGAGGTAATTTAATGAAATTCTTCTTCATCAATATACAAGCATAAATAACCATGTAATTAAGTTTCCAAATCATTCTTTAGAAAAACAAAATATAAAAATGATGGTGCTTTGAAACAAAACAAAATATGTGTTTATCACATAGAACTGGTTTCTGCAGTGAAATGTAGGGCTAATTTCCTTTACATTTGTAAATGTTAAATTCAAGGTAATATTTTTGTCCACCCTTTTTCGTATGCCACTGGATGTGACGTACTATGATTTTGTGGTATTAAACTTAAAGCTTTCAATGTTTTTTTTTTAAATAAACAATCTTACCTTACAGAACATACGTATTAAACTAAAAACAGATGATTGACTAGAATAATGTTTTCATGACAAACTCAATAGAAAATCCATAATGAAAAGCTCCTTGTCAAATGACAAAACCAGATCTAGAAGCTCAAACACATCAATAGAATTTAAAACATATGTCATATTCATAATTTCGCACATACATTTCCTTGTGTAGAGAATGGTGAATTTCACCTTGTTTTATAGCTAGATAAACCCACCACTAGTATGCCAGTCGCAAAAAAAATCATTATATTGACAACAATTGGTGATAGACCAACAGTTTATTCTTATCTAGTTCGTCAGTTTGAAAGATTTAATTAATAGTGATAAAAAAACCAAAGAATGTTGTTTAAACTCAGACAGTAATCTTTATTTAATCCTATAACTTTTTCAATTCAACAAGAATTTTCGTAAAACTTTACAGCTATCTCAATTATAACTTGATCTTACAGAATTCTAAATTGTTCGGTAGTTTATTTTTGTTTGAATCAAAGCATTATGAAGGCCAAATCAAGCATAAAATGGAAGAGCATTGAAAACCTGAAATGATTGAAAAGTTATGATAAAATTGAGAATGGAAATGAGGAATGTATCAAAGAGACAACAACCCGACCATAGAAAAAACAAACAACAACAGCGGAAGGTCACCAACAGGTCTTCAATGTAAAGATAAATTCCCTCACCCCGAGGTGTCCTTCAGCTGGCCCCTAAACAAATATATACTAGTTCAGTGATAATGAACGCCATACTAATTTCCAAATTGTACACAAGAAACTAAAATTAAAATAATACAAGACTAACAAAGACCAGAGGCTCCTGACTTGGGACAGGCGCAAAAATGCGGCGGGGTTAAACATGTTTATGAGATCTCAACCCTCCCCCTATACCTCTTGCCAATGTAGAAAAGTAAACGCATAACTATACGTACATATTAAATTCAAAATAATACAAGACTAACAAAGACCAGAGGATCCTGACTTGGAACAGGCGCAAAAATGCGTTTTATTTAAGGTTTTGAAAAACCTTAGTTTGTCGAATTACATCATTTGTTTTTAATAAGATATCATGTTTAAACAAGTGCTAACTACTTGGTTAATGTTCCCTTCGGAAACTTACAATAACTTGCAATAACATCGACCCAGTAGTTGCAAAAAATCACTAACGCCACCAGGTTTATGAATTTAATTTGTTATTGTTTCTGGAAAGTATAATAGGAAGATAATGTATCCTTCAAACAATTCAAATACATGGAGTTTGAACATTTTGAAAAAATTAGCAGCAAATGTGTGTTGGAGGGAATATGACATTCTATGGAACCTAATTAGACGCTTACATAGTATTAGTATTCATTCACACATGTACGACAGTAATTTCATATCATATAATAATAAGTCAGTATATAATAGAAATCTACTTCTGCATTCAAAACGTTTCACATAAATGATGTAAAAAGTGTCAAACTATATTGAGGTCACTTAATTGTTAACTATAAAAATAAAATGATCACACATGTATTGGAAATATAATGAAACTAACCTCTTTCATATACGACGCAATTGTGTTCACTACACAGACCATTCTCGGGGTTTTTGCATATTTTTGTTTTTGAAAGCCCAACGTCTGAATGCATACTTTTTACACAGCTACACGAGTGTTCCTGTAAATCAAATTGGCATTTCTATTACTTCTAGTTTTAGAACAACACTTATTATCGTGAAATACGTATAGAAACTTTTTTTCAAAACTTGCTGTTAAAATATACAAAGGATGTTGGTACGTTGTCGGTTCAAAGGAGAATGTTTGCATGGTTTATGCATGTTAAAAAATATTTATGTTTTATTTAGATTTATTTCAGAGATGGCAATAACGATACTACATGACATCGATTCACACATATTAAAAAAAATAATATGTTAACATAAACTCAATTGATGACTTTTTTTATTTTTATAGAAAAGCGTAGGATCGGAAATGTATCTAATGCAAAATGTGTGTTCTGTTATGACTTTACGGCTGTTGTTCTGTTTAATTTTGCTGTTATAAAATTACGAATTCATGTTTAATTATGAAATGTATTTATCTAAATCATACATCTGATCCCTTTTCCGGATTTGGTTTCACTTTTGGTTAGTTTCGATGGAATGCACTCTTCAACGTTTGTATTAGATTTTTTACTTTTAAATGGAGTTTACCTCTAGTATCACTGAAATGATTTTAAGTGTATATAAACCCAACCAGTGCAATACAATTGTTATTAATGATATAAAAAGTGTTAAATGTAGAAATTGGGAATCAATAAAAATATACATATAATTTTTTTTTTGAGAATTCCAAGCTGATGTTTGAAGTCGCTATTTGCTTTTAATATAACATTCTTTATCGTTGATAAACATTAGACAACTCCTGTATTTTTGCAATATCCTGTCAGTTTTTATCAACTTTCAAGGCATGTTTTTTAATTAATTGACAATCAAATACTCAAGCTGTAGCTAAAATATTTGTGACCATTGCAACTTTTGTCACATTCTTCTAAACTTCCATTGCGGTAGTTATGGCACACGTTACGAACTCCTTGGAGAACAGAGAAATTATAAAATGATATTGATTAGTATACCTCAAGTAATAATGTCGTCTTACCGATTGTAGAGTGCTCTGATTTTGTCATAAATTGGTTCAGTTGCTCATGATTTGGTTCTGTGTTTTGAAAAACAAACAATGATGTTTGTATTTATTTATAAAAAGCCATGAAGACAAATTTAGCCTGGTAAATAGCTTTACGTATCGCTATAATATTTGTAAATGCAGATAAGTTACAATAAAAAATATACAACGCTTGCATACTACAATTTGTGAAAGTCTTGTCATACATTTAGTTTAACACAAAGATATATTTTCCTTCGGAAAAAACACCTTTAGTACTGCTGAGTAAATATAGTTATTTTGTACAAAGATTTTCAAATTTATCAGCAGTTCTCAAAAAATCTATACCATTTTGAAAAATAAATGAAATCTAAGATCTCACTTTACGATTATTTGTAAAGGCATAATTTGGCATGTATCACCTACAATGAATTTTGATAGTAACCGCCGACTTGTAAAATTTTCAAGTTATTTGGACATTTGTCAAAAATAAAGAGATCAAAGAAGCCAGTGTATTTGATTTCACTTTCAGATATATTGATGATCTTCTTTCTATAAAACTCTTCTCATTGGGTTCAATTAATATATCACCAGAAATAGAAATTAGAGAAACAGCAGACACGGCTTCCTCTGCCTCAATAATAGACACATACATTGTAACTCGAATTTGACAAACACAGACATCTTAGTACCAGAATCTATGACAAACGAGACGATTTTAATTTTGAAAGTATCAATTTCCCTTAACTTAGTAGCAATATATCAACTTCACCTGAGGGTTGCTGTCTTGTACTTGACTGCTCCATAGACTTACATGCAAAACAGCTGATCTTTGAACAAAAACAAAAAAAAATGCTACGTAAAAAAAGTCATGTTCATATCATGTATGTACTAATGTGAAATTGTGATTTAATCGGGGAAAAAAGAATAAAAAGTTACGTAAACCTGAAGGTTTTTTTTCTACTTTCTGTTTGCTGTTTTTATTAGGCCGCACCACTTCCAGTAAACAGGATATCCTTCCACCTTTCTGGATTGACATCCCCCAAAAGATGTCAGATTTTTTTTAAAGTCTATATATATGTTTCAATTTAGGATCAAATTATAATCAAACAGATGAATTGAGTTCAGAAAAAACTTCAGAAAAAAATGCACTATTTTGTTTCCCTCCATGTTATGATCGTAATACAAGACTAATACCTATAACAATAATGACTTGTCTCAAAAAAAAAATCATGTACTTAGTTTCATTCAGTAGCCATATTTGAACATAAAAAATGCTATTAAAAGAACAGTTTGTCTGTATTAATAAATATAACCCCACTATAAAAGCAGTACCACTTTCTGAAAACAAGCAAAATTTGTAAATCAGTCATGTCTATCAAATGATCTGTAAATCTTATTTTAGTCTATCTTTATGAATGTGTTCTTATTATTTGGAGACTTTGAAGCTTAAAGAGTATTCTTATCCACTATTTTTGTTTCTTTCCTTCTGTTTGATTGAAGCACATTGAATAGTTTTAATACCCCTACACCTTTTTTTCAATGAAATCTTCCCAAGTGTGCCTCTTGTTTAGGTCAATATTAAAAAACTACCCAAACTTTTTTCATATTGAAGAATTTGCTACAACACAACTATCTGAACACAAGAAAGACCATACCTTTTACTTTTTTGACTATTTTGGTCTTTTTACCAGCCTACTATATCATGGTTTTTAGACTGTACTTAACACACCAATGTATATACAGTTTGAAATAAAATTTTAGAAAAAACAAAAAGAATATTCAAGTTGGTGATTTTGGTATGAATATTGATTATTTGTCACACCTTATCACAAAAATCCTTGTCAACATATCGACATGTAATAGAACAATCACAGTGAACAGAGGCCAAGTCCATATATCAGATACTATAAGCAATATGTTTAGTATATTCGGTGTATGGGAGAACTGTAAGGTGAACATGTCCAACTGGCAGGTGTCATCTGACCTTGACCTCATTTTCATGGTTAAGCGGTTATAATAAAGTTTTTGTGTTTTTGTCGGTTTTCTTATTCTGTAAACAATAGGTCTACTTTATTTGGTGTATGGAATGATTGTAAGGTTTACATGTCTAGCCGGAAGCTAATGACGCGCTCCTTGCCCGGTCCAAACAAACATCCAAAATGAAACTAACACAACTTACAGAAACAACACAGACATGGCTTGATTGCCTTGAGATACGTTCTGCCTACTTTGAATCGATTTATGACATTTGAATAGCGGTATACTGCTGCTGCCCTTATTTACTGTGAAAGTTAAAGTTCGCGAAGGGTTACAATTGACCCTAAAATTTTGATGTTTTTTAATAGGCCATATGAATACAAATTACACAAAGAAATAGCTATGATATTACTATTAACGCAAAATTACTTCATTTTGTCATTTCAGATTACAATTAGCGATGTAATGAGTCTTTAAGTGTCCATCAATTGCGTTGTAACGTTAGTTTTGGTCAAATTTTCAATAATTCTCAACAGTGTTTAGCATAATTAATATAAGATGCCACTCAAGATCCAGAAAAATTTTATGTTTAGGAATCCAATATCATCATTGGCAGTTTTAGAACATTTTAGATTCAATGTTGTAGCCATGGGTTTCCCCAAGAGTTTGTATCACAAAAATGCACAAAATCATCGTATTTGTCCTCAATATGTCAAATTGTGCTGATTTTAAAGACAGAAATGTAGTCTTACGAAGAGATTTGTTTTAAATAAGAAGTTATAAAATAAGAATAAAATATCTATCTATGTATCTACTCCCACATCATATGCTTTTTTATGAATGAGCTACTCGACGTGATAGAACGATGACGTTAGATAATAAGCATTGTACGGGAAAAAAACACACTTGTTTAACCGAAAATCATCAAAACAATGAAACGTAAACAAACGATGCTAGAATGTGTTATATAAGCCATGTTTGTATACATTTAGACATATCAGTAAAATAAGCATTAGGTTCATCCAAATCCATCTTAATATGTTATTGTAGATAGTTTGAGCATGTCACTTATTTAGTTTGCTCCATTCTTTAACGTCAATTTAATAGTGCATTTATTTATTGGAACAGTAAATAATTACTTCACCTAGAGCGCTCTGATCCAAAACAATTACCGTATTTATCCTATAAGAATTAAAATAATTCATGGTTTTTGAATATTTCTTGATTGTACCACGCTCAGGGTAAAATGTTTGCCATAAAGGGCCAATCAATGGTAAAATCACGATATATTTAAGCCGCTATGATTTATTTCTTGAACAAAGTTCATTTCAGATATCATACTTTTTTTGCATTTATATTCAACGACCACAATCTAAATATTAATTGTTTGACGTAAAACGTTTATTCAAACCTCTCAGTTATTTTTTTTTTATGTTAGGTATGACATTACCAAACCATGACCAACTGGACCATATCATAACAAAAGCACTGTACTAAACGCTCCATGATATGAAGACGTTACTGCCCCTGTATGATTATTCGATCTTATCATTTTACGTAAAGCCTCGGTCACACCTTACCGGATAGCTCGAACGGACGCCTAACGGATAATTTTTTGTTCAATCCGTTGATGTCCGTTAGACGTCCGTTCTTATCCGTTAGGCGTCCGTCCATATCCGTTGCGTGTCCGTTAAGCGTCCGTTTTATCCGTTGACGTCCGTTCTGTCCGGTGGAAAATTTTGAGCATGTTCAAAACTTTGAACGGACGTCCAACGGATAAAATGTCCGTTGAACGTCCGTTAGGCGTCTGTTAGGCGTCCGTTTTGTACGGTACTCGTCCGTTTTGTATCCGTTACGTGTCCGTTATGCATCCGTTGGAGATCCGGTAGACCAATTCACTAACGAACGTCTACCGGACGACTAACGGACGACTAACGGATAAAACGGATGTGAAACGGACATTAACGGAAGGATAACGGGTAAAACGGATGCCTACTGATAGTTTATTCTCATAAAACCATGCAAGTACAAAGGTTACAGAGAAGTTGAAAAATTATATACATAAAAAAACAAAATATGCATTAGAAATGCATAAAATTCAAAAATACTAGATGTAAAACGAACAAATGCCAATTGAAATTTCGCGTCAGAAATCACAATATATGCTATGTTAGATTTTCTTGAGTGTCATGACTATTTATTATTCGTGATGGATCTTGGAGTAAGAGCACGTCTTCGCTACCAAGCAGCTCTTATTCAGGCCAGACTCAACTTAAATATAGCAAATATAAACCTTATAGCTGTCGAAAGGAGAAGACAAAGGAGATGGTGGACACGACCATGGTTTAGTCCTGAAAGACGACGCAGTTTTGGTCTATATATACCGAACTTAGGCGGGAGGATCGGCATTCCTTTGTACACTTCATTCGAATGCCCACAGAGATGTTCGACGAGATATTGCAGCGGGTTGGGCCTCGCAAAGCCAAGCAGAATACCTTTTACAGAAATCCGCTGGAACCAGGACTCAAGTTAGCAATTACACTTAGACACCTTGCTTTTGGAGCAAAATATCGTAGCATGCAGTACGGATGGAGCGTTCCGCATAACACCACATCCGTTTTCATACCAGAGGTACATAATATAAACCAATTCAGAAAATCAACTTAAACTCTATAAGACTGAATTACCACACTGCTTCTATCTTGATTTTTTTTAATCAGAGGAGCTCTATATTTGCACACATATCATGCTAAACAAGACGCAATACAAAATAAAATCAACTAAACCAGTTAACTCAAAAAGTGACCCTCGTGTGAAGAAATGTAAACAAAAATCGGATAAATTGTTCAATTTGTTTGGTACGTGGAACCCTGATAACTGTCCTACTGACCAGACTTTCCCAGAAGCAAATATTATAACATATATACTAGATACCATGTCCATCTGACGCGCCTTTAATTTTCAGATGGTTTATTGCCTTTAATTTTTAGATGGTTTATTGCCTTTAATTTTCAGATTATTTTGTTCATTCGTTTTATCCGTTACGTTTCCGTTATGTGTCCGTTTTATCCGGTACTCGTCCGTTGGATGTACGTTCGACGTCCGTTCTGTCCGGTATGTTTCCGTTTCACGTACGTTCAATGTCCGTTGTGTGTCCGTTAGACATTCGTTACATGTCCGTTTGTACACCATCGGACTCTCAACGGATAAAAATTTTGTCAACGGATAACTTTTTTTTTATCCGTTAGGCGTCCGTTCGAGCTATCCGGTAAGGTGTGACCGAGGCTTAAGCTTTAAGCCTCGGTCACACCTTACCGGATAGCTCGAACAAACGCCTAACGGATAACTTTTTTCCAATCCGTTTATGTCCGTTAGACGTCCGTTCTTATCCGTTAGACGTCCGTCCATATCCGTTGCATGTCCTTTAAGCGTACGTTTTATCCGTCGACGTCCGTTCTGTCCATTGGAAATTTTTTTAGCATGTGCAATACTTTGAACGGACGTCCAACGGATAAAATGTCCGTTGAACGTCCGTTAGGCGTCCGTTTTGTACGGTACCCGATCGTTTCGTTTCCGTTTTGTATCCGTTACGTGTCCGTTATACATCCGTTGGAGGTCTGGAAGATAAATCCACCAACGGACTTCTACCGGACGTTTAACGGATAAAACGGATGTTGAACGGATGAGAAACGGACTTCTACCGGACGTATGACGGATAAAACGGATGATGAACGGGTCTGAAATGGACAAATACAAATTGAGAATTTCGCGTCAGAAATGCCAATTATTGGTACGTCCGATTTCTTAAGGTTACTCGTCCGTTGGATGTACGTTCGACATCCGTTCTGTCCGGTACGTGTCTGTTTCTCGTACGTTGAGTATCCGGTGTGTGTCCGTTATGCATCCGTTACACGTCCGTTTTATTTGGTCAACGGACTCCCAACAGAAAACAATTTTTTGTCAACGGACAACTTTTATTTTCATCCGTTAGGCGTCCGTTCAGGCTATCCGGTAAGATGTGACCGAGGCTTTAAGAAACAAAAAATATAAAATTATCGTTTCGTCATAGATGTATGAAGACTTCCTAAAGTATATCACAATACTCAAATAGTAACATCAGTTTCCGATGAATGCCATGGACATCTGATCAAACATTTTAGAATTCAAATGAAGATATAATGCACGATTCAATGATATATTTTTAAAAATCACATTAATAACTAGTATAGAATAAAATAGTTTGAAGTTAGATAATGTTTATCTAATATACATCTCTAACTCTGATTGAAGTTTGCGCACGAGTTTTCACCAAGAACGACCCAGAAAGAAAGCATTAAATCATACCTTTAATGTCATCAGAACACAATAACATCGAAATGTAGATAGCGAAATTGTCTAAAAATGGAAATGGTGTTTATAAATTTTATCCTTTTTAATACTGCAAAATGGTAAAAAAAAGAGTATTTCAATAAAAGTAAACATACAAGATCAGCAACCTATTGCACAAAGGTAACCTTCATCAGCACAATTGGACTGGAATTACTTATAAATTATACAAACCACACGCCCATTTTCAAGTGCCTTGTAAACCTCAAAACGAAGATGTTTATTTTAATATGTATCATGATTTCATATACTTAAATTGAATCAATAATTATTTTCCAATAAAATCAAGCGTCTAGATAGTTATATAAAATATAACCATACCTAAAGGATTTAAATTTCTTTTGAACCCTATTTTAGCACCAACCCAGAAGGTTCCATTCTCTGTGGTGTTCATGGTTAGCTTATGTACTGAATAATCTGCTTCAAAATCGTTACCAAATAGGTTGCAGTTCATTGGAATATGACTATAGCTTGTAGAAGAGTTGGAGATGTATACATCATCATTAGAATATACTACAAAATTAATTATTCATTTTGAAATCATTTTTGAAACAGTTATGAATACTGTAATACGCAAGGTCGCATAACCTGTTACCCTGCACACTTTGAAATGCTTGCATATTTTTCCGTTGAAATAAGCGCTATGCAAAAGGTTTGGTTCGAGTATAGAGGCTAGTTACCTAAATAACTATGTTTTTCGCAGACTTTTTTCATGATAAAAAGTCAGTTCCTATCAATTATTATGTATCTTTTAACACAAATTTGTAACTCATCAAAACCGTGGAAGTTATGCCACGTCAGATGGTCCAGATTCCCTCAGTCATGGTTATCATGTCATCACGACAATGATTGGTATAATTATTACAATACATTAGAAGAGTATAACATAATCAAATTTTTATCGGATATGTTTCTCCGCCTATATCTTGTATGATTTTATCAAATCTTCACTGAACAACGAAAGAAGAATAATCTTTAGTTACCAGACTCTTCCTCAGTTGATTTATGCCAACAATATTTTTTTTCTTAAACTATGTTTTGTTTTGATATATAAAATTGGATGTTATTGAAACAGTTAACCAATGGACACGCGTATCGCTATTTTCATTTGATGTTTCTCATTGTGTGTACTGTTATTACCCTAGTGTGAACAAGGATGTACAACAAAACTCTTACTGTAACAATCCTTAATGAAAAGCCACATCTAATACATGTAGTGTTCCTTTCAAGAACGATCAATTACACTGTTAGTAAGGCAATACTGTTCTTCATTTGTAAAAGAAGTCTAATTGATGTGGTAAGAACGATGGTGTGTACTACCTCATTTTTTAAATAAGTAAATATTTTTCTTTATTTATAAAGTGTAGATTATTTTTGGTTGTTTTTGAATATTTTCAAATTGGCATTTTTAGGGGAAGTAACTATAAAACAGTGCATTTTCTGAAGGACTGTACATAAAATTTTCCTATTTTGTCTTTAAGCCGGAAAATACGTACGGTGACCCTACCTTTTCTTTTGATATTCTCAAAGCATTGTCTCAATCTTTTCCTAATTTATTTTACACTTATATCATTATGTTTAGTTTCTATTCACAAAATGTTGTTTTTTCCTGTATAATCCATACAAAATGTGTCATTTGTCACAACCTGTAGCTTTGAGAAAATGCACGGTGACCTATCATTTTTATAATATTTTTGAACATGTATCAATAGATACTACATTTTGACAAAGTATGAACAAATTCTATCATTTTTATTTTAGACTCCCATACCACCTTAATAATATAACTTGTGTGCATACTAATTCGTACTTTACATTAAATCTACAAAAATGTGTACATATTTATAAACTGAAACACTGAGAAAATCGAAACATGTCATAAAACTGAGAAGTAGCGTTAAAATACACCATGCTCTAAACAAAGTTGCATAGTAAATATCTTTGATAATTTTCATAGATAATGGCTCGTCAGGAAATGAAAGTGTCGACATATTTGTGAAAATTGTTATATATTGCCATTACAATTCAAAACGTCGATTAAAAGAGAGAAACTTACATTTACGTACTGTTGGAGGTATAAAGATGTATTACACTTTTAAATATCCTACCTTTACTGTCATATATTGCTGTTTTTAGCACTATCGTCAAAATAAATAACAACAATTTTTCTGCCATTGAATAATAACAGAACTTTTTATTTTCCGGGCCGGAAATTATTGTTTGTTATATTATGTGTTTATTTATATGTTTATACAAGGAAACTAATCACATGTATTCACAATCCCATCAGTTTCCTTTTGAGGATTATCCAGTGATTGAATATTTTATCAAACGCAAAAAATAATTTCTGTAAACAGAGATACCATACTATATTGAACATTAGGGAGAAACAGGAAAGTACAAGATAGAAAGCTTAGTCATACTTTTAACAAAACTTTATATTTAAAGAACAAAACTCTGTAAACATCAAATAACTTTTCAAAGCTAAAAACAAATTTAAGAGATTTTCTAATGATAAACAAATATATTTTCTAATAGTAAACATCTTCACGTGGTAAACATCTGCGCGTTACAATTGCAATACTAGTTTAATTTTTAATGGACAAGGCATTACCTTATTCAGTCTCACTTTTTTTAATTTCAAATCTTATCCACAATACCTACATGTACAAATTGCATATTGTGCATTGCTATATCTTTTGTATTTATGTTGATTTGTTTGCATGCTGAAACTATGACATAAGTCGCTGTTGCATAAGTTATGTGATTTTCATTCATTTCCATTCATTTTATTTTTTTCTTCGTATTTTGTCTCGTAAAATATTTGCTCCTATTTTTCATCGAACGATGTGTAGGAATTTATATTGATATATTAATGTAAAAAAATATTTTTACAGAATTAAGGTGGCTCGTGTGTCTTCCACCATCTTGGGATTTGGAAGTAGCATATAACAGTTGGTCTAGATCTTTAATGAAATGTTCAATTTTTTCAGTCACTATGAACATCATTCACTCATTTTCCCGAGTGTTAACAGAAATATTGCGTTTGTTTCGGTTGATGGCAAATATTTTTTTTATGTGAAAAGGATCAAAAGCTATGAAATGCAAATACTTTTGTCATTGCTGCGGTAATATGATTCGACAGATTTCACTGTTTTCCGTTACTACACTAATTAATATGATCATATCAAAATACGTCAGCTTGGGGATCATGTCCCTTGCAATTGTGATTTCTTGACAGTGGGATGAATGGTTTTGGAAAGTAAAATGACCGTATCTAGTTTCTCGACAGTGTTACTATTACTTCATACTGATTACAATTATCTTTTTGCAAATGAGTTTGAATGTATCCTGTAAGTGTAATGTCGAATAAAATGTCGTACATCTCGAGCTCGTTACTCGTATGCTTTTCAAATAGTGTTACAAAGGTAGCATATGTTACCAAACAGTTTTCCTAATGGTTATATCCTAATGGTAATATAGGATATTTTAAGATAGTGTTCGCCTTTCTAAATGTTTGATTAAATTGTGTTCTGTTGTCCTGTCTTTGTCTTTATGTAGAAATGATATTCTTTTTTCTCTCTTATATTTTCTATTTTGATTTTAGTTGTCGAGGGAGGTATGTCAACAAAAGTGGTAAATCAATTATTTATATTGTCTGCTTTGGATAAAATTCGAATAATTTGGGTACTGAATTTTATTTATCCGTAATGTTTTTATACCCCCGCTTTAAAAAAGGGGGGTATACTGTTTAACTCTGTCTGTCAGTCCGTCCGTCAGTCCGTCAGTCCGTCCGTCAGTCAGTCCGTCCCATGAAACTTTCGTCACATTTTTCTCAGGAACTACACATCCACCCTTTCTGTAATTTGGTATCAACATTTATTTGTGTCAGCCATACCGTGTGATGCATTTTCAGATTCATCACTTGACAACTTCCTGTTTACCGAACACTTGTATGATTGCAGGAACTACAATACAAAGATTTCTGAAATTTGGTTTCAGGATTTATATAAGTCAGCTATACTGTGTGATGCGTTTTCAGATTCATCACTCGACAACTTCCTGTTTACCGAACACTTGCATATTTTTACACTATTAATGTTATCCACTTGCGGCGGGGGTATCATCAGTGAGCAGTAGCTCGCAGTTTCACTTGTTTTTTCTGAGATTTTATGTTGATGGACAAAAAGGGAAAGCGAGTTAAACATTTTTAATTGAATTTAAAGATCTTTAATTGTACAAAACTTTTGTTTATTTCATATATCCATTGATTTTGGCAGAATAACATTTGATTTTAAGCAAAGCATTTACAGGATCCAGGAAAAGTAAAAGCTTTCTGATCCTGATGTTCTTTAAAGTCATAAGAAACGAGTGACCGGTGAAAAATAATGTTCTTCCAATTCTTAAACCAATGCATACAAACATCATAAACTTAGTCTTCTGTGCTCAAATTTATCATTTTTTTTCGTGCAAATTTCGTATAATCGTCAATTTTTTTTTCAATCGGTGAGAGTTGTTGTTAAAATATGGCAGGTAATTAAACTTCGTGTTTTGCAGCCGAAGTTTAACGATTGTCACCTGTTTGTCAACAATTGACGAAAAATAAACAAAAAAGCATGGAAATTGAGCACGACGTGTTTAACATGTAAATTCAGATAATAGTTTATTTTAAGGACATCCATGCGTATTGTGGTCACCGGATTTTTACGAGATGGGTCACACTGAGGTCACCTTGCATACGGAAAATATGTCGGGGGAATAGCTTGCTGGAAGGAAGCAATTCAAATAAAGTAAAGTATATGTACATAAGTTTTACAATGAAAACTATCCATTGAGTAATAAAAAACATATGCATTAATTTTTTTTTATTTGAGGTTTCTTATGACTTTAAAACGTAGGTGGCTTTACGGTTAATACCCCTTCATAGAGTCATAGGACCGACTTTGAATTTGGTAATAAGAAAAGAAATTCAAAGACATAAATAAATTATCTCTTTAGAAAAGTCGTGCAAGCATTGACTTTACATATTCGACGTATGTTATTTAGAAAAATCCTCGACTGCAATGGAGTATGTTATTTAGAAAAATCCTCGACTGCAATGGAGTATGTTATTTAGAAAAATCCTCGACTGCAATGGAGTATGTTCTTTCACTCCCGGTAACTGTAGAATATCTATTCAAATGTTCGACGAAAAAAGGTTAACTACTTCATTAGGACGTAATAAAATTTCCTTTAGTAAATGTTTCATCCATTTAAAGCATTAAAACGAAATCTACTTTTTTTTAAAGTCGCTCGTCAAATATTTTATATCGGAAGAAAAAAAATGGCTATTTCAGGACATATTAATTAAAAAACGGAAGCTTAACTTCCATAGTTTATAAACACGGAAATCCATGTATTATCAGTGCAATAACCTCAATATCAACAACAAGTTTGTCCCGTAAATATAAGAAACATTACATTTGTTGACTGTCTTAGTAGCAGAATGTTATAATTTTTTGATAACTCTAAAAGCTCACAGTTTTGTTCGAACTGTACATATAACTATACAAATAACCATTTGTTTGTGAAGTAAAAAACATCTCCAACATATACATGTAGCAATTGCATTTAGTCTCCGAAACATTAAAAAGGAGATACGCGTGTTTGCTAAATTCATTACAGCAGGTCTAAAGAATTAAATGATATATGGCATTGTCTAAAACATCAACTTAACACATGCTAAATGAATCTGAGTATTTAAAGACTAATTGATGAAGTTAATACTTATATCAATGTTATTCAAAAATTGTACCTGATACAATTGCGGCGAACATCAATTTGTAAATTACAAATGTTTTAGTTGAAAAATACTATAATGTTCACTCATTTAGTGTGCATGGAATTCAGAAGAGATTGTCTTTTGCAATATACAAGGACTAATGATCACGGTATTCAACACACATGTATTGTGGAGAAACAGGGTGAGTGTTTCCTATTGTATCGATGGTTATTAATGCGGGACGTAGCTTTATCATTTTTAGTTGACAGTTTACTAAAATTGCAAAAAAGGGCAGCTAGAATAATTTTAAACGAACACGATATTCATAAACCATCCAGTGAACTATTTAAGGAATCTGGAATTATTCCTGTTACTAAGAGAATATCTTACCACAAATCATTATTAATGTTTAAATCAAAACACCAACTGGCACCAAAATATTTATCAAGTCTTATTGTGCCTACAAGTAATAAACAATCATACAATACTCGACTTTCATCATCGGATAATTTTATTGTCCCTTAATCAAATACAGAATTATACAAATCAAGTTTTTCTTTTAGTGGTCCAAAAGTGTGGAATTCATTGTCCAGCGAAATTAAAAAAAATCAAAAAGTATATCTACATTTAAAAACGTTCTACCACAACTTTCCAGTATTAAATTATAAATTATTGGATCTTTTATAAAAAAAAAGGTTTTTAGAACATAGACTCGTAATATTTTCAACTTCATTTCATGGTTCTTTTGTTGTAACCGCTAATAATATTTTTCGTAGTGAACCCGAGAGTTTTTATACGGACGTTTTATGGTATACCGTTCTCCGTCTGTCGTGAGCAAGTCGGAAAATAACTCACAAACGCTGTAACCAATTTACATGAAACTTCGGACAATCGCTTATATCTATTATGATATCCTCCATTTTGGAGTTATTGGATTGTATTTAATAAACTAGAGGCTCTAAAGAGCTGTGTCGCTCACCTTTGGTTTGTGTGCTGCAGTGCATATTTAACAAAGGATACTCTTCAACATTGAAGACGAGAATAAAATTCATGACACAATTCGGTTTTGATGATTGTATCTTGCTTGTAATTCTTACTTACTGAACATTATTGTTATTCACAATTATCTCTATCTATAATGGACTTGGTCCAGTAGATTAAGAGGAAATTAGTTTTGTAAAAGTTAACGGACGACGAAGACGGACAACGACGAATGCCAAGTGATGGGAATATATTTCTTGACATTTTTTGGCCAGATAAGCCAAAAAGGGGTGATTTTACAGTTTTTAGACAATATTTTTAAAGTGCTTTTAGAATGTTTCACGAAACTTTGGTGACTGATTTACATAGATTAAGGTAACCTCCCTTTAGTTTTAAAATATTTTATTTGACATTGAGAAATTATTTATAGGTTTCATAACAAGTGAGAACGGATATCGCTTGATATTATCTCTAGGTATTTAATTTCAATATAATACGGCGACTTTATTTTATTTGAATTAGATAACGAGAGTTGATATCAAACGGTCTCCTGTTCTTGCAAGCTGTTAAACCTATTTGTCCTAATATGGTCAATACTCCCATTGTGTAAATTTAGAAATCCTTCATGTAGTATTTTTCACTCGAAGTATACATCGTCGTTACCTTTGAAGGTCATCATTGACCTAACGAATAGCCAATGAGATGCCGTAATATCATCCAATGTTTCTGGATAAGCAAATCATTTTAATACAGATTTTCGTATCAGACTCTGTGCAGTGTGATACGAGAATGTCTACTCATGTAAGATAGAGATAATTAGCCAGAACCATAAGCGAATGAATTATTCTTTGAAAACGCTACGGACGTAGCATGCGCTTATGGCGCAGCTGTTTATCAAAGCCACATTAAGAAACCTACTGGAAAGCAGACAGAATCAAACAAATGCTATGTAATAAACAATATTCTAATGAAAGAAGTCTGCTTCATGCCTCCACAAAATAAAATCATCAAAAACAAAAACAAAACACATGTATACACACACTACATCCGACCAGCTTTTGTTCCCAGTTACCGAATTATCATATAGAAGTGACAAATACAAAATAAATGTGCGATACTTGTTTATGAAGTTCAATCGTTGTACACCATTATCAAACTGATGTATATGTTGGTTTCGTGCCTTAAAAGAGTACACAGTTTGAACTCTTCTTTATTCACTGGTATTAAAGAGATAATAGTAACTGCAATTACGATTATCCCAATATGGCGACGGTAGATATAGGTAAAATATTTACACTCATTTTTCTTAATTGTAGCATGCTTTTGTCAATAGTTACTCAGCTGCAAGGTTTACCTATACCATAACATCATATTTGAATCGTAAAGGTGCACTGGATTTGTATAAGCGCTTTGAAAATTGCCGTCGAAAAATTCGGGATGATAATCGTAACTCGGAAAAAAAGATAATTATCGTAATTATGGTATTTAAAAATGGAAAGATAATCGTAACTGGAAAGTGTTTTATTGATATTGACACTGTAAACATATATCTGATAGCATATAATGAAGTTATGTCGATGAATTATTTACGAAACGTTCCAACATCTTATGACATTTCTTTTTATGCATATATCATTAACAGTTCTTTGGAAAACAGCTACATATGTGTATTAATTTATGTTTTTTGATTGAGTTAAGTCTGCCAATTGATATTTTAACGTGTGTTTTTCTATGTTGTGATGTTATGCTATTGTTTTTTACACTAGTAATTTTGGGGCCCTTTATTGCTTGTTGTTCGGTGTGAGCCAAGGCTCCGTGTACTGTTGAAGGTTGTACATTGACCTATAATGGTTTACCTTTTTATAAATTGTTATTTGGATGGAGAGTTGCATGTCTCATTGGCACTCACACCACATCTTCCTATATCTACATACTAGTTTCTCATAAAATTTAGTTTTTTAATAAATAATGCCGTTAGTTTTCTCGTCTAAAGTTTTTTACATTGTCATTTCGGAGCCTTTTATAGCTGTCTATGCGGTATGGGCTTTGCTCATTGTTGAAGGCCGTACGGTGACCTATTTTTGTTAATATCTGAGTCATGTTGGTCTCTTGTGTTAATCATACCATATTTTTTTTGGCATTTTAGCAACTTCATGACTGTCACTGAAATTTCGATATCTCAGAAAATAACTATAAAGAACACAAATTTAATTTTGAATTATAACAATATGCCATCCTTTAAACATTTAATGCTATATAAAAAAAAAGAGAAAGGTTGGGATTTTTTGTGTATAATAATTATGAAATTAAGTAACGTGGAGTTCTTTGACAAACATGGATTTGTGTTCTCTTATAGTTTGGCCAAAAGCCTGAAAATGAAGAAATGAAGTTGATGTGGATTTAAATTGTCTTACAAGAAATACTTATTCAAAGAATGACTGCAAAGTGGAGAATAAAATAACGCATATTCTGCAATATTAGAAACAAACTAATTCAAAAATTCATAAATACTCGGTATATGAAAAGCATGATGCATACATATGCAAGGAAGATATTGTAGAGAAAAATATTGAAGGTACTTAACAAGGAACATTTTTGTATTTGCATACTTGCCATTTAATAAGTTATTTTCTATTAAATGAAAACAAAAATTAGCCTTACCTAATTGTCATGCATTTTTCTGAAGCACAAAATATTTGTTGTAAAATCTATAAAAATCTTTGTAATTAAACAAGTTCCGACTGTGATGATGTACATGTTATGCCTTCTGATGTAATTTATCAATATACATATTTGTGTTTGTTTTTTTCAGTCAGTCAAGTGCTTCGTATTAAGACTTTAGGTAAGGCTAAAAAAAAAAGTAACTATAAACAAAAGTAACAATAAACAAAAGTAACAATAAACAATAGTAACAATAAACTGTAACTATTTTAGATCCTTTACCATCCACACTGTTTAAAGAAACGTCCTAAAATAAACAAAAACGGACTTAAACGCGCACACAACTTTGAAACTTTGAAAAAAATCAAAATATCTACTTACCACAATAGCTGACTCGACAGCTGCTTCATTTTCCGTATCTTTAACAGGTACATGTATATATCAAAAGTTTCACCAGCTAATAGAAATTTATTATAGGATATGCATGTCACTTAATGATCGCTGTATAACATCTCTTATACTATGTGATACCTCGAAAGCTTTTGATAGGGTACGGCATAGTGGCCTCTTAATAAAACTAAAAGCGTATGGTATTGATGGAAATTTGTATAAATGGTTTGAAAGTTACATTTCAAATAGAAAACAAAGCCTTTTGATAATACTAATGCAGGAGTTCCGCAAGGCTCTGTATTAGGTCCCCTACTATTTCTATTTTATGTAAATGACATAGCTGATAATTTGACAAGTCTAACTCGATTGTTTGCTGATGATACATCTCTTTCTTATTCCAGCAATAACCCTTACACTATAGAGGATGACTTGTCTTAAACAGCGATTTAGAACAAATTTCAGTATCGTCTAAAGATTGGCTTATTAACTTTAACCCTAATAAGACAAAGGCTATGATATTCTCCTGCCATACTTCCCCAGATGATATTGAAATAGAATTTCAAAACCAATTAGTAGGATTTGTCTCCTGTCATAAACACTTAGGGATTACTTTTGATTCCAATGGTAAATTCCATACCCATATAGAAAATATTTTAAAGTGTGCAAGCACGAGATTAAATGTTCTTAAAAAATTGAAATATGTATTGAATAAAAATTATCTTGCTCGTATATATTTAACTTTTATAAGACCCGTTATGGAATATGCATGTGAGTTATGGGATGGTTGTACTCAACAAGAAGCCGACAATTTAGAACATGATCAGTTAGAAGCAGGGAGGTTAGTAACTGGGTTGCCCGTGTTTGCTAGTAGGGAAGCTATATATTTTGAAACTGGCTGGCAATTGCTTGTGGACAGAAGAAAATCCAGAAAGCTCAATATGTTCTATTCTTTACATAATGGGACTGCCCCTGATTACCTCTGTGATTTAATGCCCCCGCTTGTTGGTCAAGTATCTAACTACGATTTGCGAAAAAGTAATAATTATGTAGTACCCGGTTATAGACTAGACATAACTAGAAAATCCTTTTTCCCATCCACTACTATTGAATGAAATAGCCTTCCCCCCGACATACGTACGTCCAAAACATAAATATTTTTTACAGAAAGATGAAGTCCAAATTGATACAGCCACCTTCCTATTTTAGTTGTGGGGATAGCAAACGTAATATCATTCATACACGTTTGTGAAATATGTGCAGTTCTTTAAATTCAGATTTACATCGTGTTAATATTAAACCCAGTCCCACATGCAGCTGTGGCCACCCTGTTGAGGATAGTATACACTATTTTTTAGAGTGCGCTCTTCACAACGAAGCCAGAGAAATACTGTTTTCAAAATTAGAAAGTTATGCTATATCCATTGAGCTTCTATTTGATGGTGACGGTGACCTTTCTTTTCAGCAAAACAAAGACATTTTTGAGTCCGTACAATCTTATATCAGAATAACACAAAGATTTAAAACAATCAATTAACATTCTAAATTTCTACTTTACAACCTTTCACTTGTCTAGTTGTTTCATTATTATTCCTTATTATATTGTTTTTTTTTCTTTTTTCTTTTTATTTCTAATTTTTGTTTGAAGTATGTATTACATGCATTACTACTATGTTGTTGTTTTTTTCTCCATTATCTAATGTACTTTGTGTTTATATTTATATTGGGAGAGGACGTCTCTAATGTTGTTATGACTTGTGTCCAATCCCTTTTGCTACTTTTGCAAAAAAAATATGTTTAAACTAAAAGGTTATGCATATTGTTGTCAGTTATAAATAGATATACAAGTTGAAATGATAGGACTTTTTTTTACTGGGAACTCACTTTTGTCCCATGACTGTATATATTATATACAACTCGTCTAAACATCAACCCAACAAAGTTAGATCTGTAAATTTGCTTTCGCAAATTTTTGGTTCTTCCCTCGCCGGGATTCGAACCCATGCTACTGTGATATCGTGACACCAAATCGCCTGCACTGCAGCCGTCCCGCTAGACCACACGACCACCTGGGCTCTCAAAAAAAGAGCTTTCGGTGGGCATGTGTTACCTTTCCACGTCAGTTTTAATCTAGCGGCGTACTACAGTACATGATATATAAGGCATGAAGATGTTATTGTTACAGATCAGCTAAATTATCTATAGTAAAGGATCCTACAAATTAATGTAAGATACAGTCACAGAAAATAATTATATTCATAAGTACGTCTGAGTCAGTGACTGCAACCCTACAACAGATGTATCCATCGGATCGCCATCAATGATGGTGATACATGGCTGTGTACATAATGTATATACAACTCGTCTAAACATCAACCCAACAATGTTAGATCTGTAAATTTGCCTTCGCAATATATATATACAACTCGTCTAAACATCAACCCAACAAAGTTAGATCTGTAAATTTGCTTTCGCAAATTTTTGGTTCTTCCCTCGCCCGGATTTGAACCCATGCTACTGTGATATCGTGACACCAAATCGCCTGCACTGCAGCCGTCCCGCTAGACCACACGACCACCTGGGCTCTCATATATATAGGTACATTTGTCCTAGATATTAACCTGTAAGTTTCTTCATTTATTTTTATATGCGTTTATGTCATCGTTCAACATTTGCATTTTTAACACACAAAATACCATTGAAATGCTGAAAGACACATTTATTATGTTTCAGTTACTATTATCCGATAAAGAAAATTACGATTATCAAAGAAGAAAAATACCATAGAGTTACGATTATCATCCCGAATTTTTCAACGGCAATTTTCAAAGCGCTTAGACGATTCCAGTGCACCGTTACGATTCAAATATGATGTAATGGTATAGATAAACCTTGCAGCTGAGTAACTATTGACAAAAGCATGCTACATTTAAGAGAAAGGAGTGTAAAGATTTTACCTATATCTACCGTCGCCATATTGGGATAATCGTAATTGCAGTTACTATTATCTCTTTAATACCAGTGTTTATTGTTGTTAAACGTAAATACACTGACATTTAACATTTTAAGCCAAGGACATTTGTATAATCACTCGATAAAATACGGACGCACTCGAAAAAGCCCGAACTGCTCTCGAAAAAAACCGAACACATGGAAATGAATTAAGTCTCAAAATGTCGTTTTCAATGGAAAAACAAGAAGTTTTGTAAAGTGTCTGTATATCTAATGATATAAGGATTCTATCGACATTTGCATTGGTATAAGTATACAATTGGCTTTATTCTGGTTTTTTTTTAATAAAAGCATTCTAAGGCTAAATTCAACTTTTTAAACAAAAAATATTGTCGGATTGGTAAAATATTTTTTTATCTTAAATACTAACACCTTGTATATCATTTTATCGCTATTTTGTGCATTTTTCCTTTGATATTTTTTTGTGATAATGGTCATATCATGCTACTCGCTTGAGATAGAAATTTATCGCTAGAAACTAAGCATGCACGTGGCGTTTTCTAACGAAATTGAGATGAAATTGACAACTTAGTGATAGGAAAAATAGCGATAATAAGATGATCATTGTTCATCTCAACTCGATTGCCTTTCTCGCTTTCGCCGTCCCGGCTCAAGTGAGAAAATCAATATCGTTGAGATGATCACCGATAATCTATAAATATGGTTAAAATCAAGCGTCTTTAACTCGTCTTGTCAGAAAGGAAGTCTGTTTGGATTTTTTTTTTTATCATAATCACTCGAAAAAAAGTGGTAACACTCGAAAAAGCCCGATCAAATCACTTGAGAAACCACGATCCTAGCCGGACACTTTACCTACCGTGTAAAATAAATGTTCCCGTTTTTGTTTGTGTTAATAAGATTTAATCATTAAGTATTAAATCAATTTAATAAATTGAGATTATCGTCTGCTTAACTAGTGTTAAGTTTTCTTTAATTTTGAAGGAATTGAGCGTCTTTCATTTAAGTACATAATTTCGAAAGCGGTTTTCCCGCTTTTATTTGATATAAAGTTGCATGCTTTTCCTGATTTGTTCATTGCGTGATTCGAACTGAGGGAACACAAAACCCCACCCTATCCCCACCTTCAGAATATGTTTTCTGCTGTGTGTTGTATATTTTCAGATACTGTTAAAAGAAGCGTCATGGATTGGACAGAATGTGAACTGAATATATTGCTTAACTGAATGGCTGAATTTATCACAGTTGGCGTCTGGAAGCCTAGTTGCCATTTGGAGAAAACATATGATGGTTGCCCTTCAATGTTTTTATTTTGCACATTAATGATACATTGTAGATGAATGCAAACTTATAGGCCGGTTGATATACAGTGGAACTGTCCTAATCCATGACAAAAAATGCTAAAATTCAAACTTATTATGATAATTAATTAGTTTGTCTTAAAAGAGGGACGAAAGATACCAAAGGGACAGTCAAACTCATAAATCTAAAACAAACTGACAACGCCATGGCTAAAAATGAAAAAGACAAACAGAAAAACAATAGTACACATGACACAACACAGAAAACTAACGAATAAACAGCACGAACCCTAACAAAAACTAGGGGTGATCTCAGGTCCACATGCGGCACCCGTCGTGTTGCTTATATGATTACAAATCCGGTAAATAGTCTAATTCGGTAGGTCAAATTCATGAAAGGGAAGGGGATTGTAGTAACGACGTAAGGAACATATCCGATATCATTTTATTTCATAACGGTCAACCAACTCGTGATGGCGAAATTTACGAAGGGATGATTTCAACTTCATCATTTGGAACTCTTGGTTTAATAGCTTCCTTGTGAGCAGTAACCCTCTATCAAGAAAATCATGATAGGAAATGCAAGCACGGGAATATCGTATCAATTGGGAGATATATACCCCGTATGCAGGTGCTGCTGGAATGTTGCTATTAAGAAATGGAAAGTTCACAATTGGAAAGCTGAAATCATCTCTTTTGTCGTAAGTTTTGTCTTCAACCGACCCTCATTGTCAATTTCTAGATGCAAGTCAAGATATGAAGCCGACTTAACTGTATCTGTAGTATCCTTTATCTCCAATTCGATGGGATATATGCGTTCCACATAGTCACCAAATTTTGAATTGTTTAGTGAAAGAACGTCATCTATATAGCGGAAAGTAGAGTTAAAGGATATTGCTAACTTCTTATCTTTCTTCCTAAGAAGTTCCTGCAGGAAGTCAGCCTCATAATAATAAAGAAACAAGTCAGCAAGTAGAGGAGCACAGTTTGTTTCCATTGGGATGTCGACAGTCTGTTGAAAAAACACGTCCTCCGAACGTAACAACTATGTTGTCAATCACGAAATCAAGCATCTTGATAATATCGGTTTCAGAGAATTTTTTGTTTGAATCAGAGTGATTCTTTACAAAGTAGGATTTATCCCTCCCTAACACAAGATACTTGTATCTACGTTGGCCATTCTTTTTTATGAAGCA
The DNA here is from genome assembly GCF_036588685.1 of Mytilus trossulus. NCBI lineage: Eukaryota > Metazoa > Mollusca > Bivalvia > Mytilida > Mytilidae > Mytilus > Mytilus trossulus. The sequence goes on from NC_086373.1 coordinate 61,653,153, forward strand.
AAGTAATACCAACTCTTTTCATTTGTCTTTTAGTTTGGAATGTGGAATACTTGTGTAAAGAGTAGAAAAGTCAAATGTTTTAATAATGTTACAAGATGAAAGGGAGTTAGATTGTATGTACTCTAAAAGATCTTTGGAATTTTGAAGTATCCATATCTGATTCACGCCACCTCTAGAATAGGCAGTTTCACAATAACTTTGAAGCCCGTCTTTGATTTCTGATAAAATAGATGTTTATAATTTAGAAAGGGGTTTCGTGGAGCACTTGGAAGACCCAGCACTATACCGTTGTTTGTAAGGACACTTATGTAGTTTAGGTATCCAATACAGTGATAGAAGATCCAGTTCTTCATCTTTGGTTAAAATACTAAAGGAACAAAGAACAGACCTATGATTATCCAGGATTTCCTCTTTGGTAAGTGTCGTGAGGGTATATGTTGAGTTTCCAAGTGAATTGTCTATACCTAATTCGTTTATCAAGCAATTAATGTAATGACTTTTACAGACAAAAACGATGTTATTTGGGGCTTTGTCTGCGGGGACAACAACATATTTATCATGGAGGTCGGATAGGTGTTTAGCAACATTTGGGTCTTTGAAGATTGACGTAGCATGGGCATTGATGGCCCCATTCAGTTTCTTAATTCTGATTTGTATTAACGACCTCACTGCCTTAATCCATTCGGATAGAGTGTCTACGTCTTCCTTCTTGCGCTTAGCCCATTGCCTGGCATAATCCTCGGCTGAATCCATCAAAATTTCAAAGTTGTATTTCCAATTGATGGATTTAGGCTCACGATATTTCGGACCTTTCGATAACACATTTCGTAGAGAAGTGTTATTAACAATGTTAAGGTCACCGGTAATAACGTGGCCAGCAGGATTATATGTGAACTGGGAACTAGCACAAGTGCAATCAGGAGGTTTAGACTTGAAGTCGTCAATATCGAGATCCTGCAAAATGCGTTTGTAATTGAAAGTTTTAGTTGCAATAGGTTTGGTATAGGTATAAGAAATAATTGGTACAGACTGGTCTTTGAAATAAGGAGGTATTTTCGATTGAACTAATTTATGATGAAGGATATTGCATAGGTTAACGCCATCCAGACCTTTGTTGGAAAAGGAAAGATTTAGAAAAGATCTTTTCTCTTTTTCATCTTTTCCAATGCGAACTAAATGTGTGTACATTTGTATAACAAAGGTAATCTGGAGTCATTCGAAATATTACGAGTGATTTCAATGAATTTGGGTTATATTGTATCTGGTATCTCGAATCCCTAAATTGACATCTGTTGGTTTCTTTCAAATATTTAATAATAAAGAAAATAACAAAAAAGGCGAACTCAAAGAAAACTTCAAAACGTCCCTTTTCAAATGGTTAAAGCAAACGTTGAAACAAATCAAATGAATATAAGTCAGCTGTCGTTTTCCTAACGTGATATAGACATTTCCTTACGTAATAAATAGTGGAGTAAACCTAGTATTAGAACTAGTTAAATCTCTAATAGGATAATCACATCATATATCATTATATGGACAAAAATGTGTGAACAAAACAGACATATTATATCAAAGGTATATATTGGATACAGGAGTCAACATTATGTCATAACCTTATATTCCAACTATTAAAACAGACATCTATGTAACAAAGGAATATTAAATTGCATAGAGACTTATGGAACACATATGCAAAATTGACAAACCTGAATACAAAATATGACATTATCACAATCACATATTCGCGGGATGTTTAAATACCGAGATACGCCAAAAAGATGTACTTATTCTTTTTGTTTTACTTTATTAAACATGTTAAAGTATCACCAAGTCATTAGAATAACTGAAACATATTTACAAAAGCTATAAAGAAAAAAAAACGACAACCATCCTTATGGTTCACATTCATTACATAGACAAACTGAAAACAGTTAAATGTATCATGGCCATGAATATAGAATATTGTAGGATTAAGTAAACAAATATTTCAACATTTTTGATACTAAACCAACTTACAGCCATTTCAATGATGACATTAATATTGGCACCAAGAAAAATAAAAACATTTCATAGGCTAAAAAAAGTATTGGTCTTTTAATCAAAAATGAAATACCTATAAATGTATGCATTGCATGATCAAATAACATATTACTATATTTTTTTTGCCGATATTCTAAAATATTTGGCATAAAGGTTCAACCCCTGGTAAAATCACGATATATTCAAGCCTTCGTGACATCTTTCTTAATTTGCAATTATCTTATTTATAAACACATATTTGATCATTAAACAGAGAGACGTAAGTACAGCTGATTTAGGTTGTGAAAATGCAATATGTTATTCTTTAAGTGTCATCTATTTTAACTTCGATTAATTTTGTTTTGTCGGAAGAAAACATAAACACCGCTTTAGCAAACTAAGACACAGTTTCTTTTCTTTGTATTTAAAATGTAAAACCATAATTGTTTCTTTTGACAAAATGCAGGTTGAAAGTTAAGCTGTGCAGGAGTTATGACCTTTAAAATCTTTTACAATAGCACTTAGAAGTGATAAAACATCCAGTCTTCTGGCATTTTGCTAACACTATTGCCCTCTTTTAAGAATATTTCAATATGTTGTATTTTACTTATCATGCGGTTTTTTTTCTTACGGTCTTCGTGTGTCCTATTTAAAGGCAGATTAATTTTGATTCAACCTTATATTGGTCACAAAGAAAATTTAAATTCTTATTGCAGTTGATTAAACATTGTTATATTTGTAAGCTTTGATTGACATATGTGTTATCAATTTGTTCATATTCATTTGCTTCTGAATGCGAAGTCAGATCTTGATATGTTGATGCGGGGTCCATTCTTATAAGGTCATCATAATGTGGCTCGTTTCTAAAAAAATCAAAACACATATCATGGATTTGACAATTAAAAAAATGGCATCTATGTTTTCAAACTAACTAACACGTTTAAATATGTTGTTGGCGCTATATTTCATATATGCAAATCGCGATAAGTTAATTTAAAAGAAAGTTGTACTGTACCCGAAAGTAAAAATAAGTGCCCTTTCGTTCCAATATTTTTAATTAACCATATTACAGTTCAGACACTAAGATTGGAAGCTAATGTATGCAAATTGAGTTTCCTAATAACCTAAAAGGTACATATATCACTGCACTAGATACGCATTTCGAACGTTACATAAATGTCTCATCAAGGATGTTCAAGACTAAAATACTTGAAAGTCCAAAACCCAATGTACACGTTAAAGATAAAATTGAACCAAAAAGTACCAACAATAAAACCAATCTAGCAATTTGAATTCTGCACGACGGAGTAACACTATTAATTTAAATTCATTTTAAAGGTGTAATAGCAAACTTCAGTTAAATAAAATCAAGTTTCGGAAATTCCTGTATCGAAAAAAGTAAAATCACAAATATACTCACTTGTATGACAGTCGCAACAAATTCAAAGGTATCTAATCAGTGGTATTACAGCCCTTTGATGGTAAAACATGTCCCCCAAAACGAGTATGGTGTAAAGGTTATGGCCTATGGTGCAATGGTAGAAGGAGTATAATGGAATGGTGTATGGTGTGAGGGGAATGTAGTTATGGTGTAACGTGCGATCGGGAATGTTGTGATTGAATGGTGTAAGACATTTAAAACTAGGCAAAATATTGATAAGAACTGATTTTTAATTTTATACCTTCATTTACAGTTTTGTGATCAAAGATCTTTTTTCAAACTTAATAAATAATTTGGAAGTCGCACGCTTTCTTGGAAATGATCATTTTGTTTATATAGATTAGACCGTTGGTTTTCCCGTTTGAATGGTTTTACACTAGTAATTTTGGGGCCCTTTATAGCTTGTTGTTCGGTGTGAGCCAAGGCTCCGTGTTGAAGGCCGTACTTTAACCTATAATGGTTTAATTTTTTAATTGTTATTTGGATGGAGAGTTGTCTCATTGGCACTCACACCACATCTTCCTATATCTATGATAAGGGGTGATCACATGTGTTCCTGGAGGGTAAACATATCCTGCTTAATAGGTTTGCACCTTTCGGGTTGCTCATTTGAGTACAATACCGATGATAAGTCTAATTCGAAAGGTCACATTTGGAAACATATTCGTCGTCATTTATAAACAAGATATTTCATACCAGTCAACCGTCTCATGATTGTTTCCGTTAAATTTACAAAGGAATAATTTTAACTTCACTACTTAGAAGTCTAAGTTCTATAGCCTTCTTGTGACCAGCAACACCGTATCAAGTTAATCATGATGGGAAAAACATGCCTGTGAATATCGTATCCACTGAGAGACATATACTCCATATGCAACCGCTGCTGGAATGTGACTGAATAGAAATGGAATGTTCACAATTTTGAATCTGATATCATACCTTTCGTCGTTAAGTTTTGTTTTCAAGAGAAGTACAGTAGGCATAGGCAAATATGTAAGTTAATATCACTTATACAGTACGAGACTTGAAAATTCGTGATAGAAACTACAAAGTATATATGGACAAGAAATATAATTACTCATAGACTATTGTATTTGCTTGTGTGTTTGAATCATGCAAGTCTATTCATAATATTGGTCCAACCGTTTCCTTACCATATCAAACTACATAGATGAAGGATTGGTTTTTATAACAGGCGAATAACAAGGGATTAACAGGAAATTGAAACATTCTATCAAGTTCTAGTTTTTGTAGTATCATAAATATCAACTTCTCATAGTCATCAATGCTTTTCATATGCTTACAAAATTGAATTATAAATGGAATAAAAATGATTAACACTATTGAAAAATATACTGAAGAATCGTTTAATTTGTATCTGGTTTTGTCAATTTAATGTAGAAGCTTTATAATGCTGCCTCTTATACAATAATTTTTGAAATCAAGAACGGCAAATCATTACAAAATTTATATATACTTACCGATTAGAGTTATTGGTAGTGTTACTATTTTCTACAATAAATTCATAATACATTAATGTAATATGTAGTCAAATTCAAAACAAAATCTACTTTGTTAAAACAATTCTATTAAAAAGTATTCTTTTTACTGTAAAACTAAGATATTTTGTTACTTAGTATTGTAATATGAGTACAATTGAACATTGTATACGGAGTCTTAAGATTTTGTTGGATTCTGGATAAGGACGGGTGTTGGCTTTCATAGATAGTAGTGCCAATTGTATATGCAAAGTTTGTTAGAACACAAAATATATAACTTAAACCCAAAGGGATTTATATGTATGCAACATGTTAATTAAGTCTCACTTAAGGTTATAACTAGTATAAACAGAACTATGTTATTCTGTCTTAAAAAAAAAACTACAATAGTTTCCTCACCGTAGGTGGTCGCATCATTTGATTTTGTCCGAACTCCGTCTTGTGTTGATATACATCTGCGCCTGTAAAGTAAGACATAACAGTGAACTATAAGACCTTTAAGATAGAAATTTGAGAATTTATTGAAAATTAATTATAAGTCGACACATAAATCTAAATCGCTACATTTGAGTTTTGTTGAATAAATGTCTCATTGGTAATCACACCACGTCCTATTTCATATTTTGAGTATTTTACCCGACCGTTTGGTATGTAACATAGTCAATATTGAAAATAAAAACATTTATCAAAGAAACAAGGTTCATTATAAAGAATGTCTGGAAGTTCCTCCTTCTACATACGCCTCGATAAAGCGCTGCAATAAAAATAACTGGTTTGAAGGGCAATCAGGTAAGTCGGGAAACTATAAAGCTTTGACTACATTGTTATTTTATTATATTGTACGTTGAGTGTATTTGAAATGATCTGTAATTGACGCAAGAAGGCATCATCGAAAATTAGATGCATCGTCTTTAAAACACAACGAAAGTGTTTAATTTTTCGGTCATAATATATAATCATTTTCATGCCATAGCTGCAATAGTTAGTTCAAATCCGTGTGAAGCAAAATGACACAAATTATGACAATTCATAGTAACTGGAAAGGTTTAATCAATGTCTCACAAGTAAGACGACACTTCGAAACAGAAGCAGATCTTGGTACAATTATTATTTAAGAAATTTAGATTAGAATGTGTTCTAGGGTAATACATTCCTAATAAAAACAATGATAACTTCGCCATTCGTAAATTAAAAAAGTTGTACTGTGTTGTATAAGGCGAGTTCGAATTTCGATTTACCATGTTACCATAACCTTATGGAGTGAAAAATAGAAAATGGTAAATAAATTAACGAGTGTCGCCTATTTTAAGACGTCCTACTAGTTCTGTGTACTGTAAAAACTGATGGAAAACTATAGCGATTAGCATAACATACATGACTAATATATAAATTGAAGACGATAAAACTGACTGTTTTCATTGAAATACGTGTTGTTTAAATCTTCTTGGTGACTTGTTGCAAATATTTAAATTATGCATTATTTTGACGTGTTTGTCATTTACTGTGTTTTTCAATGTTTGTTTCATTTTCGTAACGCGTGGCACCTTTTTTACATGCTTTGTTGGTATTTTGTAAGATTTAAAAGGACACAATTATATAGGTTAAATCTTAAAATGTATTTGTAGAGTTTTAAGAAAAAATTATAATAATATACATGTACATGTATAAATATAGATTCTTACATTGATACCAGTGAATTATCGGATTTAACCAATCGAGATGGTTAAAAAATTAATTTCAAAGTCCGAGCATCGATAATTTAACTATCAAGATTGGATAAATCCGATAATCCACGAGTTACCATGTAAGAATCTGTTTCTCTAATGATTAAAAAGTAAATATATATTTTTTTTGTTAAACGAAAATTCCCTTCGAGTGCCTTCCACATTCCACAAAGTTGTCAACTTCATTAACACCTACCTGTAAGCATATTCTGATTCATTCAGTTAGCTGATTGAAGTTATGACCCTTAAACTCATCCAATCATTTTCAAAGATGATCGGCAACCACACCTTGATTAAATATTTGTATACAATAAGTACAGAAAGGTATAAATTGTCAAAGAATTAGAGAAATATATATAAAAAAAGCTTTTATTCCTGATTTTATACTAAGGAATGCAGACAAATAATTTTAAAATGGGTCATATGTCTCCTGCTTTTATCTTGTTTTCTTTATTAAATGAGTTTCCACAAGTTGCCTAATAACAGTAGACCATATTATACACCAGAAGAGAATTATCATCCATTTAGATACTTATTTGTCTATGGCCCTTGTGTAAATATTGTAGTAATACAGGTTTCGGTTGATTTAAAGTTATGATCATTATAAAGTGAACGAGATTACTGCATTTGGCTGCAAATATAACTTACTGTTTGTTTGTTTATTTTATTCACACACTGTTGGCAATATAATGATTTTTTCTGACTGTTATACAAGTGAGAAGTTTAGCTACATATAGCTATAAAACCAGCGGTTTCATCCACCAATTTTCTCAAAGGGAAATGCCTGTACCAGGTCAATAAAATGACAATTATTTTCCATTATGTTGATTTGTTTGAGCAATCCGTTTTGAATTTTTCTTTGAGTAAAGATTTTTTTATATTTAATAGAGATTTAAACTTACTTGTAAACGATTAAAGCCGCCACTAATATAAGGACAACTATGAAAGCAGCAACAGCTCCGCCTATAGCAGCCGCGTTAGACGTCTCTTTATGTCGTGATTGAGTTCCATCTTTAACAAAAACACATATAGGGTAAATCCAATAGAGATCAAGGCATCTCAACAAAATAATTCGAAATACTCTATATCTCTATCCCTTCAATTGCGAAGAAATTTGCGCTCACAGATCGTAAAAGTCACTTAAGTTCGATTGTCAACTTTGTTTAAAATATTCTCCTCTTTAATATACAAATTATATTTTTCGCCATGTATTAAACAGTCACATTCCAATCAATGCTCAATGTGAAACGAACTTAAGGGAGGGGGTAACGGATAATTCATTTCACAAGCAACCAGGTATTCTAAAAGGTATATGCACTTCGAGAAAATTCTTAAAGATAACACATCTAAATGGATATAATGGTGCATTTAAATTTTGTTTTTGCTAAACATATTTAATGCAAAAACTAATTACAATTGTAGATTATAATTTTTTAAAAAAATGAAAAGAGTACTTTTTTGGTACTTTGTGGAAAAAGGAACTGTTAATGTTATTTTCACACACACACATGATAAATGTACAAATGTAGCCGGAATACCAACTTGAGGCTCTTAAGAGCTTGTGTCGCTCACCTTGGTCTATGTGCATATTAAACAAAGGACACAGATGGATTCATGAAAAAATGTGTTTTGGTAATGGTGATGTGTTTGTAGTTCTTGCTTTACTGAATATTCTTGCTACTTACAATTGTCACTATCTATAATGAACTTTGCCCATTAGTAACAGAAGAAATTATTTTGTAAAAATTTACAAAAAAATACCAAATTAATGAAAATTGTTAAAAAATGACTATAAAGAGCAATTACTCCTTAAGGGGTCAACTGATTATTTTGGTCAGGTTGACTTATTTGTAGATCTTACTTAACTGTACATTATTGATGTCATAGTTTATCTCTATCTATAACAGTATTCAAGATAAAAACCAAAAAAGGCAAAATTTCTTTAAAAGTTTCCAATGTGGGGGCAGCAACCCAATAACCGGTTGTCCAATTCATCTGAAAATTTCAGGGCATATAGATATTGACTTGATAAACAATTAAACCAATATTAAGATTTGTTAAAAATGCTTTAGTTTCAGAGTTATAAGCCAAATATCTACATTTTACCCCTTTATTATAATTTAAGCCATGGCGGCCATCTTTGGTGGTTGGCTGGATCACTGCACACCTTTTTAAACTAAATACCCCAATGTTGACTGTGACCAAGTTTGGTAAAATTTGACGCTGGTGTTTCAGAGGAGATTATTTTTCTTAAAGATCACAAAAATTTATAAAAATTGGTAAAAAATGTCTATAAAGGGCAATGACTCCTTAAGGGGTCAACTGACCATTTGATCATGTTGACCTATTTACTTTGCTGAACATTATGGCTTTAACAGTTTATCTCTATCTATAATAGTATTAAAGAATATAACCAAAGACGACAAAATTTCTTTAAAATTACCAATTTAGGGGCAGTAACCCAACAAACGTTTGTACAATTCATCTGAAAATTTCAAGGCAGATAAATATTGACTTGATAAACAATTTTACTACTTGTCATAATTGTTCCAAATGCTTTGGTTTCAGAGTAATAAGCCAAAATGTATATTTTACCCCTATGTTCTAATTTTAGCAATGGCGGCCATATTGTTTGGTTGGCTGGATCACCGCACACATTTTTTTAACAAAATACCCAAATGATGATTGTGACCAAGTTTGGTAAAATTTGGAACTGAAGTTTCAGAGGAAAAGATTTTTGTAAAAGATTACAAAAAATTATGAAAAATTGGAAAAAAATGTCTATAAATGACAATAACTCCTTAAGGGGTCAACTGACCATTTTGATCATGTTGACTCACTTGTCAATCTTACTTTGCTAAATATTATTGCTGTTAACAGTTTGCCTCTATCTATAATAATATTCAAGAAAATAAACAAAAACGACTTTTTTTTTTAAATTAACAAATTCAGGAGCAGCAACCCAACAACCGGTTGTCCGATTCATCGAAAAATGTCAGAGCAGATACATCTTCACTTGATCAACAATTTAAGTCATGTCAGATTTGCTCTTAATGCTTTGGTTTCAAAGTTCTATTTTTAGCCATGGTGGCCATCTTGGTTGATTGGCCTGGTCGCCGGATATATTTTTAAAGTAGATACCACAATGATGATTATGGCAAAGTTTGGTTAAATTTGGCCCAATAGTTTCTGAGAAGAAGATTTTTGTAAAAGTTAACAACGAAGGATGACGGACGACGAACGTCAAGTGATGAGAAAAGTAATGGATAATTCAATAGTCCCAAAATAGTGAGCAAGTATTGTTTTTGGACCACCCATTTAGTTGTAAGATGCAGAACGATGACAGCTTTAAAAGAGGAGTGAAAGATACCAGAGGAACATAAATAAACTGACAATGCCAATTTATACATGTAAATGTTCATTAAATATGCAAACAAAACAATTATTTAAAGCATAATTATAAGTCGTGACCAAGTTCACTTTAGACACAATTGATTCATGTTATATGACTATTTTTAATTATGTGATAGATATTTATTTTCATTTTGAATGTATTTTCAATTTCATGTGTACTCTTGTTGGATAAGATAAATGTTCCAAAAATTACAACTATATTTGTTTGTTCTATGGACACTAAGTGAAAGTGTATTCATTTCATATAACTTTCTCCTGAAAGGAAAAAAAACAAGTAAAATCTGTTATGAACATGATGAACTTTCACCAATTATGAGATCAGAGTAATCAGGGCATTAATGTCATATGAACACTATGATTGATAACGATCCAATCACAATTAAAAATCAACGGTTGATTTTGCAATGCATATATAAAGGCGGTTCAAACAATCTCGTAATATTTAAGATCAAACTATCAATTCCTTTAGAGTCATCTGATATTGGTGTTATTTCGGCAGAAGATGTTGCAATTTGATCTAAATTCTTTTTCGATTCATTCGTGTCAAAAAGGCAAGCCAGTTTTTTTTTATGAATACAAATTGTAAATATGACTTCCTGTGATTGTATTAAGTGCTTGTTGCATTTTCCTACCTTTGTTGCATGATTCACCATACCATCCTTCCCTACAGCCGCTAGGTGGACATATTCCATCATTTTTGTTGCAAGGCTCGGTGAGACAAAAACATCTATTTGCACAATCATTACCAAAATTCCCATCGTCACAGGCTGATAGATAAGAAAGCATAGATTTCAAATAAATCAAATATAAAATATAAAATAGAACATGTATCCTACTATTTTTTTGGGGTTTTAAGATTTTTATATCTTTGAAAAGCCTGAATATAAAAAAAGAGCATAAGTAATTATTGGGATACTACATTTGCCGATTATTCCTTTGTTGTTTGTATTTACAATGTACAAAGCACATAACGAAAACTCTGAATTATCGAAATATGTTCGCTACCTGACAAACTTACACAAACCGATTTACAAAGATGAATAAACAACACAATGAGTATTCCAAAAGAAAGAATAGCATAAAGGAATTCACCAACAGGAGAAAATAACAAAATTCACAAAAAACTATATAGAGTCAAACACCGATTTAGTATTTTACTCATGCGAGGCGGATTAATTATTTGATGCAATGACAGGGCCACATTTCTGTTTCGTGTGGTAAGTGAATATATCATGACCCTAGGATAAAAAAAAGACCCATATTATCACAATAAATATCAAGTGATGGCGTCAAATCAAAAGAAAGGATTGTTCAGTTCCGAGCAGATTTTCTGAAGGTGTGTTCTTCTATGTCTAAACAAATTTATTTGGATATATATATTAGCCACGCTTAGAAGCAATGCACTCAAGATATTCCCCCCGAGTGTTTTGATTTGTTCTCAATAGTTGTAAATAAAAAAAAAAGTAAAGCGTTCAGATGAATAATATGTGTATGTTAACGCACAAAGAAAATTCATTGAGTATTTTAGTGAACACATTTGATTTATAACAACCAAAGTCGATAGTTTTGTTCAGTACACTTTTATATTTTAAACCTGATGCCTTTTGTTATCTATTCATCATGTTTTTCTTTGTCTAATGTGTTCTCCTATTTATTTGTATTGTAGTCCTGTAATATTATGTTGTCATTTCAATGTTATATTTAACTTTGCCATTAAAGTGCGAGGTTTGGCATGCCATAAAACCAGGTTCAACCCACCACTTTTATTCCCTTTAAAAGTGCCCTGTACAAAGTCAGGAAGATGGCCATTGTTATAATATTGTTCGTTTCTGTGTGTGTTGCATTGTAACGTTGAGTCGTTTGTGTTTTCTCTTATTTTGAGATATTGAGATAAGACGTGACACGGTATTTGTCTATCCCAAATTCACGTATTTGGTTTTGATGTTGTATTTGTTATTCTCGTGGTATTTTGCCTTTATTTACAATTTGAGAAACTAATATTTGCGAGGTCGGTTGTGTAAGGTGTGAGAATTGCAAAAGTTGATTGATACTTGAATTAAGAAAAGAGGACGAGATTGACACAGAACACTTTGAATTGTGAAATAAAACAATGTAGTTAATTTTTTGGGAAAGTTATACAGAAAGTTTAAGCTGCATATCTTGTTTAAAGCATTGTGTGCATACGAAAGGACAGACAGCAAAACATCGTTTTACATGAATTGCTATTTTATGTACCGGTATGAAATTTCTTTTTAATGTTGCGATAGTAAACTAAAGGGCTTTTTTGACATGAGGTACTTTCAAAAAAGAAAAAAGAAATGAACCACGATCTTGGCTTTACATACATTCAAAATTTGATCTCCCATGGTTTTCACTAAGGTTGAAAGACGCGGTCATATTTCTATTTTTTTAAATGCTTACATGTTTATTTCCTGACAATAGTGATTGCTTACTTCTGATTATTTTTCTGTTTCTGTCTAGCGAAACTTTCTTTTATCAGTGTTAAAAAAACAGGTAGTTTTTATCTGTATATCTTTTGCAAATATATTTACAAATGATCTAATCGGAGGTTTAACGTTGTTTAAATCATATTTGTCTCCTGATTTGTTTATAATGACATAAAACTAGGTTAAACTTTCATTTAAACGAAATTTTCGAATTTTACGTACCTATATTACAGTGTGGAGAGTATTTATAACCATAATCACAGGCGGATGCATTATCACACAATCCATTTATATGGTTACACATTCTTGCTATACATCCATCACAAAACTCAGAACAGTTTCTCCCAAATTGACCATAGGGACATTCTGAAAATATGTATACAAATCAACATCATAATATTTTACATGATATTTATAAATGCCGATATTGTATAATTTAGGTTATCATTTACAAGTTGATTACTAATTCATGTATCTACTTAGATAGGTTTCGAATTTTTAGGTTAGAATTACATGTAGAAATAGAAAATAGAATCATATGGTTCAGTAAAATTTCTTTATATTTTTTTTCTATTTAAACAACTTAGTTTTTAAAAAAGAAAATCAATTGTATAATATAATTATGTCTCTTGTACAACTGAAAACGTAATTAAATATGTTACTGTGAATATTGGTCTCAACCCTAATAGAATATTCTAATTGTAGTTTGCATTAATTCAAGTTGAAGCGTAACTTTAGTTACCCTTTGACTTCAAATAACGCTTCCTTTTTCTTAACTATATAACAAAATATATCAACAACTAGTTAACAGCATATTTCTAAAATGAAATGCACACACCTTGTGAGCAATTGAATGTTTGCCATCCATCTTTGCATCCACCGATGCATTTTCCTGTCGCGTGATGACATCGTGAATTCAAACAGGTTGCTGAACATATTTCTAGACATTCTTTGCCGTAGAATCCATCATGACATACTGTAAAATATTGTGTACTACGTGAAAACACATTAGATCTTAAATGTAAACTACATTAAGACAATTTGCAGACATTTTCTTTACGATTTACTAAACTTCCTTGATGTTAATTTGGTACCGTTAATCGTATTACTACCACTGGGTCGATGCCTCTGCTGGTGGACTATTAGTCCCCGAGGGTATCACCAGCCCAGTAGCCAGTACTTCGGTACTGGCATGAAAATACGGATTTTTTGTGTTATTAAAATTTGCTGTTACAAAATGATAGAAATTATGATAAATTAAGGAATGTATCTCCCTCGTGCAAAGCTCTGATTCCTTTCACGGATTTGGCTATACTTTTTGGACCTTTTGGATTGTAGCTCTTCATCTTTTATATAAGCTTTGGATTTCAAATATTTTGGCAACGAGCATCACTGAAGAGACATGTATTGTCGAAATGCGCATCTGGTGCAAGAAAATCGGTACCGTTAATCTTATTACTACCACTGGGTCAATGCCTCTGCTGGTGGACTATTAGTCCCCGAGGGTATCACCAGCCCAGTAGCCAGTACTTCGGTACTGGCATGAAAATACGGATTTTTTGTGTTATTTAAATTTGCTGTTACAAAATGATAGAAATTATAATAAATTAAGGAATGTATCTCCCTCGTGCAAAGCTCTGATTCCTTTCACGGATTTGGCTATACTTTTTGGACCTTTTGGATTATAGCTCTTCATCTTTTATATAAGCTTTGGAGCTTTGGATTACAAATATTTTGGCAACGAGCATCACTGAAGAGACATGTATTGTCGAAATGCGCATCTGGTGCAAGAAAAATGGTACCGTTAATCTTATTTTCAATATCAGAAAAAGATTGATGTATATGATAATGACAACTTCTTGTCGATACAAAATGCATATCAAACTTAAAACCAAGCAACACAAAAATAAACACAACCTAAAATTACCCTGCGCAATCGCAAAATATAAAAAAAACATCTTTTGGCATGTATGATGTAGATGAATATTTTTTTCAATGTTGGTAATCTTCATTTATAATCAAAACAACTGCTTTATGAATTGAATTAAAAAAAAATGTTATTGTGACAAAAATCAAACAATTCTTTATTTTTTAGGTTTTGTTGTAAAACATAATTCATAAAATTAGATCTCTCCATTTTTTATGGAACTTGTGTTGATTAGTCATTGGTTATCTTTTTCTGTTGAGGTTCTTTACTTTTTATCTTTTTTGCCTTTTTTGTCGTTTTCGTTAGTTTTTCTTATTTTGCCATGGCAGTGTCCGTTAGTTTTCGACCAATGGATTTTGATATCTTAAAATGTTTTTCTACTGATTTTGCAACCAAAATTGTTTCATAATTGTTTTATTTGTGAAACATTAAGTGATTGTTTAAAACCAAAACCTGTCTATCGTTTATGGGTAGTTTCGTTTTCAATTTTTCAATATTCGCATTTATAGGTAACTTATGTTTTTGTTGATTAAAACTAAATAGCACAATTTTTCTTCTTGAAATTCTTCTTATTTTGCTTTTCGTAAATTTGTTTTGGAAGCTGCTGTTCAGTGGTTGTTGTTTGTCAATCTTTGTTGATGGGCTTTATAAAGATTAGACTGTGTGATTTCCTGTTTGAATAGTATTAAATTACTCATTTGTGTGGACCTTTATAGCCCGTTGTTTGGTGTAAACCACGACTCTGTGTTGAAGGCCGTACTTTGGCCGATAATGGTTTACTTTTTACAAAATGTGATTTTGATTGAGAGTTGTCTCATTGAAACTCATACCACATCTTTTTATATCTGTATTCACCTTATGTTTTTTGTCATTTGTCTCTTTGTAGGAAGAAGGGATGTTGTTATTCCCTAGTGGTATTAACAGCCAGGTAGAATGTGTTGACTTGAATGGTCATTGATATATTCATATTATAAATTAACGCTTTACTAAATTTGAATATTTGAAAAACTAGGGCTTTTCTATTTCAGGAACATATGATATGACCTACGCTGTACTTTTTTTCAAAATATTAGGAATTTTTGGTTCTGTATGCTCTTTAACTTCATACTTTATTTAACGTTTTTAACTTTTTATCATTCGAGCGTCACTAATGAGTCTTTTGAACAAAATTTCAATCCTTGAATCTATGATGAAATTATTTACAACAACTGGGTGGATGACACTGCTGATGGAGTTTTTATTCAACGACAGCATCACCAGCCCTTTAGTTCGGACTTCTGTGTTGACATGATATTGTCATATGATTATAAATTAACTTTTTTACAAAACTTAGAATTTTTGAAATACGCAGGGTTTTAATTTCTATCTCAGAAATAGATTATCTCATCTGTTTTTGGCAACTTCCTTAGGAGTATTTGGTACTCAACACTCTTCTTCTTCGTACTTTATTTGTCGTTTTTAACTTT
Source organism: Mytilus trossulus (assembly GCF_036588685.1). Taxonomy (NCBI): domain Eukaryota; kingdom Metazoa; phylum Mollusca; class Bivalvia; order Mytilida; family Mytilidae; genus Mytilus; species Mytilus trossulus. Next base: position 61,669,090 of record NC_086373.1, read on the forward strand.
CTTTGATTCAAGCGTCACCGAGGAGTCTTTGGTAGACGAATCGCGCGTCTCGTGCAAATACAAATTGTCAATCATAGAATCCATGCAGTCGTAATTCGCCTGTTTTCATTTTTAAATTGGACTGTTGGTATTTCGCTAGTCATTTAGAGCCCCTTTATAGCTTGCTGTTCGTTGAGAGCCAAGGCCCCGTGATGAAGGCCGCCTTTATTAATTAGACACTTTTACACATTGTGACGTGCATGAAAGTTGAAGTTGTCCCACTGGCTCTCATAACACATTTTTTTATTGTATATCGGTGTGCTTATTGATTTTGTTATCAGTCAATTAATACCATAGTAACTATTGTTGTTATAAGCATTAGCACACTCACAGCCGTACAATCTGTCTAAACCTACTGTTATTAAACGCTTTAAATGTATGATCAACATACTACTATGTTTTACCTTGTTCACATCTTATACCAGTCCAACCATTTATACAACCAAATGTACAATACCCTACATCGAGGTCACATGGACCTTTACAGTTTAGTGGGCACGTTATATTACACAAAGGACCATAATGAGTAGGTGGACAACCTAAAAAAACAAGTATAAAAAATTCGAAATAATTGATGATATCAAATTAAGAACTCAATTTATATAACAGAGTCGTGTTAAGTGTTTTCTTACTTACAACAAAGTATTAAATAAAACTGGAAATCAACATCATGTTTAGAAAACCTGCATTACTTCTTACTGCTAAATTGCATGATTTTAGTTCGATTAATTACAAACTTCATGTTACTATCATTCTTATTATTGATTATTTTCATATTCAACCTATTTATTATGATCTGAAGATATATTGTGCATTATAACTTACCTAAAGAAATAAATTGCAAACTCTTGATAGTAGACTCAACCTTTTCGTGTTATGTAAAGTTAACATGAAAACTTAGGAAATAACGTCAATACTTTCAATCTTCCAATGTCAATGTAAAGACAGTTTAGCTCAAGCATGCAAGAACTAAGTCTGTTTAGTTCGTCCATGCACGTATGGACTACGTTAACGTAAGTTTCCTTCGTCCATGCATTCATGGACAAAGTCTTTTGTGTTAGTCCATGCACGCATAGACTAAGTTAACGTTAGTTGCCTTCGTTCATGCATGCATGGAGTAAGCTTAGTTCATAAGTTTTACTTTTTACATAACATGAAAAGTTTTAGTCATACTATCAAGTGTTTGCAATTTATTTCTTAACAGATAATTTATATTGCACAATATGTCTTTAAATCATAATAAATAGGTTGAAAATGAAAAATATCATCTGAAAAGAAAAAAAAGACAGTTACATCACATTCAAATATAATTGAACTGACATCATGAAATAAGCCGGTAAAAAGAAATGGAGGTTTGCTAAACTTCATATTGATTTCCAGGTTTATTCAATACCTTGTTTTATGTAGAAGGGTTAAAAATGTTTTCTTAGTTAAGATTATTTAGTTGAAAAAGCAAGCGAACCCTCTAAAGGGAGCTGATTTTAGAGCTAATTTAGTCGGTATAAAAACATTTTTCTCCAATTTTGTTAAAATTTAACCCGATCAATCCCCATTGTATAGAAACATTAATTGAAGAGTGGCAGGCTATGATCTAAGTAGATGATTGGATATGTTTAAGGTTCAAAAACTACTGGGTAAATTTAATAGTCTTAACAGGTGTTATTATTGTCAACTTTGTGGAATATGGGAGACAGACAAGGTGGATTTTCGATTATCAAACTTGACAATTTATCGGATAAGCATTCTATCGGTTGGAAAGTAAATAACTGGCGACGTCCATGTTTGTCAAGTTCTATCAGCAACAATAGTAGGGGGTATTAATAAGCTGACGACACAATATACCCGAAACCAATCTGCTTAATGATTGAAATTTAAACTATTTTTTTTTTAACTTGTATTGTTCTTATGATAATTCTTTCTAAGGTTTGCATATTTTCTGTGAACAATTTATTTCAAAACGACATAATTATAAACATTGTTGAAAATAGCTTTTGTTGGCAGTTACTTCATCCTTTCCGTTCTAAAAATATCTACCGTCTTTTTTGTTCGCCAAAAAAACTCGAATTTAAATGATTTGATGTTTGCGTATTTAAATACAATAAACATGATAAAGAAGTCAAAAAATATTAAATGACACCCAAAAGCCTTTTTTTAAATACATGTTGTAAGCTCAGTTAATAATACTTAAAAAAGAGGGACGAAAGATATCAAAGGGACTTGAATATCTCCTTATTAAATAAGTTGTATTAAAAAGTGAAAAAAACAGGACAGGACAGGACTTTATTCACATGGTAGATTCTTGTCAAATTTTCAATCATTTCGTAAAATGAGTAAGAGCTGTCCCACCAACTGTTAGATATTCCTCTTCTTGTTTTAGTGATATAAATAAAGCATCAACATGATTAAAATACAGTGTATACAAAAATATTTCTACCAGCTTACACAGCCACTAGAAGAGTAGACTAACATAGCTGACTATGCAGTATGGTCTTTGCTCATTGTTGAATGTCGTACGGTGATCTATAGTTGCTTATTTCTGTGTCATTTTGGTCTCTTGTGGAGTTGTCTCATTGGCAATCATACTACATCTTCTTTATTATAATAGGTAGAATCCCCATTTTTGTAGAATTGTTCGAAACAGTTTTACTTTCATGATTTATAAAATACCCTGAAAAACTCGGCATGGTAGCTTATCACAATTGTCTTTCATGCAATTAATATAATGATTTTGAAAATTCAAAATGAGTACACTTAAAATACTATCAATTTGTTAACAGAATTTCTATTGTAAAGGAAATAAGTTATTCTGAAATATTTCTAATAAATTTAGCCCTTTTCTTTCTAGGCAGTATTGCACTGTTCAACTAAGAAACACAGATTGAGTTTAACAACATACAAAGGCCTATTTGCTATGAAAAAATTTATTGTGACTCTGGATCCAAGGAAGTTCTTAAAAGTTAAATCTAAATGATAAGTAGTACTTCTTTTGTTTTACGAAAGAAACATAGTGTAAATTGTGACAGGATATGTTTAATTGTTGTAACAATTGTTTACACAAATTCTACCAAGAGAGTTTCTACCACAGCTACCAACCATGATTATATGCCCTATCAGAATTTCATCAACCATGGCTAATTCATATTAAATCTGATATGTTTCTAGGAATATTTCATAATAAAAGTTTAACCAATTTATTGTCTTCTAATCTTGACCTCTTATTCTTTTCGGAAAAGAATTGACGGTATCTCCTTATACGATAATACTATAGTTGTAAATCAGTTCTTTAAATGATTTTTTTCAGGATTTTTGTTATGTTTTAAACTGCTTTTGATTGTTTTTTTGTGGTTTTATTTTTTACTTGTGATATCTGCAACAAACAGTGCTCTATGCAATAAAAAATAACTTGCCGTTTACGTATCCAAAATTATATTGCATGGATACTCGTATTGTTTGTTTGTCTGAATGTGATACCTCATCATATCTAGATTTCTCCCGATATGTAAAGTTTCCTCGAAAATATTTAAATTTTTGATCAGGAGATATGACAATTTTCACACAAATTCAAACTTTGTAAATTGGATTAAGTAGGACGTGTAAGTTTTAAAGAGTGAAGTTGATAGACTGCAACCGCAACACGAATTCCACTAACATTTTTGGGGATCTCTGGTACTCCAGGAGAGTATTAACAGGAAAATGTACAAATCGCAGGTACTATATGAAGGAGTTGGGTAGATTCTTGCTCCCAAACTTTGTAAATTGGATTAAATAGGACGTGTAAGTTTTGAAGAGTGAAGACTTTGTATTTTCAAGATTATTTTGTTCAATAGGTCTTTATCATGACTGTGTACAATTGAGGTTTGTCTCAGCCGTACTTTTACTGAATTGTCACGGTCACGTGACTCTGTTGTTCTGATAGACTGCAACCGCAACACGAATTCCATTAACATTTTTGGGGATCTCTGGTACTCCAGGAGAGTATTAACAGGAAAATGTACAAATCGCAGGTACTATATGAAGGAGTTGGGTAGATTCTTGCTCCCAAACATTTTTGATTAAGAAATAAAACATATCAAAATACCGATGCTTGTTTTATAACATGTGAGATATATGAAGTTGAAGAATAATGTTGATTGGCAACGAATTGTATTTAGTGTGTTTAATCGGAGGGTTGGTATATTATTGATAAATACCACATATCGATTTTAAATATTCATATACACCGTTCGATGCTCCTTTTGATGTTCTTCTCTCTGTAGTGTGTTCCAGGGTTCCAGTCGAAATGTAGCATTATCTACACCTTTTGTTAATGATATGAGTGTATGAATTAAACTATTGTTCAGTTCGTATACATTGATATTAAGTTTACTGAATTTCTGGTAGCTTTGAGAAAAAAAAACCATTTGATCTTGATATGTCAACAATGGATTCCTCACGAACAGTCGCCATAGTTGTTTTAAGTGGTTTTTCATTTGCCTTACCTATTTCACATGAAGAAAAATTGCGGTCGCAGTATAAGGAGCATCGTTGTCAGAGCTGGCGACGTGATTGAAAATGAAATTTGTATCGAATATTTATTTTCAACCGTTCATATATATTCTACATATATGTAAGTCTTTACTTTGCAATTTAACAAAAACGTTCTACATCAAACAGGAATAGTGAATCCCTAAACGTTTCCACTTCAGGTAAAATATACATTCACTTTCAACACTTTGTGTTTCCGTCTACTAATAATACTCACCAATTATTCCAATTTCACATAGTTCAAGTTCAGAAGACTGATTTCCAACTGGAGGTACATAGGTTAGAAATCTAAAAACGGATTGAAATTTGATTTCATTAGGCAGAGATGTCCCATTGTATAAAACAGTTCCACTAGTCCACTTATTGCTAGTATTTGAAGCGTAAACAGTATGATAACCCTCTGTAGTTGTACCATCTGAAACAACAAAAATGAACGTTTCATTTCAGAAAACCAGTATATTTTTTTATGTTCTAAATGCAATATATATAAAAATTCAGTTGGCAAAAAAATCTTGTTTTTCTGCTAAATAAATTGAAAAACAGAATAATATCGAAAATAAATAGAATACTCTTCCAATGATAAAGAGAAAAAGCAATGGGACACACCCGTGGTAAAGCAATATTTAAAACCATGTCTCATTTATGTAGTATAAGTTGATATACTGCAAAATAGAATATCTATTCAAAAATGGATTTGAAATAAGAAAATAGATTTAAAAGAAAGGAGTCTTCAATTAGATTATATGTCCTACATTAAAGTAGTAAGCTTATTTGTATTAAAATCATTCAGAGCATAATTTTAGCGTGGAATAGACACACAGTTGAATTCCTGATAATTATATGATATAAAAGAAAAAAGTATAAAGTACACACAATCCTTATAGCAATGAACCAATGGCTATGCATAGAATTTTTTTTTCAGAAATAGACACATGTTTTCCATTTTGACACTATATAAATATACATATTTTGTTTATAATTGAATAATGAATAAAAAATCTAAACAAACTTATTGTTTTTACTAATCAAAAGATCAAAGACTACTTATCAAATAGATGTTGACTTTGAGTTCATTTCAATGATGTCTAATTGAGGAAATTTACATTATTTGCCCAAGGTTAGAAAATCTACTTCATTGACAATTTTTTAACCTGTAATAAGGGAGATTATCTAAGCAAGACGATTATTCATGCATGTCATAATCATTATAAATTTCGATTTAAAAAAAAAATAAACAAGTTAATTATTCTACTTTTTTAACATTTCTTTTACAGACGAAATTTCAATATGATTGTTATTAACTGTAAATATATCTGTTTGAATTCGTAAAACACTAAAAGCTAACTTAACGCAGTATGAAAGTAGAATTAATTAAAAAAAAAACCAACAATATAAATATGTCTTTGATGCAATGCGACGACAACTCAATCATGTTGAAAGTCAAAATTTCAAGAATTTTGAACATTACTGACCTTCAGTAACAGAATCCATTTAGAAAACGACTGTCAACTTAAAATTTGAAAAATAACGATTTAAATGCTGTTTTTAGTAAAGTTCGTAATTTTCGTTATACAAAAGTTGAGCAACATAATTGTGTTAAATTTCCTTAATTATTGTTTTGTAATTCTGTACGATGCATTTGAGAGAATTGTCATTTTTTTTAATAAACTAATCGATTTTATAAAAAAAAATCAGAGTTATCGGTAATTAATTGATTACACAAAAATCCTTCATGTAACCGATTATTAATCGATTACATTTGTCGGTAGTCGGGCCCATCCCTGATCTGATTATTGATATTAAGATATTTACCAGAGTTTTACCCTAAAAGATATCTAAACCATGTGTTTTCGCATGATGAAACTATGTGTAAAATATCTTATGTTCTTGTTCGTCAACTCAAACGAACATAAAATATTTATAAATAAAAAAAAAAACACTATTTGGGATATCAGCTCGCCTGGACAGTACAGTTAAGCATGTTTATTCATTTTATTTACAAGATATGAATATTTGTCTGCACGCCCGTAGCCGCTGCTTCAACATATCATTTTTCAATTAAACACAATCTACAAAAGAAATATCTTTGTTAACAATCTTTTCAAGCATGTATAATCTTAAAAAACATCCACATCAATCATAAGCATGAATACATCAATTTAAAATATTGACAAAATAAAAGTGGGTGGGTGGGTGGTGTCAAATGACCAGACTGAACTGTCCGAAATGCAATCGTCGAATGACACATAATTACACACAGATTTACCGTTACAATTCTTCCCGCTTATATTAGCTCGTGAAATACTCATTACTCTAGAGTATACCTTTAACCGGTATATCTAGTCATGTGACAAATGTCACAACAAATACACGTGTTCTTTATAACATTGATAAATACATATATGTTCTTGTTCGTCAACTGAAACGAACATAAAAAAATTATAAATAAAAAACCAAGCACTATTTGGGAAATCAGCTCGCCTGGACAGTACAGTTAAGCATCGAAAGAAAACAAAGAAAGGGAACAGATACTAGTTATATTATAGCAATACATATATCTATAAAATAGTCTTATATTCCATTTTGTTAGATACTGTCAATCTATTATCTATACTCTCTTTTATTTAACCATCTTTAGCATATTCGCTTTTCCATCGCCCATGTTTTTTTAGTAGACGATCTTCAACTCCTGCTGCTGCTGCAGCGGTTGCTCCACCTGAACGTAAACTGTGAAGACCAAACTGTTGTTTTTTTTTTTTTTTTTTTATCTAAACCGATGCTTTCTAATGCATTCAACAACACTTCTCTAGCTCTAGTGTATGAAAGTGGTGAATTTTTCCTTAACTTATAAGTATCACTTTTACTAAAATAAATTAAAGACCTGAAAATACTAATTCGTCAGAATTTTCTGATAATTTAGCTAACTTCATATAATGTTCTAACATAGCCACTGGACAAAAATTATTTCAAGTTTTAGAAATAACTACATCACCACCTTCCCTGTAAACATCAGTTTTGCTCTGTTCTAAAAAAAAAAAGAAGCTTAACATGAGTAGGAAAAAAAGTTACATTATCTATAGCCTTCAACTCCCTCCATGTCGAACCTTCTTCAGCTTCAGAAAAATCCCTCGTTTCATGAAATTTTTTCTTGTCATGTTCTACTGAATATGCACCTGCCCCTTTACCACTTGCGTCAGAGTAAATTACAACATGTGACTTTGAGTAGTGACCCCACAATTTAATGTTTAAACTATTTATGTTTTCTAACCAAAAAATGCAGTTCTGAATGTGTACGGACATGGAAATAACAGCCATTTGTCCCATTCAGTTCTACACCCGATTGCCATATAACAAAATGTTGTCACAATTCTAGCTACATTGCCAATGACTGGAGCCATGGAAATGATTCTGCCTACTACCTGAGCTAAGGTCCTAGCAGTTATATTAGGAAATCTTCCAATAACTGATACTAGTGATACACGCAAACCATTTACACGTCTGTCTGGGATAACAAGACTCTATTCGCTAGCATTCCAAACAAAACCAAGCCATTCCAATGACTGTACAGGGGGAAAATTGACTTTCCTTCATTTATAAGAAAACCGGCGTCTTCTAGAGATTTCTTAACAAAATTTGAATCTTCTATTCACTTAGATTTATCTATACACATACCAAAACCATCATCAAGGTACAATACAACATCTATACCGTTTTCACGCCAATATTTTACCATAGGTCTCAGACCTTTTGTAAATATATATGGGCCCGTACATATACCAAATACTAAAACTGTAAAACAATAAAATCTATTTTTCCATCTGAAACCTAAAAAGGTTTGTTGCTGCGGACAAATGTCCAAATGAAAATATCCAGAACTTAAATCAAATTTATACATGTACGAATCCTTCTGAAAATACTGAACTGCTATCTTCCAAAATTTTATTTTGTCTTTTTTGATTGATTTATTTAAAACAGAAAAGTCAGTATGAGCCGTTTTTTGCCAGATTTTTGAATCGCTACGCTTAAGGGATTGACAACATGAGGTTGAAATGGTACTTCAACAACACAACCTGTTACTACAAACTCAGAAACAATCTGATTGACAAATGATTCATTCATCAGTGCCGATTTGTTATTCTTTAAGAACATTTTTACCGGCGGTTCAATAATAATGGAATTACATAACCGTTACTTCTTGTGTCAATAACAAAGGAATTTGCTCCAATGCTTGGCTAACCTGCCTTTTACACCCGTAAATGACATGAAATTATGACTATTTTTTTCAAAATAATGAATTTGAGTTAAAAAATTATCTAATTCATACTGTGACTCATATTCACATTCAAAACAATCTATATCAGTAAAATTATACTTATCATTTACATTTCTGGGTGCATCTGCAGATTTACTTGTGATTGGCAACTCCAGACGATCCGACACCAACGGATCCAGATTTGAGGGGGCATTTTTTTCTCCAATGCCCGAACTGCTTACAATATAAGCACATGTCCCACTGGCACGGCTCACGGAACGAAAGGGCTGCCTCTGAAATTGTTGATTGTAGGTAGGATTAGCATAGGTTTCGGCTGGTGGCAATCTGGGTTTGTTGGAATACGGAGCGGGACGCCCTTTTGTCTTGTTTTTCATCGTGCGCATAGATCGACTTTCCGCCTGGCGATTTGTTTTTTCTCGTCTTCACTGTCAGAAGCAATATCATTGGACTCATACTCAAGAACGGTTGACCATCCTGCCGGTGAAGAATCAGCAATCCGTATAAGCTTATTACGGCCTTTAACTTTATCTAGAAAATCCAGAACAACACGAATACTCTGTGCCTCTGTTGACGGTATTGATATTATTGAGATCATTCACAATTTCTTTGTTAAACTTAAATTGAATTTGGTTTCCTTCGTGCTTTAACTTGATAGAGACTTCCTCTTTTATCTTCTTGGACATCGCGTCTTGTTTACGTACAAACTTGGATTCAAGCTATCCATTTTCCCGTCCATGTACAACTTGAATAGAGAGAACGTGTCATGTATGTCCCTATCAGAAGATGATCTGTTTGCACCATCACTGCTTTTATCAGGTAACGAGTCGTCTTCTAGAAGTATACTTTCTTCTGTATGTTCGGCCATATTGAAGCAAATGACCAGACTGAACTGTCCGAAATGCAAGCGTCGAATGACACATAATTACACACAGATTTACCGTTACAATTCTTCCCGCTTATATTAGCTCGTGAAAGACTCATTACTTTAGAGTATACCTTCAACCGGTATATCTAATCATGTGACAAATGTCACAACAAATACACGTGTTCTTTATAACATTGATAAAAACATTTATTTTTGGTTAGGCATTGATCATATCTACTTTGACACAAAGTCATTTAAAAACGTAATTTGTGTCGTGTTTCATGTGTTTAAGGTTCCGATGTGTATCGGCTGCCACATTTATCAATAAGATAGATATAATATTAAAGGGCTTCCTCTTTGGGTGCCACATGAAAAGTACCTGGAATAATTCCCCATATTTGGTGGGACGTGTTGTTCAGTTCTTTTGTATGTTTTGTTCTGTATACCGTTGATCGTTTATCCAAAGTAGCTGCATTTTTAGAGAACATTACAATACACATAAAAGACAACCTTTCTGTGAGTACACCACCAATGAATTGCCTCCTTGCTTTCTATATTGAATTTCTCAATTTCAGGCAGGGAAAGCTCTTTTTTCTTAAGTACAAGTAAAGTTACAACCATTGCATGGCAAAGCAATATCTTAATATATGTATGTATTAAAGTTGAGCATACATGTGTTTTCTATTATGTAAACAAACACACGTGATTGTGTGTCCGCATAGTGGTCACCTATTGGTGTTTATATTAGACAAACAGGTTTGTGTTTTAAATATATGATATTTCGGATTGGTCAATATTTGTCGCATTGAGTAAATATATTGAGTATGATATTTGTTATGTAAATAGCACGGGATTTTTAAAGCGCGAATAGTTGTCTTTGTTTAAGTAATTTAAAATATAGTGTCATTCGAAGCTCGTATACCGTTCAGTAAGTTCAGGTAAAGCCCCCCCCCCCCCCCCCCCCGGATTTAGATGCTTGTTCGAAATGTTTTCACGCATAGATATATAGATATTTATACTATAAGTAGGACATTGTTTGTTTGATTATTCATATTTATATGTTTATATTATTTCTGATTTTGTTTTTCTATTTTGTAGGCTGTCGTGTACTACGCAGCGGTGTTGCTGATATCATGACATCGGGACTCAATATTTTGATTTAATAAAATATAACAGTAGGCTGCACATGCTGGCGAGCTATCCTTATGAAACAAGTGTTTGTTTTTATTTTAAAAAATACTTTATATACGTTTGAGGTAACGAATTAGAATATAAGGTGTTTTGTATCGAATAAAACCCAAGTTCCATTAATGGTAGATAAGAGAGAACTGTTTCACGGAATTGCAGAAGTAGTAAAACAAGTATTTCATATCATAAATAGACAGGTAAAATTTACCCTCCCTTTTAATATCCATTTTTTTATTACTCATAAGTATTAGTCAAAACGATTCGATAGTGATCACCAGTCAATTAGTATCATTTGGTACCAAAATTACAAAGTTATTCTACATTTTGTTGAAATTTATATCTACGCATGTGAACCACTTTGTGTTAAACATGTACTTCTTTCTAGAATGTTGTGCTGCCGGTCGTATACCTTCTCAAATCAAAGTAAGGTAAACAAAAATAAGGGTACTTGTTCCTGTTTGATTATGGCACTGATCTGAAAGTCCACATAATTGAAAATGATAACAATAAACACCTTTTAAATCTTTAAATCGTAAACAAACTTTCTCGCAAAATTCTTCTCCAGCTGACATAAAAGACAAACGACATTAATCTGCCGTGAACTAAAAATTAGGCAAGCTGTTTGGAACTTAATGTTTAATTTAACAAGCATATCATTAATAATCAATAAGTTATCGATATGGTAACACTTTTTTTAAGAAATAATGCTGTATTTTTTTTAAAGAACATTTAATCCTTTAATATATTACTGACACGCTTACAATATTTTGACAGCTGATCATTGCAGTTAGAAATTTTTCAGGAAATACATGCGTGGTAAGCTTCTAACATTAAGGCAAAATTAGTTTACCGATGTCCAAAATAATGCATTTGTAACTAGGTTTTTCAACTTAATTTTCAAAAAATACTCGATCGCTATCACACGTTCATACAATATACCGAAATATGTGTATATTGTATTGGCATGTTTATGGAAAATTTTTAATTGATGTAAGCAACGTTCATTCAGTTTAAAGAATTGTGCAATTCCTTGTTCTGTTATAAACCCTATTACTATAATGTCAAGAATCAATATAGATCAGAAAAAACACACCAAATTTTATGTACTGTTTGTATTTGGTGCTGCAAAATGAAATTACACCGAAAACGCAAGGGCACATTTCATTTACATTTACATAAACCAGTGTGATTAATATGCATCTTGTGCAGAAAATTGGTACCGTTAATGTTATTATAAAGATCCATGACCGGGAAAACACATGGTATTTGTCAACTAAATCGGTATCGTGATGATGACCATGTAACTTATGAATCCTCGATTTCAGTCGTTATTCCTCGTAAATAAAGGCAACAGTAGTATACCGCTATTCAAAACTCATAAATCGATAGAGATGTAAACATTTATCGTCAACTGAATAAAAGTAAATTCCAGAATTTTTCATCATTTTTCTGTCATCTAGTACATTTGTGATGATTAAACTCGTAATACAGAAACACACAGAACTTTAGGTTTGGTAGTTTGGTGAGTTTTTTATAATCTGTTTTTGTTATAAAGAAGGAACAATTAACTAAATTACAAAAATCAAGATATCTTAATTACAAACTCTATATTTAACTGTCGGCTTAATCGTGAAAATCTTTATAAAATTATATTACGACATTTCACTCTGAGAACTAAATAAAATTGAAGGTTATTATTTTACACGTTTGATAAAATTGTTCAACTAGATTAGAATCTTTTTTGGTATAAAAAGTTTTGAGGTGATCAGCAGATTATTGAAAGCAATTTTGCTTTAAAACAATCAAGATATCTTAATTGCAAACTCTATATTTAATTGTCGGCTGAATCGTGAAAACAGCTATTGCTACGTTAACATCATAGCCAACGAACGAGTTAACGAAAATAAACGAAAATACACTTCATAATTTAATGGGGAATGTAAAGAAGGTTTAAATATCAAATGCAGCAATGAAAACTGATTGAAAAGTGTTCAAGATCTTTCAAAGTACATAGAATATAAATTAACAAGTGCTGAATTTTAGGTCATCCCTTTCAAAATATTTCGGACGCCATCACGAGTAGCGATGTTATGTAATGAAGATGTTAAACTCATTGGTGTAACGATAGACTTTGAACTAAATGTTGATAAACATATCACACAAATTTGTAAAAAAGCTTCTAAACAACCTAACATTCATAAACGTATTGGCAAATATCTCAACCGGTTGCGACGTCTAACAGCTTACTGTTCTAGTATTCTTTTAAATTGTAATAATTGTCCGGTAATTTGGAATTTCGGTAGTGAAAAAAAACCGCACAAAATTGAAAAAAATCAAGAAAGAGCTCTCCGCTTCATATATGAAGACTAAATAAGCAGATATGAAAATTTACTTTCGACTTCTAAACTTCCATCTTTAAAAGTTCTCAGACTTAGAACCATTGGAATTGAAACATTTAAAATTGTACACAAGAAAAGTTCCAGTTAACTTCATGACCTAATAAATATCAAAACTCAACGTTATAATTTTAGATCTTAGGATACAGCTGACATAACAAGAGTTAAAACAACAAAATATGGGTTAAGTCATTTCGTTGAAGTGTTGCACAATTATGGAGTGAGCTGCTAAACCACATAAGACAGGAAAAATTCTCTAACTCAATTTTCCAATCTTATACAGACTAAAAATGGCATCTCATGCCAATGTAATGCATGCCATTAGTGCTTTGTGATTTGAGCTTAGCTTGTTTTTTTCCCTGTTTTTTTAACTAAAATTAGCTAGCGGCTAAGCCATGATTTTATATTTTATCTGCATAAACAGTATTATTATATTTGCTTATGCCATATATGTGCTTGATATTTATTATATCCTGCTTTAATGTATGTATGTTTGTCTTAATATGTGTGTTTTGTTTGCATGTTATTTGCTTGTGTGTAATTATTATAATGCGATTATAAAAGCTCACTAGAGCCTGTGTTACTTTGTCTACTATGTATCGACAATAAATAAAACTTTGATTTGATTTGTGTGCACCATATTTTTTATGTTATCTATTTATAGACAAAAGCATTATTAAAGTCATTCTTTAAATCGATATGATCGTTATACATACCACCTAAAAGGACAAATAATCCTGTTACAATGCTTTTCTCTTCAAGGTCAACGTGAAATGTTACGCTAGACCCTTTTGTTTTGGAACATGTGGTTATATCTCCATCGTTTGCTAGATCAGCTGATTGAATTCCACTTTGATTCTGCCAAACTAAACTGTTAGATGCTATGTTATCTGCAATTTGATGATGCCCATTGCAATTAGATTATTGCTTGTAAAAATATATTGACGATGAAATTGGAGACAAATGTATGAAATACATATGTCAGTTAATATGGTGTAGTCACTTATGTCAACAAAAACAATTTAATATCAACAACTTTGATATAACAGAGCTTTCAATACATTCAAATAATCAAATAGTGTCAAAGTCATAACTCCATTACTAACTGTGTATTGAAAAATTCCCGCCTCCCTACTAACCACGCGGATGTTTTTAGCCAATCATATTCCTAGAAATGTATAGGAGGTAATTAAGATAAATGAAAATGTTTTGCTTTCTATATAAATGTGCAAGTTATTTTTTTCAATAACTGGAAAATCTTCAAAAGCTTTATACATTTTTTTTTAATATAAAACCATGATTTCATTATAATGGACACGAGTTTCTGGTACGTACAGTGATACTTGTAATAAGTACGTTTGCCTCCAAACAATTTAAATCCAAGTACAGAGCGTTTAGTATGAGCATCAAAATCAAACTAAAATAGCTAAAGAGAATAGACGAGTTCATAAAAAAATAAACCTGACACTGAAAATGTACCGTTAAAGTGTTTTATTGAATTCATTTGAATACCAATTACATTAAAAGTTGACGCTTAATGAATGACGTACTCCTTGACTTAAAGTCCATCAGTCAATTAATTTGGAACACCTTATTTAAAATACGAAAGGCATTTCTTCATATAATAATCTTAAACTTGTAGCAATACGTTCCTGACTTATATTTTAGAATACAATAAATGCAACTTTAAATAGCAGCAATAAAAAAAAGACCAAAACAAATTGTTCAAACCATTTACGGTTACATTCGAACGTTTGTTTCAATCAGTCAAGCCTTCGTTTTGAAAAACAAATCTTTACTTGACGTTACAAAGACATGGAACAGTACACATATATGACATAGAAAATTAAAGACTGTGGAAAACAATCACCGCCAAAAATCGGGGGCGATCCCTAGTTCTCCGGACGGGTTACCATATGCTGTTCTACATGTGGCAAACGTCGTTTTGTTCATGCAGGTACTACCTGTGACAATTTATACGTGTTGTTCATGTTAACTATAATATATTTGTTTCATCGCTATAAAAAAAACTATAATATTGTTAAGTATGAAACAAAACTAATACCCAATTACTTACATTTGATACAGTAGATTCCGGTTCGACTGTTTTTACAACCGTTTGTACAAACTGCTGTGTGTTTATCGCACATATCATTTAAACAGTTTGTAGCATGACATCCCCATACACAAGAACCATTTTGAGGGTAACAATTTCGCTCTATACAATTTTCGGGACATAACTGTTTGCAAGAACTTCCCCAAAAGGTCTTCTGACATCCTAAAAAAATAATATACATCTATAACGACTGATATAGAATAAAGGTTTAAAAGCGACAAAATAATGGTTTAATTTTGAAAATGCTGTTGAAGTTCTAGTTCATTAACATACATGTATGTATAATACGTTCCAGTTTGTTGTTGTTGTAAGAATATGAGGTTTTAACTATCTCACACAAGTGTGACCTGAAATAATCTAATACTCTATGATCTTCTTTCCTTTTTTTCTGTTATGTTCAATATACAATTATTCATGTGGATACGGACGAAATGCAAGTATGAAAAGATGTATAAAAATTATGAACAGACGCAGCTAAGAACTTAAAACTGTAAATGTGTAAGGCAAAAGATGAACAAGGTACAATCACAAATATACTGAACTCCGAGGAAAATTCAATACTAAAAGTCCCGAATCAAATAGCAAAATCAAATGATAAAACACATAAAAAACGAATGAATATTATTAATGTTGCTATTAAACAAACCATTAATGGCAACGTAACAAAGTTCAACTATAGGTCCAATATATCTCATATTGTGATCAGATCCTTTATCATCGTAATAAATGACGTATTTTCCAAGTTGATTACAAGGTATTGTCTGTGTGATGTTTGGAAGACCAGGGTCAGGATCTTCATAACAGAGGTAACCGTCAGGTGGAATAGTTGATATATTAGTCACATATAATTTAAATCCATCCATACGAAGAGCTTCTACAATAACAATGACACCAGTATAAATTCGAACTGTAACACACTTTGACAATTTGTAACAGAATTAAATAATTAGAGACAAATATCATGTATTTCATTAATTATAATAGCGTATACAGTTGGTTTACAATCTGTTTAGACCTCCAATTACGCTGATATTGCACTATGCAGAAATTAGTAATCGTATAAAATACCACAGACGAAATGTATAATTAAGTACTATGAAAGAGAGTTACAGTAACGATTTCATCAAGCCCCTTATTCATGGG
The DNA here is from genome assembly GCF_036588685.1 of Mytilus trossulus. Lineage (NCBI taxonomy): Eukaryota > Metazoa > Mollusca > Bivalvia > Mytilida > Mytilidae > Mytilus > Mytilus trossulus. Next base: position 61,685,634 of record NC_086373.1, read on the forward strand.
TAGGCAAGAAGCCGACAATGACAACATACAACAGACTAAGTTTATTCTTTCAATTTATGTTCTCTGTGCTAATATGTCTTTTGATTGAGTGCAGCTGTTTCTATTAAATGATAGATACTAGCCTCGGTCACACCTTACCGGAAAGCACGAACGAACGTCTTATGAAAATAAAAATTGTCCGTTGACAAAATTGTTATTCGTTGGGAGTCCGTTGATGTACTGACCAAATAAAACGAATGTGTAATGAATACATTACGGACACACACCGGATATGCAACGTACGAGAAACGGACAGAAAGGATGTCGGACGTACATCCAACGGTCAAGTACCGCATTAAACGGACACCTAACGGAAGCGTACCGGATAAAACGGATGAATAAGATATAAGAAAAAATTAAATGCGACAATAATAATACATGTAAATCGCATAAATATTCAAAATGTTTCTGTGTAACTGGTGTTGGTTTGTTCTTCAAAATACCGCCAAAGATCAGTGTCAGGCCTGAATAAGAACTGCTTGATTGTGAAGACGTGCCTTTACTCTAATAATAATAAATCATGAACCTTAAGAAATCTGACATACCAATAATTGGCATTTCTGACGCGAAATTTTCAATTGTCATTTATTCGTTTCAGATCCGTTCATCATCCGTTTTATCCGTTATACGTCCGATAGAAGACCGTTTCTCACTCGTTCAACATCGGTTTTATCCGTTAAACGTCCGGTAGAAGACCGTTGGTGAATTTGTCTTCCAGACCTCCAACGGGTGTATAACGGACACGTAACGAATACAAAACGGAAACGAAACGGACGAGTACAGTACAAAACGGACGCCCAACGGACGTTCAACGGAATTTTATGCTCAAAATTTCCAACGGACAGAACGGACGTCGACGGATAAAACGTACGCTTAACGGACATGCAACGGATATGGACGGACGTCTAACGGACACGAACGGATTGAAAAAAAATATCCATTAGGCGTTCGTTCGAGCTATCTGGTTAAGTGTGACCGAGGCTTTATAGTGTGTCTGTTTATGCTGTGAAGCCAAGGCTGCGTGTTGAAGACAGTACTTTAGCCTATAATGATTTACTTTTATAAATTGTGACTTGGATTGAGAATTGTCTCTTTGGCACTCATGCCACATCTTATTTTAACTTAGAGGCAGACTTACATGTAAGACGTAATCAACCATTCTAATGCAATATCACTTGTTCTTTTTAGAAGGATAACGTCACCAATTTTCATGGCGTCAATTTATAATTGATGCTATGAAATGTTCGCGCCAGCACAGACGATGTATGACACATACTAAATAATGTATGATTTAACGTTGTTTTCTGCCAGTTTCATTAGAATGGGGATAACGATATTCCTAACGCGTCGTCAGTCAACCAATTGATGCCGAGCATAGAATACAATACAAGTATCTTCTAAATAGAAAGAATAGCAAGCTTCTGTCCTATTCCTTGATACGAAAATGTGACTAAGAACACTTTGGTTTAATCTGATTGTATAGCTTGTTTAACTGGTATGCGTTTGTTTATAATAGTTCCTCTATTTAGAGAACAAAAATGGTTGGTGAATTCAGTGGTTGTCGTTAGTTCATGTCTGCAACACTTTGTTTCCATTGTTTTATTACAAACTATGTAACAGTTTCCTGCCGGAGCCTTTTATATATCCGACACTATGGTATGATTCTATTTGTGCATTGTGTTAGGCCGTACGGTTGCTAACATCAACATTAGTTTTACTCTGGTGAATATTTGATTCAATGACAATCATACCCCACGACAGTATGTGATAATCTGACCATAACTGGGACACAGCAGCCAAAACTGTTCAAACCAACAGCACATAAATTAATCACAACTGACTAAAAAAATGCGTGTTCTTGATTGTCCTCACAGAAACGCCCAGAGCTAAATATTTGATTTTGAATATTCAATACTGTCGAAGCAACATCACTCGATGTAAATATATTTTTATGTCCCCACATCTGAAAGTTGGGGGATGGGCTATTGTTTTTCCCCTGTCCGTCCGTCTTTCTGTCTGTACATCCCATTATGGGTATATAGTTATTCCACATAACTTCTCCTACAGTTTAAATGCTAGGAGGGTTTCAGTTTGCTGGATCCAGCCGAAGCAATCATTTTACCAAAATGTTGGTCTCCCCGTGGGTCGCACTGTCTCAAACGTCCTTTCTTCATAGAACTCAACGATTAGAATAATCGTGTGCTACATTTTGTAGTATTGTATTTGTTTAACAGCATCGGTTTAATTTATTACAAGTATATTCTTGTACCCTATTGCTTGTAGCACTGAATTATGTTTGTATCTTAGTCTTTGCCCCTGGGAACCTTTATTGGAATAAACACATATTGTTTTGTATTGTATTGTATTTTGTAGCCTGAATTGTGATTATAGTGGTTGTTATAAACACATTGTAGAACACAAACAATAAACTGGCATATAAATCCAACCGAAAAAACATCAGTCCTTGTGAACACAAATGTACATTATCATTCGTTTTACCTCCACAAGAATGATTGTGATTCGATCTAACCAACGAAATAGGCCCTCCTTGTTTCACTTTTAAATTTAAACATTTTTTCTTGTTTTGTTTGTTCAGCGAACATGATGGACTTGTAATGCACAATATATACAGGGTCAAATTCCAAATGGCATGCATATAGTACATGTATGTGTTGCCCCAAAAAGGAGGTCGTTCTGTTGTTTTGCAAAACAATCATTAATTAACGATGTTTCTTAAATATCTTGTTTCACATATTTGACCAAAGTGGATATAATCTCAATAGAATCCCATGTCCCTGTATGCAACCAAACGTTACATGGGTTTAATGTTACTTTTCTGAAACAGATTATTTCGTAATGATTCACTTTACTTACGACCTTCTCTGTAGTATATTTGTATCTCTGTGATGTATGCAGACTCAAAAGAAAATTCAAACATCCACCAAGCCGGCATCGGGTTAGAGTCGTAAAAACCAGTTGTGTGGGTACAATATATTATAGTGCTTGAATTTGAAGAGAATGTATTTGATATAGGGGGCTGTATGGCGTTTATTGCTTCTGTTTTCCCCGCGGCTATAGTTGAAATTTGTGAAGCCCGTCCGAATGGTGTAAGGTTTTCTGTAAAAATGAGTAATTAATTTTTAACGTAAATGACGACATAGCGTATAATCAATATAAAAAAAACCATATACATAAGCTTGAAGTTTATTCAATTTTCTAGATAACGTTGAATGATCTTATTGTTTTTTTTTTATATCTAATGTTTGTAAATTTAAATATCTGAAGCATTATATGATGACGTTCAGATATTTCTAAGGGTTGGGTTTTTTTGCTATCTAAAGGATGTGTTCTCAAGTCTAGTACTTTTATCAATTATAAGGAATACTAGAACACACCCGGGTCCTCATAAAAAAATCACCATGCAAATACATAATATTATTTTGTCTTTTTAAGTCACAGGCATTAAAATAAAGCAAAAATGACACTTGTATATGTTATATATGAATGGTTTGTAATACCCTATACAGCGTACAGTATGAAATGTTATAAAAACATCCTTAATGTTTTCTGAAACCCTTTGGATATAGCCATAATTGACTGTTTTCTCTTCTTTATAATACCTCTCAGATAAAAATAGGACTATTATATTCTTATCATTTGTTATTATGATTTATCACTATTTATTGCATTTTGATACATACAAACAATTTATTAATGATTTTGGAGGTTAATATTGGTTTACAATAAAAAAAAAATTAAAAAAATCAGCAAAAAGAAGAGTCTCATTTCTTTAAGTCACTGTTGTAACCAGAAGACAGTTGGGTTGGGTAAGAGTTATCTTTCTCAAGATTTTACATAAATTCAGTGTAAGGTATTTTCTTATAATTACAACGACCATGATGATAATTAGGACAGCTAAGTTTTTTTATCAACAATTTATTTTGAAATTTATGTTTAAATATCAGCTTACGTATAACAATTTAATAAATGTCCCCGATTATACAAATTCACTGTAACATATATACGTCCAGTGGCAAACCTAAGGCGAATGAACTAGTGACTTTACGATATCTAAGCAGTTTCGGTTTTTATTCTATCTTTTTCCATGAACTCGTATTAGAAAAGCTTTGAACGTATTTATTGCAATTAAAAATAGTCTGGTGTCTGCGTCCTTTCTTAAAACTAATGCCCCTTCACATACAAGGATTTTTTCTAAAAACGAACCCTTATCTAACAAATTCACGGATCCTTATACGATATTGTGCAGAATGAATCTTTTTTTTTAAATAAAGAAATACATGACATGAATATATTTATCCTGTCCAGTACTACAGTGAAAATTTAACGTACAATTTCATTGCATTGTTGATGATAATAAATCGAATGTCCATCCCTTGTTTTGTGCTTGTATTGCCAGCTTTTAAAATTACACTTTAACATCAAGTTTCCAAATTATTTAATAGAAACACTAGAAAATAAGGAATTATGCATTGAAGCACCAAAGATACATGTAATAAACAATATTACTCATATTTTTTTCTTCTGCAATGAGGTTGTTGGTTTCACGCTTGGATCGTTTTAAATTTTGTTAATCCAAGCTCTATTATAGGTTATATTGGTTTTGCTACTAGAAGAAGAGCTAACGGTCAAGATTAAGGATGCTTATGTCCAAGTATTTAGTCTATTATACTGGAAAGTTGTCTCATTTAAAGTCATAACACATCTACATACATATTACCTCAAGCGATAACTATAACTGAAGGCATCATGACTAAGGCTTTGACAACTGTTATGAGAATGCATGTGAAACTTGTTTTTTCTTGAATACTAATGTATACTAGTTTCGATACTATTTAATTATGGACCAAGTATTCACGGTAATTGAATGTCTTAATCTAATATTCGTGCTATATTTTAGTCATTAGAATATTTAAAAGTTGATCTTTCAATGACATAAAATTTAGACATGAAGTTATAGAAAGTTTGGGCGTCAACACACATATTAAACCCCACCAAATTCTGCAAATGTCTTTCCGAATTCATGATCCTGTTATTCTTTGGTTGTCGTTTGTTACTGTATATCATGTTTGTTTTTTCGTTTGTTGTTTTGTACATAAATCAGGTCGTTGTTTTCTTATTTGAATTATTTTACATGGACCATTTTATTAAAGATTGGCATTTGATATGCTATATGGGTATTTTTTCAAGGTTGGTGTAACATATAGGTCATTTGGTATCTGGTAAATAAGTATCCCCCTAGCAATAACACTACATATTTTTATTTTATACTTGGTAAAATCTGAAATAATATCTCGTTATTCATAAGTACATATAAGATTCAATTTGGTGTAACTTGAACAAGATTACAATTTTCATTGATATAAAAGTTTTAAAATCTAGAATGTAACAAGACAATTAATCCGACTTACTTTGTGCTGTAATTGTCAACAGCACAGTTGCGTGGATAATCAGAACGAACGCCATATCAGAAGTGGTGACATCCGCCAGATGCAGTTGGAAATAATATTGATATTCTAAAATAAAATAAGAAAAGTTGTTAATAGATAAAATCTGTTGATAATAATGAAAGACTTTAGAGTAATATGAATAATTTAGTTGTTGAAATAAATAATTATATCCAATCTTATAAAAGCAGGAAACTATGACTGGAATATATAACATTGTGTAAGGCGCCAACGTAGAAAATGTCTGTCCGAATAGACTGTCGGTCATACGGAAGCCGGTAAGCATCAGTGTGAAGTTTTATTTTTAAGTCGTGAGACTAGTACTTACATGTAGTTTAGTTGTTAAAACGACTTAGCTAACTCTTTTTAAAGTAAGGTAAGTCTTTCAAAACAAAAAAGATGCCACAACCCTTTATAAAAACAACACGGTGTTATGGAAAAGTCAGAAAGGATTCAACAGACGAAGAAATTGGTGATGAAAGGTTGAAAAAGTTCATAAAATATAATTAAAGCTAACAAGTTCCCTTTCAAAACATAAAAAAAAATACTCATAACCATGATACCAGTGATCGTGACAATGAACGTCACTTGCTGCGGGTACGATCAAAAAGAAAAGCGGATGATGATATTGCTCAACGTCCTTCAAAAATTATCCGTACAGAGTTACAGAACATGGATGAAGCAAATCTAAAGTCTGAAGACATTGGCAGCGTTTCAAAGGCTATATATAGAAAGAGGCGTAAATCTCACCCTGCACTTCCTAAATCTAGAGAGGAAACACACCAATCATTAAAGAAGATTAATATTCAGTCAAATAAATTTGAAAATTTTGTGCAGTTTAATGATGAACAAACTGGTATAATTATTCTTACGTGTCCAACCAATCTTGAATGTTTATGCAGTGTGCCGGAAATTTTTATGAATGGTACTTACAAATATTGCCCAAAGTGAAGGCAGTCGGTAGGGTAAATTCGTTACACGGTGTGCTAGTAACCTAATACGATATTATATATATATGGAGTCGGTAAATTTCATATGGGGATTCAAGCTTCGCTCTCTCTCCATATGGAATTTACTGACCCCATATATATCGTATTTGGTCACTAACACACTATGCAACTAATAATATGCATACAATACAATACAGTACTGTTTGTCGACTAAACCGACTAAACTAAAACGCTTCAGTCACACCTCACGCATTTAGTGATTATTGCAAACTTAGTGTGAATTCTAGTAAATAAAAAAATAAAAAAATTTCTAAAGTTAATACAAAAGTTATGTTTGTATATCCTTTAATTTGCTACACTTAGGTGATAATAAAATGGCATATGTAAATGATACATACAAGACAAGTCTTTCAAAAAGTTGTGTTATGTATGAAGTACTAAATGGTAGAGTCCAATACATACAAATGTAACTCTGACATGCCACATATGATTAATTTGATAGCGAATTGAGCATTTTAATGCTTTAATATGTCATGTATACATTGTACAAATGTAGGTGTGAATTTTGAGGGTCGATCTGAAGCGTTAGGAGGAGGGTGACGCCTTCAAGCATGTTTAACCACGTCTCATCGTGTATGTGCATGCTCAAGTCAATAGCCTGTATTTTAGTGCTTGTCATTCAACTTGGTTCATGTCTTTCATATTTGTCTTTCGTAAAAACAAAATGATATAAACAAGGCCTTTCGTTTTTCTCAGTTGAAATGATTCATATTTATATTGTCGGAGCCTTTTAACCGACTATACGGTATGAATTTCCTTCATTGTTGAAGGACGTACGATTGCCTGTATTTGCTTACATCCACTTCATTTGAACTTTAGTGAATAGTTGGTTCATTGGCAAGAATACCACATCTCCCTTACTTTTTATAAATCATGTAATACAGAAGAAATAACGTTGTCGTTGACAATGAAAAATTGATGATACAAACCACAAAATGCTTATAGATATTACTAATTGACAATAATAAAAAGTGAAGTTCTGTGAAAGAGGACGTACCTTGTACCAGGATAATCTTTTACAGTAAATAACAGTTTTTTAAACTAGGAAGTTGATTGAATTGCTATGATTTAAAATAGAATACGATCCGTTAAAACCTAACTTAATTAACCAGTCAAGCGAAGAGTGGTTTAGATCAACAATGCATTTTGTGTGGGTGTATATTTTAGGTGAAAAATAATAATCAAACAATTTAGGAATGTGAATGTTAGTTTTTTTCAAATCTATAAATAGTTTGCTTTTCAAAACTAGACGCGAAAAGTTTCAGACCTATCTCAAACTCGAACGACTGACCTTTAGAAATCAATAAATTTCTTTGTAAAACAGTTTTTCAACATAATAAGAGAACTTTCCTACATTTTTTAGGTAACGAAAATAATGATGATTTTATACTCCTCTACAATTTGTTACAGGATATAGGTATATCCCCAGGAGAACACCCTATCAAAAAGTTATTCATTAAACATTAAAATCAGGATAATTTATTTTTGGCAGTCTGGAATTAAAAAAAATATAATATTTATAATGCTACGATATTAACCTTGTATAGGTACAATTTAAGGCGAATGCGACATATTCTCTCTGGAATAAATAAATGTTTATTAATACGGTATGTCAAAGTAATTATATCCGACTAAACTTAGTTAATTACTTATAATTAATATTCCCACATTTAACTTTTCAAGCGACCGTTGTTTATTTATGCATATAGCCAGTCAATATTAAAAAAAAAGATGTGGTATGATTGCCAATGAGACAACTATCCACAACAGACCAAAATGACACAAACATATCAACAACTATAGGTCACACAAGGTCGTTAAAAACTTCCATCTGTTGTTGTCCTTTAAAAATAAGCTCATAAAAACACGAATCCCCGTTTACTCAATTTCACCTTTATTTGCTAATATTTCTTTATCTTTTTCTTTTGATTTTATCATATCTTTTTTGTGAAATATTTTGTGTGGTCGAACATGAAATTGCCTCCGATGCTACAAAGAAAATTTGTTTAATGTCATCTGTTGCAATATATGCTAAGTACTACACGTGGACAGGATGTTACCCAGAAAATAAGTTATACACACCGCGATATAACCCCGAGGGCACACGCTACTGTCATATGGAAAATTACTGGGTCACCTGTAAGATGATAATCAGCCATGCAACTAATTGGGTTACTGACCATGTCACTTCAATTTAAAAAGTTTATCGTTAGATATCAAAATGATAAATCTATTTTTAATTTAAAATTTAAGAACTAAAAGATTTATCATTATAATGCAGTGAAATAATTCAACCAAACTCGTATAAAGATTATATACATATTTTTTTAATCTATGCCGGAAAGAATTGAAAAACTTTTTAATTTGTTTTATAGAAATCTGTGTAGGTCTCATGAAATGGAACTCACGCATGCCTAATTAAGATTTTTAAATTTATTGAAAAATATAACAAAAATTTAGGTTTGATATTAAATTAAAGTTACCTTTCTGCGCTGTAATTTATTTGATATGACATGAATCAAGCATTTATTTTAGGGATTTATGGGTTTGTCCATACAACGTATAAAAAAAGAAGTGTATGTTATTAGTATTTCACATGCCTTGTTTTCGCCTTGAAGCTCATTATTCAGAGTGTTTCAGACAAGATGATGAAAATAACGTGCAAGATACTTTTTTCGATTATCGTGAAGAGACAATTTTAATTCCCATTCCTGCATGCACTCTACCCCTGTTGAATTGTATATTTATAATTCCTCGTGCTTTTAATTAGCCCCCCCCCCCCCCTTTTTCGTGGTAACCGTTATGCCAACAAATACCCGAGGCTTGATTTACATGTAAAAATCATGGGCGGATCTAGCCATGATAAAGGGGGTTCCAACTACATGTCTCCATTACATAAGGGGTGTCATTGCCGCTGGGTTTCTGTTACCACACCCTTTTCATATAATTTAGATTTCAAAAGTGTATATCTTATTCATATATTGTGTAGGTTAAAATGTTATCTTTTTTCATATTGTTTGCGTTTTGATTGGTGTGTAATGCAACAGTGCAATACCTACGTGTCAAAAGAGAGTTTTTCACGACCTGTTCACATATTTTTAAGGTTCCTATATTAAAACTTTTCCTGATGCACAGGTAACCTATTCCAACGGAACGTCCTATCACCTTGTATATCTTTTATATATGCTTTGGATTTCAAATATTTTGGCCACGAGCATCACTGAAGAGACATGTATTGTCGAAATGCGCATATTGTATATAGGAACTTGAGAGGATTCCCGAGATTATCATGTATGCAATGATTGCTCACAAAAAGCTAGGGGAGTCCAACCCCGGATTCCATCCCCTTCGACCCGCCACAGAATACAGATATAATTGATTATTGTTATGTAAAAGTCATATACTATACTATAGCCGCATAGCCACTATATATATAATATAGTACTAGAACCGAACATCTGTTTTGGGTTATATATACATACACCACATCTTCCTATGTCTATATCTCAGGTCTATATAGCTGATTTACCGTAAATAACTGCGAGAAAATGAATATAACTGTCATATAAGATAATTGTCTCTTCTCTGCTAATTTTAATGTGCATGCAATATTCACTATGATTTACTTGTGATACCACCGACACTAATAATAATTACATACAAAATTATAGGTGCTCCTTTACTGGGAAGGACATTTCGGATCCGATCAATTTATTGGTTCCATTCCCCCGTTCTACACTTCTCCTCAGAAAAAATGCCTTGCAATGCGTCATAATTATCTGGACTACTAACTTTCTTCCATATAACTTCGAAAACAGACAATAATATATTTCATTGGATGAGATTGGGCTCACGGATTTTTTAATGGATTGGTAATTTTTATTTATAGCACAAGTTTACCAAACAAGATTAATCACATTTTTCACCCTACAAATCTGAGACTACTATAATGTGTTACAGTAGTCTCAGTACAAATCAAATGGTTGCCTCCTGACTGACCTACACCTACACTAGCTAAAAACATATTCATATGAACATTTGGTATCATTTATTTTGTGTGACAACTCTTCACCAATGACCTGAGTGAAAGGTTGACGGGCGGATCCAGAACTTTTTATTGGGGGGGGGGGGGGGGGGGGGTTGGGGGGGGGGGGGGGTTCAGATGGGGGATGCTTGCCTCAGTCATGTTTCTGTGATTCCCTATATAATCAACAATTTTTTTCACACAAAAAGGGGGGCAGGGATTTCTCCTTAATAAGAAATCTCTATTTTCAGCATAACTTCATAAGCTCATACATGTCATATAAATTTGCCTTTTGAAGAACTGAAATTAATATGAGACGGCTAATGATTTTTTAGATGCTTTACATTAAAATACATCCATGTGACATACACAATTATATATGATTAGATTAGATCCAAATTTAAAAAGCTATTTTTTTCAATATTTAAATAATGTAGGATCAAATCTTGATACTTGTATGTAGTTGAAATTGTTAGCTTTAAACATTAAGAAATGAACACCCAAAATTTTAACATAAGAGTGACCATGTAGTCTTTATTAATGTATGCTATTGTTATGAAACTAGGTCATTGTAGGTAAACTGTCATCAATTCCCTTAAATCTTTGTTCCCAGTCACCCCAAGTTTGATTTGAATTAGTCAAGTATATCTACTCTATTAGCATGATTAGGTCTCTAGTTTGGATAGTTAATAACTTGCAAATTAAAATCATACTACTCCCAAATTTATATTTCTTTAAATATTATGGATGAAATAGCAAGTAAGAGATGAAATTAAATTGGATGAAATGCAGCATTTATTTATGTTAAAGTAGTATGTCTGATGTTGTCAAACTTAATTATAGACCCTTAAGGGGCGGATCCAGTCATTTTAAAAAGGGGTGGGGTGGGATTCTAACCCAGGACAAAAGGGGAAGGGGGGACCAATCACATGTCCCCATTCAAATGCATTGATAATCCAAAAAAAGGGGGTTGTCAATCCCTTGAACCCCCCTCTGGATCTGTGCCTGCCCTTTAAAAATAAAGTGATCCTTATTTTGAGTTAAAGCTTATACATGTTATAGATTTTTCTATAATGCTTCTCAGGGGCGGATCCAGCCATTTTCAAAGGGGGGTCCCAACCATGAGTAAAGAGGGGTTCCAACTATAATATCTCCCATTCAAATGCATTGGTTGGTAAAAGAAAAGTATTCCAACCCTCGAATCTATGGTCAGGTTGTTGTCTCTTTGACACATTCCCTTTTTCCATTCTCAATTTTATCATGTAGTCGTCGTTGTCCCAGGACATTTAGTTTCCGCTTAATTACTTTAGTACAAGTTGATAGAAATCTGTGAAATTCAAACACAAGGTTTGTGACCAGAGTTTTTGTTCAGAGTTTATGAATTAGGGGCCAAAAGGGGCCAATATTAAACTTTGTTTGATTTTATATAAAATTGAATTATTGGAGTTCTTTGATATGCCAAATTCTAACTGTGCATTTAGATTCCTAGTTTTTTGGTCTTGTTTGAATTGGTCTACCTTAAGGTCCAAAGGGTCCAAAAATAAACTTATTTTGATTTTAACAATATTTAATTTCTTGGTGTTCAGATTAATATGCTGAATCTGAATAATTACTTAGATTTTTTTATTATGGGCCCAAATTTCAAGTTGGTCCAAATCGGGGTCCAAAATTTTACTTTGTTTGATTTCAACAAAAATTGATTATATGGGGCTCTTTGATATGCTGAATCTAACCATTAGTTAAGATTTTTTATATTTTGGCCCATTATCAAATTGGTCCACATTGAGTTCTAAAGGGTCCAAAATTTAACTTTATTTGATTTCATCAAAAAATGAATTATTGGGATTCTTTGATCATATTGATATGCTGCATCTAACCATGTATTGAGATTTTGAATATTGGACCATTTTAGAGGTTAATTGTCAATTTAAATTTTTTTAAGTACTTAGACCACATTCATTCTGTGTCAGAAACCTATGCTGCATCAACTATTGAATCACAATAAAAATTTAAAATTCAGAGTTGTATCGAGCTTGAATGTTGTGTCCATACTTGCCTTAACTGTTCTGGGTTCAACCTATACGTTTGTACCAAGCTGAGCCATGCATAGCATTTTTATTGGTTATTTATATATTAATTTGAAATTTTGACGAGTGAGACACATACAGATTATACTGTTAACAATATTTCAAAGTTTAACGTAGTCAAGCGAAACAAATTATAGAAGAATAGTTGAATCATGTCTTTTTTGTCAAATGAAAAATTAGTACGAACACAAAGAAAAAGTATGGGAATGTTTGTTTTTTAAACTATTGACCAGGGTGAAAGTCTTTGAAAGTCATGACTGGCAAAAAGTTTGTGAAATGAAATAGTACAAATATTCCATTCTTTTTAAATATAACTGCATATAAAGAAAAACACAAACTGATGTTTAATAATAGTTTTTACCCTTTTTATGTTTTATAGGACAAGAAATATAGAAAAATAATGAAAAATATAAACAGTTACAATAGAAATGAGCGCAAAACAAGATAAAAAGAATACAGCAAGGCCTAAATGCATTGGTAAGACCACTTCTATATACTGTAAATTCTGATTTTTCAGGGAATGGACAACTTATTGTGATTACAAAAAAAATCTGCATAAAGATCTATATAGTTACATGATATATATATATATATGTTTCTGTTATCAAAATATGATTTCTTATTTCTGCAATACTCACCCAGTCACATTATTCACATTACTAAAAAGTTTGGATAATTTCTGAATGACAGTAATAAAAGAAATTGCCTTTGAATGATGACTCATATAAAAATAAGAAAATGTGGTATAGTAAATGAGTGACTTATCCACCAGAGTTCAATGAAGCGGATGCAAGAAATTAAAGGCCAATCATGTGCCTGCCTTCAATAATGAGAAAACACTTCCTTTATAGGTCATTCATTAAAGATCTCAACATATAAAGATTTAAACAATCCAATTCAGTTCAACATGTTCAAAGGCAATAATAATTAATAAAAAAAAAATCAGGCCTAATATAAAATATTGTTTGTTTCTCCAATCCCGACTGACCCTGCAAAAATGGTCCTACTCATAAAATTTTATTGTCAAAACTAAGCCAAATATTATTATATTCATTTCTGATTTTTCTGGCTTACCAGATCATCAGATAATATTCAGGCTTTTAGGAAAAATAAAATTATTTACCTACCTACCTACCCACACCTGGCTTGTCAGAATAGGGATTAGGGAAACAAACAATATATTAATTTAGGCCTCATGTCTGTGAGCACTCAACCTGACCATAATATAGGACAGTGGTTCAAATATTAACACAACATATGAACATTCTATAACAACTATTGCAAGTGGCTCAACTTTAAATATCACTGCAAGGCACTAAACAAAGAATATTAAATCTTGGACACAAAGCACTGAAATAAGAGAACTCATAAGCATGACAAGTAAGAATATCAAATGAAAGTTTCTCAAAATGTTCATTAAAACATGATAAAATAAGCTTATTTAAATTGCTGTTTTTTTCTCAATTTATAACATTTTTTTTTAATTTTGTGTATTTATAGGTCAGATATCTTGGTTTTTATGATCATCAACAGGTCCTGCAGGTCTATACTGAAGAGGAATTTTAATTGTTAATACTTTTCTACATAATGTGCTAATTGGATTATTTATGTGAAATGAACTCAACTGTGTGTTTTTCTGGAAAAAGAAATAGAAAAAATCCTACAAAATTGCTATAAACAAAATGGAGTACTATCAAAGAACACAATTGTGTAAAATGTAACAACCTACATTCATTCACTGATGGATAATGGAGAAATTAAGAAAAATAATAGTATCTTTGTCATGTTTGTTGTCGAAATAAACACCTGCTTTATCCATTCATGTACATGGCTCCATCATATCAAATATACAAAGAAGATGTTTGAAGAACATGTTGCCAAAATTTATTCAACAAATTGAAGGAAGATGTCATGTGGATTGAATTATTTATGCACTGAACTGTTATGTAGGGGGTCGAATACACAGCAGCTGAAACAGAAGACAAGTTAATTTGACATGAAAAGTGTTTATTTTATTTTATATTCAAATATGAGCACAATATTAATAACATCACAAATGGTATGATATTCATAGCGTTTTGCTTATTATTGTATTGTCTTAAACATGCTAAATAGTCAGCCTTTTGTTTTTGTATGTTTAATACTCACCATAGAAATTTGTATTACAGTATTTAAGTTTTAATTATCTTTTGTATCAATAGTTCAGTCTAGAAGAAAATATATTAATACTGTTTGTACTGTTATGAAATTTCCATAGAGGAAAAACATTTCCTTAAGGGAAATTTGATGTTCAGAAATTTCCCTAGAGGAAATTTGAAGAACAATGATTTCCTCAGAGGAAATTTGTTGTTTTGAATTTTCCTCCAAGGAAAAGTGTTTGTCAAAAATTTCCTCACAGGAAAAAGTATTTCCTCCAAGGAAAATTTGAAGCTACAAATTTCCTCACAGGAAAAAGTTTTTCCTCAAAGGAAAATTTGAAGCTGCAAATTTCCTCAAAGGAAAATTTGAAGCTTCAAATTTCCTTAAAGGAAAAAGAATTTCCTCTAAGGAAAAAGAATTTCCTCTAAGGAAAAAAAAAATCCTCTAAGGAAATAGAATTTCCTCAAAGGAAATAATTATGCAGCAAATTCCCTAAGGGAAATCTTTTTCCCTTGAGGAAAAAACAATTTCCCTTGAGGAAAAATCTTTTTCCTTCAGGGAAATTTGATTTCCCTTGAGGAAAAGTACTTTTCCTCTGAGGAAATTGTTGAAAAAAGGGGCATAACTTTTCCAACAGTGGTGCTAGAGCCAATATTTTTTAGGACAAATATCAGGGAACCAATACCTACCAAGTTATCAACTTTGTTTTGACTTAACTCCAAAAATTAAGGTGACAACTTTTGCACTCAGCGGAATTGCAAACTTGTCCCGGAGACTGTTATATTTATAATGACAATACACAATATATACGATACATATAAAGACAATACTAACACATAAATGGTAAAATATATTAGCATTTCATGAGTGCAGTATCCTTATTATATATGTGTATGAAACAATTTGCTGATATTTTATCAGGGATAACCCATGAAAACTCTAAAGCTTGTTTCCAATGGGGTCCCTTCATGTAAACGGCTTATAGTGTTTAGTATACAAAAAAAGATAACACACACATTAATATGAGTGGTACACCTGTATCTTTTAAAACAAAATATTACAAATTTTTCATCAACTGTGCAAATTAATATGCCTTTTAATTATTATTTCAATACAATTGTATATTGTGTATAATATAACTTTATAATACTGTTTGTAGTCTTATAACTATGTTATCATTATTCTCAGGAAGATTTGTTTTTAACTAATGGGATCATCCTCTTGAAATAAAGATTATTTATTTATTTGTTTATTTATTTAATATGACATAAAATTTATATAAAAAGTAATTTATATAAAAATATGATTAATAATATAAAAAGGAGTCTGATGAAGCTGCACTATGACTTTTGGTTAAGCGCTCTTTGACGCTAATTTTGAATTCCTTTATTTTCTTTATTTTTTCAACCTTAATTAGCAACATATTCCAATCTTGTATGCCATTAAAATTAAATGTGTCCTTTTGTTGAGACTTTACTGGAGGAACCCAGAAGTTATATTCACTATTTCGTGTGAAATGATGATGTACATGTCTCACCTTTGTAAAATTTGAATATTGTACATATAATTAGGATAGTGGTGGTAAAATAAATTATGTACATGGTTTAATCTCAATTGTTTAACACGATTTTCAATATCAACATAACCAATACTATTCAATACATTATGGTCAACTTTTTATCTATATCCAGTGGTTTTTTTTATAAATCTAACACATTTGTTTTGTAATACTAGTAACTTATCTTTATATTTTTTGCTGACACCAGCATACCATGCAGTACAGGCACAGTCAAAATGACATAATTGAATTAAAGCTGTTACTAAAATATTTCTTGGTTGTTCTGATAAACATATTGTCTGTCTGTATAGGAACTTCAATCTTGAATTTATCTTTTTAATAATATTATTAAAAAAAAATTCTCCAGAAAGAGAATTATCTATATTAAGGCCTAAATATTTATACAATACATGTACCTACTTATTTTAATTTCTCAATGTGATCTTTATTTGAATTACAGAGTTAAGTGAAACCACTAGGACAATCGTTTACGTTGACAAAGTGATGTTAACGAATTTTGTTTTGAATGTCTATTCATTTTAAAAATTATTTTTTTGTCCGGGCTCGCGTAATCTATAATCTAGTCTGTTTCATGTGACATTATCCACTTGCACCAGCTATATCAATTAATTATGTGCCCATCTTTTCCCATCAGTTCACGGTATACATTTATGTTAAGAATATTTAATTCAAATCTTTAATATACATCAACAGCATATAATATGTTACAGTATACCACAATTACAGTACGTGCTTCACAAGTTAACATTCCATCTAAAACTTATATGCGTGCAAAACTATTCATCTATATTAAAACTGCATGACCAGTCGTAACTTTCCAATTGAAACCTACTGACATGTCTTGTTTATTAAGTATCAGACACTTTCCTTATGTTACATATTATGTTCACAAACATATCTGTGTTATTGCAACTCTACATGTGCAGTGCAACCCATGAAATGTTATTATTAATAAAGATGAAAGATCAGTAAACAGTTTCAATTGTTGTTAATCACATCTTTGAAGTAACTGACCACGCTACAGTAGGATACATATTTTCAGATGTAAAAGACAACTTTATTACTACTTCCGGTTTTAATGTCCGTCGTAAATCAGATCGAGCTTCTGTGTAATTTTGGAAAAAATATATTGTTGTTTGATTTTGAGTTTGCTTTAGATACGCATACTTTTGAAAATAGTTCGTTGACCTTATAAAAGTGTGGGTTCGTTTGTTTGTCTTGTTCGGATGCTGTCTATAAATGATGGCCATGATATAAAATTGTGTGTTAAATGACCAGTGATAGTAATTACATTTCATATTGAGGATGAGAATAAGGTAACTTGATTTGCATGTATACATATGATTCTTAATTGCTTGGTAGTTGACCGACACACTGCTAGATTCAAAGTAACAGTTTCAACCGAGGTGGATATGTCTCATTAATTAAGGTAAACTATTAAATAGCTAATTAAATATCTCGATCTATGTAATACACGTATTGCTATAGAAATGTTATAAAATAGCTAATCATGTCATATATAATGTGCATTATGCAGTTACAAAGCATCAACACGGGGAAACAATGTTGTAAAAGAACTACCTGTCCCAGAAGCTAATGTAATACTACACTGTATGCTCTTTTTATGTAGTAATACTTTAAAGTTTGTAATATTGATACAAAAAATAACTTTGTATCCCTTGTGTAATTTGAAATAAGAAAACTAATTTATATCATCACGACATTTATCCCCATAACAATAATAAAATCATTCCGTGATGACTTCAACGTAAGGAGTATTCTGTGTCTTATTACTAGATTGGTGCATTTTTTAATATTATATTACATTTGTTTTAAGGCAATTTCAAATTTTATTGACTCATCTGGGGTTTTTTTAATTTAGTTTTTATATCAATCGTGATTTAATATTGTTCAGTAGAACAAAAAAACCATGAAGACGATATAGATCACAATTAAGGGTAATAAAAAACTAAAATATTTCGAAAAAGGCGAAAACTGACGACAAAGGAAAGATATTAATAACAGTCCATAAAAGAGGAGAAAAAAAAGCAACAGAAAAACGGAAACCTAAGAGAAATCGGAAAATTAAACACACGTCTTTTATAAAACATAATATTAAAACAAATTCCGATATTATTTTCATCTTTTTTTCCGATTCATCGTTTTTCTTTTTGGCAACGGTACGTGCTGTATATTATAACTAGAACTAAGGTTTTTGATGTTCTTTTTATGCTTCTTTCCAAATGGACTTACAGATCAGACCATAGGCCAATCGACAAATCTCAGTAAGACATACCAAAGGGGTTTCGACAGCTCTCGCGAAAATAGAGAAGGAATCATGTGCGCATGGCTATAGGTCTATGCAGACGATTTGTTACATCTGGTGTTTGGAAAGGAAGAACACTTTCACGCGTGTTTACTTGGATTTTAAAATGCTCCCTTCTAAAATTAACCTCATCTAAAATTACACGTTCTTTTGGTTTTGAGCGCAGTTAATTAATTTGATATAATACAGTGAAAAGATTTTGCATCTACAAGTACCTCCCCCAAGAATTTTTGGAAGCCGACACTATAATTTATATAGCTATTTGGTAATACACACATCGCTCTATAGGGTCTGTATATCCATGAAAACATCACCACAATAATCCATTAAATGTATCTGACAATATAAACTACAAGTCCTACTGAAAATATAGTTATGATGACTTTGTGCTCCTCATTTCGGGAAAGAGGTATAATTTACATAGCATAGGAATTAAGAGCACACAACTATTTGATCGACACAACCAAGATTCATTTTCAGTATTTTACTTTTGGCATGTGTCATCGCCCGAGCCTTAGATATCAAAATTTGTATGCACTCACAATAACGCTTTTTTGTACATTGTATATGTTGATTCGTGAAATATGTAGATTTTTAACGTAAGCTCTTCCTATTTGTCAGTTTAATCCAACAAAATTTCAACAAGTGGAAACCGAATACAACCAACTTTTCAAAAAAAGGATTACACTCAAACAATTCATGTAAATTTTATATAAATCGTCTTAGTTAGGCAGCTTACTAAAAATAGCATGCAGATGGTGATACAAGCACGAAACTTTGTAAGAACATGTTTTTAGGTGAATGTAATCATATAAGGGGGTAGCCACGAAAACAATTCATTCGATCTTGGCGGCCATCTTGGATTTTCAAAATGACGTCTTTAAAGGGAATATACATCAAATATATGATCCCTTTTGCTTGTATTGTATTGGGAACGGAATCTCTATTTTCCAACATCCAATGAAAGATCACAAAAAAATCAGAAATTTCCTCCTTTTTGTCTCAAAGTGGAAAAATCGACATTGGCGTTAAGTCATAGCTTATGGAAGTTCTAGAAGTAAAGGGATATTTACAAAGAGAAGAACCTTAGACAGGCTTGGTAGTATAGTTAATGGTGCGGCTATGGCCAATTCGAGACCACCGCGTGAAACATACTCTTTTGATAAATACGCAAAAGATGGGATTCTGCCGTACATTATATACGTGCACCTCACTTCAAAACATTCAAGAGTAGACGTTACCTTTGATATTTACATAGAAACAGTTTTAAAGCACAAACACGTAAAGTGAGGGGTGCTGGAACCAGGTGGAAAATTGTCGGCACCAGTAAGACTCCGAAAGCTTGGTCAATCTTCCTTCCAGTGGATGAAAACAAGACGGAATTGTTTCATTTCCTTGCCGACATTCCATCTGACAAAATTATTTGTGTGACAAAAAGCGAAAATGTTATGACAAAAACTTTTGATGACCATAATGATCTCAGTCTTTGTTATTACGAGGAAGCATACACAAGGATATTTGTTCATAATGTCAAATGTGCAGCTAAAAAAGGGTGTAAGTCTTCACTGATAATCAGCTCAGACACTGATGTAGTAGTTATGGCGATGTCTCTTTACAAACATTACAAGTAGAAAAACTTTGGGTTGCATTTGGAAAAGAAAAAGACCTGCGATGGCTTCCGATTCACGAAATTGATCATGCTCTTGGTCCTAAATCAAAAGCTTTTGCCAAGTTTTCATGCTTTCACTGGATATATGTATAACACTGTCTCCGTTTTTCACGGAAAGAGAACGAAATCGGCATAGCAGACGTGGGAGATATTCAATGAACCGGACGTTTAGACGATTGAATAAGAAACCTGTATTGGTCAATGAAGCTGATATGGAGTTGATAGAGGCATACTGATTGTTTGTGGTTCTGTACGACAGAAATACCACAATATTTGACATCAAGGAATACAGGCTTGAACTGTTTGCTAGCAAACAACGACACGATTCCGCCAACTAGACCTGCACTGCCTGAGCATATACCAAACGAGCTGCATACCAAGGTGAACGTCACACATGAACAACATCTACTTAGTCCTGGTAATTATGGATGGGTAAAGGAAAACGCAGATGGGTTGTGGATTCCTTATTGGACACAATTAGCAGCAATTGCTGCTTCTTGCTAGGAGTTACGCCAATGTGGCTGCAGGAACACTTGTTCTGGTGGGTGTAAGTGTTACAAAGCTGGCTTGACCTGTTCAACATTGTACGTGTTCTTTAGCTGTTGAAACGGAATACATGGGAACATATGGTAGATTATTACATTGATCAATTCTCCAGCGGGTCTTACATAATTACCGATATATCAAACGAACATTTTAATCGCATATCATTACCACTAATATTTAACACGAATGTATGAACTTTTACGGCCTAGCCGGAAGTTGTGATTTTTTTTTATTATTGCTGTCTGTTTGACATATTTTCATGTAATTCTATTGTATTTTAAATAGTTATAATGACCTAGATCACGTTGAAAATTGTTAGGATATTTATTCAATCTCCACTATTGAGCAAAATGATGTCAATTTTTAATTCAAGATGGCCGCCGTGAAAAAAAAAATCAAAAACATGTTGGTTACCCCTCTTATATGATAAATTACACCATAAGGACCGTCTGTGCCAAATCGTTTGCTTGTATCACCATTTGCATGATTTTGTCAAATTTCTCTATTAAGCCGCCCCACCATCTATCCTCTTGTAGAAAAGGGTTACCAACCGCACCAACAACCGTGGATGCTCGTATGTGCTCCGGATGAGTAAGATGATTCTTATCGACATGTGGCAAATTTATATAATATGTTTGCTTGAAGATATATAATTATGATCATTTTCAGTATATGTAATATTTACCGCATAATACTCATATGGTCTGGAACATATACATGTACTCATACCGAATCTGCCTATATCTGTGTAACGATAATATTTAGTTTGCTTTTAATTTACTGATAATAAAATCAATATTAATACCAATACAAATAATATTAAATGATATAATTACAGTGTTGAATTGGTAACTTTTTAGAATAAGATTATTTAAAAGATAGATGCATTTACCGGGATCGTTTTTAATTTTCCGGGCACAGCAATTAACACATTTCCCGTAAAAATGAAGATGTGCCATCCCTTTTGATATAAGTTTTCTTCAGTAACAAACAAACTCCAAAACCAAATTTTTATATCTATGGAAGAATTTAGTAAACGTTTTAAGCAATTTTTGGTTACAAAATACCTGGGGCCAGTTTCATAAAGCTGTCTTAGGACTAAGTCATGTCTTAGGATGGTCTTACGTCGACATATCTTAGTCCTAAGTGGGTTTCACAAAGCGGTCCTAAATTACGACATGATCTCTTTAAGTCATAAAAGGATCATACGACATGTCATAAGACATATCTTATGACTGGTCTTAGGATAGCTTCGTGAAACCGGCCCATGGCGTAATAACTTACCATTAATATATAGAATAGAATAGAATATTTTCATTTACCAAATTATGTCCCCATGAGTGCATATAGCATACAAATATCACTGTACTAGTATACATATTTTTTTAAAGAAAGGACGCCTACGGGTGAGGGAGTTTCTCGTTACATTGAAGACCCATTGGTGGCCTTCGGCTGTTGTCTACTCTATGGTCGGGTTGTTGTCGCTTTGACAAATTCCCCATTTCTTTTCTCAACTTTAAACAATATCATTATAAACACTTACATATGCAATACACAGACAATTAATGTACGTATATATGTTTTCTTACATAGATATATATATTCGGAATTCTCTAGTTTTATCCATGTTATGCCAGACTGGGTGCAATTTCCCTGGCTATACCCCTTCCTTTCTTTTCATAATTTTAAACATATATTTTAACAGTAGTTTTCTGAAAGTCTTATAAAATCCTTGTGACTTTTCCATACTTTTCAAAGATAATGTTAAGTTTATGAAAAATCTAGAGAGAATCATTTCCCATCAATTTTCTGTGGTTTATATCTTTAATAAGGACAGGGACCCTTCTTTCTGTCTGCTTTCAAAAAGTTATAGTTTTGTTATTTATATACTAATAATTCAAAATAGTCTTTTTAAGATTTTGTTATTTTAAAACAGAGTTACGAAGATCCTTAACTGAAATGAATTACGATCAGTCATAACAGCATCTTGCATAAGACCAAAAAATCAAACTTTTAACCTTCTACATGTATCTACAATCTTTGAAAAAGCAGCGAGTTTATCGAATGAAAAAAATGTGCTTATTAATAATAATATGACTGTTATTTAAATCAAATTAGTCACTTATTATTTAAAATGCTAAATACCTAATATAATGTCCAATATTAAAATTGCTTTTATAAATGATATTAGTTCATTGTTTTCGTGCCAATCGTGAAATTATCTGTTATTTAGTTTGAAATAAATATGAAATAATCACGTGTTTGTCGTTATATATAAATTAGAACAGATCTTAAACGACTATTGACAAGATGGGTCGATGTTGCTGGGTGCTGAACTGAATCGAAGATGCAAACGATCATAACTGTTCTAATTTCCTTTGGGCTGTTTAGGCATTGCCATGCTGTTATAATGCCGGCAACAATATTCAACGGTAAGATACATGCATTTACAATTACTAGTAATTAATTTCAGAATTCAAACTACTTGTTGTATATTCTATTTATGTTTAAATGCTGGCGCTGTTGAGTTATGTGTCTTGTACTACAGTAGTCCTTCTGGACTATTGTTAAATAGATAAATAAAATGTGGTATGATTGACAAAGAGACAACTCTCCACTAGCTAGGGACCAAATGAAATAAACTTTAAAATTATGTTTTGATAAAGATACTTTTTTTCATAATAAATAACTAAATAGTAGTGTTGTTTCACTGAAACGATTTGCCGTAAAAGTTTACTAACGTTAACTTGTGGGTTTTTTTGACAAAAACACTTGCATGTATATATTCGGAACTACATTTGTCATATTTCTCAAATGACTTTTTAAAAATGGTAAATATAAGTGTGCCAAGCATTCATCAATAGTATTTTGACTTTATAATTCATGTAATTGAATCTGATAAAGAGCGGTCTTATCACATGCACACAATAGAAGGCTACACAAACCCACAATAGACAGCGGAATAAATATTAACCTACAATGTACTCTATCTCTCAAAAGGGATAGACTTTCCGACAATTGTTTACAGCTGCCTTTAAATTCAGGAAAACTAAATTATATTTGAAGTATGTTCTACCGCGAAACCTTTTGACCATTACACTTTCATTGCAGTTTTCTGGCAGACACAAACAGTTTTGAATTTCCTTTCTCTTGTATATTGAAAATAATGTACTAGTATCTATTTGAGCCATCCAAAGACCAATTTTAACTACTAAACTGAAAATGAAAATACGAAATGCTGGTTAAGATTAAGAAAATCTTGAAACATTTAAAAATCAACAAAACTGATTGGTTTTCATGTTCTTAAATTATGAAAAATAATACCTATAAAGATGATCGGTCATTACAAGCTAATATCATTGATGACATATGGTGCATTTCGGTTTACACCAATGAGATAGAAGTACAAAGACCCTTAAACAGTCAGATTATACCGTTGGTTTTCCCGTTTGAATGGATCTACACTAGTAATGTTGGGGCCCTGTATAGCTTGTTGTTCGGTGTGAGCCAAGGCTCTATGTTGAAGGCCGTACATTGACCTATAATGGTTTACTTTTTTTTTTTTTAATTGTTATTTGGATGGAGAGTTGTCTCATTGACACTCACACCACACCTTCCTATATCTACTTAAACAAGTAATAATGCCCAATTGAAAACGCAGCTTATATATCATATCAGTATACCCATTACAAGTATTGCGGATTTTTTTTTATTGACCTTTTACAGAACTGAGAATAGTTTCATTTTCTGTTAAATTATCTGGTAAAAAATAAGCCATATTTACATATTACTTGACCTTTGGTCCAATTAAGTAATAAAAAAAGTACAAGTAATAAATGTTTCTCCACTCAGAATTTTATAACAATGAGGGTTGATAGCTACCTTTAATTTTATAGACAAACTATTTTTTTTCAACACTCTTAAACACGTAAATTAGTTTAACTGACCTTAATAGCGTGTGTCCAAACAATAACAAAACACAATCATTCCGATAGGGTTTGTGGAAACACAATATTTTTTTTTATTTTAGGCCTTTTGTTATCATTGCATTCTGTTATTGAAAGTAAAGTTGCTTTATATAATAGTATTACACATGTAATTTTAACATTGCTTTGGGTTTTTTTTTGGTTTTTTTTAACTCAGATAATAACTGTATGTCTGATCTGTTTGGTACTACGTATAAAGGCACGATCAACTCTACCATAAACGGATTCACTTGTCAGAAATGGTCAGCTGATACTCCTCACAATCACAGTGATACATGGGTCGGAGACCACAACTACTGCCGAAACCCAAACAGTGATAAGGGTGGACCTTGGTGTTATACTACAGATGTAAACACACTCCAGGGTTTCTGTTATGTCCCGCTTTGCGGTAATGTCAATTTTCTGTTTACTTTTAAAATATAATTCGATCTTGTACATACCTGTATTAGGTTCATACAAATGAAGCATTCATCGATACAACTTCTATACATCTGGGATACACGCATTTTAAAAAAAAATTTTAGTCGCTTGTGTCAACTAAGTAAAACTCGGAATTTAAATGTCAGATTGTGTGTACTGAATTTTATATATCGAAGAGAACGAAACAAAGTTCAGTTCCAAAACTATAGAAAATGCATGATGAATAAAACAGACGTTTTATAACCCGATTCTGCAGATTAGTAGTACTCAAACGTTGTCAACAGAAATGGATTTCTCATTATGCAATATTTTTCTATCGTAATGCTTTGAAGATTAATTTCCTTAACTATTTTTTTAGTTGGAAGTCCATTTGAAGAACGGAAATGTAAGTAGTTATTTTACGCACACACTTGTGTTTCTTTGTCCAGCTTATTTTTAAGATTCATTATCATCCGACCTGATTCGGGCGTAGTCAGATGAAAATTACAAAGGCATTTAATATCCTATACCATACCAGGTATTTCGTTACATCAAATTACTAAAATCTTTTACGAAATTTTTCCATAGATATAAAGTTTTGGTTTTGAAGTTCGGTTATACCTGAAAAAAACTTATATTAAATGGGATAGCAAATCCTCATGTTTACGGAAATGTTGTTTACCGTGCCCGGAAGTTTAGAAACGATCCTGGTAAACTTATCGATCCTTTAAATAACTTTATTCTAACTGGTTACTAATTCAACACTTTAATTAGATCATTGACTATTGTTTTATTGGTATCAAAATCAATACTAATACCAATAAAAAACAATATTCAAATATCTAATTAAAGTGTTGAATTGTTGGTATTTGTATATGCTTTTTAATTTTAGTTCATATTCATATTTCGAAGTTTAGTATGACGTACATTATCACTGAACTACATGTAGTACAAATGTTTATTTAGGGGCCAGGTGAACCACGCCTTCGGTGCGAGATTTGTCGCTGTGTTGAAGACTCATTGGTGGCCTTCGGCTGTTTTCTGCTCTTTGGTTAGGATGTGGTCTCTTTGACACATTCCCAATTTCCATTCTCAATTTTATATTAACTAAGCACTATAAATTATCGTTCAAATTTGGATATATATATGTAAACAATGTTTTCATCGATCAAGTTATTTTTCTTAAGGTTAAGCTTTTACACATTCGTGTAATCATGGAATTTATAAACGCTTGACACTCAATTAAATTAATAAGTAAAATTTGTCCCATCATTAGTGATCTACATTATAGTTTATCGGTCAAAACTGTCACATTCATTAACAACATTTACAGCGTTATTTAAACACCTCTCAAAAAAATTGATTTGAATTACGATTCAAGTGAAAGACCCGTAAATAAGAAATTTATCTTTAAGGCTGAATCACTTACATTTGCATGTATTATGTAAACGCTTCAGCTGAGACATTTTGTTTGACAAAACGGTCATTGCTCCAATATTGTTTACAGCTGTAAATCGTCGTTGCACTGGTACACCTGTTTTAGG
Organism: Mytilus trossulus; assembly: GCF_036588685.1. Classification (NCBI taxonomy): domain Eukaryota; kingdom Metazoa; phylum Mollusca; class Bivalvia; order Mytilida; family Mytilidae; genus Mytilus; species Mytilus trossulus. The sequence goes on from NC_086373.1 coordinate 61,712,447, forward strand.
GGCTGGGAGTTGTTGTATGTGGTTTTGTTATTTGCGTTGTTTTGAAAATTTATCGTTTTTAATTTGTTGTTTGTCTTTCACTCACAAACCCAAACATTGTAGTAAAATACAGGTACGACCTGGTAATGTTTTCATTGTTTAAAATATTAAAGGTTTCTCAAAAGATTAATATTAAGACAATCATATGCGAGAAAAAACGACACTGTTGAAAGTATTTCAAGTGTATACATTGTTTTATTATTAGTCCAGTCGATTTGTGCAGATTTTTTACAAACTGCTCAGATTGTGGTAAAAGCATGACATTTGGCATAGTAGAAGTACATGTCATGGACAACATTTTAAGCAATGGACCCACTCTAAAAGACGAAATTTGTGGACGAGGCGGCCATTTTAAAATGGCGGCCGTTTGATCTCTGTATATTAATAAAAAAAATCAGGAAAATGATATTAGAGAAGATATTGATATGTGACCTGGTTAATAGAACAACAGTGCTGATTTCAATTGTCTTGTTGAACAAAAGTTTTAGAAATATTACCCATATTGAATGGCGGCCATCTTGAAAATATCATGTTTTTGTCAGCCAACATATGTAGTCATTTTTCGATAAAAATTAAAAAAAAGTATTGTTGAAGATATATAAATGTATTTGTTTGAGCTATATAAACAGGAAAAAAAGTGAGAATATCCCCCTCCCCGATTTTTTCTTCTGTTTCGTATTGGGTATAACAGCATTAAAACGCGGACCACGAAGAGGATAATAAAATGAACTATTACTCTAAAAGCAATATTCGTTCCACCGCTTGTTCAACATAGAATAACAGGAGATTTTATTTTACAAGTACAAATAAAGCAAGAAAATATGTGTATACCTGTCGTTTATAATAATTGTCTGATTACAGGATAATTCGTTTTGTTGATATTGTTCATTTGAAACAACTTTCAAAAACCTTAGTTGCAGACAGAATGAATTTCACATCATGCAAGTAATGTTAAAAGAACATCAATTACTCAAATGTTTTCAATTGACGGTAAAATATCTACCAATAAATGAAATGTACATGTTTTGCCAAACCACACTCTGTCTATCAAATTCGACCACATTGTCATCCACATTTACATATCGTAGTACTACTTAATACTGCCTTTACACATTTGCATTTCCTTTGTAACCGTGTTCACTTTGATTTATAACTTGTATAAGTTGCGCGTTTACTGCAGGAAGTTATTATATAGTCATATGGTATTTTCATCACAGATGGCAAGGCCTTTTATCTGAGAACTTCATATATAATGATTTTTTTGGGGTAGCCATCTTGAATGGTGGCCATTTTGAAAACATTATTTTCCAATATATCATTATTCGCTTATCATATTAATTCACTGTTTGCATTCATACATTTTTTACTAATCTATATTTGATATTCACAAAGAAGTCAGATAAGGCATGCACATGTTTACAAAATAAAGATATCAGTATCTGAATTTTTGTTACTAACATATTTGCCTAAGTAGCTTTTTAAAACATAATATAAGTATATATGATATAATTTATGACCGGAAGTTTTGTTGGAAAAGGTCAAAATGGTACATTGAGAAAACCCTGGGGCTAGATATCAGAAGATTATTATGGGCGATTAGACTGGAAGGAATGTGTGAAACGGCAAGAGAGGAAATGTGAGGGCAATGCAAAACGGATACAAATGGAACAGACATAGACATTTGAGCTGGCAATCACTCTTTTGATGCAAACATATGAGGATGTTGGGTTTTGAAATGCTTTTCCTTCCATCCACGTTAAAACAATTGAATGAGGGCTATGGAACTGCAGAAGCACTCCAGAATTTGAAGATCTCCATGATACATCAAAATTTTCAAATCGACAAAAATAGGGCATGACTGTGCACCTGTACTACAAGACATATTCCCTTAGCCAAAGTAAGAACTGAACATGCTGCTTGATGATTGATAAAACTTGACAACATAGCAAATCAGAGAGTACAAAACACAGAAAGAAAGCCAGAAATCTTTTATTTGGAGCTGTGCTTTCCAAAATAATAAAATACATTGATGGCACACGGTCTGGAAGAAGTATATTACTAATCTCCTAGCTTGCAGAGTACATACAGTTAACGCCTGGAACAACTTGGAGTTATCATGGAAGGAAGAATTGATACAACGCTGTTCACAAAATAGCTGCAATAGCAAGCATAAAAGCAATATAAGTTAGTTCTCTTGATTTTCAACAATGGTTATCGTGACGCTCTAAAACAGACCTCATAATAAAAGGGTAAAAATAAAGGCATCACCATAGCCATAGCAGGAAAAATATATAAGTTGTCTGTTCTATGGTCGGATTGTTGTCGCTTTGACACATTCCCCATTTCCTTTCTCAATTTCATTGATACTAAAAATAGCTTTACAGGGACACTCAGTAAACGCTGTTAACACGAATCAGTTCAACAGACATAAGTTTCCTCAGTAAGAATGATTCATGATGGCTAAACATCGCGACACAGTCTATTTACATCGTTGAGTGGCAGACAAACATACCATTTCTCAGTATAATAGTTCAATTGTGCAACTCGTAGTCGAAAGAATACAAATGCAACTTATCAGTCCTCAGATAGAGAGTAAGATGTCTCAAAGATTGTGGAACTGATTCATTTTGAAAGCCTACATTGAATGTCCCTGTATACCTTTTTATAGTAGCGAGCCTAACTCTTCAAACTATTCTAGTTACTTTGACTATGGAGAGGCTTTCAACATCACGACCGAAAGACATGGCCTGATTCAGAACTTCCTCAACATATTCGTTGAGAATCAGGAGAAAAACGCAACCATTCATGTGTGCTTGCAGTTCATATATGGCAGGTAGTTTTCAATTTTTAGTAGTGTTGTATGAATCATTCCTTTCATAACAACTCATATTTACTAAGAGCATATACTATACAATTTACAGATATCATCAATTTCAAATATTAAATCAACTCCAGACTGTGAGCCTTCACTGTTTTCTATCATTTTGGCGAGGCCCATTTCATTGATAACAGGTTCTTGACTTTCTTTCTGTGTCTCGAATTGTGTCTAATTGTCTTGTCGTGCAGTTTTAACAATCATTTAGCATGTTATCTGCTCCTGAAATATTAATCTCCAGCACTGAGTATGGATAAAAGAACAATGGTTAGTAGTTCAAGTGACAGTAACGTACACTATTGTCGATCATAATTGTCGATGCTTCATGATGAATGGTAGTCAGATACCTCATCAAAAAAAAAGAAAAATAAAACACCCTGCAGTCATTGTTCTTGTTGATTCATCACAACTGTGGCTGGATATTTTACTGTTTTTTTTAATCCGTGACTCATCTTAGACTTTTTTCGTTTTTCCTGACAAAATATATTTTGATCTAAAGATTTGCCTTGAAAGGATTAATACCTTTTGCTTTGTGATTCTCCCATTACATGGCCTTCGTCAACTTGGAACAGTTGTATGCTTACAACAAATGACTGATTACCAGCTCAAATGTCTATTTCTGCTCTTTTTGTATTTGCTTAGCATTGTAAATCCTCACGTGTCCTCTCTTCACGTTACGGAATTCTTTCGAGTCTATTTTTTATTAATTTTTTTCAGCTCCTGTGATTTCAATAGCTACGCTGTTTTCATTTTCAACATGCAGTGGTCACAACTCATATTGTATATACACAATTAAAAGAATTTACATATTTCTTTACATACATTTATTTGTTAACCATGTTAACATACGCATGGCTTATTTGAGCACTTAGTGAATATATCCTATATTAGCAGTCATAAATAAATGATTAGCAAAACTAGTTTTAAATGCAAATAAAACTTAGTATTAATTCAAAAAACAATTTAGGATAGCAAATAATGATATATTGGAAATTTACGTTTCCAAAATGGCCACCATTCAAGATGGCTACTAAATACTTCCATAGTCCTCAGTTGATATCATTTGTCATAAGAAATACAAAAGTTTATCAAAATTGGTAAAGAAATATATTTTTCATATTTTTTCAAATTATTTTCATTATTTTTTGGGACATGATTTCAAAATGGCCGCCAAGAGCCGCCATTTTGATTTTCTAAATTGGACCCATAGCTAAAAATGTTAGTTATGACCTTAACTAACACTCTGCAAAGTTTGATGCCTTTGCCACAATCTGAGCAATTGTTTCACAATTCGACAGGACTATATTGTTTTATTCAAGTACAACCTGATATAACATATTAATACAAATATGAAATACATTGTATAATGTCATCCGGCCTTCATAGGCTTATGATGCACTACACTTCTAAAGTTTTATACTCATCTGTAATAAGTATAAAATATAATTTTTTCTTGTACAATAAACAGGTAATTTTTTTTCTCATTATTGTTTTTTATTCTGCTATTAGAAACGTCAACAATACAATTTGACACTATTTTAACATCGACACTGAGTAAAAATTGAATTCATCCAGATCAGACATGTTTTCAAAGTTACAATTATTTCTCTGTTTACAGTCCATATACATACGCTTTCTCTGTTATGAATACATTTTAAGCAGGGCAATGTAATATGAAGTGTCTTTCATCTTCCAAGGTCTGAGATGTATGTATATAAACTTTATGAAGTCGTCTATCGACCGGGATGTCTCGGTACTACTCTTTCTCGATTTCAAGAGAGAAACACCACAACTCAGATTTGCAGTTGCAGCTATTTCTTGGCGTGATAAATTGATTTAAGGTATAATGCCACACATAATGTGATACGTGGACACAGACAATATATATACATGTATTTGTGTGTCTCTGGTTGACATTGCATTCAAACTAAATCTAACAGTTTTGTTAACGATTGAAAATTAGCTGTAACTTGATTGCATCTTGTCTTTTATCAGTAAATCGAAATGCATTAATATGAATCAAGTATAAAAAGATTCATTAGAATATGTTTAAAGATATTCAAATTTCTGGGGATTAAGGTATGTAGATGGAAATTACCTGAATTTTAGACAGACTTATAATTTAAAATATAGAAATAATAAAATCCTTATGAAAACTCAGGTATTGATGAAATTCTTATACATGATGAACAAAATGATAGATGTGCTATAATATTTTAAGCTCTGTAGTCAGATGACATTCATGTATTCTAAAATTCAATGCAACAAACAAATGACTTATTCTGTATCCACTAATGTAGAAAATATCAATGTGCTGTTATTGAAAATGCATTGAATGAAGAAAAAGTTAATGCGTTTATGTAAATGTGTTAATCCTAAATTGATAATTAGAAAAGTAATTTACGGATGCAAAATAATACTTTATATTGAAGATTGTAAATTAAAGTGTACAAATCTGAATAAGGGGGAAAAGTCAACAGACATGCACGTCATTTGGACTCAAGTGGATATATTTCTTAATGGCATAGATCTGCTTATTTTGATATTTAGCTTATTTTTTAATCATACAATTATTCCCTTTTGATTTTCATATTGAGTGTATTGATATAACAATACAAACACAGATTGCAGATGTACTTTCGCGATATTCCTCACATTAACTCATAAAATAATGTCAAAGAGATTCTGAAGAATTATTAGTTACATAGTGCTAGTGAACTAATACGATATAAATAGGATAAGTAAACTCATTTATGTATTATTGTCAATTTGTTAATTTTCTTTGGTTACATCATCTGACATCAGACTCGGACTTCTCTTGAACTGAATTTTAATGCGCGTATTGTTATGCGTTTCCTTTTCTACATTGGCTAGATGTATAGCGGGGAGGTTGAGATCACATAAACATGTTTAACCCCGCCGCATTTTTGCGCCTGTCCTAAGTCAGGAGCCTCTGGATTTGTTAGTCTTGTATTTTTTTAATTTTAGTTTCTTGTGTGCAATTTGGAGTTTAGTATAGCGTTCACTATCTCTGAACTAGGATATATTTGTTTTGGGGCCAGCTAAAGGACGACTCCGGTGCGAGAATTTCTCACTACATTGAAGACCTGTTGGTGACCTTCTGCTGTTGTCTGCCCTGTGGTGTGGTTGTTGTCTCTTTGACACATTCCCAATACCATTCTCAATTTTATCATATACGATGAGAGCGGAGCGAAGTTTTTTAAACTTACAGATTGACATACAAATAGAGGAGCCTACTATTTAGTTATTGCAACTAGTATAACCACCTCAATTGTTGACGCTATTAATTGCTTACCATGGACCATCAATTTTTCCCTTGGTTAACGTTTTATTGGTATTGTTTGTATAAAAAGCACGAGACAGATTTTAAATTAGTAGGTAAGACATAATGATATTGTGTTGTAAGAATAAATTTTGCCGGAAGTGCTCAATATAAAATGCTTCAAGTAAGCGTCTTTGGGCATCCAAACCAAATGTTAGTAAACAATTTGGTGTCGCATACTACGTTTAGTACGTTTAATAAGTCGATATTAATCTAGTCTGTTCTAAGGGTCGGGTCAAACATTCGGACGACTCACAGCTGTGATATGCATTTTTCTGAAGTGCTGATGAGAGTGACACAGTTAGAAGGAATTACCTACATGTATGATAGTTTTAAATAAAATTGAAAGATCTTTTGTATAAATCATTGATCAGGTCTCGGCCCATCTGCAGTTAATAAAATGTTCATAAATTGACCATCAAATAGACAGTACTGCTAGGTTTTATGTAGACGAATACCTTGATTCTATTTAGGCATATCTCATATTATTATTTAAAAAAAAGGAAGTTCAGGCAAAAAAGAACAAGTGAAATTCCAAAGGGTTCAATGGCGTTGTTAGTTTTTACTTTCGAATTATGAGACATAATGTTCTTTATGGTCCTTTTCGCCCTTTTTTTGAAGGGGAACACGTAACATCCATGAATGCGTCAAATATACGAAATTGTTCTAACAGTACTTGTTGCCGTATGTTTTGTAGTTTAATCTTGTGACATTTTGATTGTACAAATTTTGAAGAAACAGTTTTGCGGAAGAAGTAATATATTCTCGACATGTTCGTAGACGTGAATTATCTAATGAATCTTATATTAATTATCTATATGGAAATGTTTTTGCGTAATCCCGCCACTTGAGCATTTGTAAATAGTAAAGTTTTAAGGTGTGTATGTTTGTCTCTTTTCCCATTTATTTTGGACATTTTTAGTTTGCCTTCCTTCTCTTTCTATAAAAACTACTTGCAGCTGTATGGTAAAAAGAAAATCACAAAAATACTGAACTCTGAGGATAATTCAAATGGGAAATTTCCTAATTAAATGCCAAAATCAAATGCTCAAACACATCAAACAACTGTCATATTCCTGACTTGGTACAGGCATTTTCTTATATGGAAAATGCTAGATTGAACCTGGTTTAAAAAGCTTGCAAAACCTCTCACTTGTATGACAATCGCATCAAATTTAATTATATTGACACGGATGCGTGAACAAAACAAACAGTAAACAACATTTAATCGACCAATCAGAAACATTTCTCAATCATGAAATGAAAACAATCTATCAAAATATACTTTTTTATTAGACATTTGATAATCGTATATTATACTGAAATTCTTTTGGTCATACCATATACAACTTCAATCATTACTATGTTTCTAGGAAACACTTATCTGTAATATAATGCACAAAAGTTTATTGATAAATAGTTTTCACATGTATTTCTCCTTCAACGATTACAACCCAACGTTGCGCAATTACATATCATTGTCCTATATCGATAGCATCAAACGTTTTCACGTATGTCAATGGCACAATTCATTGTCTATCAACGACGAAACATTATTTCAATGGCACATTTCACTGTCTTACAACGATAACACCAAACATATGCACACATACCTATGCCACATAGCAATGTCCAACAACGGTAATACACTAATGGCAATATTACATCTCATTATTCACCAACCATTATGTACCAATGTCAATTGTACATACATTTCCCCCACAACGATTTCATCCCAACTATGAACTATTATCTGTGTCACATTGTATTGTCCTATAATGATAGCACCAAATGTATGCACTATATATTGTAATTGGATTGTGTCATTCTCTTACAACAAACTAGCACCTGTAACAATGTCATACAACAGTAACACAAAAGTGTGTATATATATATCTAAATGCTGTTTAGTATACATATGCCCTTATGTAATCGGCTGATGTCATTGCCTTACGACGATTAACAATTAACAATCCACTTCCATTTTCACGAATGTGACCTACCGAATCAGACTTATTACCAGGCTTGTAATAAAATGAGCAGCACGACGTGTGTCACATGTGGAACAGGATCTGCTTACCCGCCGGAGCTGCTGAGATCAGATACTCCCAGTTTTTGGTGGGGTTCGTGTTGCTTAGTCTTTAGTTTTCTATGTTGTGTCTTGTTAAATATTATTGTCCTCCTGTCTTTTTCTTTTTTAGTCCTGGCGTTGTAAGTTTATTTTCGATCTATGAGATTGATTGTCCTTCTGGTTTCTTTCCCCCTCTTTTGAGCAACTGCAGTGTATGTCCATGACCAATGTCATTGTCCTACAACGATAACACCAAACGTATGCACTGTAGATAGGATGTATTGTCTATTAACAATTCAGCACTTGTGTCAATGTCCTACAACACAAGTATAACACAGAACGGCAAAAATAATTAAAACGCTGTTTTGTATACATATTATACGTTTTTTTTAGGTTAAGCCTGTTTTAGAAAAAATAATCAGAAATTTTATTTTGATTTTAACACGATAACGAGAAGATTTAGAAGAACTGTCTGACTTATGATTAATTTGTTAACCGTAAGACGAAGATGAGATTTTTCAGAAAATGCAGTGTTGGTTATCATCCTAATCATTCGTCATATTGGAATGTTGCAAATCATTTTTTTAATAACATATCAATGCAATCATCATTAAAATTGTTAATATCATGAAAAATTGTTATACTTCCTTGAAAAGCTTATAACTGATTGTATAACCCTATATATGTTGAGCAATTAAACAATTTGCTATGAGACATATTGTGGATTGACAAATCATGTAAAAAGTATCTTAATAGTTTAATGAACCCTGTTACCTCGCAGCTTACAATTCCTTTAGGGATACAGTAAAAAAAAAGATTATCATTGGTGCTGAGTTTGCATTATAAAATTACGATAACGTGTGACTTATTGATTTTTAAAAAAATTTGTCTGTTCAGATGACCAACACAATTAGTCATTTATGGTACATACATGTAGCTTCTTAAAAATAATTCTGGCATTCTTTGTACTGAGAAATGGTCTAAAAAATATAAGTTAAAAAAAACAACACTGTAATAATGGCAATGTAAATATGATAAATTGATAACATTTTTAGTTTAATATCAGTTATTCACATTTTGTGTAGTTAATATTTCATATTCCAAGACAGTTCATATTTTTTTTATATATTAAGTTAGTAATTTTATGCAGATAGGACTCCCTTATCTTTTTACAATTTTGTTTATAAGACAATGAATATCATGAATATTACTGCTTTTAAATTAGTATAAAATATTTTGTTTTTAGATTGTCCTGCTGCAAAATGCTTTAATAATGGGACATTGATACTGCAATCTTGTACCTGTCGCTGTCCAACTATGTTTACTGGAATATTCTGTGAAACAGGTAAAACTATGTAAACTTTAATTGATTCAGATGTACAACGTGTATTCCACTCGTTGATCATAATCGTAAGGATGATTAGAAATACATTATATAATATATTGGTATAATTTAAAAGTTATATAAAATATTTTTGATTAATAGATAACAGTCAACAGTTTGAACCCATTAGCAAAGAAAAAAAACCACAAGAACAAAACAAAAAACAAACAACAAAACAGGAACACGGCGCTCACCCTGAGTAAGAGTCATGTATCAATATGCTATGGAAGGATATATGACTAAAATAGTAGTACTAAAGCCCAAACGACTGTAATTGTGTCTTTAGTATACCAAAGCACACGGAGTGCCGGGAACACGCATCTTCTTCTCGTCATATTAGCTATTGCTCATTGTTCTGAAAGACCGAAAAGTAGGAATGGTTTTCGAGATATTCGAATTGTTTGTAGATTTTTCATTCAACAAGAATATGTAGAGAAACCAAAAGCATCACAAATAAGTGAAAACTCCACTTCAGTGCAGTGCATGTGATGTTTGACAAAAAAGTGTGCATCGAAATTGATGTAAGAACTTCTTTGCAAGTGTTTGTTTTACATTTTCTGTATATAAAATCTTAAGTCACACCAAAAATGTCTTCATTGCTTGATCAAGTCTCGTTTGTTAAGGAAAAAAATTAATGTAACAACGTTTACAGAGATACGAAAGAGTACTGGTAAATCATGTAAATTGATAAAGTAATACAATTACAATTTAAACGATAAACGTTTATACATTTAAGAAAATCTAAATGATTTCGTTATTAAATCGTTATGATTGAAATGTGTATACATCTTATATAAGGAATTTTCATTTTAAATAGAAATAAAGTCGACGCAATGGCCAATTGGAACATATGCCCTTCATTCTACGATGTTTGGATGTCCAGAGGGTAGTGAATACGGATGGTCTACTGGCTATATTAATTTTACACTGTTCGATAATTCGAGGAACTTCATTTGGAACGACGATGACCCGTATACATTTGAGCCACATATTCTTGGTCCGTACACTGAACATGCAATGCAGATGAATTTTTGTGTCATGGAATCGAACGTGACAACATTCGATGATGATAGTAGAGTAAACAGAACCTGGCCTACTGGAAATTACTGTATATATAGGACTGGTGTGAAGTGTCCTGTCGGTAAGTGTATTTGAAAACTTAAATTAATGACGCATAGGAATGTGAACGGACTGATCTAACATTCAAGTAAAAGTAACGTAAAAAAGTAAACTATGAAGACCAGTTTGCGGTTGCGAGTGCTGCCTTGTAGCGGCATTAGCCTGCTCTGTTTGAAATCTACAAGGGTGTCTTTAACGTGCAAGAGATATGGATCTCTCTTAACACGGGTCAGCCTTTATCGTCCCCTTCCGACAGACTATCATCTTTTCCTCAAGACCATACTCGCAAATGGTGTAAAGGGAGAGCCGAAAATTCAGTCCCTGAAATTTTCATCCCAGACGAGAATCGATCCAGGAACCTTTGTGTTAGAAGTCCAATGCCGTAACCACTACACCACGGCTCTCATAGTATATGTCGTTTTGTTCTGAATTTAAACTCTTAAAAACACATGGAGCTTTTCAGGCTTTTCAGGCTTAGTACTTTTAAAGCATTTTATTCGTTGTTTAAGACTATGAAACTTTAAATTTTGTTGCCTTTGTAAATACCCTTTATAATATCAACTTCAACAACTTCTAGACATCAAGCTGTTATATTCTAAAATTAACATTTCATTGGACTTACTTAGCAACTATCAATTACTTATTCTGTTGATATAAACTGTAGCGGAAAGTTTCGATAACAATTTTAATTAAGACAGCATTATTTATGAATTAATTTGCTGTTTAATTATGTTATATCAGCATTGGTTGTTTTACACAACAAGGGACCCTTTTATGGGTGACAAATACTGTCTCACTTATTTCACAGTTCCAGAGATTCTTTTAGATGTTTCTGTCTTGTTAATCTACAGACGCGGAAATCTTTCTTTTACAAATAAACAACATCGGTTACGTAGCTAGTACTTTAGTACGTTATTGACTCTTATTTCACTGGTTGTTAGTGCTGCACCATGGATCAGACAATCCCGTCGTCCTTCCTGTCTGTTGGTATAAGTGTAAGGTTTTTTTTCAATAGGGAAACATATTCACTAGATCTTGTCAAAGTTTAGAGCATTGAGGATCCAAAATTCCAAAAAGTTGTGCCAAATACGGCTAAGGTAATCTATGCCTGGGATAAGAAAATCCTTATTTTTTCGAAAAATGCAAAGTTTTGTAAACAGGAAATTTATAAAAATGACCACATAATTGATATTTATGTCAACACCGAAGTGCTGACTACTGGGCTGGTGATACCGTCGGGGACGAAACGTCCACCAGCAGAGGCATCGACCCAGTGGTGTTAATTGTTATCAAAGGTACCAGGATTATAATTTAGTACGCCAGACGCGCGTTTCGTCTACATAAGACTCATCAGTTACGCTCATATCAAAATAGTAATAAACCAAACAAATACAAAGTTGAAGAGCATTGAGGATCCAAAATTCCAAAAAGTTGTGCCAGATACGGCTAAGGTAATCTATGCCTGGGATAAGAAAATCCTTAGTTTTTCGAAAAATGCAAAGTTTTGTAAACAGGAAATTTATAAAAATTACCACATATTTGATATTCATGTCAACACCGACGTGCTGACTACTGGGCTTATAAACACTACACTTGGAGATTCGACATGGTAATTGTTATCAAAGGTACCAGGCCTACAATCTTATACACCATACGCGCGCTTCGTCTAAATAAGACCCACTAGCGACGCTATAGTATAGTAAATAGTAAAGAAGCCAAAAATGTACAAATTTGAAGAGCACCGATGACCCAACATTAAAAATAGTTGTCCCATATACAACTTATTTTGTGATCTTTTATCTATACCTGGGACAAGAAAATCCGTAGTTTTTTAGAATAATTCGTACCCTTGCAAACAGTAAATGTATAAACATGACTATATAATTTATGTTCTTGTCACCCTTTAAAGAGCAGACAAATCACAGAAAAAAAATGAACACGTAAACAAACCCTATGATAGCACAAAAAAAAAAAAATAAACCCGGCATTGTCACACGACGATAACGCTACAAAAGTGACGTAACATGTAATTAAAAAATGTTCGATATTGTTCAAAATCTGGTTTCTAATTATGGTATTTGATGTACAATATATCACTTACAATTTTATTAATACAGAATTGTGTTATTAATTAGATAATTAATTGTATTATTTAGCAATGTCTGTATTTCTTAAGTTGCTTCAAACTAAAAGCTTGTAAATGAACTGGGTGATTAATTATCTTTACTTTTACATACGAATAGAATATTAAAAAAAAAGAATTATAACTACAAACAACAACGCATTAAACAATATCCGATCAGAATTAATAATACAACATCATAACTAAATACATAAATTTTGGATAGAAAAATACCCTGACACGTCTAATAGTAATGGGAAATTACACTCAGCAAAACAGTCAAATTCGGGAACAGATCACTTATAATTCCGTCATTTGATCTACACAATAAAGTCATACTTGCTTTAAACAAAGTGTCTTATTAAAAGTTTGTTCATAAGATGTTTTTTTGTATTTGATATGTTGTCATGGATAAATTAGCTCTTTTTTATAACTTTTTCATTTTAGGTTTTGATGAAGGAAGTTTAACCATCCATGGTTACAATTATAGTTTGGGCGGCAAACTACCATACATAAAACTAGACACTTCCTCAGACTTTGCGTTTGTGTATTGCTGTAGGGAAGATGGAAATGTTAACCAGTCAGTACATCTTCCAAGTGAATTTCCTTTCATTTTATATTTGGTAGGTATTATTATAAAAGAATTAAAGCCACATCTAACCATTGTTTATTATGTGAAATTGTTTCTGCGATATTTATAATTTGTTCGCTCTATTGCTCAAGATTAAGGAAAGCAACTTACGTTACAGAAATATATAAAGACCATCAACATGTTGAATGTATAAAAGTCTTACAACAATAAAATACTAAATTATACAAACAGATTTTTATATTCGAATAATAACATTTAAACTGGAAAACAGTAATTACAAAACATCTTTGAAAAAACCAAAGAGACATTCATGCTCATTATAAGAATGGCATACACACTCCAAAATGCGCTAAAAAAGCCTAACAATTTACAAAACATAACCTAGAAAACACGATACTGAGACAAGGCATAAATCCATTCAACATTGCGAATGATCTCAGGTGCATCGGAAGGGTACGCATATCCTTCGTAACATAAGGTACATTTGAAAGCACTATAGAATAACACGAGTGAGGTTCATGGGATTAATTCGGAATGCCTTGCCGAGGTTAAGAATAATAAACAAAGTATGTTTCTTTACTTTAGTTTGCTTTTATGCGCGTATTGGTTTGGTGTCATGACTTGATACACAATTAGCTTTTCTTTCCATTATGCATAGAAAGATTGACAAAACACGAACAAAATACGTTCTAGTTATGAATCCCACACGTAGATTTGATGTAATCTTTGTCTGTATTATTTGGATTATATTGTTTTAGTAAGTTTATGTTTTAGGGGCCGTCCACCATAAAATGTCAAGAAATAGAGAGCATGGATTGGAAATTAGAGGAATTTTACCTCCCTTACGACAATAGTTCTATGATGGAGGGAATTCTCCCAAATCTTTTATCACATCCTATGCATACTTCCCATATTGGGTTACCTTTATGCTACTATCAACCAAGGAGTAAGTATCTTTATGGAACCTTTTAAAAGGTCATTCTTTATCCGTGATACATTTGCAACCCATGTTCCCTTTTTTTCTTTTTGTCAATTATTCCCTTTTTTTTGTTTGCTTGTATTCAATACTTTTTCTAATTGTTTTATATTCCATTTTCATTGCATTTGAATCATAAATCACTAGAACTAGTGCATTTATACATGGAAAAAAATGCCTTTTTTTTTATTAATCTGATTTTGAAATTTAGAAAAATAATCATAATCAAAAAGGAGTTTCTTTTACCAATCCCAACAATAATGAAGAGTATGGAGAAAACAAATCTAAACATTCTAGAGTTATCATGCAAAATGTGTAACAAGGAAAAGACCATTTAATATTGGTCCATTTCTTTCGTTGTTCAATTCCGAAATGTTAGTCAATCATACATGTAGCTATATTTCGTTTTTCTGAAAACAATTTACATACAATTGAGAATGGAAATTGGGTATCTGTCATACAGACAACAACCCGCACTAAAGAGCAGAACATACATAGTTTGCAAGTAGCGTTTAACTTTTAAATATCAAAGGCGTTCTACATTTAGAAAGCAATTTTGATCAAGTCTTCCGCAGACGAATTCAATTTGTTTTAAAGAAAAACATTTTTTTTACTCGAAATAAATTTGTTAATCTTTATTAACTTTCAAACATAGTTATATTGGTTTACGATGGTCCATATGAAACATCATTTCACAATTATCTTTTTTTTTAATATATATATCCATGATAAATATATTTGTGATTTTAATGCAATCATTTACAAATATGTGTCACGACATCAAGATACGTAGTACATGTACGTTGATATTCCATCTTTTATGCTGAACTTGAAAGGAAGAAAAATAAATGAACAAATGGACAGTACCACGTTCGTGAATTTTATTTGTTTTATTTTATATAGGCAAACGAGAATGTATGTATAAAACTGATCATGGTGCCTCTTATAATGGCCAACTTAATATCTCAACATATAACATACCCTGCGATAAATGGACAGATGTGAATTTGGACCTCGCCACGAGTACACGATGGATTGGAGAATTTGAAAACAACTTTTGTAGGAAAACAGAATGGAATCTACCGGGTTGTTATTTTAATAACAAAAGAGCAAATTGTAATATTTCAGTATGTGGTAAGTATTTCCATGGATGAGTAAAAATAAATATAATGATAAAAATACAAAACAAAAATATAGATCAAAATTCATTTTCATCCACCATACATATATGCAAATACATTGAAAGTATTATTTACAATGCGTTCTTAACAAGCCTTTGTGCCCGAGTAGTTACAGTAGTTTATCAAGAATTATTACTATCATTGTTAACCCGAAGGTTTGGACTTCAAATCCTTCTTTGATAGATTACTTTTGAATCACATTCCTACTTTGAATTTTCAATAAAAGTGCAACATGTGTCAGGATGAGTAATGTGTACAATCAACACTGTGAGCACATTCGAGCTAGCATGTACATATGTTCCCTATAGTATAATCTTTCTAATTTTAATGCCAAATTAGATTATTACCCAATTTCACGGTCCATTGAACATGGAAAAGGATAGTGCGAGTGGGGCATCCGTGTACTTTGGACACATTCTTGTTTTTTTTTTTGTTTTTTTTTTTTCAGAAAAGGACAACTTAAAAGTATTTGGGAAAGAACGAAGCTATAATGCAGCCCAACATCATGCTGATAGTTACCCTTCAAAAGCATTAGATGGTTTAATTAGTACGTGATGAAACATCGTTTGTATGATAAACAAATACGAAAAATCCGGGATACTAGTGGAATCATATTTTCTATGTTCCTACATAGTTGTCTTTTTTGACAGATTAAAGCATGCAAACTTCATGCTTTTTTATCAAGTTTTGAATTAAATAACTCGAAAACAGATTTATATTTTATAGAACTCATTAGGCTGAATGCGCTTGTTTTGTTATTTTTAAAATAAATAACTTTATAAATAAACATAGGCAAGAACTCTCTATATTCGAAAATTACAAAGAAAAACACGAATAAGTTTCCCATCATGATGAATATAATTGAACGATTACATCCTAGCCGTCAGAAACAATAGCCAACGGATATAAACAATCGCCGAACATAACATTAAACAAAAATTTAAACGGCAAAAAATGCAAAAAATAATTTGAAGTCAGAAATCAACGACCACCGCCAAATAACTGATATGGGGAAAACACACACAAATGTTACGGAATAAAAAATTGTTACAAACAATCATTTGCAAGATCTCTGTAATCCATTCATGAAATATTATATGTTAGGAATGATATATATGCATTTTGGTTTTGTTATCTGTTTTGGTGAATGTTACCTCGATAAGAAGTATCTGAAACTGAATCTGGTGAAATGGTGCATTAAATGGTTAACCTTAAAAAAATGCAGATCCGGAAGTTAAATTCAAAAACAGAAAGTCCGTAAAAAGTGTTCGATAACATCAAACGTTGGGAAACAACAGAACGAGTAAAACAAAATTGTCAATTGGTACAGAAATATACTCGTTTTACAGGAACAGCTTGAATTTTTCAGAAAGACAGAACTTTCGCAATAAGAAATTTGAATTCATGTATTTTATATCAAAACGTAAGTTCTCAACCGACCATCACAAGTCTATCAGAAGAATGGACAAGTTATTGTCATTAACAAATACCAATTGTTGTGACTTCCACAAACGGAACGAGTGAAATGTCATTATATTGCAAACACTTTGATGATGGCAGTTTAAGAAATATTTTAATTTGAATCAGAGTTGGTTTTACGAAGGTTTAGTTTGAATTATCTATTTCGCTTTAAAGTTTAAACTAATAAATTTGACAAGACTGTCGTAAAAAGTGAGAAGTTTAGCGCTATAAAACCAGGTTTAATCCACCATTTTCTACATTTGAAAATAATTGTACCAAGTCAGGAATATGACATTTGTTGTCCGTTCGTTTTTTATGTGTTTTGTCATTTGATTTTGCCATGTGAATAGGGACTTCCAATTTGATTTCCCTCTAACCTCAGTATTTTTGTGACTTTACTTTATATATTGACACTAACAGGTTCTGGAACATCATTTGTATCAGAGAGACCATCTTCTAAGCCATGGTTCTTACTTAACTTAGAAGAGTTTATCGAAGTTCATGCAATCGTTCTTTACCGACAGAAAGGTAAGATAATCACATGCACGAGAAGAGCAGACATATAGTGTTCTAATGAGGAAATATACCAGGGGAATGACAAAATGTCCAATTTAAAGTGTTGGACAAAAACACAAATATTTCAGATTGTACTGCGTAGATGCGTATTTCAAAAATCCATTTGTTACCCACAACAAAAGTCCATTACCAATTACAAAATGTTTGGTCGAAAAGAAAAGGTACACTTTATAAAAACACGGAATTGAACATTCAATCAGAGTTATGCGTAAAGAAAACCGTAACTTAATATTAGGCTTCCTTGTTTATATTTACGGCATATTTCAATAAAACAGTATCCATCTTTTCATGCATGTACTCTCGTGATGAACTAGTTAAAGGTTCGATAGCTTGTCCATCATGATAGGTAATAAAAAATTGCACTCGTCCTTGATTTAATTTTACCATATGTTTTAAGGTATCAAAAGTACTTTTTTCGTGAAATGGCACACGGCCAAAAAAAATTTTTTATTTTGTTTCTGTGGTTGTCTATCCAATAAGATTAGTCTGTCGTACATGTATACACATGTATCTACACAATAGTGAATAACACGTATACCTTTGCTGTCTGGTCTTCAAAGTAGGCAAATCGTAAGCGATGTCATCATCGCAAATTCAAAGGACAAGCATCAAATTTTGTGAAGAGTATTGAAGGTAATGATAACATTTGAGACAAAACAATGTTATTATTGACCCGAATAATTACAAGTGACTTAACAAGTTGTTCACATTATTACAGTATGGTTCCCTGTAAACAACAGATACGTAGGGACGTATGTTAGTAAACATCGATGGGACTTCCTGACATATGGAGCATACAGATGTGACGATAACAGAAACCCCTGGAAACACAAAATATTTCGCTTTCAGTGTAAACGTCCAATTATAGGACAATATGTAAGCGTGAAAAACTTTGACTTTACTGAACCTGACCGCAAGCATGGGTACTTTCATTATTTAGAAATAGACGAAATAAAGGTTGTGGGAAGATGTAAGTATCACATTGTTCTTTTAATTTGTAAAATACGAGGTTAATACCGATAGAACATTATCGGCTATGCATTCGTCCATCATTTGCTTGATAAGGAAATGCGTGTTCCAAGTCAGGAACCTAACAATGACTTTCCATTCCTTTAAATTATTAGAGCTTTTGATTTTGACATTTAATAAGGGACTTTCTGTTGGGTATTGTCATTTGGAGCTCGGTATTATTTCGTATTATTTTTACAATGAGCGATTCTTTTTAGCAACTACATCTAGATCTTGAACGAACATCTTCCATCGAAATGAAAGGTAAAACAAATGTCTAGAGTAGTTTGATCTTCTGCCAAGAACATTAACACATATTGATTATTACAACAAGTGTTGCTGATTTATTAAAACAACTTCTCATTGATAATTCATAATAAAAATAATTTAGATGACCAAAATCTGTATCACATGGGACATCGACACGCTCAATGATTTTCATTCAATTTCGCAATGCAAACAATAAGACTCCACGATAGCTGCTATTCTTCATTATTTTTCAAAAAGCGAATGCCTTTCTTTAAATAAAGTGTTAAATGTTTTCATTTGCTAGTACGATTTTAATCTGTTCTTAATAACATTAGCAACACTGTGCGGACGGCGACTTGGACTAATTACTGGTGACGTCCAGGATTATCAGATTGAATCGTCATCACATAAGGACAGTGATCATCAATTCACATTTGGTCGATTATTTCGTCCTGAAAATGGTTGGTGTGCACGTTCTACTGATAATACCCCATGGTTTATGGTAAGAAACAAACATGGTTGTTTGCGTATGTGGTTTTTTTTTGGGCGGGGGGGAGGGGTAATCCTGTTAACAGACCAGTCCACGCCAATTGGTTACAATTTGTATTAAACGTTCAGAGAAAATCGTACTATGTCTTAATAGCTGAATAAATTATATTTTGGTCGCTTAAAATCAAACAAGAAAAATGTTAAAACTTCGGATTATATAGTGATTTATACATGGTCTTTTCCGTATTGGGTCAACGTATCATCCCGGGACCCTTATATCAGGCCGAGACGAAGTAAAGGTGCTGACATGTGTCGTAGGATGATACCCATGCCGATAATCATGGATATGGAAAGGTTATGTTTTAATCACTTGATTAATAACTTCCGAAAATAAAGAAGATTTACGCCGGAAGCTGATACGGATTTTCTGCCCGGGCTGATACGACATTCTAATATATCGTCCTTATTACGCTTTGTTTACCAAGCCCTGTTATAGTTTGCACAACATATGTTTGACACATGCGCAGAAACTTACTGTATGCATTGTCGTGATTTTCATTTTTATCTTAATAAAAAATATATATTTTAGATACTTAAGAATGTCTGCTTGTCATATTTTGGAATGTTTGTCAAATTTTCGAAATCCTCTTGTTTTATCTATTTTAATGCCTTAAAAAAATTTCCCAATGAACCCTCATTTTTCTTTTTATAAATCTTTTACATGTAAAATTATAAGTAATTTGTAAGTCTTATAACATTTAATTTATTTTTTAATAGTATTTAAGAACTTTAACTGGTCAATGATAAAGCTATGAAAATCCAAGAGAGAACATTTTCCCTCCGAATTTCCAATGGCTAATATCTCGAAAACAAGCACATTGACCCCTACATTTGTTTTTGCTTTTTTAATTCCTCAATTTATTTCCTATCAATGGATACTAGTTTTATGAAAAGTTATTTTTGAAAATGACCAGCGAACATCCTTAAATAATTTAATTTTGGATGTAACGCGTCTCCTGATTGGCTAACGTTATTTTGTTATGAGCCCATAGACATACTTCAGTCATGTGACCGTGACGTCATCAACGTTTTGTCATGATTTTCTACGGGTTAAAATGGAATTTAGAATTAAATTATAAGAAATGACTGTTATATTTTTTCTGTCTATTCGAAATAACATAAAAAATGTGGTGCACACTGTTAAATAACCCGCTACTCACGTTATTCAGTGTGCACCACATTTTTTATGTTATTTCTTCATAGACAGAAAAATATAACAGTCATTCCTTAAATAAAAAGCGATTATAGATTGTTATTAAAATAACATATTTTTACCTCGACTTTAGTTTTTTTTAACTTATAAGATATGAAAATATAATGTAAATAAATATAAGCCCGGGTAATGACGATGTAGGGCTAATATTGGGTTATCAGTCTGTGTGTACAATTACGTTTTGTTTTCTTCCGTCGTAACACACATGAAAAAACACTGTATTAGGAATGATATATATGCTTAATAGAAATATTTCCTTAGCGCCTGATATTATTGAATTGAAAAAGGAAGGTTATTTTTTTTTAGTTTCCTTTATCACAATCAGTCAAAATTATATTATCATAGATATCACGCAATCGCCAAACATTAAATATCAGACGACGATACTGATATTTTGGTATTAAAGTCATATGAAACGAGTGAGTGGTGAAAAATAATGTTTATCCAATTTTTGATCCAATAGATATAGGAAGATGTGGTGTGAGTGCCAATGAGACAACTCTCCATCCAAATAACAATTTAAAAAGTAAACCATTATAGGTTAAAGTACGGCTTTCAACACGGAGCCTTGGCTCACACCGAACAACAAGCTATAAAGGGCCCCAAAATTACAAGTGTAAAACCATTCAAAGGGGAAAACCAACGGTCTAATCTATATAAACAATACGAGAAACGAGAAACACGTATATATTACATAAACAAACGACAACTACTGTACATCATATTCCTGACTTAGGACAGGTGCAAACATTTGCAGCGGGATTAAACCTTTTAATGGATCCAAACCTTCTCCCTTTTTCTGAAACAATAGCACAACATCACAACATAGAAAACATACGATAAAATATCAATTGGCAGACTTAACTCAATCAAAAAACGTATGATTACACAATGAACGAATAAATTTGATCTGCGATATCTGGATACAAATGCACAGTTAATTAGATATAAGGGACAAACATTCATGACCAAAAAGCTAACAAACAATTCATGTATATATCATAAACTTAGTCTTATGTGCACGAATTTATCATTTTTTACGCAAATATATCGTTTGATCGTCAATTTTTGTACTCTCTGTCTTTTTTGATTTAACAAATATGGCTGCTCTTTAAATGCCGTGTTTTGAAGCCGACGTTTGCCGATTTTCACCTTATAGTAAACAAATAACAAAACGCATGGGTAATGAGCACGTGTTTAACGTAATTGTTTATTTTAATGACAGATTCATGCATATTGCGATCACCGGATTTTTACGAGGAGGCTTACGATCAGGTCAATATGCATACGAAAAATATGTGGGGGAAAAATAAGTTAACTTCTTCTAAATGTGGACAAATTAAAGAATTTTCCGCAGAAAAAAAGTATATGCACATAAGTTGTATAATGAAAACTATCTATTAAGTTATAATAAAAACATGCATATTTTTTTTGAATTTGAGGTTTCTTATGACTAAAGATTGCAATAACTTCAGATATATTTTTATGCTTTCTAGGTTGATTTGATAGTGCCATTGAAAATACAAGGCGTAGAGTTACAAGGAATTAAAGACGGGCAAAATATTAAACTTATAAATTCTTTCAACATTTTATACGGAATTGATAGGAACAATCTTGCTATTTACCAGGATCCAATGGGGACAATGAAGGTTAGTTTTCTCATCTTAAGATCACATAACTGTTCGTTGTAACATGTGTACACGTATCTTCCAAAAAAATCTATATTTTTTTAAAGCAAATTTTTTTTCTGAAACGTGTTTTCTGAATTATTTTGGTGGATGTTGGTATTGATGTTCATAACACATTAGCCATTAAGAACATTACAATTTAGAAGAGGATAAACACACAGTACCATCATATTATCGTAGATTCGATTTGTATAAGATAGTTGTAATACAATAAAGAATCACCTTGATATAAGCGGATTTTTCAATCAGTAATTGACAGCTACGTATACGATAAGGGGCGCCGACCTAGATATAAGGATTGACATTTTGTATTTGCGCCTGATGCCCGTTTCGTCTATTTAAGACGCATGAGTGACTCTGAAATGAACAAAAGTTAAAAAGTCAAGATAAGGTAAGAATATCGATATGCGTGTGTGGAAAACGCTTCATTTGGTAGGCCCAAAAAGACTAAACAATTTGAATTCGAATATATAACCAATAACACGGTTAAGGACCCAAATTGCTGCATAATAAAATTTAAAAAAAAACCAATTGAATAATATTTGAACTTTGTATTAGGAATTGTCAGCAATAACAAAATTGCCAATGAAAAAGGAGGTCCATTAACGGACTATGGCATGTGCATTAAGTTCAGTGACATAATACCATGAATAACACAACATTAAATAGGGATACATGGCATGATTGAAAATAAGACAACTATCCATCACAGTCCAAATACATTGGTAGTAATTATAGGTTACTGTAATGCCGTCAATATTGACAACAATGAGTTAACAGTACAGTTGGGTATAAAAGGCTACAAAATAACAAGAGCTAAAACATTTCAAATGAAAAAAAGCGGCATTATTTATGAAAAGACCACAAACGAAACACATATAAAACGGAGAGATCTAAACAACAGCCATAAACTCACAAACTTAGGACAGACATACATGTAACAAGAACGGAGTAGGCTTTAACGTGATTGTTAGCACTCAACCATTCCCTTACATGTAAAAAGCACAAAATTAAAGAAGCTGTAAACATCCGTTGAAAATACATTGACTTAAAACATGTAAATCGACACAAGGCAAACATTAAATCAACTTAAAAGAAACCACTTAAAAGACACAAAGTATCAATCAAAGATTACACAAAATGTAACCGAGTTGCATTTTAACTCCCTGTTTGTGCATCCCAACAGGTGTTCAGAAGCGATACCTCAAATGGAGTATCAATTCAGCAGTTTGTATTTAACACAGAGATTTACAGCCGGTACATAAAAGTTGTCCCACTTGAATACACCGATGCATGTTTAAAACTAGAAATAATTGGCTGTCCAAAACAAGGTAAGGACACAATGATATATTTGTAAAACAGTGTATTTTTTTATATAATATATACCTACTAAAAAATGAATAACCTTTATTTTTTGTTTCAAATGATACTAATGAAAAAAAAGAGATAACTGAATTGTATTTAAAGCTTTGCGGACGTCCGTCGGTACCTGTATTGTCGCAAATAGTTTACCTGGCGACGCGTAGTTATCCCGTTTCTAATGCAAACACATTTATGATTAAATTTCAAGCATGATTTCATTGATTTCAGTGTAAAACTTTCATTTAAGAAAATTCCACGAAAAGATGTTATCTTCTTTGGTCCTTAAACTAGGTGACGTCATGAGTATGCTTCCGGCGTCAAACGTAAACACCGGGCGTATTCTGGCTTCTTGAATTGATCGGTTCGGAATGTAAAAAAAGTTGATAAAAAAAGATTTGTAGGTGCACCATGTGAGTTTTCTTGCTTATTATTGTAGGAATAACATGTCAATACATTCCTAAGTTACAGACAAGGAGATTGAGAATTTTACGCTTACTGTTATCCAATTAGAACCATTTATACAAAATAATTGCAATAGAATTATTAATCATTATTTATTATTTTTTCAGCAAGACGTGATTTGTGGTGCGAAAATTACAAATACGATTTAGGCTTTGAGGTTCTACCATACCATGCGTTTTGGATGAACGAAGACCACGATGATATCCGCATGATAAAAACAAATGTTGATATTCAGCAATGTATTGGATACTGTCAAAATATAACATGTCTTTCTTTTTCATTCGATTACTACGAAAGATATTGCCTTTTGCATATGGGTCATAGATACACACGACAGTTTCAAAATTGGTGGGTAAATAAAGTCGATGTTAGTAACATCTATTACCAAAGATTGTGTTTTAAAGGTTAGATATTTCTTTTACATTCAAATTCTGACTTAGAAAGTATGTTTTTTTTAACAAAATATGGAAACGACACCAGGAGGAATAAATCTGGCATAACTATGGTCTAAACACACGACACGACATTCAATAAAACCAAAAAAAAAATATTAATTGTTCGAAACACAGGCATTAAATCAAGTTTATAGTATGTTGTCAACAAAATGCAACTGGATAAAAGTAAGATGAAAATGCTTTCCAAATTTAGCTTAAATTATTACACAGAAACTAAAGATTGAGCCCAATTAAAAGGATTTAATACCAATACAGTAAGATCCCATGGTATGTAGCAATACGCAGGTATGAGCGTGATGCTGTAATTTGCTCACGACGATTTTTTTTAATATGAAAGTTATTGTTCAATATGGTTCATGTTTTGACAGCTGATGACGGTTTTATCCTTCAAAGTTGGTTTTGAATCAACATCAAGATTATATTTTCATGGGTTATAGGCTAAGATATTTTTGGCGGTTCGATTTTTGGTATCAAGAACGGCCACAGGTCAAGACATAATTGACACGTTTACAGATACTTTTTTACATGAACTTTTTAACGCAATTTTACAAATAAATGACACGAAAGGCCAATGAGTTTATTTAATCTATTGGTATTTGTATTGTACCAGTTACGAAACAAGTAACATTCTTCAGAACAAACTGATTGGAAAAATATATGACATGTTCACACCCCGTTAACCAAAATGTTATACATGTAGCAAAGTAATGCAGACTGTTTCCATATATTCACTTAAAATAATTTGCATTTAACAATTTCAACAACTGAAAATCAAATCTATAGAAAATACCGATTAAGTACATATAGAATAAACATATTGCACAAGCAACTGACTTAATGTTTTAAGAAAGCAAGACAAAGGGGTGGTAAAATTTTGACAATCATACTACATCTGTGACAAATGATATTTCTCCATGATATTTCTTTCAATTGTTTATTACAAATTTACAAAGACGTTTGCTAAAAAAAGATTTATATGGATTTTACTATTTTTTCTTAAATTTGACTTTTGAAAAAAATTAAATTTACTTGACCTTACAACGTCTTCGTCTTGTCTTTCAGAGTTCCTAGAAGTGAACGAATGTGGCTTAAAAATATTTCTAAAAGACGAAAATGCAACAACAATTTTATCCCCGAGTTTTCCATTGAATTATGGCCAAGGAATACATTGTATTTGGTCTATTCAGTCTGAAATGTATGTGGAGATTGAAATTGTCTATATCAAACTACAAGAGAAAATTATAGTGAATGATCTTCAAAAGGTCAGTATATACATAAGTACATACATACATTGTACACTGCATTATCAAACATCCATAAAATATCAAATAGTTTGCATAATATTTTTGCAGAATGAAAAATGGGCTATTTCAGGGTCAAATACAGATATTTCTACTCGTCACCAACAATGTGGTTTACAGTATATATGTTTTATTTCACGATACAACCGTTTGTTACCAAAATGATTTTGGAATCGGGATGATATTAACCCGTTTTGTTTTTTGTTATCACAAATTTGGAGATCTAAAATCAACTTTTACTCACATAACACATTGGCCTTTCTCTCGAATGTCTTATAGTGAGGCATGCAAATACGTTTAACAAAATGCATTCTTGACATTTAGCTTGTTAATGAATTGACTGGTCGCAAAATTTTGTAATTTTAAAGTGAAGTATTGATGTATACAAATATTTATCAACGGTAATTTAAACTTAGAAAATGTCCGAAAAACATTCAATGGGATGACCGCCGATTTATCATTTAAAACCGTTTTGCAAATTTTACCTAATTCCGTCATGTTTATCTTTTAGTCATTTTTAAGACAAACGATTGTGGTAAATTCAGGACTATTGAGAAGCATTTCAGAAAAAAATCTGTATAATGTTGTTGTGTCTAGGTAAATATAAGCCATTGAACCGTCTTAAAATGAACTGAACAGATATTGTTTGACTGCAAAAGAAATGTCTGAACAATGCTGAAAGTTCCGCTGTGGATAAGTTTGAAAATTAACTCAAAACGTGAAAACGACGCATAGAATATTTCATCAGTCTTTCAAGATCTATTCAGATCTAAATGACCGTTTTCCCTCAAAATTGGTTTACAAGGATTATAATTTTGCACACTAGACTTGCGTTTTATGTACAAGGACTGTTTAATGATTCGTACCAACAACCACACTATCTTAACCCAGTTTGAAGGAGTATCTGCAACTTTTCTCCATGTTTTGTCCATTGTCTGGCATAATTAGTAGTTGATCACAGTCAATAGCATTTGATTAACGGCCTGTTGCATTACCTAATGCGTTTCGTAATTTGTGAGGTCAGCAGATAAATCGTGGGTGGATTTTGACTGATGGACTTGTACAGTTTCACGTACGAGGTGTATATATAAATATGTCAGTATTGCTATTCTGCAAAACTTGTTTGTATTTGAACGTTTTGGTCGCACATTACACTGGTTACTACATTGTTATTATTTTTTTTGTACTTTAGATGGGTGTGTACGACATTCATCCAGGCGAATGTGAAGACACTTTGAGTATCAGAGACAAGAGTGGCAATACAAAGAATATTCTTCCATCTGACAAGAAATTAGATGGAGTCAAACTTATATCGGTATCAAATCAAATGACGATACAGCTTTCCACTTGTTTTCATTATGAAAGAAATGACGAAAAATCATTTGAACTGAAAGTATCTATGATAGGTATGTGCCGTTTGTATCATTTATAAACAAGGTAGTATAATATACATATTATTGAAATTAAAAACCGTAGTGGAGAAAATATTTTGATAAACTGACGAAATCAAAATAACAATTTTCTCATGTAAGAATACATTGATTTAAGTCATATCCATGATGGAAATATGATAAATTTTAAACGAATAAAAACGAACTCCACGGTTAATAAAAAAGTAGTAGCCTATACACCGTGGCAAAAAAGTAATTGCTTGACTATATCAACCAACATGATGAACGAAACAGAATTTTCAAGTCCAGGACTTGGTAAAATTTATTTTCTCAAAATAAATGGTTGGTCAGACACAGGTTTTACCAGCCCATACATTTTGAATATGTGGCACAAACAAACACAATTTCGCGTGTCTTAGTTCAATAACCTTGCTTAAAAGAAAAAATGTGAATTACTTTTGTTTTCAGATTTCAAAAATTTTAAAACTTGGAACTTTGCCTTTTTCTTTGCGTAAAACAATTAATGTAGACATCCATACTGTATAATATGATCAGTTGTGTGTACGGTTGTCTGTATTTATTGATAAAGAGCTAATGTTAACAGATGCTACGGCATCAAATTGTTTTAATTTCCTATTTCTAAAAATGCCATTGGAATAACAGCAGCCTACAAAAGTACTTTTATTTCTTTTGAAGACGAATGTATGTAAAACATTGACTTTTTTTATACAGACAAAACCGTCAAAAATGTTGCAGAGTTGTTAATGAAACGAAACACTCATTGAACTTAAATTAAATGTTAGTATTGTAATTCTTCAGATTTACCAGCATGCGGCGGACTTGGTAGTTGTTTTCAGACATGTGACCTGCAATCGGCTTACATATTTACACCAGGGTTTCCAATTGGTTACGAACCTGGAGACTCGTGTTTTTGGAAAATAGAGGGTACATACGGTCAATATGTAACATTTTACATCACAAATCTTGATATAACTGATGATTCTTCATGCGAAAAATCCTTTATTTCGGTTAATGATATCGACATTCAAGGGCGTAGTAAAAACTTGGGAAAATTTTGTAAGGGCAGTCGGCCTTACAATGTATTGGTATCGAGCTGGGAGAAACTATATATTGAATTTAAATCTGCAACTGATTTACAAGGAAATGGTGGATTTCTTGGAAAATATGAATTAAAGTCTTTTATACAGGACACATTTAATTTAGAAAATAGCTGTAAGTATGCAGTTTCTTTAAAATATATTATATAATTTAGATCACGTATAAACCTATACTAGATCTTGTATAATGAATCAAGTCAGTGCTTGGTTGCGCTATATAATAAGACACATTAATTGAAAACCATGTTTAGAAATAGTTTGAAATAGTAGTGACAATTATAAAAAGATTCTAACCATGAAAAAGTTCTTATTCGCAAGATTGTTTTCCTAATTTGTGATATACCTAGTAATCAAAAGGAGTAAAAATATTAGGAACAAAAGGAACATTATAGCACAATAGATAAGGTGTTAATGTCCTTACTGTGAAGTATAACTTAAAGAAATAATTTTTAAGAAATATCGTTTGGCCATAAACCCTTTGTTTAATTTATTGTCAAATGTTATATATCAAAGATTGTAAAGAAAATTGGTATGGATATAAAAACAGTTGCTACGGGATGCAAAAGAAGACGTTTGGAATAACATGGATTGAAGCTGAAAGTGAATGCGTGGTTCAAGGAGGTCATCTTGTTAGCATAGCCGACCAATCAGAAATGGAATTTATTCATTACCTTGTAACAGTCCTTAGCAACGACCCGAATGAAAAGCGTGCATATATAGGTATTTAAAATAAACAATAATGATAATCGTGAACATAAAACAAATAAAACATGCATGCGCTTAATGTTGCTCAAGTGAAAATTGTGCTTGGAAGACTATGGTATTCTCCAAAAGACAATATTGATAAACAAAAGAAACGTAATGGATGTTTTAAAACATTAGCCATAAGAAAATATTTAACGAGACTTTCTCTTGGAGGATATCAATAATTTACACATACAATATTTTTCGAATATAACTAAATTGTTTGAAAAAATAATGGTTCAACTTTATAAGCGTTTTTATATGAATTTTTAAACTACAAACAGATATTATACCCCTTACTACAACTTTTTGTTTTTTAATCAGTTTTGCAATACTCCCTTGTGAATCTTTATTCAGAAATTATTGACACATGTACATCTTTCGTATTTTCTGTATAATAAAGGGTTACGGAAGAAGACGAATGGATATAATACTAATGATTATGTTTGGTCTGATGGCAAACCGATGACATTTACATCGTGGTAAGTTTATATTATTTTCTTTAAATTAACACAATTGTACTAAACGACATCAGAATAAAGGGCTAGGCTGCAATTTAATGTCCTTACCACTGAAATGGTAGTATTTCTTACAGTTGACTTATCCTTCCAAGTATGAAGTTATAACTCTAAAACAGGAACCTTAATCGTAGACTATGGTGTGTCCTATCTGACTGTTGGTTTATTTCTTATCGAAAACGTTGGTTTTTGTTTTGTTGCTTAATTCACAAAATTGATGTTCTCCTTTAAGGTTGGCTAAGAGGAACATCAATTTCATTTATTACATATTATTTGGCCTGCTTCTTACTTGAATGTCCGTATTTCCGTAACCCGACTGTCATGAGGTCCAGAAATTATTTTTATTTAAACAATCACTTTTTCAGGAGATCATATTTTGACCCAATTTATTATTACAACAAAATGAAGAGAAAGACATGCATACATGTTATGTTGAAGTGTTGTTGTTTTTTTACGTCTGAGCCTACTGCTTAAGTGTGACTTATTCGATACCACTCTGATCAATGGTCCATTTAATTTATTAACGACATTTTGTTCAGATATTCTTGGTTCGAATTGTAATATAGTTTGATGTATGCTTACATTCTTTTCTAATTCCAATAGGTACAACGATCCTACTTTAGGAATGCAACAGCCAGATGGTTTAGAAAATGAAAAATGCTCAATACTTCACTTGTTTAGTATTCATAACATGAACGACTGGCATGATGTTGCCTGTGCTTATGATAAAATATCTAATTTCATATGCGAAATAAGTCAAGACTTCCAAATTCAAGGTAAGATTTCTGTTATTTTACAACAAAAGAGAATAAAAGAACGAGACAATGTTCCCTTTACTAAAGCATGTCTGAAGTAGTAAAATACGCAGAAGTCATTTGATTTGAATCGGCTGAGGGTATGTGAAATAAAGGAGTGTTTTGTTTCTGTTTCTTAACGTCAATGGAGAATACTTCATTCGTATTTTTGTAATTTAATTCGTATTTAAAACGGAGAGATACTATATTGATATACAATATACAATCTGTTTAACACAAGTAATAAAAAATGTAGACTCCTATTTGAAAATGATGGTGCGTTATATATGTTCAGAAACACTTTATGGAAAGGGACAATGTCTGACCCCTTACATCTTACAAAATACCCCGTTTAACCTTAGGCTAATGGTTACATACATTAGCCCGGGTTATACTGCCTAATGAGCGAAATATAGTTATGAACATATCTCTATACCCCACTTGACTCTCATTTACAATTAAAATAAGAAGAGGCTGAGGGGTCCGCATTTGCCCATAGATAAATACTACTGCTGGAAATCGAAAAAAGCATCGCGTGTGATACATGTAAACAATGCACAAAAGTTGGCTACTAGTATACAAATGATGTTTTATTTGCTAAATATATAATAAAAAGTAATTTAAATGATTTTGACCATTATCATTTTATATGCATATCTGAAGATGATATAAGAAACACATGGAGTCATGTTCCAACAGAACAAGCAGACGATTTGTACATATGCGAATCTGGTGAATATATCTTAAATGCTTTTCTTTGTGACTCCGTGGAGGACTGTATCTCTGGTGATGATGAGCGGAATTGTTGTAAGTATTCGAACTTTTATAACTGTACAATTGTTTGAAACAAACAAACACATTGCCATATAAGCGAGAGGTTTTGCAGGCGATGATACCAGTTTTAACTAGTGATTTGTTCTTGCAATGTACTGTACCAAGTGAGTGTTTTTTAACATGGTGTGAATAAATATATTTTAAGTGTCAGATTAATTTCAAACGTATGTCGCAATATGGGACGGGCATAACTACGCATTTTTGCACAAGAGATAGGTTTCTAGTTTACTTCTATTTAAAACAATCAGTACTTGTATTATTATTAGAAAAAATATGATGTAAAATAAAAAATCTTGACAATAAATATAATTTTGAGATCAACTACCAACATGAATTTTCTCAGATAACAAATAAAAGAAGAGGAGACAATTGGAATAACTCACCTCGTGCAATCTATTTCAGCATCGATAGATATCGGGGACCAGTTTACATGTGATGATGGCAGCCATATATCAATAAGTCTTTATTGTGACTTCATACTCCATTGTAAGGATGGGTCGGACGAAAATTATTGTGGTAATAATACTTTATTGCACACATGTTGTCTATTAATGAAAATGACTACAGTTTAGATAAATGACGGTACTTTGGATTCATACTAATTTTTGGTCGTTGTTCGCTCGTTATTTAGAAAACACCAAAAAAAACACAAGCATATTGATCATTGAATGGAAATTCATATTTTCTACACCGCATGTAATAATAGCTTATGTTCATAACGTGCACACAACTATACAAACTTTAATTTACATAATTTGAATTACAATTTCTAAGAGCAAAAATATGTGAAAAGTAGTGGATAAACAATCGTGATTTCGAAATGAAAAAAATTTGGACTTCGCCAAAAAAAAATTTTTTTGAACCTTTAAAACGCATTTTATTGTTGAGCGGTTTATAAGGTGAGAATATATACTGTTAATTACATCATTTTGTAAAACATCGAAACACCGGGTTTCAGAGGTTGATACCTGTGTGTTCTATCTGCAGATTGAAGTAACTACATTCACGGTTGATTAATTCTATATAATTCATGACACACTGATTATTGTTTTTATTTAGAGAGACGAGCCTGTTTACCTGATGAATGGCAATGTACCAACCGACAATGTATAACAAACCAACAAAGATGCGATTTTGTGGAAAATTGTTTTGACAAGTCCGATGAACTTGAATGCGGTAAATAAAATTGAGAATGGAAATGGGGAATGGGTCAAAGAGACAACAACCCGACCACAGGACAGACAACATTCGAAATGAATAAGTTATGTTCCAATACCATTTAATGTGTTATTATATAAACGACAAAATCACAAAAAAACGAACTCCGGGCAAAGTTCAAAACGGAAAGTTCCTAATCAAATGGCAAATCAAAAGCTCAAACACATCAAACACGTAGGTAACAGCTGTCATATTCCTAAATTAATTAAACAAATTTGCAAATAAATAAATATGGGATAAGATCTTCGCCTACCTAAACTTACTTTCTTTCACTTTGCAAACAAACCCATGCTCGAAATCCAATAACATTTTTGCAAATGCTCATTATGACCACTTTAAAAAAAATGAATTCTATCAAACTGGCATGCATCTAATAAATGTCATTAATCAAAACCACTTTCAAACTTTTGAATGATGTACTTGTTGTTACTTTATGCATAATCAATGACTACAATATGTTACAAATCGCAATTGAAATATTTGACCTAGATACGATATCCGTCCATTTTGACTATTCAAATCCCTTTCCTCTAAAAACACTTTTGTCGTAGGCGTGTTTACAAACAAAAAAGAAGGTTCATAGAATAGCCTACACAAACGCTCTACACTATATACACATCGGACATAGAAATAACGTAGTTGTCCTTATCAAAATCAAAATAGTTAATGCAAGCTATACTTTATTGAAATTTAAACATAGATAGGCATTATAATCGTGATATTTTATCCGAACTATCGCTTAGGCAGAAATAATCACGAATATAATGCCTACCCATGTAAAATAAGTAAAATAAAGTATAGCTTGCATCAAACTTTCCTTAAAAATCGAAGGAATGTCTTCAACTAAACAACTAGGGAGCCTTGATTCAACCCCGTTTTGGAATCATTAATCCTCTTTAATGGACATACTGCCATCAAAAGTAACCTATAGTTCAAAGACTCGAACAAAACGTTTGTTTTGCTTTCTTATTCTACCCTATGAATCATTAATTCATATATATATATATTTATACGTACTGTTGATTCATAAATGAATATTTCAGAAACATGTAGATTTGAAAGTTTTCAATGTTACGATCAGCAATGTATACCATCAACAAGAGTTTGTGACGGAATGATTGATTGCAGTGGACTTTTTCATGAAGATGAATCAGAAGACTGTCAACAAAAAAGACAACATACTTGCAAAGATTGGTGGGCCAGCGGGGCAAAACGAAATGGAGAATATCTTATTGATTTATATCTAAATAGTAAGATGTTGTGTCTATGTGAATTTCAATTAATATATTCATGTTGCTGTTGACGATAGTTTTCTTATACACATATTTGATTTGTCATTTAGGTGATCATTTGTCATCATATCTTTATATTCAAAGAGATTATTTTCATTTCCAAATGTAAATATAAATTTTCAATTTTTAGATCGCGGTTTTAATCGAAGTCTAATTTAATAAACTAAAGTTATATATCTATTACTTGCATATGATGACGTCACACGAGGGGTAGTCAAGATTACAATTTATTCAATCAATAGGTGAAATTCAATGTGTTGGTGAAAAATAAAACAAACAACACTTGATACCAGTATTTCTTACTGATATAGTTTTAACTTGAATAAACATAATAACATACATTTGTATCACTGTTGCTACAATACAGTCCGTTTTATAATGTGTCTATCTGCTATTATATATAATAATGATATCAATTACACTTACTCGTTATTTATTTTAGAGAGTGCTTTGGTAGAATGCATATTCCAAGAGTCAAAAGATCAAATCCATGTAACGACTGTTGTCCATCATGATAACGAGGAAATTATAACTGCCATTACGAATGGATTCGATATAAGACCAAAATATTTTGCAAGTGATGCACATATTGTTAAGTTAAAGCAAATGGAAAAATGTCAACAGGCCCTAGAAGTATATTGTCATTTCTCACAAAACTGGATCTATAGATCATCACTAGATGGAAGAGAGATACATAATAAACAACATCAAGGGAACTGTGGATGTCCTTTTGTCGGCAATTGTCATTCGGATTTCAACAAGTAAAATATATTTTTGATATGATATTAAGAAAGTAAATAACAAAATATACCACGGGGAAAACGATAAAAAGACAACAAACCACAATAATAATAGCATTACATAGAGAATAATACATGGCAAAATCCGTATAGCATGCTGTATCACCACGAGAAACCAATATCAGTGCCGAGGGCCGAAGGTCCCGAGGGCTGATATAAGTCGAGTGGTGATACAGCATGCGATACGGACTTTGCCATATATTTTTCTGTTTATCATATATTTTAACAGAATCAGATTCATGAAATATCCGGTGTTATTTTAAATCGTCCGAAAAGGAAATTATGATTTTTCTGTACTTTTTCAGCTGACTTTTTTTTCAAAGACTTCCTTTGTTTCTTAATGTCCACATCGTAATGTCCCTGATAACCTTATTACATTTTTATAATATACTTTTTTAAGACCATGTATTTCAATAATTCACTTAAACGATACTGTTCTATCATTTCAACTACAAAACAATATTACTAAGTAACAACATGACTGATTTATCATGTTTATATCAAGCTAGTTGAAATGGTAGGACGTTTTTAAGTGGGAACAGTAACTGGACGTCATAAATCAAGCGTTTACGTCATTTGATTTATGACGTCACGCCAGGTATGCGATACAGGGTATTCGATAAGGGTTAAGCTATGCGATACAGGGTAGATGATACAGACTGGAAAAATAACCTTTATCAGATAAACAAAATTGCTGTATTTTGTACTAAACATACGATAAATATATCATTTACATAAACCGATAACATGAAGCCTTTTACAAATGATTTGTAATGTTTTGTTTCTTTTTTGTTTTGTGCAGATAAACCATTTTCCATCATAGGAGACCCCTTTGTCACTTTTTGAATATGAAAAAAAAACCAAAGACTATCACAAACCCGATCATAAAATGCAACTATATCAGTTACTTTTGATGGGTAAGCGGCAATGTTTTACAGGGGTATTCGTGGTTCTTGTTAAATTTGTAGATGTCAAAATCGATAAAAGAAGGGACGATTAGGAGGAAATGAACATTTGTAAAAGATAGATAAAGAACTGTTTAATATTTTTTTTGTTAAAATCTTAATTTTACAAATATCAGTCACATAGAATGCTTTCACAATTTTTTTTACAGTTATCCATCATTCGAAATTGTGTATAAAATAGAGACAGACAGTACCAGAAAGATAATAAACCTAAAGACCGCACAAAGCTACATACAATCCAAAATATTGTCGAAAGTGTCAGAATATCGTTCCTGACTATTCACTTGACATTTGTTTTGTTATCAAAAGTAATTTTAATAAGCATGTACTTTTTTTTGCTTCAAAACGTTTTGCGCTCAATAGAAATATATATATTTACTGCTATCTTATTAAAAATGTATTTTACATTTTCTATCATTCGATAAAAAGACAATGCAATTTGTTTATTTTTAAAGATGTAATTGTGGTACTGAACCATATGATTGGTACTCAGCAGATGATAATGAAATACGATCAGACATTGGTGTTCTAACAAATAACAAAGATCTTCCAGTTAAACGGATACGTACAGTATGGACAGCAGACGTGGATACTTTCGTCAAAATTCATCTAGGACCATTAAAATGTGAAGAAGGTATTTGAAATCTAAATGATATAGTTTCAACATTAACAGCAGTATGTTTGTCTTCAACAATTTGATATTTGAACTCAAATTACAAATGAATATCCGCAATATAAATTTAAATATATACTATGATATACGTTAATTACAGCTCAACCACAAAGCAATAAAAACAACATAATATTGTATGATGGCAAAACTAGATCGTCAACAATGAACAAGTGTCAAGTCAAAATGTCAACTTCTGAATAATTTTATATTTACTAAAAAAAAATGTATCTAAATTTAGCTGAACTTTGAAGTCAACACTTGAAAATGCCAACATTAGGGTTAATTCGTTCTTATTCATTTTGAATTATTGAATAGCATCCATGTACATTTGTATTGCATTTCATACTATAGAAGCCATTACTACGAACGACTGAAATTATCGTAATCTGGTTCAACGTTACGAAATGTTGGATTATTGACAACGTGGATATACTCAGATTGTTATTAAATTACAAATCGATATTCGTTTTTACCATCATGAAAAGATAGTCTCAACACTCTGTTTATTGTATAATTTACAAAGAAACCCCAAAAAAAATCAAAACATTCGCTACCTACCGTGTCTTATGCTTTTTAGCAACTATAGGTTTTTATTATTGGTGAAATTAATGTGTCTGTTGATCTATCGACTGTGATCTTGTTACCATTTATTGCCTTTTATTATTGTCGTTGAAATAGATATTTCTTTTCGGGATTGATAATTTTTTCAATAACTTCAGATCAAATGTACATTGTTTTACAAAATAATTTCGTTCACAATTATGTTTTATGTATATTATGTCTAGCGTATTTAATTTATAACACTAGTATGATTGAATTAACATACACAATACGCACAAAGGGTAATATAGTGTTAAATAAACGCTTACGATACTTAATAAACTGAATTTGCCTTTTGCCTTTTCTGTTTGTTTTGTGCATGTACTAACTTTGGGTCATGCATTGATACCCAAAATCATTCGTTTTTCAATAGTATCGTTTACAAAAGTTACAAAATGTTCAATTCATTTCAGATGTTGCAATAGTGTCAACTGTTTATTTATGCAGTAGGGGACAAAGTGTTCCATCAAATATACTATGTCTATTAGATTATGACGACAAAGGAGAACTGATTGGCTGTAGAGACCTGTCACATCTATCTAACTGTGGTAAAATATCGATTCAACATCTTCTTTTTTATTATATAAATCCCCATTAGAAAACTTTTCGCGTGCACGGCTAATAAACGTCAAGAAGCAATTGCTACAGTATTGTTTGTAAAGGTTGATTTAAACAGTTATTAAATTGAATCAAAACTTATTCTGAAACTTCCTAAGGATCAATAGATGTTAATGTCTAATTGGTGTTGATACCTTACGTCAGTATTTATATGTTAGCTTGTTTAATTTTTCAGTTTTTCTCTCTGTTAATATATTCAACCACGGACCGTATATTTATATATTGGAAAGTATTTTTATACCGATCATATACATTCCATTCTCATTCTTAATAAATGATGACAGAAGCATGAATATTTTTTTTATAAATATATAAAAGGTACATTAACGTTTACCACCTGAAAGACATGTTAAGGAATGCATGATTTATTGCTCACTAACATAATGTCGAGAACAAACTCGTAGTATGTTGTATTGGTTTTGATAATCGTTGAATATCGCAAAGTGACCTATAGTTAGTTTATTTTACGTTATTCGGTCTCATATAAGAAGAATCATAGTAAAATTCATTTTCGAGAGAATTATTTAAGTCAAATATTGTGTTTGTATAAAAGAACCAATTTTTTTTCCAGAACAGTTCCTTTGTCCTCCAGGATACTTTAAGTGCAAAAATAGTTACTGCATTCCACCAAAACTGTTATGCAATGGAATTCATAATTGCCCACTAGGCGAAGATGAATTTAACTGCAGTAAGTAAAGACTGTAAAGCAAATATATGCTGACCTAAATTGATTTTCAATATTGAAATTTAAAAACACCCAACTATATAAGTTGCAAAATATTCAAACAAAACTTTCCTCTTTTCTATGAACCAATGCGTAAACAGCAATAAGAGAAACACAAGAAATTATCCAAGGCAATATATTGTCCAAACATACTTAAATTGAATACACTGTACCAAAGTTAAAAATTGCAAAGTTTAATTATGTCCATCAAAACCATTGATTTGATGTAAAAACCCGAATGTATGTTGTTGAATATTTTGCTATTTCATCTAAATATTAAAAAGTTTACATTAAAACTTAAAACTTTGAACTTTGATCAGGTCTACTTTACATTTTTAATGCTTTTGCAGATATTTGAAGACTTATTCTCATCTGCGAAATGAAATGCTGTCTTTTGCCATCATTTTACGCAAAAATAAATTTGACTCATGGACATGTGTTCAATAGGATTGTATTTTCACCTTTCTGATTTAGTCCGATTCTTTCAATCATTTGCATTTGCTACGCATATATTAATTTTATTAAGGATGAATTGGAGTTCAAACTTGTGTATCGTTTTATTACTTTTGTAAACTACTATATAACGTACAAAGCGGAGTACATTTTTTAATTTATATACTTTGTGATTCCACAGGCAAACCTCTTTGTAGTGGTCTTTTTAGATGTCACAGTAGTAATTTGTGTTTAAATCCAGACAAACGTTGTAATGGATTTGCTGATTGCCCACAATTTGATGACGAACTACTCTGTCATACAGAATGTGCAGGAACTTGTAAATGCAACGGATTGTCAAGAAAATGTATATTTGAAAATATCTCTGAAATTTCATTTCTCTCTGAAATTCGAAAAATTGACCTGAGTCTCTCAAATTTATCATCGTCTAGTTTGAAACTGAAAGAGAATGTTCTTTTGGCAGAATTGAATGTATCTAGGACAGAGCTAAACAATCTTGAAAGATTGGAATTTGGCGAATCTCATAACCTATTTTTATTGGACATATCTTTTAACCAGTTGACCGCTATTCCAAAAAATATTTTCAGAGGATTAACTCATTTAAAAAGTCTCCTTCTATTGGGAAATCATTTCCTTGAAAACATTTATCCGAAATCGTTTTCTGGGTTGAGTAGTTTGCCGATGATATCGCTTCGAGAAAATAATATTTATCTGTTGACAGAAAATACTTTTATTGGTTTATCAAAATTAAAATCGCTTAATCTCACTAACAATAAAATAAAAATAGTGGAAGATCGAAGTTTTGCAAGTTTACAAAACTTAGAAATCCTAGACATACGACGAAATAAAATTAACACATTTCAGAAAAATATATTTGAAGGTCTTACTAATCTGAAGGAACTATACTCGGATGCCTTCGTATTTTGTTGCCTGAGACCGGATTCTGTAAGAGAGGAAGATTGTGTACCAAAAAGAGATGAGTTCTCCTCGTGCTCCGATATGATGCGCAATGACATACTTAGAACCTGCTTATGGATTATCGGTGGGTGTGGTTTATTTGGAAACCTGATTGTTATTGCTTACCGCATTTTTTACGACCGAAAATCGTTGTCAAAGAGTTACGGCATTTTCATAACTAGTCTGGGAACTTCAGATTGTTTGATGGGTATATATATGTTGACAATAGCTTCAGCTGATGTTATGTTTCGTGGAAACTACGTGTGGAATGACCTGTCATGGCGGTATGGAGTCGCTTGTAAAATAGCTGGAATTCTATCTACAGTGTCTAGTGAAAGTTCGGTAGTATTTCTGTTTTTGATAACTATCGATCGGTTTATCGCGGTCAAATATCCATTTGGGGAAATAAGGTTTGGAAAGAAATCAGCAATACGTATATCTGTTGTTGTTTTCATGACCTCCGTCATCCTGGCCATTGTTCCATTATATCCGGGATCATATTTCGACGGAAATTTCTATTCACGGTCTGCAGTTTGCCTTGCACTACCGCTCACCAGAGATAAACCAAATGGCTGGGAATATTCATTTGGAATTTTTATTGTGTTCAATTTTATCTTATTCGTGATAATTGCTGTTACCCAGTTAGTGATATATAAAGAAGTTACGAATCCAATTCATATTAGATCAACCAAGAAAAACCAGGACTTGACTATTGCAAGAAAGCTTTTCCTTGTTGTATTCAGCGACTTTCTATGTTGGTTTCCAGTTGGCGTAATGGGTAAGAAATAATATATATTTATATATTCATTGTATATTAAAAATTAAATACACAAAAAGAGTTTGAAAATCAGCATTGTCTATCGCTTTTATCCATCTTGGGACTTTTCAAGACTAGGAACGTCGTTATGAACGTCGTTATGGGGAACACATTAGTATTATGACGTAACGTCATTGTTCGTAATATACTAGTAGTATGACGCAACGTTATTGTTCATGTACATGTAACTACTAAGCATTAAGTTTGGCGTCAAACACTTTTATAAATTTTCTTTCTAGTTCTTTACGGTATTCTTCTGTTGCTTCCGTACATTTGAAGAACGGGAAAAATTTGAATTTTCCTCCCGCACAAATGTCTAAATGTTCGCTCAACGGAATTTGTCTGTACTCGGGTTGTCGTATTTGCTGTTTATGGATCCTGACCCGTTCACACACAATATTTCCTGTTTGACCTATGTAGTTTTCTTTACAGTTGACACATGTTATACAATAGAGTAAATTTTCTGATTTGCAAGTCATATTTGCGTTTACTGTAAATTTCTTACCGTTTTTGAAATATTTCGTACTGCCGATTTCTTAGTAAATATGATTGTCTCTGGAACATACTCCACAGCGTGAATCGCCACAAATTTGTACGGATGATAGTTTTTCAACTATATCAAATCGTGCTTTTGTAAGTTGGCGTTTCAAATTTTTCGGTTGTCTTCTACTATAAATGATCGATTCTTCTGTTACCAAATTTTTCATTGTTTCACTTTGATGTAAAATCGGAAAATTCGATTTTATAAACTTGAAGGCATTTGGTAATGACGGACCATGAGTAGTCACAAACGGGAGGACATCATCATCGGTTGTCTGTTCCTTCGGTGTCCTAAGTTGATTTGTAGACATTTTTTTGTCCTTTCGATACTGTCATCTATAAGTTTTAATGGATATTTCTGCTGTAAGAGATACATCTTCAGTTCTTCTAACCTTCTTTTGCGAAGAGTTTTATCTAATACAATTAAAACTTCTATATATATATATATGAATATGTTTTGTAAAGTTGTTTTAATATTGTTTTTCCTTTATGAAATACATATAAAAAAAAATAGTAAGTACATTACAGATGGATTTGAGCTGCCCTTAGTAAGTAACTTATGAAGCCCTTAAACCAAACATAATAAAATGTTTTTTATAAGAACAATATCAAACATAATACAATATATTGAGATAACAATTATTGAATGAGCAACTATTTAAATAAGCAGATAAACACGAGCTGAAATAAACGAACATAAAGTATAAAAACGATATTTTCTGACACTCTTAAATCAATCAAAAATCAGGATTTTCATATAATCTTGAGCATATCCTATTGGATAAACCATACCCTTTCCATCGAAAGTGGTCAATCGCAATATTAATGCCTCGGTGAATAAATATATGTCCGAGGCAAATATAATTTTAGTCACCTCCCTCAAAACTATTGACTTATTAGACGGTAGTACCTTGATTGTAATGAATTAGAGGAAATCTCGTGAATTCATTAGGAAAATCAGGTAAAAAACCCAAAGGGAATTGGATGTTTTAAAAAGGAGCGACATCGTTTGGGCCGACAATGTACGCTTTCCTTGCTGTGCATGCATCTCCGGTCATACTGGTTGATCAACTTAAGGTTTAATGGAAATCGTGCTGTAAGTAAATAAAATAGGGATTGATAAAATAGAAATATCAGATTTAAAAAAAAAAAGAATTACCTTTAGTTTAGTATTGTAAACTGTAAAGAAAGAAAAATCTAACAGGACCAATCATTATAAAGATGCCTATAGTCGTCAGAAAACACTGTCAAACGAATTTTTAGGTAGACGTCCTCGATTAGAAAAACTCTTGTTTTGTTTTAAGTTGCTTGTTTGAGTACTTTTTGTTTTATCGGAAAGAATGATGTCAGTGACATATATTTTATTTTCAAAAAGCAATTGACGCAATATAACAATCAGCATTATACTAAAATGACTTGAGATATATCCATATTATATTTAAGATTAAATATCTAGAAATTAATTTGAGGATATATTGAATACTGAAAATAAATTACGGTTATCTTTCCTCCTATAACTATAAAATAAAAGTTAAGATGCATACATAAAACAAAAACATTAAAAAGTCAATCATTCTCTTTTGGTAGATACGAATCGCCGTATAGGACTTTTCGATTTATTTCTGCTGTTTGATAAGATTCATACAATTAGTATAGCAAGTGATAAACTAAAGCAAACACAGTATTTTCTCAAAATGTACAGATTGTAACAAAAGCAGAACAAATTCGTATAAATAACAAGGTCATCATCGTGGTACGACAAAAAATTAACACACTCTTATAGTAGAAAGTGTAATTGCGGTTTAAAATGCACGTTCTCACAGTTTTGTGCGTATGAAAACTAATGTTTAAAGAGGTTTCATAAAATTATATATGCAAGCATCATATTCCTTAATACAGAAATGTGACAATGCTTAAGTGGATTGTCGTTTAAAGAGATCCAATCGACCTTGAAATAAAGGTAACAACAATTAAAACAATACTAAAATATATTTTGCTACAATTGCAGGATTGATGGCATTACGAGGACATTCCATTCCTGCCGAGGTTTATGCCTGGACTGCTGTATTTATTTTGCCAATCAACTCTGCTTTAAATCCATTTCTGTATACATTTGCATCTATCAGAGGGAACGTATGTATCATACACTCTTGTTGTTTTTATTGTCCCCTTGCTACATTCATCCCTTTTTAATAAAGATAGCGCTTCTGTGTTAACATGAATTGCCTTTTATATGATCATAGTTATAAATTAACTGTTTCCAAATCATTGCAATGCTTCGAATTGTCTAGCCCAGGAAAAGGAAACACTCTCCGTCTTTTGCAAACCCTTTATGCATTGTGTGATATACATGCTTTTCAACTTTGTCAATTATTTAGACCGTTAAATTTTCTTGATTCGACCATTACTGACGAAAATTTCGAAGAAGCAACATGCATGTAGTGTACACAGTTTAAGTACTTATATCTATGAGCAATTCATTTAATTAGTTGGGGACTTATCACGAAGATAATGGGGCATTGCTATGTACTTGTTCTGATTTTATACAGAAAGGCAGACAAAACGAGTACCCCCGGAAATTGTGGTTAACATACGGAGCTTTCATGCAGATGAAAAACAGTTTATAGTAGAAAAACATTTTACAAACTTTATAAAAAATTTAAAAAAAAATGCATGGCAACAAGTTATCAAAAAATCAGAATATTAATAAGATTTAATCTAGTCATCAACCTGTCCCTATGGTGTAGGCATTTTCATTTTGATAACAAACTTCAACGACATAAACCTGATGTATACATCACCACCAAACCAACTTGGACTAACATATTTGGGTTTTTTTTTTTCAGATGCGTTTGCAGCAAAAGAGGGCATATCAAGCTGGGTCTACGACCTCGAAAAGGTCAAACGGTAAAAGTTTTACTACTAGTTGGCAAAATATAAAATGCATATAACCAAAGTCAAGCTGTGTTCAACATAATTCAGTGCCTGTTATAAAACAAATGTTTGTCCATGATACATCTGAGAAATATTTCCTTGCATACTAAAATAAAATATTATGATAATAATCAGTTGATTAAACTTTTTATCAAGTTTTTATGTTTTGCAGGGCAATAACACAAAATGGATATCCTCTTAATATATACATGTAGCACACATAATTCTAGTTTAAAAAACAGTGGCATTATGATCAAGAGTATGATAAACAAAGTTATAACGGTGAATCTTAAACTTAAGACAAATGAATTGCTTCATCCATCTAAATCAAATAAAATTATAGTTATGCTTCCTACTTTATCAAGCTACAGAGATACATTATCATAAATCTGATAAAACGATTTTTAAAATATGTTTGAACTTGTTTGTTTGAAATTCATTTCTTACTGATATGATTACAGTTTCTTGGGGCAATGCACAAGGCAAAAACAAAAGTGTTTCTGATACAGACGATGACGGTATGGTGGATAACAT
Organism: Mytilus trossulus; assembly: GCF_036588685.1. Classification (NCBI taxonomy): domain Eukaryota; kingdom Metazoa; phylum Mollusca; class Bivalvia; order Mytilida; family Mytilidae; genus Mytilus; species Mytilus trossulus. The sequence goes on from NC_086373.1 coordinate 61,756,997, forward strand.
TGAAATAATGGTCAGACAATTACTACATGAGAATAAAATCAAGGAAGATGACGTGCAGTATATAATAAACAAACTCACTAATAACATAGACAACAGTAGCATAATTGGGGAAAAGGTAGTATAATAACTTTTTTTTTATAATAGATAAAATTGGATGTATAGTTTTGGTATATACATGTAGCACATAAACATCTGAACAAATTATTTTTATCAATTGGCTCTTTTAATTAGTTATTCAAATATTAAAAAAACATTCCTCGAACATTTAAAGAAAGAAACTGCTAATTACAAATTTATATATATCTTATGGGCGATGACATTGTGTTAAAAAAAAAGTGATACAAAATTAATAGCTTCCATAAGAAATCAAAATCAATCCAAATCAATAATTAAAACAAAAACGTCAAATTTGGACCCGATTTTGATGGACCACGAAATTGTGTAGAAATATCAACGACTTTTTTAAAGTTGACCCGTAATTGCCATCCAACAATCAAAATGTGTATATCTGTCCGGTGGTCCTTCACTTGATAATATTATTCCACCTAAGCATTTAAAAAATTTAAATCATCATCATTATCATCATGTTTATTAAATTTTACTTTCAGTTAAGCACAGTATGTAAACGAATTCCGAGTATTCAAACGAATAGACAAAACAACGATGAAGACGAAATAAGATATTAATTACTCAGCATGAAATTCGTTAACATAGATATTGTATGTTATTAATGAATATATATATAGCTTAATTAAATGCTCTATTTGTGATACCACGAAGAAGCTTGAAATTAATTTTAACATCTACACGTGCTGTTCATTTTTATTTTACTTTGCCTTGAAAATAGATTTAAAAAATCATTATGTCTCTTGTAACTGGTAAATTCACCCAGAAAATTAGAATTTTCAATTTCTTTGGATATTTATGTTCTAGGCAAAAAAAGAGAGAAAAAAAACCGGATAAAAGTTTTGAAAATATTTTCAATACAACAGAGAGACAAAAGAAACCAGACGAACATGCTAACTCAAAAATTGAAGATAAAATGAAAACACCATGGCTAAAAAAGAAAAGCAAAGACAAACATACAAATAATAGGACACAGCCAAACATATAAAACTAATGAATAAGCAATGCAAACTCCACTTGGAGGTGATCTCAGGTGCTCAGAAAGGTAGGCAGAACCTCTTTCACATGTGTCATCCGTTCTGTTGTTTATCTTAGCACAAACCGGTAACAATTGTAGGTCAAATTTAAGAAAAGGGGAGGGGGTTGTAAATACAATATTAGTATCATATCCGCTGTCATCTGTGAAACGGTTATTCCAAAACGGTCAATCAACTCATGATTGCATCTGTAAAATTAGCTAAGGGACGATTTCAAAATCACCATCTCAAACTTCCAATTTAATTACTGCCGTATAAGCAGCAACCCTATGTCAAGGATATCATGATAGAATATCTACCTATATTGGATAATAACCAAATGTTGTACACAATATAATTAAATATTGTTATCTCATATCAATATTGTATCGTTTAATGTAACTTTATTATAGAAAATTAAATACATGTAGTTTATAATGATAAATATGTAGTTTCTTTTTTATGCTATTTCTGTATTTTTCTGAAAGGTTTTTAAAAAGGATCTCAATAATATGTTGTATGTTTATGTCGTTTTGTAAACATTAAAGACAGTATAATATGAATGTGTTATAAGTTTGTAGAATTTCCTTAAGATATGAATTCTTTGATTACATCAAATGCTTACTATATCCTTGATATTTTTTCATGATGTCTTCGAACATTCAGAACATATTGGTATAACAAATAAAAACGAACTACGACGGAAACTCTAAGCAAAAGAAAAATTAAAATTTTACACGTTTCTATTGTTATACATTTGTCATTTCAGTGCCTTTCATAGCTGACTCTCCTTTATTGGTATATGTAGTATATGTAAAAAAAATGGTGTTGCTCGTTGTTTAAGGTCGAAGGGAGACACATACATGTAGTTGTTAACTTCTATGGCATTTGTTTTGTTGTGGAGAGAGAGTTGTTTCAATCACAAGTCTAACAAATCTTCTTGTTTGATTTTCATCTGTAATAAGCAACTACATTCGACGGTTTCCAATAGCGAATCATGAAAATACTAATTCTTTATTATAAAAGAAATGTGGTAGGGTTTCGTAAAATATTAATCCTCAAAACAGTTGTTTAGAAGTAACTGTAGTTGCTATTAAGTTATTTTCAAAGCACTGCATATTTGATATGAATGATGGAACGTTAATTTCAAAAGTTCCGCTATCACAACAACTGTAAATGTGTGAAGATCATGATCATAATTAAAATGTTATTGTTGAAGAAGATAATAACCTTCAGGAATACAATGTATACCATTGTGTGTGTATGGACTGTTGAACATTGCTTAATTCAAATTGCCAGTTATGTTATTAGTGCGTCGTTTCTTTTATAAGTTTTTGATCAATTATAAATATGAATTGAGATGCAATTAAAAAATCACTGAGTACAGATGTTGAATTTACGACTTCACTCAAAAGAAACTTGTCGATATGATCGATTTACTATTAATAAAAAATGTTCCTTTTGTAAGTTGAATTAGAAAATCAAATTTGTTAGTATGAACCTGGGATATTATATATTTTCTTTTGATCGCCGATATGCATGTTGCCTTAAATAAGCGATCATAACAAAAATGCATATTGCTTCGATTTCATTTTAAATAGCTGCACCGTAGATACTAAAGTTCGTTATCAAAAGGAATGAAAGTACCAAAATATATCACAAATGACAACAATATACACCCAACCAATAAATTCACACTTGAGGTACCTTATAATTATAAATGTATGCCCGTGTTAAATTTATATTATAATTAAAAAAATATAAATATTATTTATAAAATAAGGTTGTTGTTGTTATTGGTTTTGGAAGGCGGCTTACTTATGTAGTAATTGCGCCTTTAATTCATATAACATAAATATTATGTATATATACTTTCAGTCTTTAATTTATTTTTAGGATACGTTTTGGCGAGTAATTATATGAAACTTTGACGATCATTGTTGACTGAACTACTAGGAAATATATATATGTTGAGAAACAAACAAATAAAGTCAAAGTAGACAAAGTTGTCTTTTCTCTTACAGTTTGTTTTGTTATATCGCTCCTAATGTGTCTGTGTATTAACACATCTCTGGCTATCAATTGTTTGAGTTTTGGACGCATAGCAAGAAGGCACATCGAACAATCGAAATTTTTAAAACTATTTAAGAAATGACTGTAATTATTTGTCTGTCTATGAAAAAAATAACGTATGAACTGCGGCGCACACTAAAAGCGTGGCAGGTCATTTTAAATTGTGCACTACATTTTTAAGTTATTTCGAATAGACAGAAAAATATTAAAGCCATTCCTTATAATATCTTTAATAAAATGTTGAATCTGAATCTATAATTCGATTCTAAAATCAATTTTAATCCTGATAAAATCATGAAAAAATGTTGATGAGGTCGTTGATCACATGACAAAACTATGTCTATGAGCTGATACACGAAACACTGTCATCCAATTACACGACGTGTTACATCAAAAATTAATTTATTATTATTTATGAAAAAATACAATCCTCGATTAATTCATCTCAATAACAGAGGGTAACCTTTGCGTCAAAGACGTCAACAAACTGTCTAGTCTGATAAACATGGATACAAAATAAATCAACTTTTAAAACATATTTAATCTTAGAAAATAAATGTTTGTTTTGTTCGTTTGTTTCAATTTTTTTATTTATTTTTTAGTCATAACAACAACATATAAGATAGAATAGCATTATTTCGTTTTACATATTGATATAAAAATATGTTTTTGCTACATGTATGGACGATATCTTAAACTTTTATTAATATAATTAGGTGACTGCCTTCACGTATTCGACATATATACATATCATATAACTCATATTTGCATTCATATGTTACCTTGTAAACTAATCCATCAATAAATTAACATTGATGAGTTTAATAAGCAAGCTTACAAACACGCAACTTTTCTTTGTTAGCTTTTAATAAAAAGAAGTATTAGCAGGCTGCTATATATTTATATGTTCATTTTGTCGTCTAACAACCGGTTAACACCCAAAAATGTACAGTTCAAACTAATCATCGTGCAATTAAAATTTCTAATATGTCATGAACCACAAATTTTCAGGGGATAAAAAGTTGTAAATGCTTTGATCTTTTATATTGAATTAGGGTATATAACTTCAATAAAAGAGAAGCGATGGAAATGAGTATTAAGATTCATAAGTCGGACAAAAAACACAACAAATACAAAATGAACGCAAGACAACAACAAAAAATAAGAAATAATTCCGTCATGTCATGCTCTATGCTCATTTTAACATGGGTAGGCATTATATTTGTCGATATTTTACACTGAGCGATACAAAACACAACATAGAAAATAAAATCTGAGCAAACTCAAACTCTACCACACTTGATGCTTCATATGTGGCAACTTTCGTCTTATTACTATAAAAATTCATATGAAAATATGCTGTTAAGTCTACTTCAATAGATCACTTTCGAGTAGAAAGGGATGGATTTTCTCTAAGCTTGTTACTTTCAATGTAAGCATATATGCATCAAGATTGTTACGTTCAATGTAAGCATATATGCATCAACCCTCTATCAACATAAAAATCACTCATAATTTTAAGTTCATTGAAATAGGTAGGTTCAACCAAGTGCCTAAAATTGAAATGATTAAGGGAACAGATATAATTCATAAATAGGAGAACACAAACTAAAAAGCTAATACGATGTTCTTTTACTCGTCCTAAGAATTTTCTTTGTGTAGTCCGCCGCATGTAAATATTTTCCTTTATGTAGTCAGCCGCGTGTAAATAAAGGAACAAATCGAAATGAAGAAGAGCAATTGTTTGCTGTAAAACACATCCTTACTACTGATAAATATATTATCAATCGATTTGACAAGAATTCAATGATATAAAGATAAACAACTATCAACCAAAGTTAAAATGAAGTTGATGTAGGCAATAAAAGATAACCGTAATGCCTGCGATAATGCAAGTTTTAGAGAATATTTTTTTTGAATCATAGTTACGTTTTTTATAGTCTGATTTTCCCTCCTCTAACATGACGCTTTTTTCTACGTTTGAATTTCTTTTCATATGAAACAAAAATAATGGACAATTCTTTCAATTTGTCTTTTAGTGTTGAACTGGAAATATTCGTGTAAAGGGTACATGCACATATAGAACAGTAAAAATGTTCATAAATGTTGAGGTACTTGGATGACCCTGCAATATCACATTGTTTGTTAGAACACGTTCGGTTTATCTCAAATTTACGTATGCTTGACATATTCTTAGTTCATGCCGCGATGCTTAAATAAGTACAAATTGTCTGATTTAAAAAAAAATTCATTCAAACAAATCATATAATTGATGACGACAAAAATACCTGAATTAACAATGAATCTTTACGAATAATAAACTGATCTTATTTTTCCATAGAAAGGTATCGTACATGTACATGTAGCTATATGATTGTGTTAGTTTTGAAAAAAATATGTACAAGTCCTGAAGCTTGTTTAAGAAATATTGTGTGGACTTTAAGGGTTGTGAATCATTATTGACAGAATTTTGACGTGACGTAACGTATGAAGTTTGGTGGTAAATTGACAGTACTAATTTAGAAAGTCCTACTTTTGATGAAAAACAACATTACATAAAACAGCATTGCTCATATTTTATAATATTGAAACGAGGTATCCACACAGTAGACGATAGAGTATTAAATCCCTTTACGAAATGGATGTAGGAGCCTTTATGACACATTTTTAGAAGAAGAAAAGAAAGATAAAAAAGCAAACAAATGAATTAACTATATAAACAAGTAAAATATATTTATATTGATTAAAAAAGTTAATTCAATAAAGGTTTGCACAAAAAAAGACATAGTTTTGCTTTTGTGCATCCAATTGGCTGTTTAATATGTGTTTTCAAATGATAGAAACTTATATTACATAAAAGTGCAACAGCTTCCATCTAATATCAGATAACATAATATATCTATTTAGAATAATTTTATTAAGATATCAAATGCCCTTCAATTGATGCTTCAACAATGATCAAAGCACCTACTGCATAGTCATAAACATGTTTGTTTGCGCGCAACAAACACATCCCTGCCTCTACCCAAACAATCCCTCCTCCTTTCCTCCTTCACTGTTACAGTGGTGTACCAACACAACAATTTATCACATAAAATAATAACACAATGACACACATCACAAAATGTCTCAAAACTTAAGTTTACATTTTAATGTTTGATAAAACAGAACTTTGAAAGTGTGCAGTGAATATTGTGCTCACAACAGTTATTGTCATAATAATGTTTACATAAGACTTATAAAGAAATTAAGAAGGTACCAAGACATATTTTACAGTTCAATTTAATAATCATGAAGGGATGGAAATAGCACGGAAGTTAACATAGGATAAACAGAAATTGATAGTTTTTTTGGCGAAAGACTTTAACGCTTCTTTGCATTATAGTTCTTCTATTAAAGCATACAACACAAAACTTTGATCGTCTTGCTTGCTATGATTGCTTGAATGTTTTCAAACAATAGGAAGGCGGAGTTTCAATAAATACTGGGATTTGATTGCACAATAAAAACTGACATGAATTGAAGTTAATGTTTATTGTCCAAACTAATTCTAGTATATAGTAAAGAGACTACTTACCTATTATTATTTGCAACAGCCACAAATTTATAGCAAGCAAGTTGAACAATGGTTTGCCTTGCATGCTTTTATAGAGAGCTGTAAATTCTAAAAAAAAAAATCTTGTTGTCGTAAATGGTTAAATCCTCAACAAAATCTCGATAACTTTGTTTGAACGAATAAAGGTTTAAAATCAAATGTTCTTGGACTTTGATCCATTTATTAGCTTCCACCCTGAAAAGGCATGTAAGATGTTCGTATGCCGTTGCACCTTACGCACGTAAACTTTCACATTTCTCTTTTCTGAAGTTTTTTACCCAATTCATACGTGACTACCACAACACTATATTCATTTTGTGTGTCAATTTGTTCGACAAAATTCGATAAGTAGCGATTCTCTTTAATGTCAAGATAATCTGTCGCTTTCTAGATATATGCTTAGTATGTATTTCAGATGACATGGACTTCTTAACGTTGTGAACCTGCTGTCTTTCATAACTTTATTCATATACATATATTAATATATAAACAAAAAGCTGCAACTGGTATTTTTGCATTTAAAATGATATTCGTTGTAACAGTAATATTTGTGCCGAATGGAAACTGTGATTGTCAAAATCTTAAATTGCTTATAAATGTTGCTGAACCAAGTTTCGTAATCTGATCTCAATTTTCTGAAATGTGCAAGGTAGATAGACATTGATCTTTTGTTTTTTTTTAACTCCGTAAGTTTTAGCCAAATTGCTTGAACTTTTGCAATATTACAGCCGATTTCAATGAGTGTGTAGGCAAAGGTAATATCTTTGGTTATCTTGCTTGCTTGCTGAACCGAAAAGTAATTGTTAGGTTATGTAAACTACCATTCTTTAAGAGTAGTTTAGTCCGACATAAACATCTATTTGTCTGTAGGACAAGGCTTCTTTGAATAGAAGCTGGTAAACCTTACTTAACAATGACTCCACGGTTCAGCTAACAAGCTAGCTAACAAGCAAGCTAACCGAGGATATCATCTGTGCCTGCATACTCAATGGAACCGGCTGTAACTAAAAACTTGAATACATTTAAACCGACAGTGTTCATGTTTTTTTATGAATATTGTTTTTCCTATATATACTCTTGAAAATCATTTGGTAACATTTTGCCAAATAGTTTCAGAAAAGATGTTTTTGTAATTGCGGACGCCAAGTCAATTCATTTACCTCACACGGCCCCTCGACACCGGTCTGGATTGTTTTTAACTGGTATGGCCTTTTAAATTGAAATGTAGGTGTATAATTATTTTTTTTTAAACTTATATACTTGTTTTATACTCAATTGGTAGTATGAAGCTACGAGATATTTTAAAATTGAAACACAATTAAAAAAACAAACAGTAGTTGCAAATACTTTTAAATAGATTTTTATGGATAATGTACCCTTGTGTTACATAACAAAAATTAAAATTTTGCAGTTTCTCAATTTATTCGTGGACTGATTTTACCTTTGACATTTTTCTTCTTCAACTAATATATCCAAAACATATTAAAACAAAATAAGTATGCAATGCAATCTATAAAACGGTTTTCATTTGGTATATTATTTTGGTAACGGCGTTATCATATTAACCTCTTCGAATTCGTCTATTCAATCCAAAATTATAACTAGAATACACCCGCGAAATCGCAGTCATGTATTAAGTGATGATGTATATAAATTTATAACTGGAGGAAATTTAGGCAAGGTATCAAAAGTCTTAGCCTGGGGGTACCGTGTTGACAGAACAATTTTTGTAGCATTCCCCTTTTTTCTAAAGTCCGTTATTTTTCCGCCTGTGTTTCTGTATACTATGAATATACATTTACGCTAAAATAAAGTGTATTTTCTGTTTACTACCAATTCCAAATTTACTTACTATCCACGGAAGTCACCGCCATGGATAAACTTGGATTTGATTGTAATTAGCAAATACAAATGTACGCTTTGTTCAAATTATAAGGATGATAAAAGAATACAGAAAACGTGAACAAAATTGTCCCCAAAAACTAAGAAAATTTTAAAACAACGCTGAACGGAAGTATTAAATATGACTTAAAAGTCTGTCCGATGACGGAAACAATACCCGAACGTAATTATTTTCGTTTTCAACCCAAAATAACTCCAACTGAATAATGATAAGCGAGGGTGACACATGCGACTATGCATGGTACCCATACAACACAGCGTCATAATGTGGATGGAAGAGAAGCGACATACAAAATGAGGTCTTGTCATTCAATTGTACAGATGATACGGACATTTCAACAAATGTAGACCGAGGACTATGGTCCTTCTGTGGCCGACCAACGGCACAGGGTGTACTTTATTGTCGAAGGCCGTGCAGTGGTTTATATTTGCTAACATCAATTGTATATAGAGTGTGGTGGATAGTTGTCTCTGTTGCAATCATATCACATCTCAATAATTTTATACATTGTACAACTCACTTTAAAAATTAGATGATGCCAAGCAATAGTAACCAATATCCTAAATCAGTTATGACAAACCATTTTATTACTTATTATAACTTCAATATATCTTAAAAACTGTAAAGATATCTTATATATTTTATAAGATTTCTTAAATAATTGATTATGTATTATGTGTAACTCATATAGTGTATACAATATATGTCATAGTTTTAAAGAAATCGAATAGAGTTTATAACATATCTTATAGGAAAATAAAACGAGACATCTTATAAAATATATTAACTATGTTTGAAATATTTAAAAAAAATCTTATAAGTATAAGTTTTCATTTATCAAAATATCTATATACTTTAGCTAATGTCTTTCAACTTGAGGATGCATCTTATAAATTAAAGTAGATAAGATATCTAATAAAAAAAGTATGAGATCTATAATATATTGTTAAAAATGTCTTTTAAGATATATAAGATATCATTATGTTTATAAGTTATCTTATACACTATATGAGATATATCTTACACTATATGCGATTTCGAGCCTAGCGTAAAATTTTCTGTCATGTAGTTTAAATGATCACGTGTTTGTCATTATATATAAATTAGATCAGATCTTAAAAAATCATAGGCAAGATGGGTCGATGTTACTTTGTGTTGAACTGAATCAAAGATGCACGGGATCATTTCTGTTTTAATTTCTTGTGGGCTGTTAACGTTTTGCGATGCTGTAATTATGCCAGCATCACTCTTCAACGGTAAGATACATGTCTTTACTATTTATTAATTGAATGTTTATCAAAATAAGATTCAAGCCACTTTCTTTTATTTTCTGTGTATTCTAAAATACCACTGAATTAATTTGTATTGCTTAGTTTTGTGTTTTGTAACACATCTGAACTAAGATGGATATCAGTAAACATAGAAATAAAATGAGGGATGATTGCCATGGAGAAAACTCTAAACCAGAGACCAAATGACATAAAAAATTAAATCACAAAAATACTGAACTCCAGGGAAAAGTCAAAACGGAAAGTCCCTTATCAAATGGCAAAACTAAATGATAAAGCATATCAAACGAATGGACACCAACCTTAATGTTTCTGATTGGTGCAAGCGTTTTCAAATGTAGAAATGGTGGATTGAACCTAGTTTTATAGCGCGAACAAAAGTTTTAAATTTTCAACATAGATTCTTTTTTTCATCGTATCTTATAACTAAGATCATATGTATTTTACTGAAAAATTCAAGGTTTACCAACGGTAACTTTCATTTATTTATATTCGGAAATACGGAGTAAAAGTCATCTTTCATACATCTTGAATGGCTTTAAAAAAAGGTAAACATAAATGTGTAAAGCATTAATCAGTTATTGTATTGGCTTCATAATTCATTTGCGTGAAGCTTAAAGGTAGCAATCTTATTACAATTGAAAGTCTACAAACCCCACAATAGACTACCGAATAAATTATATCTTAGCACTATCGCTACAAAAGGATAGGGTCCCCCACCCCAAATTATTAACATCTACCTTCTAGTTCTGTTAACAAAATCTGTATTTGAAGTGATTATCACCATCGTACCTTTCGGCCGTTCAATTTCATTACCTGACTTACACGAAAATTTATTGGTTTTCTCGTATGACATTTGAGTTCGATATTTTTTGTTATTTTACTTTTTTCGTAATATAACAAATATCATTTTTTATTAGGCCCATCCTTAGACCAATGTAAACTATTCAAATGAAAACAAACATACAAATTTCTTTTAAGAAAACATTATATACATCAAAACTCATGGTTTTCATGTTCGAATGCATGTGTGTATACACCAATGAGATTAGAATACAACTACTAAAAAAACATAGTATAGAATTAATGCTCCAATTGAAAAACGCTGTTGATGAAAAATTTAGGCTTATATACACCAATTAAAAATACCACAGGTAATTTTTGTCTGACCTTTAGCATGGTTTATATAAAAGAAATATTATTGTTTGATAGTTGCTTAACGCCCTCTGTAAATAATTTTAAAAAGAACATGTCATATGAGCGCCAATGAGATTATCCATCCAAATCACAATGTATAGAAAATTAACCGTTATAGGTAAAATTGTGGCCTCCGACAAGTACCCTTAGTTAACACCGAACTGCAAGCTATGAAGTGACACATAATGACTAGTGACGAACAGTACAAACAAGAGAACTAACGTTCTTGTTTATATTAAAACAAATAGGAATGAGAAACACATATGACCCACACCAACAAAGGAAAACCACTAAACAGGAGGTTCTTGACTTATAAGGACAGGTGCTTAGACTATTTTTGTCTGTTTAATTATTTTTCAACTTATTGTTTGATCTTTGGTATGCATTTTGAGAATGACTGAATTAAGAACTAATAAATGTAATACCTGTTTTCCGCTAAAAAAAAATTGAAAAAGAGGGTTTTTCACTAGTCAATCGTTTCAAATGTAGGCTTAGTGGGACCATAGTATTTTATTTTGACCTTTTATTAGTATTGAATGCTGTTAATGAATGTTGCTTTATATTACAGTATAGGTTTACAAAAGTAATGTTGACACTGATATATTTTGACAGATAATAACTGCAAGTCTGATCTGTTTGGTGCTACGTATAAAGGCACGATCAACTCTACCATAAACGGTTTGACTTGTCAGAAATGGTCAGCCATCACTCCTCACAATCACAGTTATACATGGGTTGGAGACCATAACTATTGCCGAAGTCCAATGCTGGCTGATGAAGGACCTTGGTGTTTTACTACAGATAAAAATAAACGTCAGGAGTTTTGCAATGTCCCGCTTTGTGGTAATGTCAAAGATATTATGTTTATCTCGTGAATAATAGAAATCTCCCGCCGCGATATAGCGTGGGTCGGATTTAAAGTGCCTTATTTGTAGTCTTTTTAGTATTCGTATTATCATCTTTTTTAATCATGCCTATTACATGTTTAAATAGTTATCAAAGGTACCAGGATTATAATTTAGTACGCCAGGTGCACACTCATCAAAATATTACTGCTTTTTCTGTTTTTTATTATCTTAAAACAACTGGAAGCTCAATGCGACACATATTATCGGTATCAGATTCGACCCGAAAATTGTTAATAATTGTTTATATTACAACACAAAAGGTCCTGAAGTGATATACTTTTTGATAGACGCCATTGTTTTATATAAGTTATAAATTACCGGTTATCGTATTGGACCTGGTTCATTTAGATATATAGATAATCAGGTCTACTGCATACATTCAATAGGTTCAAACATTGTTCAATTTAAATATCAAACATATATACCACTTCCTACTATCGGAGATATAGCCACTTTTCAATATTTCATTTTCTAAAGGATTAAATTAGCCTGTCAATGAACACCGTTCAGAATTAAAACGTCAGCACTTTGAGAACATACTCACCCCTTCTCGTCCAATGAAAAGTCAGTGTTTTTCCCGCTCTAATTTTCATAGTACATGGCTTTCCATGCACTATGAAATGCTATACATGAATGACTTTTCATTGTAGGTTAATTATGAAAGTGAACTCTTAATATCTGCACTAACGAAGTGTACAATCACCTGAGGTATTCCTTGTGAAAAAAGCCTACTGATTAAAGATGAGATAAAAGATTATAACAAAAACATTTTGAATTTTAAAATTTCCATACATTTTCTAATGGTTCACATAATAATATACGGGTAGAATAAACAAAAAAATGAAATGGGGGTAACGATGTAGGTAAAATGATATTTATTTAATTTATATACCTAACATTTTAGTGAACTATTATTTTTTTTCTTTCAAGAAACAATGCCAGACTGCTGATACATAAAGCAAAGGATTTTTTTTTCGAAAAACACAATACATGTAAATTTATCAATAAAAAGTAAGCATCTAATGTTAAGTGGTCTGAATTCAAATATCTATACAGTCAGTTTTAAAATAATAAAAAAATCAAATTTAAAAAAGGGGATTTATATAGCATTGTGTGCTTTTTATAAATCAAAATATCTCAAGCTATGCGAGTATCAAATTTTACCTGAAGCATAAGAAAAACAATTGGTCCTCATAGATTATGTCAGAGCTATTTCATTCAATCCATTGAACTGATCATTACCTATGTTTTACATTCACTTCATTATAAAAAGTGAACTCTTATTTAGGTTTGGATATAACAATAAGAAAGGGTAATTTTGTAAGGTCACTCGAAAGTGTGAATAAGTTCTAAATTGGTCAGACAATACTTGGTAATGTTTTATGAAGATTTAAGCCATCGGCTCGATGAGATAATCTGATTTTTTTATAATCTTTTATTGCATTGTTTCAAGAACTTAAAAGGTTTAAACTAATTCATTATTTTAATTTATTTCGCTTAACTGTTATTTTGTTTTTCTTAACATTGTAGTTGGAAGTCCGTTTGAAGAAAGGAAATGTAAGTAGTATAATGAATATACAGCTTGATAATATTTGATATAAGAAAAAACAAATGTTGTGTAATGGCCAATGATACAAATCTCCTCCAGAGACCAAGATAACATAGAAGTTCACTAATATAGGTCATTGTACGGCCTTCTTTTATTTTGTTGACTTGTCTCAAGCTTATCAGACGAAAATTACAAAACCGTTTACCACCCTATAACATACTAGAATAACACTATCTCTTAATTATTACTTAACTTCCAACTTCAGTAGTTTATAGCTATTGCTTTATATATATTTATTTTTGACTTTTGTGGTTTTTTTTAAACTTTTTTGAAAAAATTTAACTTTTGAACAGTATTTTATTTTAATCCACAAACGTTGAGAAACATAATCGACAAAACGATACAAATGGTCAAATACACGAAAAGAAACCCACAGAAGACAAGTTACTTTCTGTTGACATCCTTCTTTCCTAAATTGAAATCGTTCAGCTTTGATTTGATAAAATGGGAATGATAAAATGTCAACTTCTGAGACAGACTTTAATTCTATCGCACAATTCATTGAATACAAATATGCCAGGCAAAAGCAGTATAGTCAATATGTTTGACCCCGTCTCTTTATCGTGTTCTTCTTTATTTAAGACCACCATTCATTATATTAACATGCAAAAAAAGTTTCTCACATACGAAATTTGATTAGTCCCTTCATGAAACAATGAAAGAAGTACTGGAATATTTTAAGCTGTGTATACAGCAAAAATAATTACTAATTACTATTTAAACTAACGTCGGAAATTAAAATGTGATATTAAAGCAGATGCGTCGTATTAATGAAAAGTAAATGTGTTTAAGCAGTTTGCATATGCAAATTAGTGAATCCTCAATTGCATATTAGAGCTGTAATATACGGATGCAAAATGCTAGGATGGATACTTAAAGTGTACGAATCGGATTAAGAGGGAAAGTCAAAATTATTGCACGTCATTTTGTACACATTGACAATCATAGCCGTTCTTTTTATTTTGATATTAAGATGAATTTTACGTTGACATTACAAAACTGCACAAAGACTGAAAAGTTTGAAATGAATTCTTGAAAATCCATGTTGTATTGTAATAGTCATAAAATCAAATTCAAGGTGACAATCTGAATTTAGTCCGAACTGAAAATTCCTTTTTTTTCCTTTAAATCAAATTCTTTAACTTGACAGCAAAACAACAAACTACTACAAATTAACCTGACATAATGTTATATATATATATATATATATTTGCATTAATGAAATAGCTGGTAAATTTGATGAAAATACAAGTTGATTTGAAAAAGTAATAACATAGTGTAAAAGTGACAATCCGAAATTAATCCAATATGGAAAAAAATCTAGCTTTTTTACCTCTTAATTAAATCCTTAAATTTGACAACAATACACTGACATTTCACATCAATATATAACTCAAATAGCTCTACAGTTTAATGAAAATCCAAGTCGATTTGAAAAAGTAATGAAATAATTTAAAAGTGTAACTTCAGTCGAACTGATAATTCTAGCTTTTTTTTTACCTATTCATTAAATCTCTTAATTTGACAGCAATAATCCCAACTACAAATTATCTAGCATTCCATCAATCATCAATGTATAATTGAGATCTGTAGAATTTTATGAACATCCAATTTTATCTGAAAAAATAATTGAAGGTGACTATCTGAATTTAATCAAAAACTAAAAATTCTAACTTTTTTCTACCTATTTATTAAATACCTTTAATTTGACAGCAATGAATCAAACTAAATGATAACCTAAAATTTTATAAGATCAACACATAATTGAGTTATATGGGCTGAATCATGATCAGACCAGTCGATAATTAATTTGAAGGTCAAGACTGAGCTTAGATCAAACAGGTCGAGATTGATTGAAACTGGAATGATATTGGTGGAAACAGGTGGAGACTTGTCGAACATTTGGCGAGACAATTTCAGACAATAAAAAAATCACCAAGTACTGAATCAGATCATAACGCTAAACAAGACCAAACTCGGGTACAATTAAGAACAGTTAAATACTGTCGAGATTATGTCTTATCAAGTAAATTATGTGATCAAACCTTTTTGTAGAACACTGAATAAGGCCTTAAGACACTGGGCAGTTTGTAGTGGCATTTACAGACACATTATATGCTATTCAGGTCTCAGACAGGGTATATACTGTGACATTCCCGGATTAGAGTTTATATCCCCTGAGCCGAAGGCGAAGGGGATATAAGCCCTAAGCCGGGAATGACACAGTATATACCCTTTCTGAGACCTGAATTACACATATATTACGGATTACCCCTGACCCTGACTTAATATTATTTTCCAGTGCAGGTATTTGTTGACAACACATATATAAGTTGAAAAACCCAACCTGATATGTTAGGCATACGTGAAGGATTTTCTAATTTGCTGTGAACATAATTTTATCGTGTATGTAATAATTTATAATAACACTTTTAACATTAGATTTAAGTATTAAACGTGTTAATTGCGTGATTTTGTATCAAAAATGTATTTTTGACTGAAGCACGTCATTATTTTCCCTCTGTGAGCCTCTGACAGTCTGATAGCTTTTGACTACGTCACATAGTAACCAGTGTTATGATGACGTTTTTGAGGTTCCAATTGGGGATAAAAACGTCGTATATTCCCCGACAGTTTCCTGAATATATACTGACATCTCTGTGTTTTTATCCAATCACAAACCTCGACACATTTGTAATCCGTAATATATTTTGATATCATTTCGCGAAAGTACTTATAATTTCGAAGAGATTCTGAACCTATAAGGATAATATGTATTCTCATCATGCGAAGATTTTAGGAAATCGCCATTTGCGTGTCTTTTTAATTTTAATTTTAAATCTTATTTTATAGGAAGAAGAAATTTTTAATCATAATGTTTATAAATAAGCATTTTTAATCATAATATTTATACATAATCAATTTTAATCATAATGTTTATAAATAAGCATTTTTAATTATAATGTTTATAAATAAGCATTTTTAATCATAATGTTTATAAATTAACATGATGTTGTTGAAAGTGTCATATTAAAATTATTGGTATTTAATTATATTCTTTTCAGGCAGAAGATTTGTTTTAAACCCACAGATTCACATAAAAAGGGATGGGCCTTCGATTCATTACTTACAACTAATATAGCATGTATACCCACTGTCAATTTAGACGTTATATACCTATTTCATGAACCTGTATACTTTCTCCTTTATTTTGCTTTTTATTGTTTGTAGTTCAAAACTTGCACCAAGACGTTTAGTTTATGCGTAAGACATAATTTGTTGATAGAATGAATTTCGTAAGATACGCTCATTACAAAATGTTTCAAGATAGCGACTTGTATAGACAGCAAAGAAACTTAAAAAAAATGGCCATCGACTAGACATAGCCAAATGAATATTGCTCGATTCTTTGTACACTGTACAAGTATACACCGAATGTATAAAAGCGTAACTCTTTATCTACTGCCAAAAAAATCCAGTTCACTGTCAGATAATAGAATAATGTGGAATTCCAAAGGGTTCCTTGGCGATGACAGTTTATTTAAGAATTTTGAGTTTGCATGAACCTATTGTATCGTCCGTTTTTCTTTAAAGGGGTATTAACTGTCAAATTATTGTTCAGCGGCTTGACTTAAATTCTCATAATTGATTTATAACCATGTAAAACATTTATTCAAATTATAAAATAAAACTGAAATAAAACACTTTCAGGGCATGGGCTGGATTAAATGTAGCCTCGTTTTGTGTGTTTTTTAGTATTGGCGGTATCTGATTAACTATCAAGTTGACATTCAAAGACCTTAGATCGCGCAATTGGATTATTCTATGTCTGTTTAATATCATATTATAGATAAAAGATATATGTTAATTATCCTTTTCACCTGTATAAGAATGACTTTTATTTGGATCGAATCATTGAATCAAATTTGTTACACTTTCACTGTTTACATTCTGTTCCTTTAAAAATCCGAACACCCACAATGTATGCCTAATCTATCTCTAGCTAAGGGGTTAAATTGAAGTTCGAACGAATACGAATCCAATGAGGTCTTAATTTGACAGATATAAACATATTAGCTGCTAAAAGTGAATTATTATTTCACTATTTCACTTTCATACATGATTGAACAAAAACAAATAATCATACTTTAGATTTTTTTTATATATCTCGTAGCTAGTGCAACTTTAAAAAATAACTTCGAGTTATGATTCGAATTATGCGGAAATGTTCTTACAATAGTCGTTCTTGTGTATTGTATACGTCAAAGCTGTATCATGTTATTAGTTATTTTAATGAAATATTTTGCGGAAGAAGAACGTTTTGTTATATATTCTCGATTTTGTGTTTTCAGTAGAAATAAGATATCTAATAAATATTGAAAAAGATTATTAATCCAAATATTAAATAAAGGCATCAGCAATTTTCAGTCATACTTAGCTTTATAAAAGCTACGATAACATGTTTATCTTCCTTTCTCAATATAACAGTTTTTAACTTTCCCAATCAAAGTATGAAAAAAGAGAAAGTCTTCAAAGTAACCAGTTCATGAATATTAAATAATGTTTCAGTTAGATATATAAAAAAATAACCAAATGTTATCATAATATCAATAAGGGGTACACAATAAATTATTGAAAATGAATATTTATACTCTCAATAAAAAATTATAGACAATTTCACAGCAAATTATCATCTAGCAGGATAATCACTCAGAGCTACCTGTGAACTGACTTTATCAGAATCTTTTATAATTGAAAAAAATATTAAACATATCTTTCATGGTATACATGTTTCTCAAAAATGCCTACCAACTGGCACAATAAAACAATACTTCAAATTCCAATAATGATTAAAAAAAATCAAAATCATGATTGCATTTGCAAAACATCAGAAAAGAAAATGGAATGTTATCTACATGTACACATAACATATATAAAATTATGTGTTCTTTTGTATTTTATGAAACACTTTTATATAAAACAGTCATATTCAAAATTGAGATCTTTACAAAATACACCAACCTTAAATCTTCAAATAATTATTCTTGTTCACTTTTGATAGTAAAATTCATACAATTGAAGTGAGCAGTTTTGACCTGTACACTAATTACAAGAATGAAGTAAATACTATTGTGTGATATCTGTATTAAATATTTGGGCATAATGATCAAACTGTATCATAAATATGATTTGATAAAATATACAAATGCTATTATAAAAATTCTCTTTTTTTAACTCTATTTTATAATTATCTTTCAATTTCACTTCATTTACTGAACTCTATCATGTCTGTACATAGAGAGACAATTGAAAAGTAAAAAATGTTATTTTTGACACGTTAAATTTAAAAAAAACTAAATATATTGAATGGAAGCAACACGTTATAAATGTTAAACGTCCAGAGCGATTACTGGTTTTAACTTCACCATGCATGCACTCCTAAAGCCGAATATCTGATCGTCAAGGATTACAAGAAACCAAATAGTTGAAGGGCTTTATCAACAAAAAGGAGCTATATCAATCTCAGACAAACTTTGGAGGATGGAGTTAAAACCCAAGATTCTTATAAATTCCAAATTTCTTAAAGGAAACTTTTAGAAAGATTTGTGATAATCATGTCAGACCAAAGAACTGTCTACTGACTGATGATTCCCTCGGGGACTGATAAATTTACATATAATAAGAATGTTTAGTAAGCTTATTTATGTTTGTTGAAGTATACCAGTTGCTGTGAGACTTATATTGTAGTCACTCCACAGTTAAAACTCCACATAGGAATATTGCGAACATTATACTTTTCTTATGGTGTTCACTTAAAGAAGTATACCTTGATTGTTTTCAAGAGTAAATCTATAAAGATTTTGTTGTTCTCCTCATCATGTGTATGTTAGAACTTTATAAAATGTATTGAAAATTAATTGCTTTTCATCTAAATTTCGCTATACATATTATAAATAGTCATTATATTTATTATGAATATTCATAACCATAAGGCAACGTGTTTCAGGTAAAAACAGATTCAAATATTTCGTACTATCAAAGTTTGCCTTTGGTGCCTGTGATCAACCTCATTAAAGTTTAGATCTCAAATTTCATTATGCTGAATTGTCACAAGAGCGGAAGTTCCGATTGAACTGACTTTTAATCATTATATTTAGGTATTTGACATTATTTTTTTTAATTAAAAACCATTTACAAGAGACATGAACAACACGAAAAAAACTAAATAGTAAATAACAACCCGTTTTTGTTAATTTAAATTCAATTTGTGTTACCATTTCAAATGCCAAGATAGATCCATACTATTTTATGTGTTTTTAGGTGAATGATGTTATGCACATTGGACTTCCTTATCTTTTCTCAATTCTCGTTTAAAAAGTTTACAACTTCTTAATTTTAATTTGACAAAACTTTTATTCATTTAGACTGTCCTGCTGCAAAATGCTTTAATAATGGGTCGTTAATACTGCAAACGTGTACCTGTCGTTGTCCCACTATGTTTACTGGAATATTCTGTGAAACAGGTATGGAAACTTTAATTGATTTATTTGTGGGGAACGTGTATTCTACTTGTGGATCATAACGGGTATCCAGGATAATTACAATTCAGTTTGATATCAAAATTTATTATATAAAACATTGAGATAATGTCAGGGATACAGATTATTGTAATATTTAAATATAATTACTGTTAAACAATAGATATATACATAGCTTGTGTTTAAACTATACACGTAAAATGTGTTCGTTATTAAATCGGTATGATTGAAATATGTAAACATATCTTTAAAATAAATAAACTAATCTGATAATTAATTTTGCAGAAATAAAGTTGACGCAATGGCCAGAGGGAACATATGCCCTTCATTCTTCGATGTTTGGATGTCCAGAGAGTAACGAATACGGATGGTCTACAGGATATATCAATTTAACACTGGTCGAAAAGTCAAGGAACTTCATTTGGAACGACGATGACCTGTTTACATTTGAGCCACATATTCTTGGTCCATACACACAACATGCTATGCAGATGAACTTTTGTGTTATGACGTCGAACGTGACAATATTATATGATAAAGATGATGATGATGATGGAGTCAACCGAACATGGCCTTCTGGAAATTACTGTATATACAGGACTGGTGGGAAGTGTCCTTTTGGTAAGGGTATCTTTAAATTAGACACATAATTTGCGTCGTTTTGTTTTGAATATAATCCCTTTAAAAACCCGACTTTAAGGCTTTGTATCTTTAAAACAGTGTACTTGTAGTTTCAATCCATATTAAGACCATAAATTCTGAAACCATGATTCCTCTTTACATTACCTTTATTAAATAAACTACAACAGCGACTAGGCATCAAGATGATATATTCCTACTTTGAATTTGTATTTTAAGTAAATTTAATATTGATTCCTAGTACTTGTTCTGTTGATACTTATTTAGAAAGTTTCGATAACAATTTACAATCAATGAGAACAACACAACTAAGAAAAAACTAAATTGTATAGTTAGGTTATATCATCAATAATTTTAGGCATAGCAAGCGACGCTGGGTGGCAACTCTGGTCTTTCGCAGTTCACAGTTCATCATCTTAATTAAGTGTTACATCAATCTTTTGTTTGTCTTTGTTATTTGTTACTTTTATTGTTTCGTGTGTATTTTTTTGCTAATATCCATTTGACATGGCTTACTACATATAATTCCCGACATTGTGCTACCTTGCTACGGTAAATTTTTGTATTCTTGTCTTTCGTTTTTGATTATGTGACTTCTCTATATGCCTTTTTGTTTATCGTTATAGAATTATTTATTTGTTTTTAAAATTATTAAGATAATAACACAATGTTGACTGCTGCTTTTTTTTGCCTATAATGTCTGTTTGTTTTGTTCATACATTGTTGTCAAAAAAAGGAATTTTAGTGAGAGATTGAGCTAATTATAAATCATTTTGTAAATCCAGGTTTGTGATACTGGAATATAGCAGTGGTTATTCATTAATTTGATGTGTTTGATTTTTTTTTTATTTTTCGATCTTTCCGTTTGAAATTTTATGGACGTTTGTTATATATGTTATTTTGCCTATTAGATGTTTCTGTCTTGTCACAGTCCCTGAAAACTTGCTTGTATTAAATAAGAACATCGGTTTATTTTCTTTGTACTTTAACACAATATTGACACTATTTCCCTGCATATAAGTGCTTAAACATGCAACAGGCAATTGTTTTCGTCTTTTTTATAAACGGTTTATTTGGTGCAAATAGTTATCAAAGGTACCAGGATTATAATTTAGTACGCCAGACGCGCGTTTCGTCTACATAAGACTCATCAGTGACGCTCATATCAAAATATTTATAAAGCCAAAATAAGTACAAAGTTGAAGAGCATTGATGATCTAAAATTCCCAAAAGTAGTGCCAAATACGGCTAAGGTAATCTATGCCTGGGATAAGAAAATCCTTAGTTTTTCGAAATATTCAAAGTTTTGTAAACAGGAAATTTATAAAAATGAACACATTATTGATATTCATGTCAACACCGAAGTGTTGACTACTGGGCTGGTGATACCCTCGGGGACGAAACGTCCACCAGCAGTGGTATCGACCCAGTGGTCTAAATAGTTATCAAAGGTACCAGGATTATAATTTAGTACGCCAGACGCGCGTTACGTCTACATAAGACTCATCAGTGACGCTCATATCAAAATATTTTTAAAGCCAAAATAAGTACACAGTTGAAGAGCATTGATGATCTAAAATTCCCAAAAGTAGTGCCAAATACGGCTAAGGTAATCTATGCCTGGGATAAGAAAATCCTTAGTTTTTCGAAAAAATCAAAGTTTTGTAAACAGGAAATTTATAAAAATGACCACATTATTGATATTCATGTCAACACCGAAGTATTGACTACTGGGCTGGTGATACCCCCGGGGACGAAACGTCCACCAGCAGTGGCATCAACCCAGTGGTGTAAATAGTTATCAAAGGTACCAGGATTATAATTTAGTACGCCAGACACGCAAGTCCCAGCATTACTGTACCGTTCACACATAATGAATTGCAGACAGACAAGAACTGTTTAGTAGCTCTTTAGACAACTCAGTTTGTTGATGTTTTGTACATGTGATAACAAGTTAAGAACAGTTAAAAATGAACTGAACAGATAGTCATTGACGTCTAGCCAATCGACTAAATAGCACTGAATTTACTGCAGATAGTTCGTATGAAAATTGACTGCAATTTAAGACTAAAGAATAAAAAAAAAGCAATTTTAGACTTAAAATAATTTCATAATTTACAAGTCTGTCTTTTTGGTTAACTTATGTTTGTTTTACTCTTATATTATAATCTAAAAAGTACTTTTAATATTGCGTTATAGAAATCATCATTGATGAATTCGCTCTTTGTGTAGTATTTTTGTATTTTTGTAGGTTTTAAAGAAGGAAGTTTAACCATCCGTGGTTATAATCATAGTTTGGGCGGCAACCTACCATACATAGTATTTGATTCTTTCTCGAACTTCGCGCTTGGTTATTGCTGTAGGGAAGATGGAAATGTCGATCAGTCAGTAGATCTTCCTAGTGAATTTCCTTTTATCTTATATCTGGTAGGTATATTGGAACTGAAAAAAACCCAGGTTTTACCATTGCACTACTTTTAAATTGTTTCAGCAATATGTATAATTTCTTACATAATCACGATTATTGCTGATATTTACATGTTTAACGGACGCAATTTACGTTGCAGAAATATTGAAAGATGATCAACTTGTACAATGTACAAAGGGTAGACTAATACAAACAGAAATTATGGATTCCGATATCAATATATAGAAAATATGAATTACGAAACACATTACAAAAAGAGAGGTGGAAGATCATAAAGGGATTTTAAAACTCAAAAGTCGCAAAAATTGGTAATGCCGTTGTAACAACAAAAAGATATCACAAGACTAACAACGGTTTACAAAACAAAACACAGAAAAACAAGGACTGACCGACACGGACCACACCTCGTACCTTGAGTGATTTCATTTTCTCCGAAATGGTACACATATCTACCTCTACATTTGGAACATTTGACAGACCAACAGAACCGAACCCAAAACTATGTGAAATTAGATTTTTCTAAAATAAAAAGAGACATTTAAGAAGTGAGTAACATGATTAAGACCCGGCTTAGTATATTTCAAGGATTACATTTTGATTGGTTAACGCACGTCGTAACAAAACCCATAGCCCCTGCGTGTTGCTAACCCATATACCCAGACCCAAACGAAACGGACGAGTACCGTACAAAACAGACGCTACTGGACGTTCGACGGACATTTCATCCGTTGGACGTCCGTTCAAAGTTTTGAACATGCTCTAAATTTTCCAACTCACAGAACGGACGTCGACGGATAAAACGTACGCAAAACTGACATGCAACGGATATGGACGCACGTCTATAGCTAACGGATAAGAACGGACGTCTAACGGACATGAATGGATTGAAAAAAAGTTGTCTGTTCGGCATTCGTTCGAGCTATCTATTAAGGTGTGACCGAGGCTTTAGGCTGCCATGATGATCAACGTCGACGCCATACCGTTTATGACGTAGCTCTATAATCATTAAGCGTCAAATTTGAGCCATTCCAGTTTCACGGTCTCTGGATAAACAACGTCTTATATTTGACTACCATACACTCCGGTAAAAAATTGTCATATTCCGAAATTTCAATATAACCTCATTTTAATAATGAAAAAAAAACGTTGCTTTCAAATTACACTGTGTGGTTCTTTAACAATCGTCGCAAATGACTAGGACCGGGAATAAATTCGTTATATACGTTAATATCTGCAGATATTAATATTT
The DNA here is from genome assembly GCF_036588685.1 of Mytilus trossulus. NCBI lineage: Eukaryota > Metazoa > Mollusca > Bivalvia > Mytilida > Mytilidae > Mytilus > Mytilus trossulus. Next base: position 61,781,568 of record NC_086373.1, read on the forward strand.
TCACACCCGTTGGTACCCTGCAGTACACCCTTAGTTTTGCCTCACGGTGAAATTGGTCTAGTCAAGGGAAGGTATAGTAATGCAAAAGAATGTTCTTTAAATTGAGTTCGTTAAGAGATTTCTTATAGTTTGTCTCATGACTTGATACACAATAGCCTTGCTATCGCTATACATATGTAAAAGTTATGTTTTTACAAATCTATGTTCCACACAAGCAGATTTCATATATTCTATGTCTGTTTTATTTGGATAATATTTTTATTGATTTAATTTGTTTATTTTTTAGGGGCCTTCCTCCGAAAAATGTCAAGAAATCGATAAAATGGACTGGACATTAGACGAAGTTTACCTCCCTTACGACAATGATTCTCTGCTTCATGGATTGCTCCCTAATTTTCTATCACATCCTACTCATACTTCTCATATTGGTTTACCTTTATGTTACTATCAACCAACAAGTAAGTATTTTTATGTAACCGTTTATGAGGGTCAGCATGGGAGTCCTTTATATCTTTAATTTTCGACCAAATTTTTCTTCATTTTTTTTTATCTAGCCAGTTAATTACTATACTTGAAACATATGCTCCCCCCACTTTTTAGTCATTATTCATTGTCATGTTTTCTCTATTTTATTATTTCTCTATTTTATTATTTTCTATTTTATTTTTCTACCTGTTTTGCCTTTTGCCTATAATTATAATTCCAATCTTTAAACCCAAATTCTCTTGTATCGAATGTAATCATACAAATGATAAAATGCAGTATATTTTTTTCATAAAATAAATAACCTGGCAAAGGACATGTTATGAAAATATGTGTGTTTCATGTAGTATACATTTTATTTTCATAATAAAAGAGTTTATGGAACAAATAACACATATTTGATTTTGATACTATATAATAACACAAATTCGATCAGAGAATCCATATGTCAGTCGTATTCGAAAACATTTGACCATGGCTTCAGATTATCTATTTATGGCTTTAACTTTTTTGTGTATAGCGTAAGAAGGGTGTAGAACATTGAATGATAATTAAGAATGTCCTAGAATGTAATGCAATCTAGATTTATCTATTTTGTTTGCTCTAATTGTCAGTTATAATTTGCAATTTGCCTTTGGCAGGCTTTTATTGTGCATACGAACATTATTTTAAGAATAAAATAACAAAAATAAGAAGGGTTATAATCATATTTTGTAAAATGGCTTTGTTGGAAAACTTGCATGATGATATGTTTAGTTGTTTACATATTGCGTCAAACATTTGTCAAATATGACTTTCAAAAGATCAGTAACTTTTAATGAAAACCAGACAAAGTCAAATATAGAAACCGAGTCTGCATTTAACATTTTTGACAAGAATATAAAAGTTTATAATAGTTTGAAAAACAAATACTAGCGCTGGTGCATGTCATGTAGAAAATTGCTTTCATTTCTTAATCTGATTTCTGAGAGAAATATACACTCGAATTAGATTCGTAGCAACCTCAGAAATTGTTTCTTTAGACACAAAATTTTACAATTCACATTTTGATTTAAATATATATGTATCTTAATATTATATTCATTTCGTGATATACTGTATTAAAACTTAAAACGCGT